>NC_140609.1:20556120-21175287 GCF_057381915.1 Diplotaxodon limnothrissa | reverse complement strand
TCTAAGACAACTCGGGAAGGAACATATTATACAGTGCTATAGGATCAGGTTGAATTTATTCATTCAGTTAGTGTTGTGACCTTCATTTATTGTTTTCTGTTCTCCTCCATTTTCTATGTATTTGTTTCATCATTCTTTGTTTACGCTAGGCATTTGTACATGAGCACAATTGCACATGCTGTTGAGTTATGATGAGCAAAATAAACACTGCCCTTTGAAAGGTCAGAGAATCTAAATGACGGCATGAAATGAAACACAATAGATCCAGCCAACACGTTCCTGTTTATTTGAAAAGCAACCACTACATTATGGGAAAATTAAGGGATGAGTGATTATTTGACAAGATTCTGGGAAATCTGGATTCCAGAATTCCCGAGCCCTTCATTAGATGTTGATGTCAAGAGACTGCTGTGAGTTTGCACAGTACTGCGTGCAAGGAAGTAAGAGCTACACCTCATAAAAAAAGGAGCAAATTAAACAACTGAATAGCAGAATTCTGTAATTCAATGGGCTCTATTTATAATTAAATTGATAAGATGAATTAAGTAATTCCACATTACTAATTATAAATACACGCTGGGAAATTATTACTTTAAGATTGAGGATTATTTTTACCTCCCCTAAGACTCACCAGAGTTAACGCATTTTCTGGTAGGATTTTTTTTTTCCTTTTTTGCCTATTAAAATTGTCTACTTTCAAATGAACTACACTGTTTTTGAAAAGCTGCTCAGCTAAAGCTTGCTATAGTTTTCTCTACCTCATTTAAGCAAGTAGCACCAGATGTAAGGGCTATCATAATGCAAAGTATCCCCTTGTGTATTATTGTTTTGATTGTTTTGATAGTAGAATACAGTTTTTTTTAAAGAAAGCAAAGAAAAACAAAACATGTTTAGCTTAAAAGGCCACATAAATAAAAGGAGGCAATCCAAAAGGTGTTTGTGTGTGTATTCCTGTTTAGACGGCTTTGTGAGGACCAGAAATTGGTATTCTACTATACTTGTGGGGACCAACAGTCACTTGTGAGGACACACAAGGTCCTCACGAATTTGAAGGCATTTTTGAGGCTCAGAATGTGGTTTTAATATCAGGGTTACAATTAGGTTATGATTAGGTTTTGGGTAAGCAGCCAGGGAAAGAATTATGTCAATTAGATGTCCTCACTAAGTGAGGTAAACAAGAATGTGTGTGTGTGGGGGGGTGTTCATGAAATTACATAATTAATACTTTAACTGTCAAACAGCCTTTGTTGTGTGTGCTTGTGTGCTGTCAGGTAAACTGCAACACTGACGTGTTAGTCATGTTGTGCATACAGAAAAAACTTCGATGCTGTCGTTGCTCTTTGACATGATGTTTCAAATCAAGAAAAAGCTTAGTATGGTATTTTAGCTTTTTGGTCTGCATTCTTCCATCTGAAGAAAGTCAGGTTGAGTGTCTACAAAATGATCAGTTGTCCCACCGTTGTGTCACATTGCTGTTCCATGTCTTAGTGATGAGACGCCTTTGGGCCTGTGATGTGAGTAATGATTTTCTAATAACCTGCAGCTTGTTAGCTCAGCTGGCTTGGGAACTGACTGCCAAAGTGTCTCTGTCCTGTTTGATGTGTGCGTCTGTGTGTTTGTGTACACTACCAAAACACAGAAGTATGCACTGTCATTTTCAATTTGATAACACTTTGATCAATGTTGGACGAATTGTTAAAAAGTGACATAATTTCTGCATCGCTGCCCACATTTTATTATGCCAAAAGTATTTTTAGTTAAAGCATTGAACATTCACATCACGCCCTGACTTCTAGGCTTGTGTTCGTCATGGATGTAATTGGTAACTTGATGTCGTGTTTTAGAAAGCTTTTGGTATAGATTAACTTTGAGATAAGTGGAAAAAAATATAGGGTAGCAATGAAAGAAGTCCTCCCTCTTATGACATGAAAGAATTTACTGTATATTTAACTTATAATGGCTGAGACACAGTGTGACTGAAGATGCTTGTTAAAGTATATAATAGGTTTACAGAGTAGTCAAAGTAAAGCCGTGGGAGGTTTTATATTTCACATACCCGCATTAGATGGTGGTAGGTTTAGACAGTTAAGCTTCCCACCATGGTTTTTCTCATTTGTACTAAAAACTGACACATGCAAAAGGTAATCAATATTTTCTATAATGGCAAATGGATTGTCTTTAACTACTGTCACAGGAAGCTTTAGAAAATATTTGAACTGCCTCCCTCTATAGCATGAAGAAAATACTGATATCCAAGTAAAATATAGTAGAGCTTCCTGAAAAGGAAACTAGTTTTCTACTTTTTAGCTCTCCAGTTCATAGAGTGTGTTAGTCTATACAGTAGTATCAATTAAATACATGCAAGTATTTAATAGATTCCCATTCATGATCCATTAAGGTTTAACCCTACTGACTTGGATCATCCACAGCTGTTTCCTGCACTGCTACTTGAGAATGACATTTGTAGTATTGATATGACATTTCTTAAAGGTGCTTTATACAACATTCAGAATCACTGGACTACAGAACAAACAGACACACTGCTGACATCTATCCCATCCCTGTACTGGATTTCTTTTTTGTCCTGCTTATTTCTAATAGACATTACTGAGCTATTGTGACATCACTATGAGCTTTTAAAAAAAATCATATATAGTGTATAACATTCTAAATACAGGTAAATTAAATGGAGAATAGCACCCGCTTCTCAGTTAGACACATGGTGTGAAGCAGAGAAGACACAAAAGTAGGAGACAGAGAAGCGATGATCTCTTTAAAGACAGCAGCAGAGACTCCAAACACTGAGATAAAAAAAGGCGCAGTTGATTCACTCATGCATACATTGCAAATTTCAAATATGTTTTTGATGTTGTATCAGTGTTTAATATCTCACATATAAAGCTTGTGAAAAACTATTTGATGGATTACTATAATATGTGGAAAACATATTCATGCAAACATTTCCATGCTAAGTTTTACTCTGGATTTGGGGATGTGTTGTGATTGCTGATGTTCACAAAGGTTTGCGTGCAGCACATCCCCTTACTGGCTCCTGAATAGCCCTTTACCTCAGACACAGTTCAGTGTCAGTGTATGCGGCTACTAAATTAGCCAAAATAGAACAACAAAACTGATGCCAACAATTACCCCAGTGAAACCAACAACTGATGGCCAATCGCCATTGTGTTTGTCAATTTGCCCCACTGGCATCCTAAAGTGTAATCACGTAGTAATTGCAGATTATAATTAGCAATTATTCATTCATACTTCTCAGTAACTTACTCAGCTACAATTCTATGAACTAGATGTTTCATAAAGGCTTTAAATTGTCACCAATGTCAACTTTGGGGATATCGCTATAAACATTTGAACTCTAATATTGTCTTTTTTTTTTTATTCTTTTCAACAGGTCTGTGGATCCAGCTTGCTGTTCTGTCTTGCTTTTCTGTCCATCTACCTGCCACCTCAGTTTATCTTCATGTTGAGTCTTAAAACACAGAACACCAGATAGAGGTAGGCATGGCTTTAGCTACAGCTTTAACTGGTATTTGTTGTACTGTAGAGTTTTAAAGTGTGCTAACTGAGGTTGCAAAAGCGGCTCATTTGGGAGCTGTGACACTGTTGTTTTGCTTTAATTACACCTGAAACATACATAAACAGTTATTGCCAATTAACTTTAATAAAACTTTAATGATCCTCTGGGAAATTGGGTAAGTATAGGATATTACATTAAGCTCTAATTGATATCATTAGAACACGCTCACACACACACATATACATCCATTTTTGTTAGGTTTGCTAAATAAACTTCAGCTGTTTTATGGTTTCTTTTCCTCATACTTTCAAGTTCAGCAGTAAGTGAGACATGCTGCAAGCCTTGGTTTTCTTATGCATAGTGAATGGGAAAACAAGGCATGTGCCCTTGAGTGCACAAATTCACATGTGAAAGTAAAGTAATTTGTGTGTGTGTGTGTGTGTGTGTGTGTGTGTGTGTGTGTGTGTGTGTGTGATAAGAGCAGTGTTTTTTTTACTCCATTTTTCTCTGCCTGTATTGCAGGCATATTAGGCACACTGCTTTAGGCAGTCAGACAGCTACGCCAAGCAGGGAGACTGCCCTTGCTGGCCCTGATACAGGATAGAAGGACTATAGATGGATGGATGAGAGATAAATAAGTTTTCATTGTAAAACATTTGCAGATGATTAGCTGCCACATGTCTGCCTTTATCTAAAATTCCATTATATTTTTACATTATATACTGTCTTTTACTAGGGTGTTTGTGCTTAACAGAAGCATAACCTCAGTGTTTATTTATTAGTTTTTGTTTTTAGTAGCAATGATTAAAAACATACTCTGAGCACAGGTCAGTAGTCATTCAGTTGCATCCATCAGATTCCTGTTTGTCAGTTGAAATTCACAAAGGACAGAGAGTTGTCTTTTAAAAGGATACTTTTGAAGTCCCTGAGAGAGATCTATGTATGTCTGGGTTTGGGTTTTTGGTTTTTTTTTTTTAACATAATATTGGTATAGTTACTGTTATGTTTTCCTTTATTTGAGGATGTCTTGTTTTTTTTGTCAGAAACCAAGCCAGGAGAATTTTTTAAACTGTCTGGGATTGTTACCAAAGCACAATTACTGTGGATTTTATGGAATGGTTTTGTCCTTTGGATCACTAGGGACAAACCAGAAGTTATCAAGACGAACATGACAAGCTATACAGGAAAAGCTATAAACAAGTAATTATAGACCTATGATTATCCATTCTATATATTGTTCAAATAGACAGCATTTAAAAAAAATATAGGAACACTTAAAACACATCACATCTGCATATTTCTTGTACATTTTTTTAATGTTTCGTTTATTTTCGTTAGGAAGATAACGCTCTTGCAAGGCCATTTACCTTTTTGTATAACAAATTGCTCTACATTAATTTTTTAGTTTTGCACGGTCAGCTAATTTAGATTTTATACACTGAATAAGAAATGTTTATACCATATAAAAGAGTCAGCAATTTTGTGTGAATGCAGTAGTCCTATGATGATTAATTTTTATTGAGTCATTGTTTAACATCAAAGCCTATAGGGACAAAGTATGCAGATTCAGTTCTTTCTTTTGACTTGCTGGTTGTACGAGACATAGAGTCAGACAACTTACTTCTTATCTGCCTAATTACTTTTATGACACACTCTAATGAATGTGTCCTTAAACCATGTGATATCCATACTTTTGGCTATTTTTACCTATTACAAAACAGGTTTCGCTTTTCTCAGTGATCTTTCTTCTTACATCTCAAACACCATAATGTGCTGTTTGCACCCATCCTTTAAATTACTGGCCATAATTGACTTTTGTCTTCAGAAGCAGGCTTGACTCTGCTTGACTACGATTCCACTGAAATCAGTAGTATCTGTCAGTTTGATGGGCACGTCCATAGCCTGTTGAAAAAAGTTTGAGCTTATAAGGCTCAGAAGCCATTAGCTTCTACTTTGTGCGTGCATTGTGGATAAACATGTGTTCTTTAATTAGACACCAATGGGAGACTAGCATGCAATACAAGCTGCACCTGGCACTGCTTTTACTGCTCTGGGATCAGTTTTGAGGTGGACATTGTTGAAAACAGAGCTAGTATTGACAAGTAAACAAGCACTCATGTTAACAGATAAAGTTTCTATTACTGATTACTCCTTTAGCAAGCTAGCTAGGAAAAACTCATTGATTGAGAAGGGACACGCTTACCAGAAGTTAAACAGGTGTAATTATAAAAACATAAATAACATAAAATAAATAAATAGTAAAGGATGACTTGGTGGTAGCCCTACTGTACGACAGACTGGTGACATATACAAGATGTGTAATAGGCTCAAGTCCCTGCTGTATGTGTGTGACACTTTAAATAAGAGCATGTTCTTTACTCTCAAAATTGCCATGAAAAAGTACATTCACTTTATATTCTCCAAATTCTCCTACATGAATTGTTTCCTAATGCAAAAGTAATTAAACAGATACTATGGAACACCCCATACATTTAAAATATGATGTAAGGCAAGAGGCTATACCTGAATTAATGCAATTTTATAAATGCAAGCCCTTATTCGGATAATTAGACCACCAAAATGGGACTTGAGGAAAAAAAGAGGCAAATTTACACATAATTTAAAAGTATAATTATTTTATTGCACAAACCAGGTTTATTTGCTCTTTATCAGCAAATATGTTGGGATAAATGATCCTGTATCTGAGTTTATTCAGCTGTATCATGACACAGCCTCATTTGGGGTTTTTTGTCTAGAAGTGTGTTAGTCTGTGTGCTAAACTGTGACCTTTACTTGGTGGAGAGGCATGTCTTGCACTTTGTCTTTATCCATACTTGTAGGTATATACAACATGCCAGCAGATATCAGAGCAAAACTTAATAGATTTCCCACCCAGAGACCTTAGATAAATAGAGAATCTAAACATTCTATTGAAGCTGAGAACCATGACAGCCATGTAATTCCCTAAGCTGCCTGTGAAAGCCATAATATTCATATTTCTTCATAGCAATAAAACCATATTACCATATGAAGGCCATAGGATAATATTATTATCAGCCAGCTCTCTGAGTGCCTCTCTCTAGTGGCAAGGATCAGTTCAAAGCACAGCCCAAGGCATGTGTGCATGTGTGTAATAGAAATCATGTGTGTGTGTTTGTATATATGTGTGTGTTTGTCTCTGTGACTCAGGGTGTATGTGATCAGTTCCCTGAAGCGACAGCTGCACACCGAGCTCCTGAATGGAGAAAGCTTCTCTGTAATGACTACCAAGTGGCAAGCATGTCTCTCCCCTTTCTTTCTACGAACCATTTCCTGATATTTTGCGTTTACCTTTACCTCTCTCATCAGTGATTGCATGCTGATCAGCTTCCTTTCTCAATGTGCCTGATGTCCTCTTTTCTTTTACTCTTTCTGTCTTCTACTCTTTCAGTCTTCTCATTTGTGCTTTACTTTTACCTTTTACTTTTCTCCTGTAATAATATTACTCTCCAATCACCATAATCCTTAAATTAGAACTGCTTGGTACTGCTATCTGCAAATTGAGACACATCTTTCGCCACCAAACTTGTATAATACCTTGAAAAAGCAGACGAAAGAGGATGAGGAAATGAGGATAAGAACAAGGACAGGTAGGAGCAGATGGAAGAAAGCATGAGAGGAATCACGGAATGAAAAAAAGAGTGAAAGAAAACAGATATATGGTAGATGATGGATAAAACCGTATATCAGTCCTTTTTTACTCAAAGGCCATGATATCAGAAACCTGCATTTTCATCTATAGGGAAATAGGTAGATGATTGTCTTCGTCACAGTTTCATGACTTTAGCTAAATCTTGATGCTTAAATCTTGCAGTTAGCTCTTTCCAAGTTGATAATTAATTTAGCAATGAGCATTTTCTAAAGAAACAAAAGATAATGTAGTTTAATAATGTCCTTTGCAGACAATGAACTCCCAGTGTGTCCATGTTGTAATCTGGGATCTTCCTTTCAGCATTGTGGTATCCAATCCAGTATACTATTCATTATAGTAATAATATATGGTAATCCATTTATATTTTTAGCTTGGGCTCCTGATTGTGAATGAATTCTTGTGGTTGATAGCGCACATATTTATATATTTGTTCTGGTTATAAATGAAACACTATGGAGGCGTGGCTTCTGTGACCATTATTTTTGGTTTAATGATGCTGGTGATTAGTACAAAATCCAGTAACTCTAAATTTTGGTTATTTCACTTTTCATAGGTCCCCAGTTTTGCTCCTTTTAATATGGCTATCCCTGTTCTAATGCCAAATTGCTTATACATCTTTGTATTCCCTTGATGGCAGAAGTCATGTTAATGTTGTTTCTGTCTTTTGCTATTGCATGATTAGCTTTTGGGGATGGAATTAGGGAGTAAGGGTAGAAATGATCCTACTCAGAAGTAGATGAGAGAGAAAGTTTGAAATGATACAATTCCACATTTTTAGTTTGTCAAAGCTACTGCGTCTCATTATTACAAGCTCCACTCCACCAGAAAATCCAAAGTAAGAATAAAAAGTTAATGACATATGCAGCCACATTGTCTAGTGTTTGAGTTTACACAGTGGACACTGTTTCTTAGCATAATGGTAAGTAAAAGTATAATAAGTTAAATGTGAATTAGAAATTTTTAATGTAATTAAATTACAAGTTAAAGTTGAGAATTATTAAGTAAGTAATTGAAGAATAGAGTAACAAAATGCTATTGGTGTTAAGGAGGTATAAAACTGAGAAACTATAGTGTGTGTGTGTGTGTGTGTGTGTGTGTGTGTGTGTGTGTGTGTGTGTGTGTGTGTGTGTGTGTATGGTTAGTATTACAATAAACCAGATGCCATGGTAGTATTACAGCACAACAAGCACTAATGCACTGTCCGGGCAGCCACAATCATCTCATTACATATTGTACTAACAGGAGAGAACCAAATGTTACAAAGGAGAGTCCAAGAACCATGCAAAGAAAAAAAGAGAGAAAAAAAAAACAGAACAGAAAAACAAACAAACAAACAGAGGATGACTATCACATGATGAGAAAAAGAGATTAAAAAGTGAAATGTTAAGAGAAAGAAATAGAAACAGGACTCATGTAACCAAAATGCCATTAGCAAGTGTCTGTTACTTTCCCCAGCTCAGATTTGTGAAATCTATCTGTCTGTGTGTGTGTGTGTGTGTGTGTGTGTGTGTGTGTGTGTGTGTGTGTGTGTGTGTGAAAATAGAGGTTGGCCAGGACGACTTTGTTTATCATCTCCTATATAGGTGATGACTTTAACCACTCACATTCAGTCATGTTGCATTAGTCACACAGACCTAAAACGTGTACACCCAGACCAGCTCAAGAGTGGTTGCCAGACGTTGCTGGCTGATGTTGGGCGAAATCAGTTTACATGAAAGATGCTCAGTTGTCTGCAAACACTCAACATTTACTTAATACTGTCCAAACTATAGTGACAGTTGAAAAAAGTGAGAAAGCCACCTTTAAATTAGAAGTTGTGCATTTAACTCCAACCAACCCATTTCAAAAAGCAACACCTTTATGCCAGGGTCTGCCAGAAACTTCCCCAATCCCTCACCACCTCCTGGCAATCACCAGAGGGCCTCAGACCACTCTCTAGGCTTGTGTGACCGAGGCCTAATGGGTTAGAAAGAAGTCAATCCCATTCCTCTTGAGACTATAATAAAAAAAAGAACATATGTAGTTATGTTGGATAGATGGAGGGATGGATGCATTTAGTTTAGGCAGAAAAAAACCCTGCCTAACTAACTTCCTATCTAACTTGTTTGATTATGAAGTTTCTTTACATTTCACAGACAAACAGTTAGATAAAAGAAATGCATCTAAAGTATCTAATTGAGAAATAACACCTGACAATGGAGCTTTTCAATGAAACTACATTCCCTACACTTGATATAACCTTGAGCTTTAGTGACACAGAAAAAGGAGGTGATCAGAAATGCCTCAGTCTTGCCACAACATAACACAGCAACCTGTGATGGTTTTCAGAAAGATCATTTTTAATGTGCTGTATGGCTGTATTTGAAGCTTGGAGTCATGTGGTACATTTAACTTGCACAGTGCAGCAGGCATTGTGTATGTATGTATATATGTATCATCATAGTCACTGTTCCCAGGGGGGCATTTGCTTTCAACATATCCGGTACTTTGACAGATTTGAATTACCTGTCAGAGGACAGGTGTCTTACCTTTGAAGAGACAGTTCATCTCAGCCAACTGAAATTCCTTCAGTTCTGTAAATTACTACATATTTCTTAAAGCTTATTAAACTGAAGTTAAGACCCTCTTACTGAACTCATTTGATCATTAGCATCAGAAATATAATGTCTGCACATGTAATGATCACTTACTAATGGAAAATGTGAATGCTTTCATGATTATCACTTTGAAAAGAAAGTACTCTACTGGACACAGCCCTCAAAACTGTACTGTTACTAGAAGGCCTAGGATGTTCAGGATGACAGTACAGTAGGACTCAAATAAATGCACAATGATCTCTCTGTGCTCCCTGGGAGACTCATGTGTCCTTCAAAGACCAGAAATTAATCATTAAAGACTCATTCACTCAGTAACTATAAGTTCAATAAAATATTATGATTGAAGTCTGCAGACTGCAATATGAATCCAAGCTGTGCCAAGACTATATGAAACTTGAAAATGTGGTTGCACTTCCTGGTTGAACAATGCATGTGACCTATTCACATCAGCTCCAAGTTGAGTTTATTCAAGTGTCACTAAAATGGTCTACAAAGGAAAAAGTACATATCTATAGAATACTGTAGAAACGTAAAAATTTAAGCGTAGAAATTTTACCTCCTAATACTCTAACTCTTTCACGGCATGCATCTTTAATTTCTCTTTGCTATTTGGGCTGATTGGGACCTGATGAATATAAAAACAAAGAATTCTGAGAAAAATGAGATCCACATATGTGGACATTTGTTTTAAAGCAGTGGCAGTATAATGTCCTCGTAAGTGGACATCAGGCCCTCGTAGAGCAAAACCTATTGTTTTGGTCTAGACAAAATGTGATGTCCACATATGTCGACGCCAGCTCCTAGGTGGTTAATAAAACTTCTGGATAGAAAAGTATTAAAATGACTCTTGTGGCAGACTCTGGCAGAGTGTGGAGTAACGGCTGAGTGTAAAAAAAAAAAGGCTGAAAAATAAGTTTAAAAGAAAAACAGTGAAATAAATTTTTTTGTCGTTTCATTCAAATTAAAACCTTGCATTTTGAAATAGTAATCTGAGGACTTAGCAATTACAAAATTAACTACTACAGTAGATCGTTAGCTCCCGGACTCAGTGTAGAATAAGCTAATTTTCCCAAATTATTATTCAAGACATTAATTTGTCACAGAACTTTTAATAAAATTAAAACAAATTTAATTGGAAATAGTTTTTTTAATTCCTTTTTTCAAGGAAATAACACATGTGACATTCTAGCTGAGGCAGCTGCTGCCCTGGCAAGGAGAAGAACTAGAACACATTTTCCAACTCATTTCAGAGAGTGAACAGAACAGTTCATGGGCTACAATAATAGTGATGCCCACGGAGGAAGTGTCTCATTCATCTCTTGTTCTCCTCCATGGGAAGGTCTGGGTCAGCTACAGAGCAGCACAACAGGGCCATCAGGAATTCAGTTTCTCCCTTTGGTAGGGCGGATCCTTGCTATACAGAGGTTGCGCCCTCGTCCCTCAACCTACCTGTCTGTCTGTCTGTCTGTCTGTCTGTCTGTCTGTCTGTCTGTCTGTCTGTCTGGATGGATGGATGGATGGATGGATGGATGGATGGATGGATAGATAGATAGATAGATAGACTGTCTTCATAAAAGGCAGCAGAATTTTAATTTCAGTCTTTAATCAAAGAACCCATTTAAATAACACATTTAAACCCAGCTGGGGCTCTAATAGTTTAACTGATTAACTGCATTTTTTTTTGTTTCAATACTCTGGAAACTGCCAAACTCTTATATGCACTTTGTGATTCAAAACAAGCATTTTTCCTCCACTATATATCTTTTCATCAAGGTTTTACTAACTGTTAAATGACATGTGATTTTGTATCAGATGAAAAAGAAAGCAAGCTTGGTTGTGCGAAGAGGGACTCTAGAGGGAATCTGGATATACTTTAGGGGGTACCTCAAACTGATAAGAAGCGATAAAATATTATTTTGTTAAAAAGGTTGGGATTGATTCTCTGATTGATCTTTAGTTGTTTTGAAAAATAAATAATGCAAATAGTATCTCATACACAAATAAACAGTGGACCACTGCACTGCTCGTGTACTTTGAATGCCACACAAGTACAAGCTCTCTTTTTTTCTGTCTTTTACTCTCATTCTATGACTCTCTCTCCCCCACGTTCACCCTTTCTGACGGCAACACTCCAGATTCATTACTTGCGAGATCTCCAGACCAATCTTGTACTTTCTCACAGCCCCCATACACACACTCTCACTACACCCCCACAAGCATAACACACACATACACACACACGTTCTTCCCACCTCCTCACTGTTACCATCTATGTGTCATTGGCTGTTGCTTAGCTACAGGCCCCCACCAAGTTATTTGCAGCCAATGAAAGCTTTGCCTTCAACGCTGGTTTTGACACATAACCCATTCTGGAGGAGCACTTTGTTTTTGCTATAGCTTTATCTCTTTCCATTGCTCTTGCCACAGTTTTCACCTATCCTTCATTCACTTTCTTTCATGCCTTTCTGTGCCTTGATTTTAGCTTTCGGCTATTAGTTTTACCTTTTTACTTTACTTTGTTCTTTCGCTTGATTCAGTGGGAAGAAAGCATAATGGGTTTTTATTACTGAGGAGGTGACATGAGAAAAGACAAATAGGTGTATATGAGGTGCAGTTTTGTTGCAGTGACAGCTGACATATTGCTGACGTGAAGGTGTAAAGTGTGCACTTTTGCCATCAATCATTGTAGTATTATACAGAGATTAAGCACAGGAAAGCATTGCACAATGACGTGTTAATGGTGAGTACAGATGAGTTTGTTAGTAACCCAGTTTTCTCAATAGAGCAAAGTTCGCAGAAAGTTGATTCTGTTCATCTGGACGTAGCGTTTTTAGATACTAGGTCCAGATGAACAGAATGAGCTTTTTGAGATTTCCCCACCTGGGTGATTGAGCATGCTTCAAGACAAAAACATGAAACACACACCAAAGGGCATCTGAGCACACACACATGCACGCTCATACACATACACACATATACATGCACATACATTTCTGTGGTTACACAGGACGCCACAAAGGCATGCACTTATGTACATGAACACTTATGCACTTATGAGCTGTAATGGAAGTATTTTTCTACTGTCTATAGTAAACACTATAGTAAAGAGTGCATGCTTATACGCCCTTAAATAGATCCTTAAGCAAAATTACATGTGTTAATTATTCAAACAGACATTCAGCTGCACTATAAGCAGTCAGTAAGCACATGTGCAGAGGCACACATGCGCATGTTCATGCTTTAGCACACACACAGTACATTACACACACAAGATGCTCTCCAGTGATTCTGCAAGAATACTGACAGGGTAATCCATCTCCATTGCATGGTGCAGCGTACTCTAGGAAAGCATGGTGGACACAGGATAAGTGCAGGGCCTGAAACACAGTATAAGTGAGCATACAAGCTTCGGCAGACATATGTGCACACAGGCACAAACCCACTATTATTGGCATAAATTGATACTTTGCAGATATTGACTGATCCACGGGGAAAGCTAAAGGCTAGGCCTGAAACGCTGATTGTGGGTGACTCTGCTGTAAAGGATGTACAAAGCATGTGCGGTAAGAACACTAAAGTCCTCTGCTTTCCTAACGATATGGTCAACATCCTGAAGGAGAGAATTCCTCAAATTGCAGATGAATATCCAACTGTGACAAACATTGCCCTGCATACAGGGTCAAACGATGTGTCCAAACAACAATCGGAGGTTCTGAAACGGGACTTTACTGGATTATTAAACACTGTAAACTCTCTGAATGCAGCTGTATTCATCAGTGGGCCTGTACCGCCGGTCAGAGGAGGAGACGAGAGATTCAGCAGGCTGTTTACACTGAATAAATGGCTTATATCAGCATGTGCTGACCACTCAGTGCATTTTATCAACAACTTTAATATTTTTTGGGAACGCAGGCATCTGTTTAAAGCAAATGGATTTAATTTTAACAAGTCAGGGGTGAAACTGTTCACCTCCAACTTGTTTTATTCCATACGTCATCCATCTGTGCCTGGAGCCAAGGCTGAGATAAACGAGGAGTTATCTCATAAAGAGGAACAAACAGTACTCCAAGAACAGACAAAGCCCAGCAGAAACCTTGAGGAGGAGCTCCATCTGCCCCCACCCGGGAAGAGCCTCAGAAAGGAGAGACATCTGAGGCAAGAAGAGGCAAGAAGAGGGGTCCCTATTTGCCTCCAACTCTCTCAACAACACCAACGACCAGGACCAGGAACTTCCCCAGTCCCCCAAACCCCTGACAGGCCATCACCCCCATCACCCTCCTCCCCCTCCCTTTCTCCCTCCTCCCCACACCTGAAATTCACTGAAGAGATGATGGAGCGGGTCAATGCTGGGCTCAGATCTACCCCCCGGCCCAATCCCTCTTTGTCCCCCATAAACCCCCCACCAAAGCAGCCAAAGGTTCGCCACCGAGCACCACCCTCAACAGAGCAATCGAAGTCACATTGCCCAGCCTCGCCCCCCTTAGTTCCTCCTTACCACCTTCATGCTTTGTCTCCGCAGTCTGATGTGTGATGTGTGGAGGGTCCGGGCTGCGAGGATTATGGCAGTGGTGACTTTTCCCAGAAGAAGCTGGGACCCTGTTTACTAGAAGGTTTTAAAATTTCTGTACTTTTAGGTGACAGAAGGAGACATGTGGCCTGGTCAAAACACAGAGAGCTGCACTCTAAAAGATCTTTAAATATAGTAAACATACCTTGTGTGCCACAGACTGCTCCCAAACACGAGGGGACAAGTAATGCCTCTAAAACACTTAAGTTGGCTTTATTAAACATTAGATCTTTAGCTGGGAAAACATTTTTAATTAATGATTTAATCACTGAGCACAGCCTTGATTTTATGTTTTTAACTGAAACTTGGTTGGACCAAAATAACAGTGGAGCTGTTCTCATCGAGACGACCCCTCCTAACTACAGTTTTATCAGTGAGGCCAGGGTGAGCAGGAGAGGAGGAGGGGTTGCTGTCTTATTTAATGAATCATTTCAATGTAAGCAGCTATCTCCTGGAAGTTTTCAGTCTTTTGAATATGTGGCTTTACAGCTGAAGGCCCCATCCAAAGTTGTGTTTCTTAATGTTTACAGGCCTCCCAAATACTGCACAGACTTTTTTAATGACCTCAGTGAACTGCTGTCTGTGATCTGTGTTGATTTCGACTGTGTAATTATTGTTGGGGATTTTAACATCCATGTGGACAACCCTCAGGACAAAGGGACTAAAGACCTGAGTAACACTCTGGGCAACTTTGGGCTGACTCAGCATGTAACAGAGGCCACACATAATAGAGGACACACTCTCGACCTACTGATCTCCAAGAGCCTGAGCATTTCAAACATTACTGTGTCTGATGTGGGCTTATCTGATCATTACTGTGTTTTCTTTGAAAGTAAAATCTCAGCCCACACAAATATATCAACAGCAGTGATCACAAAACGGTGTATAACTGAAGACAGTAGTGAGATCTTTAACCAGGTCTTCCCATTAACACCTGACCTGTCCAAAGGTTCAGTCAATGAGCTCGTCAATAGCTTTAATGCAAAAATGTTAAATGTAATGGACACTATTGCTCCCATTAAGGTGAAGGTTATCTCTGGAAGGAAAAAGTCTCCATGGAGAAACTCCACACTAGTGAAAAATGAAAAAAGAGAGTGTAGGAAAGCTGAGCGCAGATGGAGAAAAACAAACCTCCAGGTTCATTATGACATCTATAAAGAGAAACTTCACAATTATAATTTACAACTGAGGAGTGCAAGAAGGTCCTACTTCTC
Source organism: Diplotaxodon limnothrissa (assembly GCF_057381915.1). NCBI lineage: Eukaryota > Metazoa > Chordata > Actinopteri > Cichliformes > Cichlidae > Diplotaxodon > Diplotaxodon limnothrissa. The sequence continues at coordinate 21,159,683 of NC_140609.1, read as the reverse complement.
TGACATCATCACTAAAAACAGCCATAATGCTCGGGTCTTATTTTCTACAGTTGACAGGCTAACAAACCCTCCTGTGCCAGTGGCAGCTGAACTTCATTCAACCATGGCCTGCAATGACTTTGCCAAATTCTTCACAGACAAAATCCAAAAGATTAGACAAGCAGTTGGTACATCAACAGCAGATCCAGGATATGTACTGTGTCCACCGAAAAACTGTTTAAACACCATCAAACAGTTTCACCCGATTAACAGCAAAGACCTGGAGGACATCTTAGGTCAACTGAACTCCTCCTCTTGCTGTTTAGATGTCCTGCCAACAAGTTTTTTCAAAAAGGTCTCAAAGACTTTAGAGTCAGACCTGTTACAGATCGTCAACTTTTCCTTAATGTCAGGTGTGTTTCCAGAACCACTAAAAACTGCTGTAATCAAACCTATACTGAAAAAGGACAATCTTGACAAGACACAAATGAAAAACTACAGGCCGATCTCAAATCTCCCATTTTTAAGTAAGATCATTGAAAAAGCAGTTTCTCAACAGCTCAATTACTTCTTAAAACAGAATAACTGCTACGATGCCTTCCAGTCAGGTTTTAGACAGAACCACAGCACTGAAACCGCTCTGACAAAAGTGTTTAATGACATATGTCTGAACACAGACAGTGGAAAAATGTCAGTCCTAGTTTTACTGGATCTCAGTGCAGCATTTGATACAGTTGACCACAACATATTACTCAAACGACTGGAGAACTGGGCAGGTCTTTCAGGAACTGTACTAAACTGGTTCAAAACATACTTAGAAAACAGGAAATACTTTGTATCAATAGGTAACTTCACATCTGAGCAGACAAGTATCACATGTGGAGTTCCCCAAGGTTCCATCTTGGGACCCCCTCTGTTTAACATTTACATGCTCCCACTGGCACAGATTATAAAGAACAACAAAATAAACTACCACAGCTATGCAGATGACACACAAATATATATCACAATGTCACCAGGAGACCGAGGCCCTGTACAGGCTCTTGGTAAATGCATTGAGGAAATTAATGACTGGTTGTGCCACAATTTTCTCCAACTAAACAAAAACAAAACTGAAGTAATAGTCTTTGGCGCCAAAGAAAAACGATTACAGGTCACCAGAGAACTTCAATCTATACATCTAAAAACCACAAACCAGGCGAGAAATTTGGGTGTAGTGATGGATGCAGACCTAAACTTAGAAAAACACATTAAGACAATAACAAAATCAGCTTACTATCACCTCAAGAATATTTCAAGGATAAAAGATCTGATGTCTCAACAGGACCTGGAAAAACTAGTCCATGCATTCATTTTTAGTAGGCTTGATTACTGTAACAGCATCTTTACAGGTCTACCTAAAAAATCAGTCAGACAACTACAGCTCATTCAGAACTCTGCTGCTCGAGTCCTCACTAAGACCAAAAAAGTGGACCACATCAGTCCAGCTCTGAGGTCTTTACACTGGCTGCCTGTCCGTCAGAGGATAGACTTTAAAGTTCTGATGCTGGCCTATAAAGCTCTGAATGGTTTAGGACCAAAATACATCAGTGACCTCCTGACCCAGTATGAACCTTCCAGATCCCTCAGGTCATCTGGATCCGGTCTTTTATCAGTTCCCAGAGTCAGAACCAGACACGGAGAAGCTGCATTCAGCTTTTATGCTCCTTATATCTGGAACAAACTCCCAGAAAGCCTCAGATCAGCTGAAACACTCAGTTTATTTAAATCCAGGTTGAAGACTCACCTATTCTCAGCTGCATTTGAATAAAGCACCAAATCCACACTTTTAAGCTTAAATTTCAAAACTTACACTAACTACTGATCTTATCTATTTCTGATTTTATCTGTTTTGATTTTATATACTGTTTTGTTTGTTTGTTAAGCTTAAATTTCAAAACTTACATTAACTACTGATTTTATCTACTGTTCTGATTTTATCTGTTTTGATTTTATATACTGTTTTGTTTGTTTGTTTGTTTGTTTGTTAAGTGGGTTTAGAGCTCTGGGTAGCTCCCCAGCTGGGTCTAGACTGGATCTAGAGAGTATTTTAAATTCAGGGAATTTAAAATAGAAAGTAGCTCGTCCACAGAAGGACTGGTAGCTCCCCTTACGATAAGGGTTCAGATCGCGCGAACAGGTGTGGGATTAGAGCTCTGGGTAGCTCCCCAACTGGGTCTAGACTGGGTCTAGAGAGTATTTTAAATTCAGGGAATTTAAAATAGAAAGTAGCTCGTCCACAGAAGGACTGGTAGCTCCCCTTACGATAAGGGTTCAGATCGCGCGAACAGGTGTGAAATGTGTGTGTTTAGTTAGTTTGTTTGTTTGCTTGTTTTAATCAATTTTAAATCATGCTTTTTATTTGTTTTTGTTTCTAATGTCTCTGTAAAGCACTTTGAATCACCTTGTTGTTGAATTGTGCTATACAAATAAATTTGCCTTGCCTTGCCTTGCAGTGGATTTTTTATTCTGGTTAATACAAAATTGAGGATTGTCCAAAGGAACAGATGTGGTGATGGTGGTGTTGATGTAGTGGCGATATACGAAAGGTCACACATGGGTTCCATCTATGTTTGTGGCAAAAGCATGACCTATAGAGTACAGTGAAGAATAAAGATTTCAAAAACCACTCACCTGTTTTGAATAATAAGGAGTTATTGTTTGGCGATTTTCAAAGCATTTTCATTCACGTGGTATTCCAGCAGTGAATTTTTGTTAATTCGCCTCTAAAAAACTTGGTGATTCAGCGGACTATATTGCACCATACAAATTTTAATGGCGTTGTCTTCCTGTCTTGCATATACAAAGTCTGCAAGATATATTCATACAGTATATCATTTTTTATGTGTTACTTCGGCAGGAATGAGCCTTACTGATTGCGAGATCAAACGTTGCCAGTTGGAGTAAAATTCATCACCTGAGGCCCTCATATTAAATGAGATTCTTTTGAAATTCATAAGGATATGACATCATATCACCAGGACTTAGCTAGAGGCTAGGACAGGGGCTGCCATTATAAAGATATCTTTCAATGGGCATTTAAGAGAAGAGTGAGATGACATTTGCTTACCCAGAAGTTACAATCAGACCTTACTTTGTTAAGCCAGTGAAAGCAAACTTGGGGCCTGAATCGGTGCACATTTCAGAAAATTCAGTTATAAATTCAGATATATTTTTTAAAAGTCATTATTTTACTCTCACTGGGGTGTTATGGGGCATGTGAGTCAAGTCACCAGGTGACTGAGTATTTTGAAGAGTAAGCTATTTTTGGAAATGTTTTTTAATGCTTAAATGGAGATTTTAAATCTGTAGATGACTTAAAGGGGACATGAAATGCAACACATGTAAAGGCTAATTTACACCACTGAGCCCTGCTCTCAAAAATTGACCTAGATCTAAAACTGTCTGTGAAGCTGGATTTAAGAAATAAGTTTAAAAAAAAGACATCCCTACTTTTTGCCCCCCAGTGGCCTTAATCCTCTTCCATAGATTCCCGACTGCTCCTGTAAGAAACTTTGTTATATTTGTGATGTCATGTACATATAGTAGGCTGTTATGTTGTAAACTGTCTCGATGTTCTTGGGAAGAGAAAGATTATTTTATTACCTGTCCTGATAGCATCAGCTGATTGCACTACTTGGTACACTCCAGTGAACCACCTGGCTCAAACAGGCTCTTCGAGTGCAGCTAGCCAAACAGCAACAGTCAATTACTGCTAACGAGACAGACAGTGAAAGTGGACGGTATATCCTAGGGCTGCTCAATTAATCGAATTTTAATCAAGATTACGATCTGGGCTTTCAACGATCATTAAAATTGACTGAGCCGATTATTAGCCCCTCCCTCATTTATCCGCGACACCTTAAAGGCCGGTCCTTGAAAATATTGTTGGGCATAAACCAGTCTGTGGCGCAAAAAAGGTTGGAGACCGCTGATTAAGAGGACCCGAGGGAAGCTCGGAAAGCTAAGCAGAAGTTATTTGGAGAGGAGAGTGACTGCTGTTGGTTGAAAAGAGAGGTAAAAAAAACTTCAGTGGTGTTGCACACTATTTTATATTATTTTTTAAAGTCATTGTTAAATAAATATCGTCAAATAATCAAGATTTCAATTTCAGTGAAAATAATCGTGATTATCATTTTTGCCATAATCGAGCAGCCCTAGTATATCCTCAGTTTCTTAACATAAAACTCAACCAGGGGCAGCCCAAATCTGACCTTATTTTAAGGTTTAGTGCCCTTATTTCTCTCTGAGTTATTGATTCTGTCACTAGCTAGCTAACATAAACTAACGTAAGTCTATCAGCCGCAACCAACCAACCACATGACATCATGTTCTGACAGAAGATGGTGATAAAATGTTTTTAAAACGTTAGCTTTAAGCAGTGTTTGGGAGTAACGGAATACATGTACTGCTGTTACGTATTTAAAATACAAAATATGAGTAACTGTATTCCGTTACAGTTACCGTTTAAATGGGTGGTATTTAGAATACAGTTACTTTGTTGAAATAAATGGATTACACGGCGGTCTTTTCCTGTTTCATATGTTAGGCTGTCCCCCTCTCTATTTTTGGTAATTCCGGTGGAAACTCAAACAAAACAAGCGTTGAGAGGCTCTAATGCCTGTGTCTCAATCTCGTGGCCCATGTCACCTCACTTGCAGGCCGCATAATGACGTGAAGAAATATTTTAAAAAATTAGTCAAAAAATTATGTATTATAAAGGCAATAGTCAGAGTGTTACAGGCATAGCCCTAAAGAATGTAGCCTCATGGGCAGTGTAGTCCGTGCTGCAGCGAGAATGGACTGCCATACCGGTTTTGTGTCTGTGAGCACAAGGGAGGGAGAAAAAGGAAATGTACGAGCTGTCACCGAGCAGAAACAGGAGATGGAAGCATGTAAATATAATAATAACCACTGCAACCAAGAAGAGTGGAGTGTCTGAGGAGCCCAGTTGTAAGTAAGGTATTAAGACCTGACTGTACACTGTGTTTGTGTTTTCGTCCGAAACAATAAGTTCCGTTGGAGCAGTCTTTCAACGCCTCTCTCTGTGTCTCGCAAGCAAAGTTGACCCAGACAACAAAGTAAAGCTAGTTTTCGGCAACGACCCTGACACAGAAACTGACGTATTAGCCAGAGGTCCCTTTACTATGGTTCGGAGCCGTGGACCTGTTTTATATACACGCCGAATAGTTTTCTATACAAGATCGCTGCAAAAAGTGCAGCCTTACCTAATGTCCACCTACTGTTACTCATTTTATATTTAGATTTAAAAATCTAAATTAGACAGAACTAAACCTTTATCTTGAGCATTTTTGCATCATCACTTCATTCCCTGCTCATTCACAGTATCATTCTTTTTATCTGACAACTAGCTTTTTATTCATTTTCATTTCTGTTATGTTTATTTATACCTGTGGTGCTTTCTGATGTTTCTCGCCTGCTGATTTTTGCTCTCCCTCTTTCTTTTTCCATTATGTGTGTCTGTAGTAATATGCGTTGCAAATTGCTTCAGATGGGACTGTAATAACACTGCTCTCTTAGTTCTCAAATCTCACAACTAATCCATTTCTGCTTGTGTGACCTTTAGTAAATTCTGCTTTGTGATGTCACATCCTTGATATTTACAATGTGAATGCTGTAAATATTGTTTTTCTTTTGTTTTCCATTTTGCTGTAAATGCATTATGTTCACTGGGTTTGGAGTACTTTGATCATGTCTTGTTCTTTCCGACTGAAGAGCACAGGCTTAATCGGAGGACACAAGGGACCACGAGGGGCTGTCATCACAGCGAGCGTCAATATGACCTGTGAAGATTTTTGTTTTTTAGGGGGTTTTCTTCTCAGAAATTGGGGATTTTTTCCCCAGTGTGCATTGCTAATTACCGCTTCCTTCAGATCTCTCCAGTATAAGTGAAGTCTAAACACTCCAAAGCAATTCTGATAGTGTGTTTGAATGTCTTGCTTTTTTTTTGCACAGAGTAGAAATCCCTGTTTTTTTTCTGCTACAATATCTGGCCTAAACACACTGAAAAATACCCTGTCTGGGAGCAGCTGATTGATTCCCTATTGCTAAGGAGAGATCATACTGTCAAGCAAAACAAAGAAACTCAGTGTGTTTGTGTCTTACTTTGCAAAAACATACAAATTCACAGTGTTTTTCTGGTAGTTTTTACAATTGCTTGTAAAAAAAAAGCTGTAGCGTAATTATCTCAGAATGATGCTGGGTGCAATTAGGTGTTGTTTTTAAGCGCTGACATTTCTGGTGATATGAAGAAATTTACCAGATTTTGTTGATTTGACATCCAGTATAACAGGTTGTTTAAGGAAAAAGATTTAAATCAGTTAAGGATATTTATGTGGCACTTTTATTTAACTTTATGGCTCTATGACATTTATGCTTTTTAGATACTTTTTAGACCTTTTGTTAGCCAAAGAGGCATTTATGAATATCTGGCACATGTAACACTGATGGGTCTTGATAACATGTACACTATCTATAATTAACACATACATTATGAACACCTATGTCAATAAAGTGCTCTTGTCTGTATTATCCATCCATTCAAGGTCACACAGGGGTGTTAAAATCCATTCCAGTTGTCATTGAAGAAGCAAGGTAAACCCTGTACAGATGGCCAGTTGATCATAGGGCACAAAATATTATTGCTTGTTAAATGTTATTGCTGCTGTAGGCAAATGCTACTAAAGCATCCAGTACCACTCCCATCCCCTGACAGATCTGACCAAAGCACCAAAGTGTGTTCTTCTTGTTAAACAGTAAAACACTTTGGCAAATGGGGCTATGGGGACACTGCAGGACTGCTTTGTGGACACAGGCTAAAGTGCACCACATCGAGAAGACGTTCACAGTTTGACTGAAGGACAGAGGATGAAGGAATATATCAAATTTTGTGAATACACCATTTTACCAGCCACAACTACTTTGTGAACAATAAGCAATGGATCACTTTTGACCTGAAAGAAATGCTTAATTGAAAGTTAAAAGCCTTCAGGTCTGGGCACAGGGATGAACTAAAGAGAGAGGAGCATGACCTAAGGGTGAAACTGAGAAAAGGAGGTGATTCTTACAAAACAGCATGAAGGATGTGTTGAATGTAATGAAGAAAATCATTGGTTTTAAAGTAGCAGGCAGCCAGTGGGTAGCCTGGAGCGAGCAAATGAACTATACACAATACAGTTCCAACAGGTTCAGCTCACAGCCATTTGTGGCTTCCTTCATCATGCACCCTGGTGTCTACACACCTTCACTACCTTCACTGATTTGGCGCTTATCTCCTTCTTCCTGTCAAACGAACTCTGTGGATCAGCCCCATAACAATATCTGATAAACATCTGAATTGACTGTGAAACAGCTGGAGAAATCAAACCAGAAGAAAGCTGCTGTTATTGAGAGAAGAGACAGAGAAAGTCAGTAAAATTATCTCCCTCTCATGAATTACTCGCTGTCTGACAGATAGGTTGCAGTATGTGAGACTGGGCAGTGACTAGAGATGGCACGCTACCACTTTTCTATGTCTGATACCGATATCATAAATTTGGATATCTGCCGATACCGATATGAATATGATATAGTGTTTTTTTAATCAATAAAACTGTTTTTTTAATATATTGCTGCATTTTGTATAAGTTCATACTCAAGTTTAAATAAACAACAACACTAAAGCTATTCTGTTATACCTGTGTGTAAAAAATACACTGCACCCAAAATATTTCATAGTTCAGCAATACTGATCAATCTAATAAACTTAAACCTACACAATCCTCCCTATTCTGGTATTTTAAAGAGTACTTAGCAGAAATATTAAGCAACCTAACTAATAGGGTTGCAAACTCCCAGCAAAAAAAAAAAATAGGGAACCACCCCCCACCCTCCACCTCATAACGCTTAATCAACGTAATCAACTTTAAATTGATGCAGTGTGGGGAAAAAAATGCACAGAAATAAATTATTTTTCAAGAATAATTAAATAGATTCAACTTCTTTCTTCAACAGAATTGCAGACAGCACAGATGGTGCCTTCCCAAAGGAAAAAGTACTATAGCTTACTAGGGTATATTAGACTTAACAGTTACAATATACAGTAATGGACTTCTATACAATTTACATCAGATTAAAACTTTGGGTGTAAGATACAGATAATTATTTATTAAAAGCTAGACATTTTAAATGAGAATAAGAAAGAAAAGTATGTCTTTGTGCCCCCCTTTTCCCTGTTCGTGCCCTATCGGCCCCCTTGGCTAAACTTTGCTAGATCCGCCCCTGCACAGTTACCAGCCATCAGCTGCGTAGAAAAAGATCCTGGTGTAGAAAGTAATATTAAATAAATTCTAACAACAGCTTATCAAGCTTAAACGTGCTGCTATTCAGCCGCTGGTTTCCTCTTTCTGGCGCGAAGTGAGCAATAAACAAACAAGAGAGACGGACTCGCGACAGAAAAGCCGATCAGCTGATCATTGATCAGTTTCACGATTGAAGTAGCAGCAAGTAGAAGCAGTCGCTCCATATATCGGTTGTTAAGCTTAAGCTGTTTTACTTCTCTCTGGGATAAATTCATCGGAGATGAAATGCTGGTTTGGTAGCGAGGCTATAAATACACACAGCCGCTCTATCACGTGAGCTCACTGCTCCAACGTGCTACGGTTATGAGCCAAGTTACGCCGTGTCGCAAGTTTTGTGAGGTGCTTTTTTGATATTTAATGGATCGGATTACATTTTTTTATTTTTATCCGATATCCGATCCAGTAATTCACGTCAGTATCGGACTGATACCGATAGGTAATATCGGATCAGTCCATCTCTAGCAGTGACATGTCTGATTTGGTGGTGTGCAGTACAGGAACTCCACAAGTGACTGTCCCCATTCCTATTCAGCTTCCGAGCCTCCAAATTTCAGTTGTGTATGTCTGTTCTGGAACACAGAATGTTGATGTTGACATCTTGGAGGAATACAAGTGGCCTTGCATTATTATCAACAACAGACTAAACTGGAAAACCAGCACAGAGGCTCTACGAGCAGAATTTTTCTTTCTGGAGGAAGATGAGATCCTTCAAATTACACAGCAAAATATTGGAGATTGTCTGTCAGTCAGTTGTGGCGAGTGCAGTGTGCTTTGCTGGTGGAGCAGCATCAGACACCAAAAGACTGAATAAACTGATGAGAAAGGCCTGGTCTGTGAGTGGTTGTAAACTGCAAAGTATTATGGTGGAGACCAGATTTTTGAGCATTTCCCGACCAGGTGTTCTGAAATAAGACCAACAAAACAAAGAAAATAAAAATGGAAATCAACTAGAATCACTTCTGATCTGTTTTACTTAGCAAAAGCAGATTTTTTTGTGTTAATTTTGTGTTTGTCCCTAAATTTCTCCATTTACTGTTTCAGCTGGTTCCGACCAGTATCTTAACAAACCATTAGCAGAGCATTTTTATTGTATTTCAAATTATTGCCAGCAATTATAATGGCCCAATCTAAGTGGCAGCAAATACACACAGCTTGCATTTGTTTCTGTGGTGTTATTAGTTCTTTACAGACAAACAGGCATGGCTGTAAGTAAGGGTGGGTGACTCATCACCAGCATCCCCACTGAATTCCACATAAAGCAAAAAACATATATCCATAATTGAATCGCCTGAAACCCCCATAGTCTGGATGAGTGAGAAAACCAAGTGAGGTATATCTAAATGTTCAAAGTGTAGCAGTTATTACACTGACGATACGTTATGAATACATAGGATCTGGATGAGTGGGTTAAGGACATGAAGGATTCATGGAAAATAAACACATTAAAGAGGCATTACAATAAAATGGAAAGAGCCCCTTTTCACATATGGGATTCATTCAGTCACTTTTACAATAGTGTTTCTCACAGCTTGATCAGTCTTCAGACAAAGCCTATTGTGAGGACCATTTTCAAAATTTAGGCCTCTTTTCAATTGTCAAGAAAGTACCCCGAGGCACACAGGCTCAGCAAGGGACGTCTCTTTTGTATAGCGAATATGTAAAATGTACCATCCGTGGTTATTTTAATCTTATTGCCAATAAAAAAAAGAGCTAGTGAGATGTATTAGAGCGATCAAATGCTTTTTTGTGGCTACCCATTATTATGAATGGACACATTCAGAATTGTTAAGTGTTGAAAGTGGTATGTAGATAAAGACAGATACATTATTGTCATGATTTTTAAGGAAAAGTCACCATGGTGTCCATTCAAGCAATGGCAGTGGTGAGAGGTAAGCAACATTACTATAACTGTTAAACCTGTGATGAAAATTTGGTAGGAAGTGAGACATGTTTAAAAGAACCATGTGGGAAACCCAATTTTTTGCCCCAGGAATTGTAGAAACTGCATTTAAACTTTAGGCTTCTAATCAAGATCTGTATCATCCAAACTCAGCTGATATCATATCATTTGAAGGAAGGAGACATACAATCAATCTGGATAGGGAAAAAAGATACATTTGATACAGTTTAAAAATTAAATACTTCAAACATCTTGAAATAAAAATAATAATAATAACAATGTCAGAGTTTAGATTCTGTCCGCCACAGAGTACACATGAGATAAATTAAGGCAATATGTATAAGGAAACTGAAGTCCCAGCAAGAGAATGAAAATTTCCTTTTGCTGTAACTCATAGTCAGAATACGAATACATGATTCAGATTAACACATTACAATTGTTAAAGGCAAACTTTGTGTAGCTTCAGCCAATTTAAATCACTGTTCTTATGTTTCATATTCTCAAACATGAACTGATAGAGAATTGTTTTTTTTCCTTTTTTCTTAATTTTTGTAAACTTGTTTTTGAAGTATGATGATTGCTATGTTTTGACTTGGGTTCTACCCCTTTGTTAAACAGAATAGAATTAATATATTGAATGACAAGCAGCTAGAGCATAGTGGGCTGCAGAGTGACAGAGTAAGACTTGTAACATCACATTTTGCACATTACTGAAGAGCTTCATGTGATGCATTCATCTTGGTTTGTAGTTGAAGTAATGGAGCGAGTTAAGTGTGAAGAGAAAATGAAATATAAGGCTCGATGACAGAAAAATGTGAATAATGTGTTGCATGAAGGAAATGTGAGGGAGGTACAGTAGAATCTTACTGTGATAAACAAACGCTCTGTCAGCTGCTATGATGAGTTGAGAAACCATACTTAGCAAACAGGTACATCTTAGGCCTCTGAATGTTCTTATGTATATCAGATATAACAACATCATCCTGTTGTCTAGCAACCACCTATCAGTGGGTTAAAATGACTCACCTTTAGCATTTGTGGACCTATAACACCTTATAAAAGCATTGTGTTATTTAATTGGATGACATCAAATTTATATACCTTATAAAAAATGTATTATGTTCTAATCTATATTAGAGATGGACCGATCCGATATTACGTATCGGTATCGGTCCGATACTGACCTAAATTACTGGATCGGATATCGGAGAAAAATAAAAAATGTAATCCGATCCATTAAATATCACAAAAGCACCTCACAAAACTTGCAACACGCCGTAACTCACCTCAGAACGTTAGCACGTCGGAGCAGTATGCATCACCTGATAGAGCGGCTGTGGCATGCGGGACCTGTCGGTGGTCTGGATAGCATGTGGAGCTTCGCTAGCAACCCGGCATTTCATCTCCGACAAAGTTATCCCGAGAGAAGTAAAGCAAGTGTGTAAGTCCATCTCTGAATGTTTGTAAAGCATTCCTGCGTTAAGCTTAACAAACGATATATGGAGCGACTGCCTCTTCTTGCTGCTACTTCAATCATGAAACTGCTTAACGATCAGCTGATCGGCTTTTCTGTCTCGAGTCCGTGTCTCTTGTTTGCTTTTGGCCCACTTTGCACCAGAAAGAGGAAACCAGCGGCTGAACAACAGCAGCACGTTTAAGCTTGATCAGCTGTTGTTAGAATGTATTTAATATTACTTTCTACTCGAGGATCTTTTTCTACGTAGCTGACGCTGGTAACTGTGCAGGGGCGGATCTAGCAAAGTTTAGCCAGGGGGGCCGATAGGGCATTAACAGGGAAAAGGGGGCACAAAGACATACTTTTCTTTCTTATTCTCATTTAAAATGTCTAGCTTTTAATAAATAATTATCTGACACCCAAAGTTTTAATTTGATGTAAAATGAATAGAAGTCAATTACTGTATATAGTGACTATTAAGTCTAATATATATATACCCTAGTAAGCTATAGTACTTTTTCCTTTGGGAAGGTACCATCTGTGCAGTCTGCAATTCTGTTGAAGAAAGATGTTGAATCTATTTAATATTTCTTGAAAAATAATTGATTTCTGTGCATTTTTTTTCACACTGCATCAAATTAAGGTTGATTACGTCGATTAAGCATCATGAGGTGGAGCGTGAGGGGTGGTTCCCTATTTTTTTATTTTTTTATTTTTGTTGTTGCTGGGAGTTGGAACCCTATTAGTTAGGTTGCTTAATATTTATGCTAAGTACTCTTTAAAATACCAGAATAGGGAGGATGGTGTAGGTTTAAGTTTATTAGATTGATCAGTATTGCTGAACTATGAAATATTTTTTTTTGCATACAGGTATAACAGAATAGCTTTAGTGTAGTTGTTGTTTTAAACTTGAGTATGAACTTATACAAAATGCAGCAAGATATTTAAAAAACAGTTTTGTTGATTAAAAAACACTATACTTCTTCTGCTCACCTTCAAGGCCCTTCATAACCTCGCTCCTTCTTACCTTTCTGACCTGTTAACCACCACTTGTTCTGCCCGTTCACTTCGTTCTTCTTCTTCTGTCCAGCTTACTGTACCTTCCTTCCGCCTCACCACCATGGGAAGCAGAGCTTTCAGCTGCTCTGCTCCCAGGTTGTGGAATTCTCTGCCCCCTGAAATAAGAAATATTGGTTCTCTCCCCCAGTTTAAATCCCAACTCAAAACTCATCTGTTCAAATCTGCATATTCACTGTGAATCCACTGTTTGTTCATTTTATCTTGTGCTTTATTTTATTGTTCTTATTCTGCCATTGTTTTACTAAGTGTTTTATCCTATTGTAAAGTGTCCTTGGGTGACTTGAAAGGCGCTCATAAATAAAATTTATTATTATTATTATTATATCGGATTCATATCGGTATCGGCAGATATCCAAATTTATGATATCGGTATCGGACATAAAAAAGTGGTATCGTGCCATCTCTAATCTATATTACATATTACAATCTCATTACCCTGAATGTTAAAAGGGAGTTTTTCCTTCCCACTGTCGCCAAAGTGCTTGCTCATAGGGGGTCATATGATTGTTGGGTTTTTCTCTGTATCTATGAAGTGCCTTGAGGCGACTTTTGTTGTGATTTGGCGCTATATATATAAAATTGAATTGAATTATGCAGCCTGATAAAAGCATCATATCATTTTTATTTTAATGACACCATCATATTACCTGGCAACCACCTAACAATGGTCTAAAATGGCATTTAAGTAGTAGAGCAGGACATGGGCATGCACTAATTATCAGTTAATGGAAGGAAATACATTGCATGCCACAGAAAGAGTCAAATAAAAAAGGGTGGCAGAAAAGTAGATATCTATGAGTAAGCAAGTTACTATTTTTGTTCTGTGTACATTAAAAAAGGATATGATCGTATTATGCTTTCTATTTTTAATTCATAAGATTCACTCTTTGGACTCTAACATAAATGGAAACACTGGATATTTAAAATATTCAGATGCTATAGTAGACTGTCACGCCTTGTTAATAATGTTCTTTTTAGAGTTTTTGAGGCTTCAAGGTAGAAGCCGGTTAGAGAAGTAGCAGACAAGACCCCCTGCTGAACAGAATTTCCATGGCACAGATATACCTGTTAGTCAAACTGGTACGACTAACATAGCGCTGCCTACTGAAACACAGATATAAAATCACGAGTTATTTTTGGTGTGAGAGTGTGAGAGTGGAACTCTTTTTTTTGGTAAACTGTGACATGTAGAAGTGCATCCTTGATGACTTTGCTGACACTTTGAGAACCACATTTGTTTTTTCATATAACCCAAACTGTAAAGAAGAGAACCTTTTTGGACAATATAATTTTGCTTGGAGATTGCCTTACCTACGAGCTGTTGGCTGCCACACAGTCTGGTAAACTATGACTACGATTGCATGTACTTGTATTGAAATGCAACAAGGTGACTACTGCCAACTGTGAATCAAATCATAGTGTTTAGATTTTTAAAGTCCTGCAGTTGGCTGGCTGATTTTTCAAGCTGACAAAGACAGACTTCACCTTTGATTCACCTCAGTTTGCCACTTTCTGACATTATCCTTTTTATGTATATCTGCTTCTTCATCATATCTACTTTAAATTATTGCTCTTTCCTTTCTGTCTTCCAGTTACCCTGTTGCCAGTGGAGGATAATGGAACGGCTGTGGTTCTCTTTGCTGTTGCTGGCAGCAGCATGCAGGGGACAGCCGTGTCCGAAACGCTGCATGTGCCAGAGCCTTTCCCCATCTCTCGCTATCCTCTGCTCCAAGACGGGCTTGCTGTTTGTTCCTGCTGCCATTGATCGACGCACCGTGGAGCTACGGCTTCAGGAGAACTTTATTACAGGTAACTGCGTTCCAGTCTGTCCTGCATTTCATTATTTTAATATGCCTCTGAAATTTGACTAGTATTCCAGCCTTTTGCAGCGAGTTTGCTTGGTTTGGCTGTATACATGAAAATGAACTAAAAGGCTGGCTGATAATTGGCAGCATATTTATCTTATTTCAGAACACTTGGTTGTAACTGAAGAGTTTGTTAATAGTGAGTACAAATGTTGGCTTCAGTCACGAAGCTTTTCTGTTGTCTCTGCCTGACAATGACTAATTTTTTTCTCATGAGCCTGAGTATTTCTTTTTAACTTTAATACTTTTTTTGTTATTTATGGTTCAGCATAGTTAAGCTCATTCATGATTCATCTGCTTATATCAAAGAGTGACTTTGAAACATACTTATTTTATAAGAACTGAAGTGCTGCTTTATCTTGTTATTTTAATCTGGATTCCCGTTAGTGCTCTATTCCTAGGTTCTCCAAAACAAAAGGCACACAAGCTATAAAAAAAGATCTAACAGTACCCTGAATGATCATTTAAATTTTAATTAATTTAAGTTTTGCATTACCCTGTTTGAGAGAACCACATTCAGTCTTCCTCTTATGTGTTGGTTTTACTTATTATCCTAAACTGTTTTATTTAGCCTTTTGTTTTTTCTATATTTTGTCAGTTTGTCTATTTATCTTTCTGTGAATTTGCTCACCATATATTTGCTTTCAATTTGACTTTTTTCTTGTATTAATTGTGACTTTTATCGAGCTGTATATTCTCCTGCATTCTCCGATCACCTTTCTTCTTTTCCCCTTCCTAGCTTCTGTTAGGTTTGTTGTTAATGTCATTAACATTCACATATGGAGTTTATTTTTATGAACAGTTTAATAGCATGAATGGACCAACAACTGGTTGAACAGAAAAATGAATTGAATCAATAGTTTTTATGGCTGAGGAGTCATATTTTCTGAAAAGTTGGCTGATGTCTGGAGGGACCTGACTTGCCCAGACCCACATAGCAAGCAGGTCTGGCCTGGATCTGGTATCAAGCTGGCACTACTGGTTGACTTCTGGCAAGACTTATGTCATCCAGATATGGGCCAGGCCTGGCATAGATGGTACTGTCTATGTGATGGCATGCCACATCTGGCCCAATTGTGGTTTGGGTTATGTGGCCCAGGCTCATAGAAAACAGGTCTGGCCTGGATCTGGCATCAAGCAGGCACTTCTGACTGACTGGTGTCGTGGCAAGGTGTATGTCAACCAGATGTGCACCAGGCCTGGCATAGATGGCACTGTCTATGTGATGGCATGCCATATCTGGCTCGATTGTGGTTTGGGTTATGTGCCCCAAGCCCATAGAAAACAGGTCTTCCCTGAATCTGGCATAAAGCTGGCACTTCTGACTGACCGGTGTCATGGCGAGGTGTATATCAACCAGATGTGGGCCATGTCTGGCAATGATGGCACTATTTATGTTCCTATTTTCCTATTTTAGTTAGAAGACCCAAATGCCATGTTGCAATACTATACTGCTATAGTTGCCAACATTTCAAATGCAGATTTGACAGGATTGTGTACATTTTATCCAAAACCTAGTGACAATTTACTTTATGAATGTAATTAGGAAGCACTCAGTCTAGGGAAAGTGTGTGATTGGGTGAATGTGGCATGTTGTATAGAGTATTTTGCGTAATCCAATAGAGTAGAAAAGCGCTATATAAGAATCAGTCCATTCACTGCGAACAGAGTTTTGTCATGTTACTTTTGCACTATTATGTTTCGGCACATGTTGTTATTACATGGCTTGATAAAGGTACACATTAGGCTGATATCTGGGCCAGCAGTGTGTCTGCAACTGGCCCGTGGCTGCACACAACTTAAACATGGCGGACCTTTGGTGGCCCAGATCAGGTTTGCCAGAGGTAATCCACACATGGGCCAGCACAGGACCACCAGTGTGTCTGCAGCTGGTCTTGTGCTGGCCCATGTGTGGGCCACCTCTGGCAAACCTGATCTGGGCCACCAAAAGGCCATCATTCCTTGTGGTATGTGGGCCATGTGTAAGCACATTGTGTGGGCCAGATTGGGGACATACCAATTTTGCTATGTGGGGAATGTCCTCCTTACCGCGTAGGAACTCTATTGCCCAATGTCATGGGGATTCCACTTTTCAGCCCCCCACTCAACATATTTACAGTTCATGAGCCAGCTGATGACTTCTCTGTGTACAGTATATAATGATTCTTAATTTACTTTGTTGATGAGGTCTTTTTATGTGTTTATTACGCTTGTTTCCAGCTGTCAGAAGAAAGGACTTTGCCAACATGACCAGCTTGTTGCATCTAACCCTGTCCAGAAACACCATCAGCCAGATTCTTCCTTCTGCTTTTAGTGACCTGCGACGCCTGAGAGCGCTCCACCTAGACTCTAATAGATTAACTGTGATAAAGGTAACATGGGTGGCTGGATGGATGACATTGAATTAAAAAGAGAGATCCCTGGTTTATTATAATCCACTCACATGTCGTTATCATTTCTTACTTACACCCACTCACTGCCTTTTGTTTTTCTTTTTTGACAACCAGGACGACCATTTTAAAGGTCTGACCAACCTTCGGCATCTGATCCTGGCCAATAACCAGCTTCACTCTATATCTCCCCATGCCTTTGATGACTTTCTGTCCACACTGGAAGACCTGGACCTTAGTTACAATAACCTTGCCCAGGTGCCCTGGGACACAATTGGACGCCTAACCAATGTCAACACCCTAAATATGGATCATAACCTCATAGAAAATGTTCCCCAGGGAGTATTCACCAACCTGCACAAACTGGCAAGGTAAGGACATAGAAAAGGGCAAATGGTGTGTTTTTTGTGATGTACAAATGCAGCATTGAATTGGTATATTGTTGCCTCTCCCTATTGGTTTTATAAATAACTCCCTTCTTCTCTTGTCCGTCCCTCCCCTTCTTTCTGTATGCCGTCCTTTAACAGGTTAGACATGACGTCGAACAAGCTAAAGAAAATTCCCCCAGACCCATTGTTCCTTAGAATCCCAGTTTATGCCAAGTCCAAAGGCTCCCCCCTCTCCTCTCTTGTGTTGAGTTTTGGAGGTAACCCTCTTCACTGTAACTGTGAACTTCTGTGGTTGAGGAGACTAACCAGAGAAGATGATCTGGAAACGTGCGCCTCTCCCCCAGACCTTAGTGCCAAGTATTTCTGGACTATACCGGAAGAGGTGATACTTTTTGCAATTTTTTAATAATTTTAAGTTTGACACTAGGCTTTTTTGTTCTATAACAAAAATAATAATAATATATCACTTTGACATTGGAAGTGTGACCTTATCTTTTTTTCATGGTAGGAGTTTATTTGTGACCCACCAGTTCTAACACGAAAGTCACCTCATACTGTGGCTATGGAAGGTCAGCCTGCCAGTCTGAAGTGCAAAGCAAATGGTGACCCTGAGCCTGAAGTCCACTGGATCAGCCCTGAAGGGCGACTCATATCCAATGGATCCAGGTAATAACAACAACATATGGTCTAGTTTAATCCAGTATACTACATTTCTTCCCTGTACATTGTAAATTCATTGAAAAATTAAAGTTGTGGTATTAATCTATGGAATATGACTTGCCCACTGAGTTTGCCACTATACATCTGGCAAACACACAGGCATATGCAACAGAGTTTTTACAATATTGTGCTCTTCCAGTTTTGTGCTATGTCAGAAAGTCAGATATTGTAGGGGGGTGTAGGCACTTGACATGTGCGGGCCAATCTGAAATGGTTCAGGACAATATTTGTTAAGGCCATAATCTCCTCACCTATAATGTATTGCTAAAATTTTCATTGGGTAACCCACTTGGCACAGGTATGAGTGCCTAGTTATGGTTTTGCATTAAAAACATGTATTATAAAATCACTGACAGTGTTTTGAGTGTTGTAACTCTTTTCTTTCAAAAGTCTTTTTTGATTCAGCAGTTGTAATTTGTATTACTCAAATTACAAAGGAAAATACATAAGTAGCATTTTTCTTGTCAAGTGCCACCTTTGGTTATGCCAAAGCACACAGTTAGAAACATTAGCATAACAGTCATTCTAAATATTGTCAACGTACCGTAGATATTGGTGGTATGATATTGTCAGTATCAGATACTCCTTATAATAATATCCAGTTTATCTAATAAGAATCCAGCAGACAGCTTACTTTTCGTAACATTCACATTTGACTTCATGTATCGATCAATTGATTGCTATCTTAATGATATTTCATTTTCCATTTCACTTTTTTTTCAGAACATTAGTCTTCCCTAATGGAAGCCTAGAGATCAATGTAACATCCCTAAAGGATTCAGGAAACTTCACCTGCATTGCCTCAAACACGGCAGGTGAATCCACGGGAAGGGTGGAGCTAGTCGTCACAGCAATGCCCCATCTGGCAAACAGCACAAGCCGCAGTCGAGATCCTTCTTCTGAACCAGCCCCTTCTGACATCCTGACCTCCTCCAAGGTTGCACTTCCCAACAATGAGACAAGAGGAGCAGACAGGAGGGTTTCATTGGTGGAGCTGACAGGAAACTCTGCCCTCATTAGATGGAGCAGTCAAACCCCTACATCTGGAGTCAGGATGTTCCAAGTCCAGTACAACAGCTCTGGGGACGACACACTCGTTTACAGGTTTGTCTGTCTGCACTGTCAATTCATTATTTGCCTTGTGTCTTTAAATTTTCTGTCTGATGTTTCTATGGTGTCATAATAGTAAAATGCATTTATCTATCTGCCTTTATGAGTTTGTAAGTGTGTGTATGGGTTTCTATGCATGGTTCTGTGTGTATCTGCAGCTTTGTGTAAGTTAATCAAGAGACATCAGCAAATGCAATGAGGATGAGGGCAGATGATAATGATAGTGTCATCCAGTCGTAAAAGTCTAATCAGGCGAAATGATAAAGACATCTGTGGTGGAACAGAGCCATTGTTGGGTACGGTGAATACGGGGGAATAAGGGCCAAATGTCACAAATGTCTGTTGAACAAGTTACAACGGTTGTCATTTAGTTTGCTTTATTGCTGTCCTGATGAGTTTGCTGTATGCTTTCTTTGTCAGCATTTACATTATAAATTTATGAATGAGTTAGTATTAAATGTTTTGTGGCTTTGTTTGAGGAGGACGGCAATGTCAGCACTATGTCAGATGTGACTCTGATTTGATCTGAGTGTCAAATATAGTTAACGTGTTAATGTGGAAAAGGGAGGAACATTACGTTAAGAAATGACTGAATCAAGAAGATACATGCTCTGATGGTTTATTTAGAACAAACTGTCATGTCAATAGAAATTGTAGAAGAATCAAAGATTCTTTCAAAGATGGATGGATGGAGTTGATTTTGTGGTTAAACATATTAATCACACAAAAGTAACGCCATGTTAGACTCTTATGAGACCTCAAAATTAAATGAGTAAATCATGATTATGTTCATTCTTATGACAGCAGGGCTTTTAAGTGGGATTTGGTCGAATTCTAGTCTTCTGAGATCTTGGAAGACTAAAATTACTCACCTCAAAAAAACTCCCAGAATTGATTTTTACTGTGACAGGCTATGTGACCTATGTTGTTGCTGCAACTCTGAGGTTTAGTGCTCTTTGTGCATTTATCCAATTGCATTCTACAATATGAGCAGATGGTAGATGGACTTTAATACTGTTATGGCTGCTTTACAGCCCCTAAACATAGTATATAATTAGAATTAGACAAGTGATACTAAAGACCATCATCAGCTTAAATTCAGACAGATGACCTAACCACATGACTTGCGGAACAGCGACCACAGACACCAGAAGCGACCTCACATAGATGTAGACCTTCCCAGATACGTGTCTTTTTGACACATTAACATCACCAGTGTGAATCTGAAAAACCAAAATAAATTGCAAAATACATTTTTAAGGAATAAAATGCAAACAAAAAAAGTCTGATGTAGCAAATTTGATACAATTTAAAACTCATACATGCAATGCTATCTTTAATTTGTTTTACTATTTTTTATTTCATTGGGAGGTTCACTAAACACCCCATTTTCAAAACATTTGAGCTTTCTGATAATTATTTCATGGTACAGGCTTTAAAGGGTTAAGGAAGTCAGGGAAAATCTCATCCAGGGGCTTGGCCACAGGGGAGTTTTTCTTTTAAACACCTCAGGCACAGTGATTGGCCAGGCATTACTTCCTGTACTAAGTGCATGTTAGTGAGGTTCAGGAGGCCTTTGAAGTATTCATTCCACCACCTGACAGTATCCTCAGTTGAGGTCAGCAGCACTCAGATTTGCATGTGGTTTGGCTACAAGTGCTTAGTTTAAAACCTAGATGGATTCTCTTTGGAACAACTTTCTTTCTCTTTCTCTCTAACCCTCTCTGTCTCTCACCCTCTTAATTCTTTTGGTTCTTTGGCATAAAAGACAAAAATTAAGACAGACTTGGGAACAATAAAACCTTGACCTTAATAAATAATCCCCGCTGATTCAAATAAGCAAATGAAGACATTCACCACTTTGAATTAGATACATATAAACTGACAGTTTGCTTACATTAAACATCTGATTTGCATCATTCAAGGAGCAGATCTTCTCATTTCTTAAAAAATTGCTCCTTGATAAATACTTGCAATTTTGTATACCATATTGTAAAGTGCTGCCTATGCATTTAATGCCATGTTGAAAAAAAATATCAGCAGGATGAAAAAAAGTTGGTGTATAAACCACACCATCATTTTTTTGATTGTTTAAAGCCTTGGGTTTATATAGGGATGCATTGCTGTTGGTGGTTCATATTCTGAGTTTTATTGATAAAGGGTTTCTTTGATACCTTTGATACAGGATGTTTCTTTGGAATTCAGTGAGGGAGATTTCTTTCCCTCTACTGCTTCATCGGCATTCAAGGAAAACGCATAGTTACCTACTACGAATCACTTCCAGGGGTTCCAGTTAAATTTGTTTCTAAGTTGTTCTTTTTAAAGTGCTCTTAGAATCTCTCACATTCGCTCTTGCTGTGTAAAAACCAAAATTATTGCCTAACTCTGTCTCTCTGAAAGCCTGGGTAAGCCCTACTTATTTTCAGTTCTATGGGGTTTTTACATATAAGGAGTTGTCGTGGCAACAGGTCTGGAAAATCTGCCAGATGTTAGATGCAATGTTGTGAGTGACAGGTGGCTTTAATAATATCTGACATGCGTATTTTGGACTATTTATTTATTATGTGAGCCACAAATTGAATGGTAAAATATTTCACTCTGTCTTCTGTGGTTGAAGAAGTAAATCAACAATGTTTTTACCGCTCTACAAAATTATCTAAAATCCAATTTAGCCTTTTTAGTCTTGATCAACAGTTATAATTCTGTCTCGGGGGAAATAAGTCTTGAAAGAACCTTTGACAGAATTGAATCCATTCGTGCTGACAGGAGAAAGAAAGTTCCTCTTCATTTGTGAAATTGCAACACTTGTGAGATGGAAATGGGGTTTTCAGAAATGTCCTTGTAATGTTGTTGTTTTTTAAGACCGGTCGGAGCGGGCAGAACTGCAGCCACATAAGCTAGCGCAATAATTTTTTTTCCATATGAAACCAGAGGAGTTGTACTTACATCTTATGCCATCAGCTTGTCCTAGGTCACGGTTAGCCGTAAAACATAGCTAAACGGTCAAAAATTAAAATAAGAAGACGCTCAAAATATATTTCCTGTGGTTGGAAACTATTTTGCACAACTTTTTTTGTATTTACAGTTTTGAGGGTTAAGCCTCTTAAATTACTCTAACTAGAAATATTTGTTAAAAAAACAAAAACAAAACGATTTTCAATTTTTTTGCAGTTTATTGCACTTTTTTGCAATTTATGTAGTTACTGTGGACTTAATGCATACATATTGTTAAAATTTAGGCTATAATGGTTGTATTGATGAATAGCAACTTGAAATACTCCCACAAAAGGCACTGCAGCATGTAAAAATATGACAATAAGCTCTGGCGGACTTGGTTCTATGTTAGGTCCTAAAGCAAGATAAGATGCGTGGTTATGGAAAATATTTTGCTTCAACTATCTATTTAACTATCTATTAGTTATATATATATTTAACATATGAGGAGCATAGTAATAATCTACATTGAGGTATAAACATCATACCAAAATATTTCCTTGTTTCTTTAGAAAAAACAGTTACTTTGTAATTTTATAATGTATTTTTAAAATATATCCTATTGCAGCTAATTCCAATGTGTTAGTACGTATTCATGAGTAAGTATTAATCTTTACATACAATAATTAATTCATTAAAAAATCATCATATGTATTTATGCTATGTAACATTATTGTTATACTGCTTTATTAGGTAAACACGTTCAACTGTTTGTTTAAATATCAGTTAATCACAGGGTAATGACTGCATAGACTGTATTTAAACATGTAGACATGGTCAAGATGACCTGCTGAAGTTCAAACTAAGCATCAGAATCAGGAATAAAAGTGATTTAAGTGACTTTGAATATGGCATGATAGTTGTTGGTGTCAGAAAGGCAGGTCTGAGTGTTTCAGAAACTGCTGATCTACTGGGATTTTCCACTACCATCTCTAGGATTTACAGAGAATGGTTAGTAAAAGAGAAAATATCCAGTAAGCAGCAGGTCTCTGGTCAGAGTAAAAGGGCAGACTTTGAGCTTTTCTTTAGGCTTCTTTCTTTGAGCTGATGGGAAGGTAAGACGAACTCAAATAACCACTTGTTACTTGTTAGGCACAATGAACAGCGGAAGATTGGAAATATGTTGTCTGTTCTGACTAGTCTCAAATTCACATGTGACATTTGAATGGTAGGGTCAACATTTGCCATAAACAACATGATGCATAGATTCATCCTGCGCTGTACCAACAGGTCAGATGGTGGAATAATAGTGGGGGATATGCACACTTTGGGCCACTTATTACCACGCATTATTTAAACACCACAGCCTGAGTATTGTTGATGACCATGTTCTTCCCTTTATGACCACAGTGTATCCAGCTGCTGGGTAACATATAATGGCACAAAGCTTAGATCATCTCAAACTTAGTTCCCTGCACTAAAAAAGCTTCCACAATTACCACATCTAAATCCAATAGCGCTCCCTCAGAATGGCAGGAGATTCACAGATGAATTTGCAACAACTGTGTGATGCTTTCAACATGGACCAAAGGCTTGTTGAATCTTTGGGACAAAGAATTAAGATGGTTTTGAAGGAAAAATGGGGTCCAACCCAGTATTAGCAAGATGCAACTAATGAAGTAGTCGGTGAGTGTATGCCTAAAATTATACCCATTGCAATAGTTTTGTTTTTTTCCTGTTTTGCTTGTTAAAAGAAACTTTATTTTAACCCAGAGTAGACCGCACCTCTCGCTCTGTGGTAGCTGGGATAGCCTCCAGCCACCCCGCAACCCTGATAAGGATAATCAAAAGTTAATGGATGGAGTGATGGAAAATCTTTTATAAGATCATGGCTAAAAATCCAAGTCTGATGTTACCATATGTTATTGTGAAATTAACATCCATTAGAATGCATCAATGCTGCACTAGTTTAGCTTTGAGCTGAAGAAAAAAAAAAGGAACAACCCACTGTGTCCATATGTGAACAGCTTCTCTCTGTCTTTCTATGGTCGATATCCATTAGGAGGGATAAGGCACAATGCCACGAAGAGAGAGGAGGTAAGGCAGCAGTCTGGAGGAGATGATATAAAGTGCTGAGGACCATCAAGAGCACAGAATATTTGGAAAGAGAAAAAAAATGTGTTCTACAAAATAGAAACCATAGCTAAGCATATCCATTTAACTCTCTGCTGCTGAGTGACACAGGTTTGCTGTTAGGATCATGTGTTACGGGTCCCAAGGATGAAGACCACGATGACAAATATGTTACCTGTAAAAGCAGGTGAAGAGCGGAGTAAGGAAGACACGATGCGTCTCTGCTTTCCTCCAGAACGTGTCTGAGGAAGCAGCGGAAGGTGGGCTCCACTTACTGCACCCCGGAACCCCGGAGCAAGCACCAAAGTTCCGCCCTCACTGCTTTCTAACATAAAATGAATCCCTGTTACATGGATTTTCTATCCTCTTAAAGAAACTGAAAATAAATACATATAGCAATGAAAAATGTCCCGTTACATGAGTGTTTTAGAGTGTTTTACACAAAATAATATTAATGTGGTCATTCCCTCACAGGGGTGCCACACACTCCCCTACAACAAAAGTGGCTCCTGACACTTGAAACAAATTTACACTCCCAATCTCTGTATTCTCGTCAAATCTCGGACAGTGAATAATCAAACCCTTAAATTAAAACTTCAAGCACTTAGGAATGTTTGGTTCTCTAGGATTAAGTAACCACCATAGTTTAGGGCTTCTTCCTAATAACTACATATGGGGTAGAGAAGAGAGATATATGGGACCTGGACGACCGGTGGGCCTTGGAATGAAGATAGGCTTGGTTGTGGGGGCCACAGGGTGGCCGAAGGCACGAGGTAAGTATCTACCATGTTTACAGTGGGCCGTGACTGGTATGTTGGATGACCTAGAGATGAATAGGTGAGCATTTGGCCTGGACGCCTCTGTCGGGTGGATCGCCTCAGGTGAGCTAGACTGAGAGTCTCCTACCTGCTCATCACAGCACTCATGTCGAGGTAACTCAGGTTCCACTTCTGACTGAGGCAAGCTAAGGGCTGCCGAACTGTTACTCCCCTCGCGGTCACACTGGTGAGTCTCAACTTCATCTCCATTCTCAGGTGCCATGGGACCCCCTCTTCCTAATGGACCTCCTTCGTGGGCTCCAGCCACCTCTGACAGATTCTCAACAATGTCCTCGGCATCTATCACAGGTGTCCTTCGTCCTGGCTCTTCCAGATCCCTCGGGCTCAGAACAGATCCTCCTTCAAACTGAGCCTGCGTCTGCCTCCCCGGTTCCAATCTGTCCTGGCTGACAGCCTGTTTCTCGGAAGGGACGGTTGTTCTGAACTCAGCCAGTAGCCACTACCCGGGTCATCATCTGAATCAGAGGTCTCAGCATTTTCTATCCGTCCTTCCCTGTCTTTACCCCTCACTCGAGCATTGGTCTGTTTGTGAGTCGATCTTAAGGTTAGTTTAGTTGGTTGTGGTGGGAACTCTACTGGCAAATCATTGACCAAGAGGAGCAAGTTCCGGTGCAGGGTCCGAGTCCTTCCCTGGTCATTACCCTCTGGATGGACGACATACACTGGGTTATCCGAAGCCTGTTCCTTGACCACATATATCCTGTTCTCCCAGTAGGAGCGTAATTTGCCAGGTCCACCCCGCTCGCCTAAGTTCCTCACCAACACTCTGTCCCCTGGTTTCAGTACCACTCCCCTCACCTTCTGATCATAGTACGACTTCCCCTTAGCACTAGCCGAAAGGCTATTTTTGGTGGCAACCTGATAGGCCTCTGTCATTCTCTTACGCCACTTTTCAGCATACCCCCCGTGCGACACTGGTTCAGTTTCCTCAACCAGGCCGAACAGCAGATCGACCGGAAGGCGGGGGTGACAGCCAAAAAGCAAGAAATGTGGGGAATAACCAGTGGACTCATGACGAGTACAGTTATATGCGTGTACAACCTGTGGGAGATGATCTTTCCATGTTTCCTTTTCTTTGTCTGTCAGGGTACGCAACATCTGCAGCAAGGTGCGGTTGAATCGTTCTGCAGGATTACCCTGGGGGTGGTATGGGGATGTCCGAGAATGACCAACCCCTGAGAGCTGCCCAAGAGTTCGGAAGAGCTCATTTTCGAACTCTCGCCCCTGATCGTGATGGAGTTTGTTGGGGAACCCGAAGCGAGGTATAAAATCATTGTAGATCCGCTCGGCTGCAGTCCGCCCGGATTTGTTCTTGGTCGGGTAGGCCTGAGCGAACCGTGTAAAGTGGTCGACCACCACCAAAATGTATTCATACCCGCCTTTGCTTTTCTCAAGATGTAGGTAGTCTATACAGACAAGTTCAAGTGGTGAGTTGGACTTCAGGTTGCCCATGGGTGCACGCACATGAACTGTGGGTTTCTTTTGTTTAATGCAACAGCATTTCTTAGTGACGTAGTCCTCTATGCACCTCTTCATGTGAGGCCAATAGAACCTCTCTCGTGCGAGATGAAGGACCCTCTCAGTACCGACATGACCCATCTGGTCATGAAGATGTTTCAAGACCATAGGCTGGTACAGGAGAGGTAGGACTAGTTGTTTCCGTTCGGGTGTTCGTCTGTACAAGATTCCACTTTCGAGGTGTAATCGGTCCCACTCGCGGAGGAGTTTACAAGCAGATCCTTCTAACGACCTCCTGATACTCTCACTGAGTCTGACATTAGACTCTTTAAGTCTGATGACCTCCTTCATCGTGGGGTCATCCCTTTGTGCCTGCATCAGGTCATCAGGTTTGACTTCCTGGAGAGCCGCGCCTGGCTGCAGCATGACATCCTGGGAGGAAGCTAAAAGGACAGCCGCCCACGCAACTTCTTTCTGCTGGGCTACTCTTGCTCCCTCCCAAGCCGCTCTCACCACCTCATGTGACAACTCTTCGGTGCACACTGACGCAAGGTTGTTCACATCCAGAGGAACGCGGGACAGCGTGTCGGCATCTATGTTTGTTTTTCCTGGCCTGTATTTGATGCTAAATCGGAAATCAGACAATTCCCCAACTCATCGATGACCAACTGCGTTCAGCTTGGCTGTGCTCATGATATACGTAAGCGGGTTATTGTCTGTGTAAATGGTGAAGTGTGGTGCATAGAACAGATAATCTCTGAACTTTTCACACACTGCCCATTTAAGAGCCAGGAACTCCAACTTGCCACTGTGCAGGTGGTAGTTCCGTTCAGCAGGCGACAGGGTTCGTGACCCATAGCCAATGGCGCGCAACTTCCCGCCCTGCTGTTGGTAGAGTACAGCGCCCAGTCCCTGCTCGGATGCATCAGTATGCAAAACAAAGGGTTGGTCAAAGTCTGGATATGCTAGCACTGGAGGATGGACTAGCATGTCGACCAGTTGTTCCAGTACCCTCTGATGCTCAGGAGTCCAGTCTATGGGCGCCCTTGATGGCATTTGGGGCCCTTTGGTTTTACTCTGATGGCTACGAGTGGGCCGTTCTGAAGACTTGCTCTGGAGTAGCTCGTACAGTGGCTGAGCTATCCTCGAAAAGTTCTGTATGAAAGAGCGATAGTAGCTAAGGAAGCCCAGGACCCGCCTCAGATCACCTACTGTCTGTGGTGACTTGGTCTTCAGGGCCAAGACAGCCTCCAGATCCTTTGGGTCAATCCTGACGCCCTCAGCGCTAACTAAGCGCCCCACGTAACGAACTTCTGCTTTAAAAAGCTCACACTTCTCAGGCCGCAGCTTCACACCGTGGACCTGTAGGACCTGAAGCACTTTGCGGACCACCTTGACATGGGCTTCAAAAGACTGTGAGTAACAGAGGATGTCGTCAAGGTATGGTACGCAACAGTCATCCCTCAGCGAACCTAAGATCTCTTCCATACTTCTCTGGAAGGCGGCGGGTGCATTAGTGAGCCCAAACGGGATTCTCACCCATTCGTATAGGCCCCAGGGTGTGGTGAAGGCGGTGAGATGGCGGGAGCCTTCATCCACAAACCCCTGGTGGTAAGCCTTGCCTTGATCAAGGATGCTGAACCAGGAGTATCCCCCTAAGGTGTCAAGCAGGTCGCGTATCCGAGGTAGTGGGTGTCGGTCCGGAACCGTTTTCTGGTTCAATAGACGGTAGTCTATGCAAAGACGGAGTGAACCGTCTTTCTTCCGTACACACACGATGGGAGCAGCATAAGAGGACTTGGATCTTACTATCCATCCCTTCACCAGGAGGTCTTGCACGTACTCTTTAACCTCCCGTAGCAGCGGCTTAGGTATGGAAGTATATGCTCTCTGCACTGGTATGTCATCCTTTAGGTTTATCACCATTTTCAGATCAGGATTACAACCAATATCATTCCCATCCCTCGCAAAGGCCCTGCACTCGTCGAACAACATTCTCTCCACAATCTCTTTTTGTTCCTCCTCCAAATGTTCAAGGTTCACTGGCGGATGCCATGACGTTGGGAGAGGTTCAGCTGGCTCCACCGTTACCTCGCGAACTGTTACGGTAGGTTGGGACTCGTTTGGGGCCTCGGCCTCCACAATACGTTCAACCGGCTGTAGGGTGCCCAGGGCCGTCTTCCTCGTCAAGGTGATATCATGTTTGGTGTCGTTACTCAGGGCAATGGCGACGTACGGCTTAGCTGGATTCTGTATTTCAACTAACCCCGTCCAGACATCCAACTGCTCTAGGGCCTGATTACCCTCATCAGCCTCAAACAGCACCAAACAATCAGGTGGATTCATGAATGATGGAACCCGGCACTTTACCCAGGTGACCTGTCCAGCAGGGATAATCACATCCCTTTCACCTGTTCTCAAGCGCCCTTGCGTCATGTTTGGCTCTGCTGTCTGGATGAAGCTTACGACCACCTCAGCTTTCTCAGGGGGAAGACAGATGGCATTGCACACCAAGGTAACAAGAGTAGGTATCAACCGCTCTGGTTGCCCCTCAATGATCTGTTCCAAGACATTGAAACCGATCAATGGTTTGTCCATTGGCAAAGTACTGACGAGGACCGGAGTACTGACGGAGAGGCTGGGGTCTTCACCCCCCGGTAAGTTGATCATGATGGGTACCCAGCCATCAAATGGTATGGTTTCCCCATTGACTGCGCACACTTTCAACTCATCAATTTCCTCGATGATCTCTGACAGAGGTCGCATGACTAAGTCAGGCAAGTATCTGTCTTTCCAATCTCGACTTATGATGCTAACTTGAGCACCTGTGTCAAGTAGTGCTTTCACTGCTAAGCCATTCAAATTACACTGTATGAGGGCTTTCTTACCGATTAGCTTAGCAACTGCCCCACGTTTAGTGTGGGGTGTCATAACACCAGACGTAGCGAGTGCCTCACCCTGCTGCCGGTTAACTCCTGATGTGACTGGTGAGGGGAGACTGGGTTTGCTACTGTTAAGGCTAGGTTGGGTCCTCACCTCCCTTAAGCGCTCACTGTGGGGCTCTCTTTTGGACTCGGTCACTGGGCGCCCCGCTGCAGAGACCGGTTCACGTTTCCCTGGTTCTTAGATTTTTTTTAAGCAGCCAACCGCCCTGTGACCCTCTTCCCCACAGATGAAGCAATGGCAACAATCTGGACGGTTCTGTTCAACACAGTTTGGACACCCAAAGGTTTTGTCTTTTCTGTTTCTTGACCTGTTTTGTGAGTATGGGTTCGTGAGTGGGTTTGTGAGTATGCCTCCACCAGCCCAGCGAGCTCATTAACTTTAGCTGTGAGTTCTTTAATCGGGTCAGTCTTAGTTATGTCAACTGGTCGGTCTTGCTTACTACATGCCTGGATGGTGTTGAGCTCAGACTGAGCACTATGTGCGTTAGTTGTGTTCTGTCGACGGGACGAGCCTATTCTCTTTTGCCTCTCACTTTCCTCACTAGTGATTCTCATTATGTGGCGCAAAATTGTTTCATCACTCACCTCTCCGCTGGACAACAGAGGTTTTAACTCTCGCCTAATGTCACTGTGCTTATACCCAAGCCCCTGGTAGACTGAGTGCAAGAAAACATCCTGAACAGTAGCTGGACTGTACTTTATGCCTGCATCAGACATTTTGGATGTGAAGAGGACCCGCTGCTTCAACCCTATCACCCGGTAGAGAAACTGCTGTGGTGTCTCACTCTCGTCTTGTCTGGCACACATTAATTCCTGAAAGAGTTCTGTACTATTTTTCTCTCTCAGGTGGGCCTGGAGGAACCCCTTCAGTTCAAGTACAGTCAAATCGTCTTTATTGATTAGCATATCTTTAAAAGTTCCAGGCTTTATTATCCTGAGCACTCCACGAACTATCTCTGCGTCAGGGAAGCCTTCTCTAATCCCCTCATCCATCTGTTTGCAAATGTTGTTGTAGCTAATGTCGGATGAATGGTCACCAACTTGACCCCCTTGTACTCTAAATTCTCTTCTCTGGAGATAAGAGAGGTCTCTCAGAGAGATCATCCCCTCACGAGTGGGCTGGGCCCGTGACTGCCCGGGTGGGTTGGGTTGAAATGGGTCGCTCTGTGTTAGGTTAGCTTGAACTAGCAAACCTGTTGGCTGTCGAGGTGACTGTTCAGTGGGGACCATTACACTTTGTCTCAGTTTTTTACCAAGCGCCTCATAGCTATTTAACATCTCCTGCAGCTCAGTGTTAGTGATATCAGAGATAGAGCTAGCTAGGCCAGTCAGACTAGTTGTACCTGCAACTGGCGGCCGGTTAACCATGTTAGCTATCGTGGTCACCGGAACAGGTTGCGTAGGACTATCACCCATGCCACTTGAGGGGTGAGCTGGTTGCAGAGTTTGTGTAAGTGTCTGTGTAACAGGTGAATCTGCGTACTCACTATCATCACATACTTGTCGATTTTCAATCACATCATCAATGAAGTCCTTTAACATTAACAAGTCCACCATCCCACCATCTTCTGCCTCAAGCAGTGGCTTACTGTACATGAAAGAACTGATGTGGTCAAAGCAGCCCTCCTGGTCTGTTGCGTCGAGCTCTGGCTGACCCGGGTCCGCTGGACCCACCTTCTTAGCGACCTTGTAGAGTTCTCCCACTGACAGGGTGAGTAGGCTTCTCCTAATGTCCCACACTAGGCTCTTCCTCCCTCCCTCGGCCATGGCTGCAACTCCTTGCTGTCCCTCTCAATGGGCCACTCAGCACGACGATGGATCAGTCTCGGCTCCAACTCTCAGCTCGCTCAGCCAGCATCAGCTCGCGTCCTGGTCCCAGATGTCATTTATGGATCAGCCCCGACCACAAGGTGGCGCCGATCCCGGACGAGCCCCCAAGATTTGTTACGGGTCCCAAGGATGAAGACCACGATGACAAATATGTTACCTGTAAAAGCAGGTGAAGAGCGGAGTAAGGAAGACACGATGCGTCTCTGCTTTCCTCCAGAATGTGTCTGAGGAAGCAGCGGAAGGTGGGCTCCACTTACTGCACCCCGGAACCCCGGAGCAAGCACCAAAGTTCCGCCCTCACTGCTTTCTAACATAAAATGAATCCCTGTTACATGGATTTTCTATCCTCTTAAAGAAACTGAAAATAAATACATATAGCAATGAAAAATGTCCCGTTACATGAGTGATTTAGAGTGTTTTACAAAAAATAATATTAATGTGGTCATTCCCTCACAGGGGTGCCACACATGCATTATTAGAATTTTGTATCATTTTCACATGCATGTTTAGCACAAACAGAACTTCAATTCATGGTTAAGTCAAATCAGCCAGAGGATCCGCGCTCGGCGTCCTTTTTAAGTCATGTCCACTGTAAGCGATCATCTTTGAACAAAGGCGGTGGCTTACGACACCAACTGTCTGCCATCTAGGCATCTGGGAAGGAGATCCCTTCCCAGACGCCTTAATGCCCACTCACATCCCGGGCCATCTAACCTCAGGAAATCACATGATAGGGTGGGGCCAGGTTTCACAATGAGCTCACCCGAAACCCTGGCTGATTGTGACCCACACCCGCTTTCACACGTTGGCTCATGTGATTAGGTAGAGGATCATCAAGGGGTCCTTTTGTCCCTCTTTGGGGGGATACTCCCACAGGGTTTAAATCTGGGACTCTCCACCATTTGACCCTAGAACTGAAGAAGCTTCTCGGATGAGAGGTGAAACGTCTTCAAGCAACTTAAAGAAGTCCAGACGCTTTTCTTTCCAAGCTCCTTAGATTACGATGACATGGTTGACTGAGAACCTTCACAGACTTTTTAAGTCCTATTAGGGCATCTCCATTTTGAACATATGCCATGTTATCTGAACATTTCAAGTCCAAGTCCAGGCTGTAAATGGTATAGATATACCTGATATAGCTTCAAAAGCATGATCAATATTATTATAACATCAAGTATCTGTTAGCATGTATGTGTGCATGCATATGTGTACTTGTTGCTAGGGCTGCCACGATTAGTCGACTAGTCATGATTACGTCGACTATCAAAATCGTCGACGACTGATTTAATAGTCGACGCGTTGTTTGAAGCTTTGTAAGATCACAAAAGTCGCAGGAA
Source organism: Diplotaxodon limnothrissa (assembly GCF_057381915.1). Lineage (NCBI taxonomy): Eukaryota > Metazoa > Chordata > Actinopteri > Cichliformes > Cichlidae > Diplotaxodon > Diplotaxodon limnothrissa. Next base: position 21,126,919 of record NC_140609.1, on the reverse strand, counting down.
TAAGTAGTAGGATTTTAGAGTGTAATAACAGACTGAAACAGAAGATGGCAGCACTGCATGTACAAGAATGCCAGCTGCCGTTAAACCCCGAAGAAGAAGAAGTAGCTCTGTCCCAGAATTCATAGCGCAGTCCAGCTCAGTTTCCAACAATGGCGGCAGCTAGTTAGTTTTAATATTACTCTTATTATTCTTTCTGGATCACAAAATAAACGTTTAACATATTTTCAGGCGAGAATGTAACTGCGTAAACCTCAAATATCTGCTCAGTTTATCAAGACACCACATATTTTCAAAAGCGCTCCGACGTTTTCGGAGACGTCTGTTACCCACCAGCTCGATAGCTAGCCGGGGGCAAGGCTCACTAGAGCCCGTGAGAACACCGGACTCCCGGCAAATCATTTTCAAACCCACCGCCATCTTTAGCTACTCAGGTTAAACATGATATATAAGTCATTTAGATAACTTCAAAATGTTATTGTTTGGCTTTTTTTTAGTATTTTATTTGTTCCTGAGTAAATCGGTTTGGCTGAGATTAAAGTTATAGTTTTTACACAGCTGAATAAACGTCAAGCAGACAGCTGATTATCAGAAGTGTGAGATGCTGGAGAATATACTCCGGTGTCCCGTTATATTTTAGATAGCAAGGAGTTTATTAAATTTCACCGAAACTGCAAATTTCATTAAAATTTAACAAACTATCATCTTATCTTTATTTTTAGCTAGCACATACCTTAAACACTTAAAGCTGTAAGCTAATGATAGTTATATAAGAGCAGATGCATGCTGGTGCAATAGGCTGTACGTTGTAATGGATGTATGATCTGATTAGTCGACTAATCACAAAAATAATCGGTGACTAGTCAACTATCAAAATAATCGTTTGTGGCAGCCCTACTTGTTGTATTAGTTCACTCTATTTAAGATATTCTCCTCAAAATCCCTTGACTCTCCTTTATAATCAGTACCTACTTGGTTGTGGATGAATGTATGAACAAGCAGATTAGTGAATTTGTTCTGATTCTCCCATTGTTTTGTTACCTATATGGTGAGTTTGATACATGAAACTCCAGTCATCTGCTCCTTTATTTACAAGGTGTTGCTACTGCGATAGCTCCACATGTTCAAATAGGTAGATTTTTTACACAGGATGCCTTACTCCAAAGGGATTTTGTCTTCCCCCAGGGACTTTTTCTTGTTAGGTGAATGTGTAAACCTATGGAACCACTGCAAGCCAGATACATATTAATTAAAATCAATCTAATTAACAGACAAAAAAATAACGGAAAAATAGATACATGACTAGATCATTTTCATTGTCTAATTTGTGTCTTTATGTGTATATTTTTAAGTGGCATTTAAAGTGAGACGTATCTTTTATACATTGAACACAACAATATATAAAACCTTTATTTTGCTCTGTAAAAGTGCAGAAAGTATAGGTACAGTTTCTTATTTACTGATACAAATGCTCACTGGCAAGGGCAGAAAAAGGTTGATGTAAATCTTTTTCACACATACACACATGAAAACACACATGCACCCATCAATCGAGACATCTGTCCAGTCATGTGACTTAACACCTCTCGGTCTCACTTGTGTGCTCTGTCTATGCTTTGTGCATCTTTGCACTGACAGGCACATGAAAAAGCCAGCAAACTAAGGATATGGTGAATGAAATCGTGCACCGATAACATTCATTTCACTAGGAGAGGATGACTACTGTCATTCATGTGTATCCTCTCTGTCAGGTACTTTGTTAAGCTTCAGGATACTCGGCACATTATGTAACATTAGTTAATGTGAACCTATAACACTAATCCGATCATCATGTTGTTATTTGTTAAACTTAGTCATCAGAGCAGATGTAGTTGTTATAAGCAGGTTTTTTTCTTTGCTAAGAAATATATTGCTTGATTGTAAGTGTTAGGGAAAATGTTCTAAAACACTTCTTCAGTAAAGACTCAGAGAAGAGAAACACACAGAACTTCTTGCTAGCAAGGGCAGCCTCCAGACTGAGACTCGCGCTGAGCTTTGCCCCTGGTCTTTATTTTATACTCCATTGAGTGTGTGTGTGTGTGTGTGTGTGTGTGTGTGTGTGTGTGTGTGTGTGTGTGTGTGTGTGTGTGTGTGTGTGTGTGTGTTACTGCTGATCAAAGGGTCAAACATCCTTGGTCAGGAAGAGGGTAGCCTCCCCCTCACCCTAGATGGTTCACCCTAGATAACACAGTGAGGAAGTCAGGCAGTTAAAGCACTTAGACTAGAACAGACGTAACTACGTTAATCCTGCCGTAAAACAATAAGACAAGGTATAAGGTCTCATGCTCCCAGGACGTGGGGGTGCATCCTAGTGTGGAATACACACCAAGCCTTTGCAGCCTGTTAAAGATCACACACAATTGAGGACCAAATAATGTTAGGGAAAATGTTCTAAAACACTTCTTCAGTAAAGACTCAGAGAAGAGAAACACACAGAACTTCTTGCTAGCAAGGGCAGCCTCCAGACTGAGACTCGCGCTGAGCTTTGCCCCTGGTCTTTATTTTATACTCCATTGAGTGTGTGTGTGTGTGTGTGTGTGTGTGTGTGTGTGTGTGTGTGTGTGTGTGTGTGTGTGTGTGTGTGTGTGTGTGTGTTACTGCTGATCAAAGGGTCAAACATCCTTGGTCAGGAAGAGGGTAGCCTCCCCCTCACCCTAGATGGTTCACCCTAGATAACACAGTGAGGAAGTCAGGCAGTTAAAGCACTTAGACTAGAACAGACGTAACTACGTTAATCCTGCCGTAAAACAATAAGACAAGGTATAAGGTCTCATGCTCCCAGGACGTGGGGGTGCATCCTAGTGTGGAATACACACCAAGCCTTTGCAGCCTGTTAAAGATCACACACAATTGATTATATGCCTCTAAGTATACATGGTTGAATATTTCCTAATACAAATAACTACATGCAGTATTCTACCATATACAAACTTATATCACTAAAAGATTATACTGACTACTAAATACAATTTTCTATTGACAGTAAGCATTGTATATTTCTAATTAATTATATCCTGTATGACGCTCCAGTCTGGATGGATGCATGTTCTTTTCTTAACGAGCAGTCCTGAGATATTCATATGCATCAGATTTGGAGACTGTGTACTGTATGATGATTTTAGTGAACTGGGAGCATCATCAAACTTAAGTATGAAAGAATTCAGTACAATATTTTTTTCTGTGTGCTTCTGTTTTGCACATTTATATTTTTGAGGACCTGTGAAAAAGTGGGAAAGGGTTTTAGAGTCAAGGATAGAACAGAATTTGGAATGGTAAGTGTGTGTCCATGCGTGCGTGTGTGTGTGTTTGATTGGTAGTAAAAGGATGTTGGAGAGTCATAGGAGTAGGGTGGGAGGCAGGAGACCGGATGAGGAAGACATGGTGGAAGAGAAAGAGAACAGGAGAGAAAAAGAGAATGTGTGCTTATGTAATCGATCAGGTGGGTAAATATAGCAGATCTTTTTAAATGTACAGAATATGAAACGCAAATAAGCCCTTACATCTGTGACTCATCTGTCTCTTTTTAATCTTAATACACACTTGTTGGCAGAGGGGTGGTGGTGGGGGGGGGGGGGGGGGGGGGGTTACATTTTCAGTCTCTTAAATAAATCACTATCATGCAATATTATGTAAAATATGAAGAGGTCAAGTCTCATCTTGGACTGATGTTTTCACCCCTGTGGTTTTTGACTTTTCCTTTTCTGCCACAGTTTGTTTAGGTTTAGGAATCAATGTTAGAGATCATGTTGAGCTTGTCGAGTTGAGTCAGGTCAAGTGAGAACTGGTTGATACAATGTGAGCGATATGAGACGCAGGATTATCGCTCGTGTATTTTTAGTTCATAGTCTAACAGATAGCGTACTGATGACAGTTTTTTCATACAGAAAATAACATTTCCGGCTCTATTGAATAATAGACAATAATAGCAGAATACAATGTCATCATAGCCGAAGCTGTAGCGTTCTATCTCGAACTTTTATATTGATTGTTTTATTACTGTGGCAAATGTGTTGATACAACACAGAAAGCAATAAAAACGATAGAAAACAGCTACTGATATGTAACAGTAGGTGGGTTTGCAACCTCATTTACCATTTATTACCAACATATTTGTGTTGTAAGAATTGCCATAACACAGCAGTACAGTGTTGCAGTAATAAACAACATGCTCTTTAGCACGTACTTAAATTCCTTTGCAGTTCTGTACCTGCAGTCCAAGAATTTGCTTGTTATTCTTTGCTTCCGGCTTGTTTCCTGCAACTTGCCCTTTAACTTTGTGGTCAGAAGCTCCAGCCTCTATGACACTATGCTAGATACGTGGTTAAGAAAATGGATCGATGGATGACCAGCCATCAGCTCCTCTAGCATGTCATAAACGAGCAGACACAGTAAATGCTGCTATTTTCCACACATGTGCGCGCAACAATAACACAACCACTAGTTTAAGCTATGTTAAACTCTTATAATATAAACTTTCTTTGTTCAGTTGCATGATGTGGATAATGATTGTGTTTTGCCTGGCCTCATTTCACACTAAAGTATAGCTTAATGTGTGAGACCTGGTCAATTTCATGTGATCTTGGAATGCAAAATGCTAAATTAGTACAGCAGAACTGTTTCAAAGTTATACTGTTGATACTGTATTTACAGCTATTTCCCTACACTTACAGTTATTATTACCGCAACTGCTATCAGTTGATTTCTTTGTAGTCAATTGAGCTTAATACAGTCTCACATACAGTATCAGGAAAAATAACTCATCCCAATCATAATACGCACACAGAGAGATGTGTGTACTTCTCCATACAGCACTCATGGCAATGTGTGGCTGTAGGTCATTGACATTTAATTGAATGATTCACTGTATATGTACTAATGAGCTTAAAGGAACAATGACAAAGGACTGCATGCACACACACACACATAGAAACACGCGCAAGCCTTACTTAACTTGCATTACTAGTATCTACTGTATTTACACCAATTAAACACAACACTAGTGAGTCAGATCAGAGAGGTTAGGTTGAAAGACAATTTTGTTATGTAACTCACTGAACTCACCACCTTTATAAATGTTTTTTTTTACATTTCCTGCCTTTTCTATGCATCGTTTTTCTGTTGTCTTACCCTTTCCTGCTCTGATTTGCTTTTTGCTTATCTCTTCTTATTCCATAATCCCATACTGACCCTTGTTTCTGCTCTTCCTCCTTTTTCTATAGCTATACCTCTGCACTAAGCACCGCAGCAATTTCCTAATATTGTAAACCTGCTCAACATTTGGCAATAAAACCGTTTCTGATTCTGATTCTGATGTCCTGTATATTTTCTGAGCTCAGCAGCACAGCTCACTGGGTGTCTGACCCATAATTCCCTTGTTTGGTGTCATGTTACCATTTTCATCATCGTCCCAAATCAATGCTTAATTATCCCTCGTTTCTTTCCCCTCATCGCGGCCCCATGTCCACAGCCTCACTCTCTCTTTGCCTCCCATCAAGCTTTCACGTCTTCATGGACAGAGGGAAGAGTAATTAAAAACACACGTCATACAGTGTGCAAGGAAGAGTGGGGGAGGCAAGTGGAAGAGAGAAGAAGCTGGAGCAAAGGATGGGTAAGCATTAGAGAAAAGAGGCAGTGTGATAGAGGAGGAGACTGTAGGGCAGAAGGGGGAGGAGCAGAGGAAAAGAGGAACTGAAGAGGATGAGAGGTAAGGTGAAGAGGGGATTTGGATGATAAGCAGGGATAAGAGACGAGCTGCCGGATGGATTGCATCCAGCAGCACTCAGTGGAATACGAATAAACAAACTCTTCATTAATGATGGAGTTTCTAATCGCGCGCTTGCAGAAGCTTAATATTTTAGTTTGGGTAGCTATGTTTTAGTCTTTTGTATAAGGACAGTGGCTGTGAGAGGTTAGGACATCTTAATCAAGTTTGCAATATCAATCATCAGTTAATGTATATAATTATTCGGGATTCACTACTTCACAACTGTCAGTCTGTCTAATATTATTACTCAGCTCATTAGAAACTGAATTAGATCCAGTGGAATAGGGAGCACTCAGGCTATTCTAAAATATTACCTACGTTTCTTTTTTGTTAAACATTTTTAACAAACACTTTTTGTTCATTTTTTATTTATTTATTTATATTTACTGTTTGTTTATAAAACATAGTCAACAAATCTTTACTATATGAAATATAAGTAATGTAGCTACAAAAAAATCTTAAACAGCTGTCATGCTAGTGGCAGTGTAACTGTAGCCACTGAGCACCCTCCAATTTAGTGCAGTTGTGTTTATTTTAACACAAAGTAGTATAGCAATGCTTGTTGCTAATGAAGTGGATAACACACGACTCATGAAATGCTTCTAATTGGTATAGCAGCGGTTGAGCTAGCTAAATGAAGTCATGGAAATTTTACTTACTTTTTAAAACAGTAAAGACCCAAAGATCCGTAGTAACATGAAGCAATAATCTAAGAAATGCATGAGTACCTCTCTCAGCACATAATAACTGCAACTGGTCACATTATCCAACTCCAAAGTTTGACATCAGCTACTTGAGCTTATATGGCATACTATTTAGATTGTAATTTTCATGACTGCAGTCACTCATTTTTGTTAATTACAACAATTAAGATGGAATTATGTAAACAAAGAAAGAGAAGAACCATAAACAGTCACACAGCACTGCACTGTATTTGGGTGAATTGGATGAACACATAGTTAAATCTGAATTCAGGTCTCTGTGCTTTTCAGGCCTTATCCTTAAACAAAAAACACATTATATATCTCTAACTGAAAGAAATAAAGAAAATCAGAAATCGTGTTTGTCGTATTTGTATGCCTCAATATTGCATGAAGAATTTTTTTAACACAAAAATACTTTTTTGTAATTCTTTTATTCAAAGTCCATCTGTTTTTGTTTTGTCCCTAAACTCTTTTAGTTGTTACAGTATCATCAGAGCAGTTATTCTAACCTTGAAACACTCCTCTTGAAACTGATGAAACAGAATGGTTGTTAAAAAGCATTTCAGTTGTTCAGAGCAAAAACTCCTTTGAAACGAGTGTTTTATTCACGACTGCTTGTATATCATACAGAACAAGGACATGGTTGTGAATCCATAATGAGAAACATGTCTGTTGCGGGTCAGTGAAACGCGATTACAACAGAGTTATTGATGCTATGCTCTGTGAGATGTGTACAGTAGGATATCTCCTTTTCCTGTCGGTATAGAGTTGAAACACAACACTCTTTCTGACTCATTTTTCCTCTTATTCTGTCATTCTCTTGATCCCTTCATTATCCATGAAAGGATAACTATCCTCTTGTTACTTTCCCAGGTGACTTCTTTTATTTCTTAGTGTCTTCTAAATTCCCTCTATAAATACACATAAACATGCCTCTGCATTTACGTATAAAGTGATCCAATATCATCTTGCACTGGGTCATATTTTTCTATTTTCAGAAGTGGCTTGCTGTAACACTTACCTGCAGTGTTATCTGTTAGCATCTTTTTGTGAACTGAAAACCTTTGCTCCTTACATTTTCTCTCTGTTTTGCTGTCCGTCTTTTTTTATCGATCATTAAATCTATTTTGATCCGATGCTTGGCTTTTAGTGTCTTGCATTATAAATACTCTGTAAACAGGGCGATCTGTATCCAATATAGTTCAGAGTCTGGCAGATTCATGTGCTCAAACTAACAAAAAGTGGTGATGCTAATATAGCTCTCCTGGCTCAGGCAGCATCCCATGTACCAAGGGTTTGAGTCTGCCCCAGGCTATTTTCTGCATGTCATTCTACCCACTGTTTACACTAATAAAGGCAAAACAGTTATATAAATGACATTTAAAAATCGTGTTGGGGTACAAGTGGGGTACAGGCACAGCCACAATCTGTTCCAGTCACCAGGGGTGGAATTGTCTCATGAATGTAGATGTTTAAAATTTAAACCCAGATAATAATTGTGAATGGCTGATACATGGTTGTGCAGCATGATGGCACCATGGTTAGCACACTTGCCTCACAGGTTCCTGATACGTACCTCTTGGTTGGTCTTTTTCATCTGCAAGGAATTCCTCCAGTTACTCTGGCTTCCTCCTGTTAGGATAATTGGTAACTCTGAATTATCCTTAGGTGTGAATGTGAGAGACAGGCTCCAGCCCCCCATGACCCCAACATCAATAGATGGATGGAAGGGTTATATGATAGTTGATGAAGTGAGCTATTTTTAGAATTCTCTTAACTCAGAAATATCTTAACCCTTTAAGACCTACCATAGAACCAAGTCCGCCAGAGCTTACTTTATATTTTTACATGTTGTAGTGCCATTTCTGGGAGCATTTCAAGTTGCGATACATCAATACAACTGTTATAGCCCATATTTTAATAATATGTATGCATTAAGTCCATAGTAACTACATTAATTGCAAAAAAGTGCAATAAACTACAAAATAATTGAAAATCGTTTTTGGTTTTTTTACGTAAGTTTCTACTTGGAGAAATTTAAGAGGTTTATCCCTCAAAACTTTAACTACAAAAAAGTTGCAAAAAATATTTTACAACAACAGGAAATTAATTTTGAGTGTCTTCATAGTTTTATTTTTGAGATACACCAATTTTTATATACTGCAGGAAAAACTAAAAACAATCCTATGATGCAAATTTGCAAAGAAAACAGCACGTGCATCAAAATAAACTATTTCCAGCAGTGCAATTCGAGTTCTAAGCATCCCAGAAACTATTCAGAAAAGCATAAAGTCAAACATGACTTATAAAAACACCAGTATAGGCTTTTAAGGCCTACACATAAAAAACTACATTTTCCGCGATAATGACGTCACTTCCGGTTTCGGGCAGGAAATGGCGGACATGCGATCGTTCGCGCTGACGTCTGTTTCAATGTGAGAAGGCAAAGCATGTTTCTGGTAGTGATGTGCGATACCACTGATTTCCTTTCCGATCCGATACCGAGTAATATTCAGGGTGGTATCGACGATACTGATCCAATACCGATACTTTGTACAGAAACGTATTTTATTTGTTGTATCTCAAATGATAGCATCATAATGATTACAGAACATCCGATTACTTGTTCTTATCACTTAACAATGCAGAGTTCATCATCAGCACCTGTCCCTGTCCTCCTCTTCAGTTCGCCTCAACATAACATACGCTCGTCATATTCTGTGATATGATTTACTCTGAGGTGTTGCTGAGGAGATTCTGGATTCTGTCCTCAGTGTGAACCGCCACACAGTCAGTGTGTTAAAGTGTAGTTCAGGTAAGTGCGCTCTTTATAGTTATAATTTAGTTATAGTTATTTGCATCTAAGTATTACTTTGGAATTTGTGAAACACATTTTGATCGTGCTGAGATTTATTTCCCCCGTCACAGAAATCAGTCATTATTTCTGAAAAGCAGTTTAATTTGTTTCTCTTTCTGAGAGAAACAACAAGTTAAAACTTTATGTAACAAATGTAAACCCCACGAAATATATTTTTCAATTCACTGAAGCATTTTAAATAGATTGAATGACTTTTTCATTCCTCTAATCCTGATAATGAACAAAATGTATAAACTCATTGCTAATGTTGTGTCTGCTGCCCGACACTTGATGTAATTTGGGAGCTTTATTCCCACAAATATCATCTCTCTTTGGTCCAAACACACCCAGCAGACAAATATAGCTTTGAGTGTAGTGTGCTTTGATCCTCGTTTACATAAACATTTTTTAAGCATTTGGCTGTTGCTCTTATCTGGAGTGACTTACATTAACTTCAAAGAGTATGCATATAATCATTTTCATTTCACTTTTACTCATTAATTTTCATATTTTTGAATGCAAGGCAGACGGGAAGAAGTAGGGCAGAGGTAAGAGTGAGAAATGAAGAGAAAAATGTGTTGCAAGAATCAGAGGAGACATTACAGGTTCGAGTTAAGGACAGATGAAAGAGAAGACAAGAGTGGTGGGTAAAAAAAGAGAAAAGGAAAGAAATAGAGTGACTGGGGAAAGAAAGAAAACAGTAAAGGAATGTGGAAGGGCAAGGAGCAAGATGAAAAGCAGGAGAGACAGGGGAGAGATATACAAAAGGTGCAAAGGGAGTGAAAGATAAAAGAAAGATGAAATGAAGGTAGAAGGCTGGGAAGATGGATGCCTCATTAAGTGTGAGGACCCTGGCTTGCCTCAGCACAAAGGTCCTGTTTTCAGGGGTCACATGGAAAAGGCTCTAAGGCACAACTACTAAGTCACCGAGCTCTTGAATGCCCGACCTCCATGACTTATTCATTCAGATGGAAAAAAGTTTGAAGAAACTCAGAGATGCACTCAGACATATAACCAACAGGAAAACAGAACTCTATACTTATACACACACACATCTAGAGTTATATTGAGATTTAGAAGACACATACCTGGACAGTGAATGCTGTGAAAGACAATGAATTTTGTTTGTCTGCTATAGATATGCAAATACTGCACGCAGTTTTGTCTAAGATTACTTTGGCTAAATGCATATTGGAGTTTCCGTTTGCTGCCTTGTAAACAAAGGATCTACTTAGACTTCTTGGTGACCAGCACTGTCACAAAATTGGCTTTCTGAGTTTGGAAAAATATCCAGACAATGATTTCTCTGGGGTTCTAAACAACTCTTTGTTTGTCTGTGTGTTTGTGTGTGCGTACATTTGTGTGTGTGTGCTCGAAGGGTGCGAGATGAGGAGTATCAGGATATGCCAAATCATCAACAAACGTAGATGTAAATGCAGTTGTCATCCAGATGAATTGAGGTATTTCTAAATTATTCTGAGTGCAATGCATTGTTGAAGACAGCGTGAAAACACAGTTATCCATAACTAGAAGCAAATATATTTATTTAATATGGGACATTTTATATTATTCGGTAGCCTCAAAGATATAGTATTTAAATTAGTTCCTTCAGATATGTATGAATCAAATTTTTGTTTCTGTGTAATGCAACTGCTACCTGCCCTATTGCCTAATCAGCTCCAAAGTCAGGTCCAAAGTGATATAGTTCAACCTTGACATTAAACTTTTGGACAGAATAAACTAGAAATTTTCCATCACAACGTTATCAAGGATTCATAAGGAGTTCTACATTTAATGGCCTTCTGACTGTATCTGTAGTGGCAGTATAAAGTGAGGATTTATAATTGTCTTGCCATCCGATTTGGTGGGGATATTCTTTTTCCATCCATTCATCCGTCCATTATAACTGCTTATCCAATTCAGAGTCACAGTGGGGCTGTGATCTTGAACACACCCGATATAGCTCATCAGTACATCATCAGTGGATTCTTGTTTACCTACTGTGGTTTGTTTGTACCTACAATGGATTGCAAAGGTTTGAACTCCCCTGGAGAAACTTTGTGAGTAGAGATGAGTAGAGATTAACCGAACTCCAAGAGTTAAAGATGAAAGACAAAGTGAACAAGATTGTGTTTTTCTTGTCTGCTAAGTTGAAAAAAATAGGACAGTGCAAAAGTCTTGCACTTACATACAAAGCACAAAATGGATAATAGCTTCCTATTAAACACTGAGAACTTGTTGGCTGTTCCTTGTACAAGGCTGAAAACTAGAGGGGACAGAGCATTTCAGGCTGTGACATGTGTACGTACGTTATGTGTGTGTGAATGGGTGAATGACTGAATGTAGTGTAAAGCGCTTTGGGGTCCTATGGACTAGAAAAGCGCTATACAAATGCAGGCCATTTACCACATTTACGTTATGTACATATTTACTTCTTAGAAATGTTCTACCAAACTCTCCGAACTTAATTAGCTTATCAGCACTATGCTTCATTTCCGAATATCTTTCTAATAGCCAGATGAGCCCAGCATTAACAAAAATTGAAATTCTAAAAGAAAATTGGCATTTCATGCCACAGTGACCAAATATATGATTGAAGGAAAAACATTGCAGAAATTAATGAAAAGGCACCTCTCTAACTCTTAAGCACTGAGTTAGATCGATGGTGCTTCAGGCGTCTGTTGCAGTCACTGGCACAGGGAACATTTCACTGGTATACAGATTCATTTAAACACCATAATCCTATAACATCACACCTCAGCAAAACACCCTGAAGATTAAACGAGGATGGCATCAACAACAGGATGAAATGCCTGTACACCGCAATCTACAGCCACAACCTCCCTTAAAGATATACCTCTCACAATCTTCTAAATGTCATCAAAACAAGGAGTCTCATGGAACTAGAAGCATATTAGAAAAAGATTATAACCGATATAACCCCAATGCCGCCACCCCCAATCCTCCAACTACCTTCACCACCAAAAATTGTTACTTTCTTAGCTTGGTTCAAAGCGTGTTTATGACATTTGCAAATGCTGACTATGCAGGGTGCCAATACTTTTCATCTGTGCCCTTTTTTAAGTAATAATGGATGGAACATTAAAGAATTCTGACACTTCATGACTCCTGGAAATGAGGTCGTCTTTTACTATATTCACAGAAAGCTAAGCATATAGAGTCCCTTTTGTGCTATGAGCTAATGGCCTCACTTGGGCCACAGCAGTCACTGTTAATTGTTAAAACAGTGTCCTATCCCTGCTAATGGGACAAAGTCTCAGTAGCATCCTGTTTTAATTGGCCCTTTTCAGTTCATTATACTCTGCTGGCCTGTGTACATTTGGTCCGTACATATCAAATCATGGAAGCTCATGCGGGATCTGCCATTAAAGCGGGTGAAGAGCATTCCTGCTGTGGCCCCATCTCTCTGTCTGTGTCAATTAGTTCATGCTTCTTCTTTTGCTTCTTCACGCTCTCTTCTGCTCTGGTTATTGTTCTCTATCACCATATATTCATTTTTAACCAGCCACAGTAACGACTGGTTTATCAATAATCACCAAATATATTTGCATGGCCATGATTTTAACTATCAACGACAGAACACAGGAAAATGAGGAAGTTATGAAGTTCACAAACAACAACATGGAATGGGCAAGAGATGAAACGAGATGAGACTGTGGAGGAGAGAACGAACAAACAAGCAAACGAGTATTATATTACATTGTTTTTGCATTTTCATTGCTCACAACATGCAGTGCATCTCAGTGTCTGTTAATTATTGGCGTGCATATATTGATGGATTGAATGAATTATGTAAAGGCTGGGATTTGAATGTGTTTGAAACGTGTGCATTTAAAGGGCCTTGGCACTTTTCGTTTGGATACATTCTGATTTAATAATCTTGTTGCACTTGCTGCTAGTGTTGCATAAGCCAAGTAGATCATTTGCAAAAATGTGTCAGAATGTAAACACATAACTAAGTCTGCTCGTGTCGGTGCTGAACATCAGAACTATTACGTGTTTTCCCTGCTTAAAATATCCAGCAAGCTCAAAACTGAGCCTTTCTTTCACTTTCAGTCCAATGTTATAGTCACTGTTTTTTCTCTTATTTTGTTTGTATTTTTTTCGCTTAATTCCTCTGCTTATAACTCAGACACTTTTTTTGTTTTTTCTTATATTCTCAAGTAGTTAATACCTTTAAATTAGGCTCTACTTCAACGTGCAGTAGTAAAAGCAATGTAACACAATCGCCATGAAGGTCAAGGCTATTCAGACGTCTTTAGGTTTTGTCAGCTGTCCTCCAGAGTGATTGATTTAGTGCCATCACAGTATGTGGTTAGTGTCAAATTTCAGTGAGCTTTCCTGGCTATGAGATTAGAGACACAAGTATAGAAAATAAATTTGAGGTGTTTGGCTTTGATTGGGTTTCAGAAACGCATTTAGTGAACGATTCAGCTGCTGTATATCTTCTGTTTAACACTATTGAACTAAGCCTCTAAAACCTCTATCGTGTATCAAGCACAACTTGTCATTGAATTCAAAGTCTGTCCCAGCCCTTACAAGACTCTTTAGCCATTAACAAGCATCACCCTCAGCCCCACTCTCTCCCCCTATGGCCCACTTAGATGGATGTAAAATTAGGCTTTAATCCGCCAGCTGAACTAAATACATGCTCCCCAGTGTCAACACCGCTCATTCCATGATAGTTAATCTTTTTCTCTTCTACATTTATGTTTCCTTTTTGTAGTCCGTTCATTCATTCTCTCCCGTCACGGGTTTTGTTTATGATAGATGTGCTATAATTAGCACATGGCCCCCACTGTCAACAGTGCGCTTAAAATGAATTTAATCTCCTCTCTCTATCTCCCTCCCCTTGTATCTTTTTCTCTTGTTTGCCCATTTCACTCTCTCTGTGGTTGATGGGCCTTGGGCGGCTTGTGGATCGATAGTTTTGAAAAATAGGAGGAAATCTGCCCGTGGTTCTTCAATATCTAACCTATTACAGTTGGTTTAGGAGCTAACTGGTTGAAAGTCTGTCCGCCTTTCTGTGTGTGTGTGTGCGTGTGTTTGTGTGTGTGCGTGTATATTACTTACAAAAAGGCAGAAGCAGGCAAGCAGACTTGGAGTACGGCTTACTTGTTCACCTGGCACAGAGATATAACGAATATTCTCACTGGATCTCATTCCCTGTGGTCTAGAATTACACTTTATATGCATTGCAGACTTCTTCTGAAATTGAATGTATGGGTTTCATATCAGTTAACAGGTATTTGCCCCTAGTACGTGTTAGGGCCTTTACACACCAGACCTGAAAAATATTTTGTGCATTAAAAACATATTTCAGACTCAGACTCGAACAAAGCTCAATTTTTCAGATTCAAATAAACAGATCTGACCAAACGGTTCACTGTTTGTAACATCAAGTGTGCTTGTAGCTGAAAAATAATACGGTTTTACCCCAGACACACAGCTAGACGCTGCTCCTGTGTTTTGTGAAAAAATGAAAAGAAAAGAAAAAAATAGTCTAGTAGTGTAGATCCTAGTAGTCTGGAAGTGTTCCAGCTCTGGGCAGGGTGGGACTGGCAACCAAGGTATCTCATCTATGGAAACACTTGTTTTCTTACTTCAACAATATACTCAGAGCAAAAAATAATGCATACACTCTCTAGTGTCACAAAAATAATACTAAAAAATAATATTTAAAGTAGAAAAATATATAATAATATCTGATTAGCTATTACATCTTCAGACAGGCAGGTATAGAACCCATCCCCTCATTAGCAACTTAAGGAGTCATTGTTCACCACACCGAACAACACTTTATGAGGAATTTCGAAGGTCAACAAAGTTCCCGTTTTGACAAAATTTAAGTATTAAACCATTTTCATAAATTTAAACCTGCTTACATATTAACGTTAGCCTTTTAACTATCAGCAATTACCTGATAGCCATGTTAGCTGGTATCATTAAGGTAACAGCTTGTGGCTATGGCTGATAATAAAATTATATTGTTAATGTGGGAGCAAAGCAGCAAACCTTATCAGCCCTGCCCGTCTGCCTGAATGTTCCAGATTGTAGCTGAGAAAAGTCTACCTGCAACTGCCACTCTAGCTTACCGACTCTATTAATCAGCAGTGAAAATAGGTTGCAAAGTTACCAGAAGTACACTGCCTCAGACAAACTAAAACACTTGTACTGCTGTATTTTTTATTTTTTATTTTTTGTACAAATGCCGCTACAATAGAACACCGAAGAGAACTGATTAATGTCACATTTTTCTGTTTTTACAGGTAAGCTGGGTGGTTGATAATATAAAACAGATGTTATAAAAGTGACAGACAGCAGTGGCGATTAATGATAAATGTTTTGTTTGTGGTGAATGTTAAGCTAGAGAGCTAACCCTCTACTGCATAGCGTTGCCCTGAGGCAACAAACCACCCCATATGGAAAAGAAATAGTAAAAACTTACATGATTTACTCATGAAAGTGGCCACTTTCTCTTTACTTTCATATATTGTTTTAGTAAGTATCCAAAATTGGGGCAACCGTGGCTCAGGGGGTTGGGAATTACATCTGTAACCGGAAGGTCGCCGGTTCGATCCCTGGGCTCTCTGTCCTAGTCATTGTGTCCTTGGGCAAGACACTTTACCCTACTTGCCTACTGGTGTTGGCCAGAGGGGCCGATGGCGCGATATGGCAGCCTCGCTTCTGTCAGTCTGCCCCAGGGCAGCTGTGGCTACAAACGGTAGCTTGCTTCCACCAGTGTATGAATGTGAGAGTGAATGAATAGTGGTATTGTAAAGTGCTTTGGGTGCCTTGAAAAGCGCTATATAAATCCAATCCATTATTATTATTATTATAAAACATACAAGTTTCATTATATAATTTTTTAAGGGATCTTATATCTGTTTTCACTCTTGTATGCTTTTCATACAAGTTTCACACAAGACAGATACAAACTTTATAAGATTTATATATGGGACATTTTCATGCCTCACACTGGCCATTCAAAAAAAAAACAAAACTTTTTTTTTCAAATAATGCTACCAGACACATCTCTTTCCAATAAAATGATGAGTTGAAGGTGGTGTGACTTTCATTTGGGGGGAGGGGCTTTCAGTAAGCTGCACTAGAGACATCTCCATTAGGAGGTAAGATAAAGATCACTATTTTACATGTTTATAGTGAAATAAATGTATATAAAAAATACTTGCATGTGCATGAATATGTTAAGAAGCATATTTGATTGTTTGTTCTATTTTTTTATTTTTTATTTATACAGTAAAACTGTTAATTTTCATTCGTTGCCTCAAGGCAACACTGCGCAGTTAGCCTAATTTTTTTCAGGCAATATAATGCATTAGCATATGTGTGTAGAGATGTGTTTGTGTGCATTTATATGATCATAGTCAATGTTTTTTACTTTACAATCTACTGATAATTACAGTTCACGGACGCAAAAACCTTTTATGGAAGGAAACCAAGGGAATGTGCACTTTCTGTCCTCAGAAAGTGAGGACAGTGAGCTTTGGGGGAGTGACAGTGAAGTAGTGGATCCCTGAATCAGGTTTGAGGGACACTTAGGAGCTCAGGGGTCAGTTGGTAAAGTAATTATGTGCGTGTGTGTGTGTGGAAGTGTATTACTTATTGTTGTGGGGACACAAATCTGTTTACACACTCACATTGTGAGGTCTCGCCTACTTTATGGGTAAAAATTGCAAGGTAAATCATTAAATTTTAGGGTGAAGGCTTGAGTCAGGGTTATGGTAAGGTTAGGTTTAGGATAAGGTCAGGGTTAGGGTTAGGTTCAGGCAGGGACTTGTGATGGGTAGCGTCAGGATAAGTCTCCAGGAAATAAATGTAAGTTTATGTAATGTCCCCAAAAGTGATGGAAACACAACATGTGTGTATGTATGTGTGTGTGTGTACGCGTGCGCATGGGGTTAGGATCAAATGTTGGATGTATTTTGGTGTTTTATTGTTCTGTGAAATGTTTACGTTGTTTATTTATTTGTTCATCCTTGTTGTACTAATAAAGCTCATTATAGAATAACTTGGTGCTTGACTACCCTTGTCTCATAGTGTTACCTTGAAGCAACAAACCAATATCTATTTGGGGGGGGGGGGGGGTGGGGGGTGTCAAATTTTATGATTGATATATTAATGGGGGCCCAAAATAAGGTGAAATATTTTTTTCCTCAAAAATTAAAAAGTCATGCAGTAGAAGGCTAAATCCAAGTTGGCCCAGTTGTTAGCCTGTGCCAATTCAGTTGTTAGACAGTACCGAAAGTCTTCAGTTCATTGCAGGTATTTTTTTGGGTTAAAGCCACACTTAATATGTTTGCACAATAAGAGAAAATGCTGCATGTTTAGTTCATGAATAGTGAATGCTATAGTAATATATTAAAACCTTTATTTGAAAGAGAACTAGTTTAATAAATACAGTTAATAAGACAGATTCATACATAGATTAAAACAGTAGTAAAGAACAAGATAAAACTGTAATGAGAGTTCACTATGTTATCCATGTGTATAGTAAAATGTATTTTTGTGATTTAAGCAGTTCATAACAGCGGTGCATGTGAATATTAAACTGTATAAGTTTCGAAAAAAGTAATGTTATCTACACTAGAAGGTAGTGTCAGTGGTGAAGAGGCAGTGTAGCCGAAGAGAACTGATCAATGTCACATTTTCCTGTTTTTACAGTTTTCTGTAAAAATAAAAATGTTGCACGGGAGATGAGTTGGCCCGTCATTTTAGTGGTGTAACACTATATAGTGGTTGACATGCGTTTGTGCTTTATTATTTGTCCTGTCGTCAAGTGTTGCCAACAACCTGCAACTTACTGTGTACTTTTGAGTCTTTGTGAGTCTTTGTCTCACTCATGCTTCCCACCTAGCTAGCTAACACCTAAAAAACTTTGCTCTTCACTAACTTTATCACACACTCAGAATTTGTTAAATAAAATGCACTTAAAACTCTAAAGTACTGTCAAAACAAGGCTGTCTGGCTGGAGTCACAAATAATGCTATCAGTCTCAAGACCATTTGTCATTAGGAGAAACAAGGTGTGTGCTAAGATGTATCAACATTTCTTTTTTTTTGCATGACAGAAAAATTGCCCTATTTACTATACAGAGAAAGAAAAGCCCTCAGTGTATCAAACTCACTTACATTTGGCTGCACTTGACTTATTCTGTGGTTGGGCATTTGCACTTGATCAACTACAGCTTGACTAAGTTGTTGCTTGAAGTCCTTAGATCAGCGATGACCAAGGATTACTAACTATAAGGACTTTCTTCCACTGACAACCTCCTGATATATATATATTGATAACTGAAATGAAATGAAATTTACGAACAGTGCCACTGAAAAGCTTTTAACTGTATTCTGCAGCTGTGCTCCATCTTACTCAGGATTTGGGAAAAGAACGTTTTCAAAAATGCTCTTGACTCTAAGTTTGATTGCTGTTTATTTACTTTTTAGAATTATAAGTGTGAGAAAGCACCACCTTTCTTAGTACATTGATGTTTCCTCACCATTTCAGAAGGTGTGGGGCAATAGTCATTAATGTGCCTTAAGCTGACCGACAGTCAGTTATCTCTGTTAAGATGGAAAACACCTACTGGACAACAAATGTATGCACACAGACTGTGGTATGGGTTAGACTTATTCATTTTGAACTAGTTGCCACCAGCTCCAGTTTAGAGAGCTTTTCCTCCCTTTGTGCTGCTTTATGTTCCATCACTCCAGCTCTTGTTAAACCTATGTGTGTAAGTTGTGTCTCTGCATAAATTTGGATGGTTGCACTGAATTTATTTGTCCCTGTATTGTCTAGCACCTTTTCATGCTAGAAAACCAATGTAGCAAAGGGTGTACTAGTGCTATAGCTGCTCCTCCGTAACCATGCTTTGTTTAAGTACATAGAAACCACCATATTCCAGGTATACTGTGAGGTGATGAATGAGAAAAATAAAAGACAGTGACACTAGAGTCACATCGTGCTGCTTCTGGGAGTTTCTGTAGCCCCCACAATACACCTCACACACATAGACAACGAGGCTTACTTTTGTTTCAACAGTTTCCTAACTGTAGTTCATTTTGATATAGGGCGTATTAAGTCAAGTCATGGGTATTCATCTTAAGATTTTCATTTTGCATTCATACTTTGTTCTGTATCAAATACACAAAACTTGGAAAAATCTTTTACCACAATCAATATAATACAGAAATTACCGTAAATATCTTGTGAGATCTGTGTAATGCTCGGCTGCCAGAATCAGTTATTAACATGTAGGGCCTGCAAAGGTCCAGCTGGCCAGATATCAGGTGACAGCACTGGTGCTCGTGTGGTATACACCTAAATACTCGGCCATCAGACTTGCTTTTCTTCTCCTTGTTTATCTGTGGCACAAGTTTAACTCAATGAGACTTGAGACAGAGATGGAGAAAGATTAGATTAGAGGTTCTGTTCATGTCAGTGGCGGTAGATTGACAGATATAGCAACAGATGAGCAAGAATTCAAACTACAGTTTATTGCACAGTGTAGTAATGCATGTGGCTAAGATATTCTGTGCCAAACTAACATTCCCACACAATTCTATGTTGTTCTCGATTACGTTTAAAGAAAAAGTCACTTTTTCTCCAAAAAATTGTACAATTAGACACAAGAGCTGCATACATTGAAAACATGGATGCATGCTTGCTATTATATTATACAGTGATGAAAAATTATATTATTAAGGTCCAAGGTCTAAGAAAAGCATGAAAGTAGAAATTCTGTCATTTAGATTTTTTTATGATAGCAAGTCACATGAAAAGGTTTATATTGTTTTTAGGGCTGTATGATTTTGGCCAAAATAATTTTATTTGTTAAATATTTAGAAAGATTATTTTTATTTCTCTGTCACATAACCATAACACTACTTGAACATTCATGTTGTCCGACATTTCTGGTAATGTCCAAATCTTTGCATGAAATACAACTGAAACTCCTTCAGAAATTCAGAAATGCATATGAATCAAGAAGAATCAAGAAAAAATATACCAAAACCAAACACAAAATTTAATGAACAGGGCACTTCTTTCAGCTTTACGGTACACTGTCCTGCATTCCTCTTAATTAAAATATCTTTGAAGATGCATCCTTATTCACCTGACCTAACTGCCTGTCCTATTGCAAAATACATAAAGTGTGTCACTTTGTTTGTGCTTGCATAATGGATGTGAAAAACACTACCAAAGTCTTTGACAGCTGTGAGATCACTCTGCATTTCCTCTGTGACATTTTACCACTTTACAAAAGTAATGGGTGGGGATGAGATACCATTTGTCCAGAATGCTGACCATTTGCTCACTGTGCTTAGTGAACAAATAGCTATGGCTAAAGGAAATGTGATTTTATTAGTGACTCCAGTGCATCTTTGTGAGCTGGATGGATTAACACACTGTATGTTCCACTTTTCTGGACATTTGTGTGCACGTTAGCAACCACTGCATTGTGGTCATATTAGTGGCTGAACTGTTTTTGCTTGTAAACGACAACATTTGGGCAGAAGAGTATTTAAATGAATCATGCATTGATACATTAAGGTACATATAGTTAAATAATCTGAATTAACGCGCTGTGCGGTCCAGGTTTATGAATGTCTGAGTGCATGTTAGCAACCACTGCATTGTGTTTGACGGTGTTTCTTGTATGCTGTATTAAACAGCATTTTATGGTGTTTTTAGGCAGCTGAATAACTTAGCTGTGTAGCGCAGATACAACTGTGCAGCACTTTCTGCTTATGATTTGATGATCTGCTTTGAGGGACAAGCTTTTATGCTTCTGCTGTGTCTGACATTTGATTTTTGCTGTATAGCTATATTTTAACATAGTGTTACTCGCCCAGACCACCCCAGTAACTTCAACGTGCACAGTGCGGGGACTATTATGACTGGAACATGAAGAAATGTGGCCAGGCTGGTTTTTGTTTGTTTGGGTTTGATTTGCTTTTGCTTTGCATTGTGCTGGTGAAGCATGTGGATACCCAAAATGGTGATCAAGATGTAAATTTGATTAATTGTGCAGCATTTTATAAACCTATATTTGTTAACCTTGTCATCTGGGTTTTAAGGGCAAACAGTCCAGCACTAAGTAAGCAAGTAATAAATGGATTAGACGTACTTATGGGGCAAACAAACATAATCCAGGAAAATATTTCCCTGTAATTGTAAATTAATATAATCTGTATTCAAATGTAATTTTTTGTAGATGGGCTCTATGTGTTTATGGAAATGACCAGACAAAAACACACATTAACAGGCACCAAGACATTTTTATATTACAGATAAATATTTTCAAATAGCTAACAACACTTCGCATTACAGATGGACTGAACAAATTGCTTAGCATACAATAATAACACCAACAATCAAGTGCAACCTCCACACACCCACCCAAACTCAACTGCTGTGCTATTTCATTTATGCATAAAGTACATTTTGTATACCACCAGCTACATTCTCCTTATTGATTATGAAAAGTTATATTTTCTGCAAGGGTGAATGCCCTTGGTTCCTCCTACCGTGGCTCTGAAACAGTTTTCAGGGCTAAGCCACAAATTCTGCTAACAACATCCATGCCAGTGACTGTAAATATGGCTATAATCAAGACTGATAGAAATATCTCCTTTGCTGGAGCTCTCTTCAAAAGCCAGTGTCAGAAAGCCATTTTCCTGCTAATGCTAATGTAGCCCACGAATCTGCTGTATTGATACCAAAGCTGCTCTTTGAACTATGGACACTGTGTGTGTGGCTTGGTGGGGACGGCTGAAGGCAGGATTAGACTTTGACTGCGTTTGTGTTGGTCTAAATCCCTAACAGAGCTAGCTGACCTCGGAGCGGATGGAGTGAAATGAGTTCATCCTCAAGATAAACAGACAGGGACACACTCTCTAACACACACAAAGACACACACACACACCTTCTTAGTCGCTCTCTCTCTTTTTCATTCACACACACAGTTTGGTTGAATAATGGCCCAGTGAGTGGTGTGCCTATGGGGAAAGCTGTCAGTTTAATTGAATCCAGTATTCTCCATTCTCCCTGCCTGCTAATTGATTCTGTCAGGCTCTTCTGCTTGACAAAGAGACTGATATTTTCCCCTGCGTGGTTATGACTGTCACAGTACGAGTGACTGTGCTTGTGTCTTTGAGTTTTTTTTATTTACATTGTGCTACAAAACCTTATATCTGTCTGTATGTTGCAAGAACATAATTCATTCAGAAGCACGGTATTTTAGATTGTGGTATGGCCTTGTGTTCTGTGCTTGTATAGATGAACAGTAAATTAAGGACAGAGATTTTTGTGGGTGTTTATGTGTCTATGACCTAAATTTTACAAATTCAGTTTATTTAAAATTTATTATTTCTTCATATGACGTCTTCAAATTCCATAACACAAAATCAACATAGTGTCTATAGTTTGACAAATAATATTAAATAGCAAAGGCATATGGTTTACACCCGGTTTCAACACGTGCCACGTCTCGCTGAAGCCATAAGACTAAGTGCAAACAACAACAATCTTTTGTACTTTTACAATTTCAGAGTGTGCATATTTATGTATCATGTATCAGTACATGAATTCCAAGGTTTTGCAGAAACTGTTGGGGTGTGGTCTGCAGGTGGTTGTTTATCCATTTATTTCATTTCATCTTTAATTCAAACTTAAACACCCCATGAACAAAATAAATACATAAACATAAGTCATGCCTGAATTTACTTCATGGCACAGTAACAATAACTTAATTAACATGGGGCTCTCAGGAGGATCTGATAGTAAGTACAGTTTTTCAGTCACTGTTACACATAGATATAAAATAAGGTGGGCTTGTTTTTAATAAAGGCTTCTCTGAATCCTGCACGCCACCCAAATTGTCAAATTTATCCAGAGAGCAGTTGTTCAGCCCCCAAGACGCCATACGATACCCATCAGTTTGCCCCATATCAGGATATATTAAAGACTTGTGTGAAAATGATACTTTTATTTTTTTGTTGTTGTTGTTGTAGATTGCATGCTCCCTCAGGTCTGTTTGGTTTTTTACCTTGCAAAGTGTACTAGATCAAACTGTAATTACTGAAAGGAACTGACTTTACTTACAAATTAGCAAACTGTTGGTAGATCACCTGCAGAACCTTCAACCCATACTGGAGTGTTTTTCGCCCTACTCTGTCGTTCCCTAAATGTCTTGTTAAAAAATGAGGAATTAAGAAGCTTCAAGTGTGATTTGCAGTTTTATCTATATCTTGGAAACTAAAAGTCAAAGCAAATAATAAAGTGTTCTGAGACAAGAATGGCAAAATTTGCTACAAAAAAGGCTATCTATCTTTATGACCAGGGGGTTATTTTACCAAAGTGTTAACAGCACAACATTCAGCAGGTTGATATATTGCATTTTCCTCAGTCCAGACACCCCAGGGCCTCTAAGCTGCCCTTTAAAACAATATAAGATTGGCAGTGGAGAAAGCACACATAGGTGCCCAAATGCACAGACAGCAAACAGAAGCTTCTGATCAAATACAGCCAAGAAATATTAGTTTATATGCAATCCATGCATCCACGTATCCATCCATTTTCTCCCATTTATGCAGTTCGGTGTCTAGAGGGGGCCCATCCCAGCTTTTATGGGAAAGAAGCTGGGTACACCCTGAACAGGTTATTCATCTTTTGCAGAGACAGGCAACTTTTCGCACTCACCATAACACCTCCGGCCAATTTATAATCATCAGTGAACCTAGCATGCATTTCTTTGGTTTATGTGAGGAAGCCAGATTACCTGAAGAGAACCCTTGCAGGCACAGACAGAGCATACTCCACACTGAAGGACCCAGCGAGCCAGTGGTTTAAAACTCAGGACATTACAGTACTTACCACGGTTTCACTGTGCCACACATGTAATTCACCAGTTTTGGCCCATATTTGTGAGCCAAAATTTAGGTCCAAGATCGCTGTACCACTGCTTTGACAGGTTTTCATGACAAAATGAAAGTCAATGGTTAAAACTCATATTATATAGTGTCATCCATAATCCTATTTCAGGGGGACAAACAAACAAATCTAAATTTACATATAAAGCCTACACTGTTAAAAAAACATCCTAAAACAATGGTAATATTCCGGCAGCTGGGGCGCCAAAATACGACCATGAAATAACAGAAAATAACTCCCCATAAAAATACGGTTATTTCCAGTAATGAAAATACAATTAGTTGCGCTAATTTGACATGGGATCTTGCCTTTTTCAAGTGCCGCTAAACATTAAATTAGGAACATGTTAATGTGATTAAACAATGAAATCATCTATAAATAGGGAAAAAAAACATCTTAAAAAAACGGTAATATTCCGGCAGCTGGGGCGCCAAAATACGACCATGAAATAACAGAAAATAACTGTCCCATAAAAATACGGTCATTTTCAGTAATGAAAATAGAGTTTGTTGCGCTAATTTTACATGGGATTCTGCCTTTCCAAGTGCTTTTAGACATTAAATTAGGAACATTTTAACGTGATCAAACAATGAAATTACCTATAAACAAGGTCAATGAATGTGGCAATATGAATCATAATACGTAAATGTACAGAAATATACAGTTAACAGTTGGTTTAAATAATAATAATGAATTGCATGCCCTGGGACAGACTGACAGAGGCAAGGCTGCCATATCACACCATCGGGCCCTTTGGCCATCACTAGTAGGTGAAGTGTCTTGACCATGGACACAACGACGGAAAGTGTCCGAGCCAAGGGTCGAACTGGCAACCTTCTGATCACAAGGCGAACTGCCAACTCTTGAGCCACGATGGCCCTAACTAGCAATGATAACAATACTTATGTGATGTAACACAAGCTTATAGGGATCATGTTATATGCTTTTCCATAGCACTACATTTGAATTCAACAGTTCAATCTTTCAAATAACGGACAGATATTTGTGAAACCATGACACATTTGTGAATGTATTTTAACAATCTAAATACGCATATGTACAGACAGATACATTTAATAATCATGAAAATTATGTTTCATTACATTACAGTGATTTAACGTTAATTTACATTTGAAATGTGAAGTCAAAGTCTATTTACGTAACTTTAATGAAATTCTAGAAGAACAGAACATTACTGTAAAATGCACAGTAAAATATCTTCATATTAGGATTTTTTCCTACGGTCGCAGCCATACCCGCGACCTTGTTGTTGTTAGTTCACATTCATTGGCCGATGCTTAGCGTCATGTTATTATGTGTCCCAACATCCAATGGCATGTCACAT
This sequence comes from Diplotaxodon limnothrissa, assembly GCF_057381915.1. Classification (NCBI taxonomy): domain Eukaryota; kingdom Metazoa; phylum Chordata; class Actinopteri; order Cichliformes; family Cichlidae; genus Diplotaxodon; species Diplotaxodon limnothrissa. The sequence goes on along the minus strand of NC_140609.1, from coordinate 21,101,240 downwards.
TGCTTTCATGGCCACACCCTCAACCCAGGTGCAGAGGCCCATTTCTGTTCTGAGATTTATATTAATTGCAATTTGTAACTATACATTTCTTGTTCTAAATTTATAATTAGCACAGCGCGGCCGTGCAATATTTTATATTGTGGCATGCAAAGGAATCTTAACAAAGAAAGCTCACAGAGAGAGATTGAGCTTGTTATCCAACCCCAAGCTGGTAGGGGGAGCGCTTTATTAAAACACTTGCTGGTGCTACGATGTGCCTCAAGCTTCAAAAACAGCACAACAGAAGTCACTCATGGTACAGCACTCTCTCTACAAAACAACAACTGTAAGTGACGCTGCACCACGGCGTAAACACAACATTCAAGATAACAGTTAAAAGTAACGTAACCATAAACAATAAAACAAGAACATCTAAACAGCAGTACATGTCCCAAGGCATGATGGGAGAGAACTAGCTGTTCCCTCAACACGCCACAATATGTTTTTTTTAGTTTTTATTCCTATTAATTATATTTCCCTTGTTACCTCTTAATTATTGAATCAGACCTAGGTGACATGAAATTTTCAGCAAAATTATAATTCAAATACTCCTTTAATTATTGATTATTCTCATTAATTTTAGATCATTTTATATATTTTTCCATAGTATTACATTTGAACTTAACAGATCATTCTCTCACATAACAGACAAATATTCATGAAATTATGATACATTTCTGGATGTATTTTTACAATCTAAATATGCATATGTACAAAAATATATTTAAAAAAAAAGTAAATTGTGTTTTACTATATTTAAAGAGCTGTTACGTTATTTTACCTTTGACATGTAAGATCACAGTCTACTTATGTAAATTTAATGATATCCTAGAAAGACAGTACAAAACTGTAAAATATACAGTAAGATACTTTGACATTACTATTTTTTGGAACAGTGTATCTTTATAAGTTTTGCAGCCAATACCTGTAGTGTAGACAACCATGGTTTGTGGGGCTTTCTGTATTCCATTATTCATAACACTGTTAGGTTAAGATCAGGCTTTTTCTTGGCTTTTTCTTGGGTTGCTTTTGCCGTGTGCTCTGGGTCATTATCCATTTCCACTTTGAGCCACTGGCTGATCACCTTTTATTTGTTTGTTTGTTTTTTCCAGAACCTTTCATGCTCTTTTTGACATTTTCTCAAAAAGTACAATTCTGCATTCCTGGTCTTGAGTGCAATCAGTGTTTTGCGTCTTGTTATAATGTATTTACTTTCAGGCATCTCTTGATTGAAGGCTTTGACCGTGATGCATCTGCCATCTCCAGAGTGTTCTTGACTTGGTTAGATCAAAGGAGCTTGCAAAGAAAAGCGTCTGGACTTCTTTAAGTTACTTGAAGACGTTTCACCTCTCATCCAAGAAGCTTCTTCAGTTCTAAGGTCAAATGGTGGAGAGTCCCAGATATAAACCTAGTGGGAGTACCCCCCACAGAGGGACAAAAGGACCCCCTGATGATCCTCTAATCGCCTGAGCCAAGGTGTGAAACTGGGTGTGGGTCCCAATCAGCCAGAGTTTCGGGTGAGTTCATTGTGAAACCTGGCCCCACCTTATCATGCGAATTCCTGAGATCAGATGGCCCAGGATGTGAGTGGGCGTTAAGGCGTCTGGGGAGGGAACTCAAAACTGGATTATAGATGGCAGAGAGTTGGTGTCGTAAACCACCGCCTCTGTCCAAAAACTGGTTCACCCGAAAGACAAAACGCCAAAACACAGATTTAACAATGTGGTGTATGCTGTACAGTGCAGCGAGGAATGCCCAGACCTCTACATTGGAGAGACCAAACAGCCACTTCACAAGCGCATGGCACAACACAGAAGAGCCACCTCCACAGGACAAGACTCAGCAGTCCATCTGCATCTTAAGGATAAAGGACACTCTTTCGAGGATGCCAATGTTCACATTTTGGACAGAGAGGACAGATGGTTTGAAAGAGGAGTGAAAGAAGCCATCTATGTCCACTGTGAGCGACCATCTTTGAATAGAGGCGGTGGTTTACGACACCAACTCTCTGCCATCTATAATCCAGTTTTGAGATCCCTCCCCAGACGCCTTAACGCCCACTCACATCCTGGGCCATCTGATCTCAGGAATTCGCATGATAAGGTGGGGCCAGGTTTCACAATGAACTCACCCGAAACTCTGGCTGATTGGGACCCACACCCAGTTTCACACCTTGGCTCAGGCGATTAGAGGATCATCAGGGGGTCCTTTTGTCCCTCTGTGGGGGGATACTCCCACTAGGTTTATATCTGGGACTCTCCACCATTTGACCTTAGAACTGAAGAAGCTTCTCGGATGAGAGGTGAAACGTCTTCAAGTAACTTAAAGAAGTCCAGACGCTTTTCTTTGCAAGCTCCTTTGACTACGATGACCTGGATGACTAAGAACCTTCACAGACGACTTGGTTAGATGTTGTTAATTTTTCTTAACCATGAAAACAATTCGTCCATCTCTCCTGTGTCAGTCATTCCTTCCGTATATCATCTGACTATGTGTTGCCAATGAATTTGTGCCCTACGCCACATTACAAACAAATAACATACAGTAGACACAACTAATCTTACAATAATCTCCGCTCAGATTATCTCTTCCTGTTTACTAGGGGAATGAAATGGGAAACAGCAGGGCGGGAGAAAGGAAGAGAGAGAGGGAGATTACAGTTATGAGGTAACGTCTGTAGTTCATACAGATATGACGTTCACAGATTGGGTAACTGTGCTCTATCAGACTTACAACTTTAGCGAGAGCGGCACAGGAAATGAGAGAATGAGTTATTACTGGTTTTGGGTTGACCAACTACTTGTAATCTGATAAATTGAAAAAAAAAGAAAAAAGAAAAGAGTCTACGATGTATATAAACGCCCCTTCTGTTGTTTTGAAGTACCAACTGTCATGCAGAGGTCGCTATTAATCTTGTACTGAAGTGTTTTTATTTAGTTTTTGGAATTCATGTGGATTTTATTTTATATTTTTTATATTTGTGCACCATGAACACATGTGAAAAACATTGTGTAATTTGATTTCACGACAATATCATCTTTTATGTATCCACATAACTTTAATATTGTGATATATTGTGTCATTTTATAACATAATCATGTTGCCTAGCAATAACATATAGCAGAGCAGGGCCTGAGCCTTGTAGGGCACCCTCAAAAATGTGTTAATTTTTATACAGTAAGTCCCTTATTTATCTCATGTTTATAGGTAATATTATAGGTGTCACTGGAAAAAAAAAGTTGTATTTTACAGATATTATTATTCACCATGTTCATGAAAAAATAAATATGTTAAAGGAAAACTAAAAAAAAAATAGTTCCACTGCAGGTACAACCAGACTGTGAAGCAAAAATCTGTTGTAACACATGCTGCTGCTATTTTATTTATTTATTTATTTTTTGCACTTCAGTTAGGATTAAAACAGATTTTGAGGTCGACAGGAGCGTCATCTTACAACACAGGCATTTACTGAGGTACAGTATTAATATAAAAGATGACATGATGTCATAACATGATCCCATAAAGGTCATCATTTGACCTCAAATGTCGGGGTTAGGTCGTAGTATTAAATCAAAGATCATAACTGTAGAGCAGCAGCAGAGAAGATTATTCCTGTACTAATCGCATCTGACATCATCATGTTCTATCTTTAGCAAAGTTCCACTTGTATATATTTTTTTATTTACTTTTTTCCTGTTAAAACGCAATAGCTTTTTTTTAGTCTATTTCTGTCACATCCAGTGTTTTTTAAACCAAGACACTTCTTTGTGTACCTAAAACTGAGGATGAATTGCCAACCCTGTATGGTGAGTGCAATATATATGAAAATAAAATGCTGATATATAAAATATGATATAGTACATTTAATACTATGCACTATACTGTTGTAAAATGTACACTGTAGTACATTTGGACGCAAAACGACACATTAATAAAAGACACCGTGACAATATTCTGTTGAAGAAAATAGTTAATAAAAATAAAATGAAGTGATGTTTTTAATCATACTCAACATGCTAGCATATTATTTTTGAAGTATTAACCTAACTATATTATAATTGCAATTTTTCATAAAGTACTCCCTCTATCCTTAATCACAGGATAAAGACTTAGGTAACTCTTGCATATATTATTACCACGGATTCTGTGTTTAGCTTGTTGTTGACATCCAAAGACGGATAGCTTTAGTGAGGAGACTGGAAAAAAATAAAGGGTTTAGCTGGATGCTAAGTCTTGGCTTATTTTTTTTATAGAAAAGACAAAAACTGGGGATTAACGCTGACTTAATCTCATATTGGTAATCCTTTAACCTCTGACACAATGTGCTGAAGGTTAGATATCACAGCATTGAATTATATGTCTACCGGCAAGTAAAACTGATTAATTTAATCTTTAACGGCACCATGGTAATAGGGGAAATTAAGTCGTTTTAGTTATAAGAAACAGGAGCAACACCTGCATTTGTTGCCATTGTATATTGGAACATGGCAGTTTCTTTTGAAGAGCATAAATAAAACAACTGACCTACTTGTAACAGTGCTTTAGTGCCATCCATTTGCCTGTACTAGACATAAGAAATCTGCAACAACAACGACAGTTCCAGTCAACGCCTCCTGAGGTATGTGCCATATTGAGCAATGCGATGCCATATTCTAATTCCATCTATGACAAAGGCAGGGTGTTTTCCTTCTTCGAGCATACCATAATCAAGACTCAATACTCTACCTGATCAAAAAGGGCATATAACTATATTCCAGCTTTAAAAGATTGTGTATAATCATTGACTTTATTAATTACATCAGTCTGGCATTTAAGGGCTCCTGGTGCTATTTTCTGTGCAATGCTCTCAACATTAAATCAGAAATATTCTGGTAGGTGAAAATACTTTAGAAATAAAGCCTTTATACACTCAGACACTTTATTATGTAGAATTATGATGGGATGAAATTACACATTTCGTACATAATGTAAATCTTTTTCCATCGAATCCCAAATGTGCTTAATTGGATTGAGATCTGGTAACTGTGGGGTACATTTGAGTACAGTGACGTCTTCAAGAAACCAGTATAAGTTGATTTGAGCTTTGTGACATGGCACCAGATTGATCCATGCTTTCATGTTAAGTCCAATACTGACCTAACCATCCGAAGGTTGCAGCAGAAATCTAATCTCATCAGACCCAAGGAGGTTTTTACAATCTTTTCTTATTCAATTTTGGTGAGCCCATGTGGATTGTAGCTTCATTTTCCTGTTCCGGCTGCCGTAGCCCATCTGCTTCAAGGTTTGACGTGTTGAGTGTTAAGAGTTAATCTTCTGCAGACCTTCAAAGGAGTGGTTATTTCAGTTAGTGTTGTTTTCCTATCAGTTAAAGCAGTCTGGACATTTTCCTCTGACCTTTCCATCAACAAGGCATTTGCAACCCAGCTTGCTGGATAGTTTCAGTTTTTCAGACCATTCTCTGCAAACTCCAAATAAGGTTGTGTTGGAAAATACCAAAAACAATGTCACTTAAATCATCTTCCTTCCCCATTCTGATTCTGGGTTTGACCTTCAGCAGATCGTCTTGCCTACATGCCTAAATCCACTGAGTTGCAAGGTGACTGGTGCTAACGAGCATTTGAATAGGTGTACCTAACAAAGTGGTCAGTGACTTTCAGCTGTTTCAACAAAATCATTAGGTATTGCAGAATGATTGATTATGGTATTAATAAACAGAAGGTTTATCATTTTGGCAGAAAACACACATCCAGTAGTTTAAAAAGGAACTGGAGCCGTTTCAGTTGCCGCACATTATTTGAAAAAATAAAACCCTTTTCTTCTCAATTTGTTGCACACTAAGCTGTGCCTACTGTTTATGGTTTTATGCCAGACAGTACATGATTCGATGCCAGTCTTTTTATACCTCACGTCATGTTTGAGGTACCAGCAAAAAAGGAAGTGTATTCATCTTTGTTTTCCTACAGACTCTGCTCCTTATGGGGAGTCCCACTGAGCTCTCCTGCCAGCTGGAAGCCCCTCCAGCGTGCCTATCCAGCCATCCTCGGCCTACGGTGGACTGTTCTCTCAATCAGCCGTAGATGGTATACATTGAAAGGGATGCACATGACGGGGTTGGCATCCTTACCAGCTGCCAAACAATATAATTTGGCCGTCTGAATGCACTGGAACAAGCTTAACTCTGAGGCCCTTTGGATTGTCTGGCTACTCGCTTTGTTACGGATACCAAGCCCAGTTAGTGTGTGGACAAACCTCACTTTGGCTGCTTGAATCCATAATCCTATTCGGTTGGTCACTGCCCAAAGCTTTTGACTAAGGTGCAGGTCAAAACACAATCAGACTGATAAAGATTTATGCATCTCCCCTGAATTGTCTTCTGCCATCATTCAGTGAAGCGTTTGAATTTATGCAGCGGCTTCATCTACCCATCAGATCATGGGTATGACCCTTTTCTAAAAGAGAGCTGGTGCTTAATTCTGACACAATCTAAAATTCAACAGTGAAATGCTCCAATGCACGCAGGAAATCACAGTCTGTTAAGCAAAAGGAGAATGTTATGTGTGAACAAAAATACCATCATATCGTCACTGGACACTTTCAGACTTCAGTCCAGCTTTGATTTCCTATCACTGTCTAGCTCAAACTGTGAAAGTTGGTATAAAGACCAAATGTCTCATCACAGACCCTGGCATCCTATAATTGCTTTTGGCAGCCAGTGGGATCTAAAACAAAACAAACATATCATCTCATTATAGTTTCCAAAAAATGTCTAAACTGGTATTCTGCATACCGTAATTGTTATTAGCTATAAAAGGAAAGTGTCCATACTGTGCTCATAAATACCTGTTCTGAAGGAAAGAAAATGATGACAATACGATTGTCAGGTGTGTATTTTGTGTATTTTTAAAACTTTAGAAATGAGCAATGCATTTCCAGTGACATGCGTAGAACTAGTACTTATATAATAAAATCAGAGGAGATCATGAATGGAGAAAAGATTCTAATGAGACAAAATCTGTGAACAAAAGAGTAATCAGGGGTTATTCTGTGTCATTTCACTCTAAAGAACTGAATCAGCACATGTTGAATTTCTGCCCTACTGAGTAATAAAAATCAAATTTACAGAAAGATATTTTACCTCAAACCTCAGAAATTTGTACTCGATTGATATTCTTCATGGGACAAATTAGGAGATTTTTAGGCTATTGGACAACACAACTCAGTATCTCTGATGGAAAACTCTGTTTCGCACGTCAAGATTGTGCTGTTTCAATAAATCTGGACTTGGAAGAGGTTCAAGATTTATCTTTGTTATGATAAAATGTGTAATCATTTGGTCACTTTTCAAGGTGTGTGTGTGAAAGTGTAAAATCCACTGTCACTAGAATTTAAAAAAGGAGACGGGGACAGCTGTGGAGTGAAAGGTCTACTAGGTTCAACTTGGCAAACATGACACTTGGTGTTACAATGAAGCAAGTTCATGACTATATGTTCTGTATTTACCCCGTACCCTACTTCAGCATCTGTGTAAGAGTTAAAATTGGTGCTGATTGCAATGAGTAGAACATTTAAGATTGAAGACCATGCTTAATGTTTAAAGCTGACATCTGAAATGGAAGGCTTGATTAAGAAGATTTCCTTTGAGTCAGAGGAACCAGAACAGATGGGTTATTTCGTTAGAGCAGAAAAGGACCAGTGCAACATACTGAGGACAAGAGGTAAATAATAAGACAGAAAATGTGAGTCAAAGAGATTAAAAAGTCTGACGAGTGCTGTTTACTGCTCTACATCTCTAACCTAGTGAGTCAGTGAGTTATTTTGCTTATAATAGACATCATGTACAGATGTAAGCTAATCATATTTTCTTCTATGCATCCACTAACAGCTTATTTATAACATAGAAAAGCGAAATATGAAATTTCCTAGTATCTCTGGCTCCCAAAATGAATTCATATAATCTGTAACTTGATGTTCATAAAGTCATTAAAAAGACATGAAAGAAGGATTTCATTAACAAATTAATGTTAGTTTCCATCAGCCCCGAATTAATCAATAAAACTCCTATTCTAAAGCCATAAATAAAATAAATTGATTTAAAATGAGCATATGCCATGGAAAACAAATAGGAAAGTCTCTTCCACTGTAATTATCTGCTTTCTCCATGATAATCCATCTCTAAGAAAAGGTGTTATGAAGAATATTTTAAGCAGGAAAATGGAAGCAAAGGATTATGTGGGTAAAGAGGTGAGTAGCTCGAGATTTATGAAGCGACACATCTAGCTCCACAGATCTACTAAGCTAGGTAAATTAACATGAAACCACAAGAAGGGAACCAACAGGAGTATAAAATTCTCACCGTGATGTAGTAACAATGTGCAAATTCATAAAGACAGAGACAGACAGTTTATTTCAGCAATGACCAATACCCAATTATGGGATCACAAGGAGATTTAATTTGGGTGTGAGTAAATTGCTAGCAACACAGATGCAGCTTGATACTTGCAACCTCAAAAACACAATACACTGTAATTATAGGTTTTTACATGTGTTTCTCAGGGAACAGGATGGCAATTCAGACTAAGGACTGTTTAACATAAATGAATTTGAAACATATACCCTTTTGAAGATCAACAAACCTGAAGTGTAAGGACAATATTGGGAGTGCATCATCAAGATTTTCACCCTCTTTAAATGAATCTCACTCATAACTACTGTATACCGCTACTAATGTCTAAAAGACTAAGGTCTTCCACATTGCACTACAGAAGTCAGTATGCTTTTCTGGTTGTTCTCATCCACAGACAGTTAAGTAATGCAGCACCCATTTGATAAGCAAACACTTTCAGTTTTCGATTTACTTTAAATTTTGTGCTGCAGATTACAGCAGAGATGTAAGAAGTAAGAAGGTCAAGTTTAGCGTGCAGTGTTACATGAAAGCAGTATGTCCTAATTGTTTCCTGACTATAGAAAACAGTATAGTGTGGCTCCAACATGTACTGAAAGTAAAAAGAAACAGGAACCGATACCTATTCTGGTCTCAGAGTCAGTGCAATTAGCTATCTAACATACATTTAAAAACTCAACAGACTTATAGAAGAAATGTCTAAATTAGTTTTGATACAGGACTTTCTCCCCTGAACAAACTATCTACAAAGTGTATGCAAGAACAGTTTCTTATTCTCTTGTAAAAGTATACAGGCTCACCTTCTCAGGATGACTACTATTTAAACTGTTAAAACTTTGTATAGCTAAATATTCAGGATTTATCAGTTTAGATTCCACAGCTCATTTATGCATTGCAATTACTGCTAAATTAAGCAATAATGTTGAGTTGTATGACTTTCTTTAACACAAAACTGAGTTATTTCTTGTTTTTTTTGTCTCAGATCACCATGTGATGAAAATAATACAGACTTTCTTTAGACCTCATAGTTTTCCTCTCGAAGTATTTTATTTTCTAGGGAAAGTTGTTGCAGCTTTGACAAATAAAAATCAACTTGTCACACATATAGGGGCTAAAGGGGAGCTCTGAAGACATCCAGAAGACAATTATATATCTAACTGTAACTTCGACAATGAGAAGATTTTTTAATGTTAATGAGCTCTCAAACGCAGCAATGGAAGACACGCTCAGGCGTGGGTATGGGCTGAGGTTGAACACCAAGAAGACCGAGTACTTAGAAGCCAGCCCCCAAACCGACAGCACCATCAGCGTCGATGGAGAAGACCTGGCAAAGGTATCTCACTTCAAGTACCTCGGATTGATGTTCAGCAACAATGGCGACATCCTGCCAGACGTATGAGCCAGAATTAATGCAGTCTGGATTAAGTGGTCACTGGTGTCCTGTGCGATCGACGAATGCCCGACCGCCTCAATTCGAAGATCTATAAGAGCGTAGTGCGCCCTGTGGCCCTTTACAGATCAGAGTGGTGGCCAGCCACCGCAAAGCACGAACACACCCTTCACACAATGGAAATGGAAATGCGGATGCTGCGATGGTGCCTGGGCCTGACACAATGGGACCACGTCATGAACATCGACATCCAAAAGCGGCAGGGCATTGCACCAATCACAGAGAAAATGCAAGGAGCACGACTGTGATGGTATGGGCATGTGGTCAGAAGTGACAAAAACTCAGTGGCAAGAACAGCACTGCGACTCAGTCCCCAAGGCCGGCGACCAAAGTGCAGACCAAAAAGGCGATGGATGGACTGAATTAAAGATGACGTGAAGAAGATCGGCGCCAACCTGAACAACGCCCTTTACCGTGCCGAATGGAAGCGGCTTTGCAGAAAAGCAACCCGCAGAGCGGAAATAACGCTAGGAGGAAGAACAATGAGCTCTCAAAAATATGCTTTCAAAAGATATTAGACTTTAGCTTTGAGAAACTAAACTGTGATAAATAGGCATAGCAAAACTGCATGAACAAAAAAAAACTGATTCAGTATGACAGCTATTTATTTTCGATCTGACATTTTTTTTTCAATATCTGATGGTTTAACCACCACTTACATCATCTATAAAGGTGAAACTGTTGTTGCAAGGCAGTTAAACACATCTAATCTGCCTCAATATATGGGTGTAAGCGAAGCATGAGGAAATGAATCGAAGTTAAACAGATAGAGAAGCTAAGAAATTAAATTTGATGGAAGAAATAAATCAGGAGAGGATTGAGCGAGATGGAAAGACATGAAAAGAGAAGTTTGAGGACCATTTGGGAGGAAAATTATGTGCATGGTGTAGCGATAGAGAAAAAGAGGGAGAGAAAAGAAAGAGCACGGCTATTTCAAAATGAATGCTGCTGTGAAAAACGAACAGATCGAGCCAGTCAGTAGGACTTTAAAAATACTGACTCAGTTCCCTTGGGGATGCTGCAGGGGGACATCTCACCTCTTAAGATAGGGCAACTAGACAGGGCCCTCAGTTTGCCAGCTCCCAAAGGAGAGTTCCACTCAGAATCATTATGTGGCACTTATTTTCATAATTAAAGCTTGTAACATCAAATTCTGCCCCTGGGTCTTGTGAATACCTAATGGCTATGGTACGCTGCAAAAAAAACAAAAAAACATGACAAGCTCTGAAAGTAATTTGACGTATTTTTTGAAAGTCCGTTTTTTTTCATAATGATTGGTTTCAATAAATGATACCATTTTTGGCAGGCACTTTTGTTAGTTGTAAGAAATCCGCTTCTTTTGCTGTGAAGCTTGATGAGGTTCTGCCGAATCCACCAGTTAATATAACATCCATGTTTTGCTCAGTGACACAGTTAGTGTGATTTTTTTTCTTTTTGCAGTGCGTCTAGCAGATGGACAGAGTTTGTGTACTTCAGGGACTTTGCTGTCAAACCTTTGCCCTCTTCTATTCTGGACTGTCTGCGCTGGTTGAATAATTGGCACATTAAATTATTTAAAAAAGCAGTCAGGGCACATTATCATAAATATTCACTTGACGTTTTGCATAGATCAACAGTTGCAAGCCAAAGCTCTGGATGTGACTCCACGACACTGCATGTGTCTGTGTGCGCGCATGCTTGTGTGGATATCCATTGTGGGTGCCCCAGGGCTGATTGATTGACAGTATTTACAAACAAAGCTTCTTCCTGCCAGTCAACCTAAGTAAATGCAGACAGCATGAAAATGTCAGGCTTATGACAGACCCAGATGTGTGTACACATAACTGCACTGTGCATGTAAATGTCAGCCACACTCAGAGTGGGCACACTCACTCGTGAACATGCACACAAAGGACTGAGCAGTGCAGCGGCCCTCGTCACTTTGCTGTTGTAACAAGAGCCTCTAACAAACCTGTCACTGTTCTCGCCTGAGACAAGACAATAATGACATGCTAACAAAGTAGAGCTGCTGAGAATAGGTCTATTACCATGTATTAATGCTATTTGTGGCTACAGACACTGAGGCCTATAGCTCTGCTGTAAGTCTTCTAGCAAATATTGTGCCATTCTCCGCTGAAAAAAACTCCGACTGCAGTCTGTTATATAACGTAGTAATTGACTCTAAGCATTAGACTGTGACATCCTATGAACACTTTGGATGCTGTAAAGTACCATAAGGTTCTGATCTTAAATGTTTTGACTGGTGTTTTGTACAGATAAGGTTGTTACTTGGTAGTTGAGTCTAGATGTTTGTGATAATATGTAACATTTACTTGCTGGCATTGAATACCGAATATATGTAGTTATTGAGATTTGGTCAATCTCGTGAGTTTATGGAAGTGTAGAACTCTTGTGACCTTTTTAGCGCCCCTTCTTTATATCGAGTCCATGAAGAAATTATTTTGTGTAACAACCTGAAATACATATACGTGCGATCTCACATTTATGGCTGCACTGCACTGTGCGTCTGTCCCTAGATCTTCAAAGTGTGCTTTGGAATACAAGTCATTAGATGGGAATTGCACAGATAAGTTGTGCTTTGCAGTACACAAGCGAGGAATAACCTGCGGAAATGACAGCAATCTACAATAATTACTAGTCTTTGAATGCAATTGCATTGAAAGGCGTTAGAGATGAAAAGGCATGAAAACAACATTGATGAAGGAGGGGGAAACTTGTCAATATAAAGTCTCTGTAAAAATGCGGCGATACATGAGAGAATAGGACTGATGGTTTTCAAAACACACTATCAGAAGATTGAAGGGTCGAAACAATTTCCTCTGAACCCGATTGCACCTCAAAAAAAGTATATGCAGAGATGGCAGCATTATCGTATGGAACGCCAGGACTGCCATAATGAATTAATTAAATACACCATTAAATAATTAATTAAATGTGGCAATAATTAATTAAAATTGGAATTAATTAATTAAATAAATAGTTATGACACATGTAATTAATTAATTATTGACACATTTAATTAATTATTTATGTATTTCACATTTTAATTAATTATTGACACATTTAATTAATTAATTATTGACACATTTAATTAATTATTTATGTATTTCACATTTTAATTAATTATTGACACATTTCATTAATTATTGACACATTTAATTAATTATTTAATGATATATTTATTTATTTCATTTTGGCAGTCCTGACGCCTGGCTCTCATCATGAAATAATTTTATCTGTCAGCCTCACCCATCAAACTCAGGGGGCGGGGTTAACGCTGATCGAGTCAAAACCATTGCTTTGGCCTGGTGGCCATTGTTTCTAGCACACAACAACCGGCATGTGGAAGCTAACAGAACTGAGCTTTGAAAAACCCTGTTTGTGTGTTACCAAATACCGTTTTAATATTTTTTTAGCCGAGAATGTAGTGGTTTAATCTTCATGTGTCTGGTCGGTTTGTCAAGATACAGCCTCTTTGCAAAAGTGTTTCGATGATTTCGGAGATGTCTGCCCAGTCTCACGGCAAAGCGTGGGATAGACCCGCTCGCCTCGCAAGCAATCCCACCGACAAAGCGCAGGCCCCGGTACACAGCTGTAGTAACCCCCGCTGACTTCTTTTACTGAGGTTATATTTATCGATGTTTTATTTCCTGATGTTCTTATGTGTCCTACGTGTTTCAGTCGCCAATTCTGAATTATAACTAACATTAAAAACATGTTTAAGGAGGAGAGAGAGCAAATAAATCTGTTTAACATCTGATCTTTGGGTTTTTGTTCAGTAATCAGCGTGACCTGTGTATAAACACATAAAAGAGATAACGTTGGTGTTTCCGTCATGTAGTAACTGCTGGCTTTAACTGTACAAAGGTTGTTCGACACTATGAAACACATACAGACTTCATGATGTTCGGCTAATATTTTTATTGTGAATATTAATCATGCTGACCTCGCTCTGTACACCACGCAGCGAGGTCAGCATATCCACGATATCCTCAGCTCCATGAGTTAACACAAAGTTTCCCAGCTGACTATCTAACTGCCAACTATTCCAGAGACGTGAAAATATACAGCATAAAGAAAAGTGTAAGAGACTCAGCAGCAGATTAGAATAACAGTTATACATTTAATAAATCACCAAATGAATCCAAGAAACGAGCAAACCTGTTCCGACAATTTGAATTTGTATTCCCTCAGCTGCAGACTCGCTGCTGTTTAAATGTTTGAAAAGGAAGATTAGATATAAAAAACGTCAAACATAGACTCAGTCTGCCTTCACATTTGATATGAGGCCAGCACGTATAGTGGCCTCAGCAGGCTATTACTGAAATACACGTGCTATATCATAAACTATGATATAAACAGGGAGGTCCTATTAACATGTTTAGTTTTAAAGGACACCTTCCTGCCTTTAGTCTCATTCATGAGCAGTATTAGTTTTCTTCTAACATCCAGAAGTCTGCACGATGTGTTTCATAGTTTGTAACAAGCCTTTGACAGGTAAACATAACATGACCGAAAAAGCAAAAAAAAAGAAAAAAAAAAGAGAGAGAGTGTTGACATAAGAAGAGAAAATTCTCTCAATTATGGAGACAGACAAATGGTTCATTTATGTTTGATGTGTGTTTATTCCTCCCTAAATATCGTCGGTGAAGTTCGCCATGCATGTCAGATTTTCCTGCGCATTTTTATACCTCTGCCAACAGAGAGAGAAAAAAAATCACATTCTAACAGACAGCTGGTGCTTAGAATACAGTTGAATAACTATTAAAAAACAGATGATATTTAGATGATAGTTCAGTCTAACACATGTGCCAGTGAACCATTAAACGTCTGTGAAACTATGCAGTTATGAAACGTAACTTTAACCTCAGCCAAACCGATTTGCTCAGTTGTAAATAAAACAGCGAAGTAAACGTGACCCGACAGACAGAACCTGAGTGAATGAAGTCCAGCGTTTAACCACTGAGAGCTAAAACTCAGCTGAGGTTTGAAAGCTGTGTGCCGGTGATTGGACATCAGCCGCTGATAAAGCTGGCTCGCCTATAAAGTGCTCTGTAAGGAAACGAGCTCCAGCAGCTCTGCGCTCGGGGAAAACACTATATTTACTTATCTTGTGCAGAAAAATGCGCTGACATTGCGTTATATCGAGCACCGGCTGCCCAGTTAAACTGTGACTATCACCAGGTAACTAGGCGTGTTTCTTGAATTAGCAGCAGGTGTTAAACAGCTGACAGATGAGGAGGAGGATGCATGCAGGTAAACTGAGGGTCTGCTGAGCTGATCGCTGGTTTCGTGAGAAAAATGTCAGCTCGTTCTTTATGTTACAGAAGCACAGAGACACAAGACCAGGTGGAAAGAGACGATCGTTCGGTGAAAATGAGAATCTGCGAATGCAACATGTGGAACACGGAGAGTGGAATATGTAAACAAACCGGTTAACGTAACCCCCTCGGTGCACTCTGCATGCTAACTGTTAGCAGAGCTAGTGAAATCTCTGAAAACATCTGAGCACTTTTGCAAACATGTTCTATGTTGACAACCTGACCAGACATACGTCGCGACATTCGCGGCTAAAACACTGTTAAAAGTGTAGCTGGTGACAGAAAAACGGGGTATTTTAAAACTACACCACCACCATTGCTGCTTGTGATTTGATCTGCATTCTGGGATAACTGGCTGCCCCAAGTCTACACAAGCAATCGATTTTCTAGGATCGACCTGTTTTGACTTACTTTGCACGGCAACCAATCAAATGTTAGAGAAGCTGCATGGGCAGCGTTAACCCCGCCCCCTGAGTTTGATGGGTGAGGCTGACAGATAAAATTATTTCATGACGAGAGCCAGGCGTCAGGACTGCCAAAATGAAATAAATAAATATATCATTAAATAATTAATTAAATGTGTCAATAATTAATTAAATGTGTCAATAATTAATTAAAATGTGAAATACATAAATAATTAATTAAATGTGTCAATAATTAATTAATTACACGTGTCAATAATTAATTAAAATGTGAAATACATAAATAATTAATTAAATGTGTCAATAATTAATTAATTACATGTGTCATAACTATTTATTTAATTAATTAATTCCAATTTTAATTAATTATTGCCACATTTAATTAATTATTTAATGGTGTATTTAATTAATTCATTATGGCAGTCCTGGCGTTCCATATTATCGTAGTTATTCAGTATTCAGGATGATACATGTGCTGTGACAGATTGCTCTGTGTCAGAGCCCAGGGGATGTCTTGCTCCCCACTGATCACAGGTCACTGTGAAATCTCCCTCGGCTCTCGGTAAAGATTATAAGTAGTCTGTTGAGAGTGAAGTGCATTTTATATTAATAGGAATTATTTTAAACCAGGATTCAAAGACACTGTGTGAAAAGTAGGATTTTTTTCAGTAAGAAGCCTGTAACTTGCTACAGAAATTCAGGTTAAAGGCTGTTCACAGGAATTTAGAGACACCATAGAGAACTTCCAGGATCTGGGAATATAGAAGTGGAATTTGAATTTCGGGTAATTTTACAAGCCTGAGAAGTCTGGTGGTTCAAGCTTGTTTCTAAGCTTAAAAGAGTGATAAAGTGATAAAGAAATGTAGAAATGACTGTTAAGCATATGCAATCACTTAAACTTGTTATTCTGATTATTCTGCTGCATGCAGTATTTTTATACATGTGTACACTCAGCCACATAGTAGTTTAAGGGGTAATCTGATTTTTTTTGTTTATTTTTTAATCGATATGATTTGTGTAAGTGTTTCCATGTAAAGTTGTGGTGTGAGGAAAAAGCACATTACATGCTGTTTTCTCAAAGTAGTAAAACCTGATTTTCCACAACGATTATTTTCAAAAACACATACACATAGATAATTTTTAGAAACAAAGTCACTGTCCCCAAGAATTGGGATCTCTGGAATTTTCAGATGACATAAAATTTACAGTGAACTAGTTATAGCCAGCATGGCAATCATCCCACTGTATGTACCCAAAGTTAGCAACACTTACTGTTGAGATTCTGACCACTTGTGGTATTTTAAACCTCTTTAAAAAGTGAACTGCCAAGCAGCTGCCTGAGGCAACTGTTGTTGTGATTTGGGACTATTTAGACAAAACTGAATTGAATTGAAATAGTCTCACAGACGATATAGCACCTAAAAGGTCAACTTTGATATAAATATTGATCTTTATAAGATATATACTTCTAATTTTCATAAGCAACATAAGCAAAAAACTCTAGCACCCTCACAGGAACAAATATGCTTGTAATCAGACTGCTGTGCTGCACCTACATGAACCAAAATAGCAGGTGTGCTTGGAGACACCCACATAGTTGGTGCACCCAAGACCTACAGTACTGCTTTGCAAGGACGAGGATTGAATAGTGGCCCCCGTCTCACTGCTCTCTCTATATAAACAATAGCTCATTGCGTAGCTTCCATGTGTCATTTTAGTGACGTTAAAGAAATGAAAAGTGCCATTTTCTGCATTTCCAAATGACTCGTTAATCTGACTAGTCTCTTGCTTGAGGTATATTTAAACGTGTACGCATAATATCCGGTAATCTGATTGGTTCTTTTTGTGTACTTGAATGGATCTAGTATAGCTATGTGTAGGCGCAGATTCATGTGTATGTGTGTTTCCATGTTAACCTGGGGGTGTGAGCGTCAAACCGAAGAGTGACAAAACATGACTGACTGTTAATCTGTTTGTGTGATGCGCGAGTGAGCAAGAGAGCAGCAGTCATACAGACCATTAGTGTAGATCAGTAGTAGTGTGTGCTTGTGTGAATGTGAATCATGGAAGAAGTTAACTCTGTGTGTGTGTGTGTGTGTGTGTGTGTGTGTGTGTGTGTGTGTGTGTGTGTGTGTGTGTGTGTGTGTGTGTGTGTGTGTGTGTGTCCAACTATGGTTGAACCCAGTGTCAAATGGGTATGCTGAAGCATTTCTGCTTGGCCCAGCAGTCCTTGTCCTTTTTAAAGTCATGACACACTTACACAGGATCAAAAACTCAGCGGCACAATTAATTATTGATTGGTTGGAAATGCTGCATCAATCCTCATGCATCTGTATAATAGCGGATGTACAAAACACAAACAGATGCTGGCCAATGTGCAAATTAAATGCCATGTGTTAATTTACTCTGATATAATTGAAGTTTATTCTACCATTTGTGTATCTGGCAAAACTGTGCAGTGGTAAATAAGAAAATTATCCTCCAAGCTGAAGGAATATGTTCACCCTCGTGTGTCAGCAAACATTCCTTGAGCGAGACTCCTTGCCAAAGGCATTAAATCCTACGTTTCTCCAATACTGTTTTGTAAGTGATCCTATTTGAACTCATTCATGGTGAAATGGTAAATGGCCTGTATTTGTATAGCGCTTTACTAGTCCCTAAGGACCCCAAAGCGCTTTACACGTTCAGTCATCCACCCATTCACACTGGTGATGGCAAGCTACATTGTAGCCACAGCCACCCTGGGGCTCACTGACAGAGGCGAGACTGCGCCACCGGGCCCTCTGACCTCGAACCGGCAACCTTCCGATTACAAGGCGAACTCCCAACTCTTGAGCCACGATCGCCCAATAAATAATAAGTCAGAAAGCATCTCTATAAGAACAGGTCAATTTCACAAATGCAACACACAAAACGGAGATGAATAGTCCTCTACTTAACAAATCCTGCTTGTTAAAGTTTAACATAGCAAGATGGTGGTGGTATTTTTTGTTTGAATAACATCTCTCCCTAGAATTCGCCTCACCTCAACCTACCCACTCGCTTTACGATTCACATGCAGCTGCCTTTTAGCAAAGCCTCAGGGCAATTGACGTTTCCTGGATTAATTCCTATTAGGAAAAGAGCACTTATAGGCAGGGGGACACACCGGGGGATTCCCCTAGTGTTTTGGAATAGATTTTCCCTTCTAGATGATGATTATGGGCAAAGAGAATTTGAATGGAATGAAAAGGTTCACAGATCCATTCATACGCAGTGTGGCTGCATAAGACTGATCCTTACAACATAATATTAATGACCTTACATGTACTCTGGTCCTGTGGTCTGTATGGTTTCAAGACTTAACTCAATAGTGCAGACTGCGAGCCAGCTTGAGCAGTGTGTTTTCCTTGTGAAGATAAAACCTAATAAAAAATATAATTTTTTCTGTTAAATTAAAGATCATTTATCATCAGTTACTCCTTGTACTCTGTCTGCCCTTCATCCACTTTAGCTAGACTTCACAAACTATGGCTTAACCCAAAACCTATTCATTTAACATGTATTACTATTTGTGCCAATTGATAAGAAAAAATGTCTCTGTCTATTGTAATGTAAAGTCATACAAATAGTTTCCTTTCAATGAGCTTATGTCCCACAGAAGGATGCATCTGTCATATTTTTCAGCCTAATCATTATGAAACAGAATAAAACAAATCAAATCAATATGACAAAGAACTCACTGAAACAAAAACAAATGACAGCAAATCACAACAAAGCCAAAAATATCAAGGATTGGCTAAGAACACAGCACATTACACACTGGAGTGTCTTTATTACTACTCTCCATTGTTTCACAGTATATTGGCACAGTTATCCCCTATACTCTGTCAGAGAGATTCACACTTTCCACTGCACTTTCATTTTGAAGGAATATCACCGCTAGTATGTTCTAACTTCAGCATTCACTGAGCATTGTTATCTACTTTATATTATTATGAAAAGTAGTTCACAGCTATAATTGGAAGCAATACAGTGACAAATATTAAAAATTTGCTCCCTCTGTCTCCATGACAGTTTAATTCTGATCAGTCACGACTTTTACAT
The DNA here is from genome assembly GCF_057381915.1 of Diplotaxodon limnothrissa. Taxonomy (NCBI): domain Eukaryota; kingdom Metazoa; phylum Chordata; class Actinopteri; order Cichliformes; family Cichlidae; genus Diplotaxodon; species Diplotaxodon limnothrissa. The sequence continues at coordinate 21,081,521 of NC_140609.1, read as the reverse complement.
AATGTGTTTTGAGTCACACTGTTTAGCTCCTGAGGGCATTTTTACACACCTCAGTTTGCATCATGTGAAACACGCTGCATCTTTTCACAGCAGCTAGACTCTGGTGTAAGTTTAACCAAAAAGATACTTGTTAAAACTGAAAGCAATGTGTCATACTGCAGATTTTGGATTGGAAGCCCACATGTGCCTCGTGGATTTCACTAAAGGACATTGCCAGCCCCATTCTCCTACAGATTTTCTAAAATTTCTCCCCTGGTAATCTATGATTTAGTTTCTCACACTGCAAAGATGAGAAAAGGTACAAAAAGCTATCATTTTGTCTAAACAGCTTGAGGACAACTCCCAGTTTGCAGTAGTTTGAAGTTTATTAAAGTGGACAGAGGTGATATTTACTTATAGATACATACAGTTTATATACAATTTAAAATAGGATCTTTGCCAAGCTGCCGGTTAGAGACCAACCATAGATACCGCAGTGCTTGTGTTGTGTGCAAACACTGACTTTGCCACAGCTCTGTACCATTTATATCAGCACTGACGGTGCATATACTTGCTGCAGCATTGTACTGAATGATAGGTGCTGTCACTGAGACAAAACCTCTCAGTGCTAGTATAGGATGAGAAGAAGTTAAAACCACCAGAAAGTCTTTTCAAACTGTTGCAACATGTCTCTGTATAATCTATGACTCTCTAAAGCTTCTGTACTGATACATCATTAAGTTAGCAATAAAACCAGACACAGGCTTACCCTCATGTCTTCAAGCTCACAGTATTGACCATGGCAACTGTGTGAGGTTACAAAACAACGAACAAACAGCCGAAATCCTAGTCCTGACTCCTAGTCCCATAGGACCTTAGCCCTGTTGTGCTCAACCACCTTGGTGTCTCATATTTTGTCTTGTAGTCCATATGCAGCACAGATGTTCCTGTACACTATCCCCACCACTTATGGTTAAGGTTATGCCTTTTAGCATACAGTACATGGTCCAACCTTCCTGCTACTATGTGTTGGATAGTCTCCGTGCATCTTTAGACAGTCTGCAACAACAGTCCTATTGACTGTGGTAGACTTCTGGATCTATGGATCTGATACTTAAGGCCTGTTCTTTTGCTGCCATGATCATAATCTCTGTGATTTCTCCTAAGCCAGCCTTTGGATAAGTGTGGCCTCAGCCACACTTATCCAATCCGAATAATATCTGGATGTCCTTTCTATAGATCCTGTTGAGATGGTGAGACGATATGCCCTTCACTCCTGGCATACAGCTTGATGTCATCCATGTACAGAACGTGGTTGATGGTGACTCCTTTCCTAGATCTGTGTCCTAGATCCACTGTTATTGATGAGCTGGCTTAGTGGGTTTTGGGATGTGAAGAACAGCAGTGGGGCCAGTGCGTCACTATGGTACCTTTGCACTTAATGGTGACTTACTTGGTACAACAGACTTTAAGTTGGCCTCTGGTGTCATCTTCCGCAGTCACGTTGAGTTCTTGATGAATGTTGTTATCACACTGTTGGCCTTGTCCAGTGCCAAGAATTCCTGTATCCATGTGTGGATGACTCATAGGCTTTCTTATAGTCAGTGCAGGCATTGCTCATGTTGGTCTGCCAGATCTTAGAATCCTGGTATGTTGCTATCAACCAAGAACTGTTGCACTGGCAACATGTTGTTATTTTAATGCCCTACTGAGCTGTGCTCATGTATCGACTCATGTGCCTACTCAGCTTGTTTGCTATGATGCCTGAGAAAAGCTTATATGCTGTGGAGAGGGAGGTAATCATCCAGTAGTTTAATGGTGTTGTGCCCTTGTGGGAATCCTTCATGACCAGGATAGTTCTGCCTTGTGTTAGCCCCTTTGGACAAGTACCTGTTTTTAGCAACCCCCTTGCGTGATCTGAGATCATGCTATTATTTGTTGAAGATTCCAGATTTGATTCTTAGGATCTCAGTTCAGGGGTCCTTTCACAGCAGTTCACGACCACATGAGAAATCACTCACACACACAAATATAGAACGACACACAGAGTGTTATCTGTCAAGTTGTACTTCGTGGTTGGGGTTGATGCCATTGATGAGTTTGGCATTGGGACTGGACCAGCCAATGCCATGCTCCTACAAAGACTGAAGAGAAAGACTGAAGAACAGGACAGAGTCTCCCACCCCATGCATGTAAATGTTGGTGAACTGCAGAGCTCCTTCAGTGACAGACTGCTGCATCCTAGATGCATGAAGGAGCGTTTCCGCAGGTCCTTCCTCCCTGCAGCTGTCAGACTGTACAATCAGAACTGCTCCCAACAAACATAGATGTTTACATCAATGCTGTAACTGCAATAAGTTAATTAACCAATTCGCACAACAACCTGGTTTGCCTCTTATCTGTAGTTATTTTTATTTGATTTAATAACTGTACAATACTCTGTATATAGTAACCATTGTCCTTAATGTAACTATGTAAGAAAAATTGTGTATGTTTCTGTTCTGTGTGCTGTGTACTCTCTGTTTGTATATGTGTCTTTTTGGCTGCTGTTACAACCAAATTTTCCCTTGTGGGACAATTAAAGGATTATTCTATTCTATTCTATTCTATTCTATGAAGTGCACAATGAGAAGAATCAGGAGTGTTTAATCAGAGAATGATGAATTCTACAGCTGTGAGGGATGACTCTTTGTGTTAGTCAAGTCATAGACTTATAAATTCCCACTCTCTGGGGAAATTAGGCCACTGAGGTCACTGTTGTGCCATAGGCAGCACAGAAATATCTAATGATAGTGCATGTGTCATCAGTGCAGCTTTTATAACATAACACAGAAAAATACAAGGAAGCAAAACAGGAAGATCCATAAATCATTTTCAGAAAGGACTTTTTTGCTGCATGGCTCTTCCTTGCTGGTTTAATTGGTACAGTGTAGTAGTAAATGGTCACAGGTTTGGATAAACCGGGTTTCTGTTGGTCCGATGAGAGCGCTGTGCAATGTCACTGAAATCACCAAAGCAAGATATTGCGGCACTCTGTCCAATAGCTTACACTAGTAAACAATTAGCCAATATATAACTGTTCATTTCTTGTAATTTATTAAGTTAATTACCCTAACTACCACCTAATGACTCTGCTGAAGTTCACAATTGTAGTACTTTATCCACTCAAACCAAAATGTCATGTCTGAACTATAAACTGGCTGACAGTGTTGTTGTTGTCGTCAAAGTAATTAAAAATGCAAGTTATTCAATGAGATGACCTTTAGCTTATAGAAATATCTTTCTACAAGACAAGGTTGTTTAAATCTGTATGCTTATTTCAGTGAAAAGCCACAAAGTAAGAGCCTCAAATAAAGTAAGTTTCAGACTCAATGAAATAAAAATAGAAATGCTCTTTTTTTAAGTTGTCTTCAGTATCCCACTTGTGGCAATTTCTGTCAAACATTTCATTTGCAGGGACCACATCCTCAGTTAGATTGACGGTGTTTCATGAAAGAGAGTGGCTCCTGGGCTGGGCAGATTCCCATGTACTAACGAGAGGCTTGAGAACTGAGACAAGAGGAGCAGGGTGGAGCACAAAAATGCAAAATAAACAGCCTATAGAGCAGGAAGGCATATGTACTCATGGAAGGTGTGGTCCCACCCTTGAAATTCAGATAAATTATCTCCAATTTGTTTATCTGCTGATACGTTTTTGCTGGTCATACTATTGCCTGAAAATCCAAGGAAATTAATTAGCTATCAGTAAATATGCTTGTATCACACTAATTGCATGTCCACTTAACCATATATATACCAACCATGAAGCCTGAGGACAAACTTGCGAGTAAGATGAATAATTGTAATAGAGAAAAATCAGTTAAACATGCTCTACATGTAGGGAAAAAATATGTGAAGGTGAACTCACATCTTCTTTTCCTTTGTGTTCTTCTTTCTTGTCATGGCAGAATGATTCCATCCAGCAGCAACGACTTCCTGGTGCGGGACCTCGCTGCTGGACGTAGCTATGATCTTTGTGTCCTGGCCGTGTTTGATGACGTCATCACATCGCTGACTGCAACTCGTCCTTTGGGCTGTCTGTCATTTACCACAGACACAGAGTTCAGCCAGTGCCAAGCATTGCACAGCCACTTCTTGGGTGGTACTATGATCATCATCATTGGAGGGATTATTGTTGCTTCTGTGCTTGTTTTTATTATCATCTTAATGATACGATACAAGGTTTACAGCCACCAAGGGGCAGGCCATGGAAAAGCAGCCATCACTGCGACTGCGCCAAGACCGCAGAGCAATGGACAAGGAGGCAGTCAGGTCCAAGTCCTTCCTCGCTCTGCCTCAAAGATGACTGACAGTCATGACGACCAAGTCCTCGGACCGTCCAGGGCAATGTCGCCTAGCAACACTCTGCGAGACACTGTCACGTTGGTCGAGGAGGAGAGCAGTGGACAGAGCCTAATGACAAGGACTGACTCGTCAGCAAACGAGGAGTTGCTCTCACCCACGAAGTCCCGCTTCTCCTCCAGGGTCGCCATTGAGATGAAAATTCGACCGCCATCTGTTGCCAAAGAGCCCACCTCTCCCAAAGAACTGGCAGGTATTAGAGAGCTAGTGGAAAAGATACAGACATAGCAAATTCAAGCAACTGAGCAGAGTTTAGAGAAAGTAAAAGTTGACAGAGTAGGAGTGGGGAAAACGTGGAAAGGAGGGACACAAAGAAATTCGGTCAAACAGGAAAAGCTGGTGGATGAGAAATAGACAATGTGAAATGCAGGGTGTAAAACTGAGTAAGATAATAATGAAGAGAAGAGCATTGTGTGAATGAGAAAATGAGTACGAGAGATCCCATTCTAGTGCACTAGAATGAAAGTAAGAGAGAGACAGAGGGTGAGACAATTCATCAAATTTCAGTCTGTAGGGCTGCAGCAGCAACTCAAGTTGTTTTTAAATCTCTTCTGTGTGATTGCATATTCCTTTTTTCCAAAAAATGAATGGAAAAAAAGTCTTGAATTAACCTTCCTATAGTGAACTGAAAACCTCCCCATGCTCATTTATTTTTGTTTTCAGCTCTTTCCAAATGCCAGACTTCTTCTGTTGAACGCTCAGAAGGGGTACATGCTGACTCAAAGTTTTTAAATTTGTGAAGAAGATGAAGAATGATGCTGCAACTTTGTTGCCAAAATTTTAGTTTTTTTTAGTTTCTGGAAAGCTTGGCTAGACAACAGATAATAACCAAATAAATCTTCATGTTTTTGTGTTAGAGGAGAGAGGGATTTGATAATGCATGTGGGAGTACCTGTCACACATTATTCCAGTTAACACCTCTCACATTAGAGCGCTGCAAACTATTAGTCTTTAAGCACTCCAAGAAAGCCTGCTTGCCTTTAGAAATGACACATCCCAAGTGCTAAAGAGTGAAAAAGCTACTTCAGTACAAAAGAAAGGCTGTATGCACTGGCTTACATTCAATATCAAGCTGGAAAAAGCCCAAGTCACTTATAAAGTTAAATGTGACTTCAATAGCACTGAATGCTAGATCTGTTGGGGGGGGGGGGGGGGGGGGGGGGGGGGTATATAAAAGTTTTGTGTTTTCCTCTTTGTAATAAACATTTATTACAGTGTTAAAGACCCTACAGAGAACCAGATTAGTTTAAATACTGTATTGCAGAGAGCGAGAGGAGAAAGGGGGAGACCGTGCAACAGACCATTTTATGTGAATCCAAGAAATGTGTTTTACAGCAGATTCATGAAAAGTCTACTTGAAGAATCTCCAGGATTATCAGAGTCTGGCACACATGTGTTATATAGAAGTAATACACTATACATAATGCAGAAAGTAATCAATGCAGAAACAGCTATTATTAATGAATGTAAAATTATATAAGACAACAACTTGTACTTGTCAACCTTTTCATCTGGTGTAATAGGCATGCAAGCTCATGTGAGCAGCAAAAACACTCAGCAAAAGCTACAGCTAGGTTTATTTATACAGTACTTCATGATGATGTATAATTGAAAGTTTAAAACACACAATCAAAAAGAAGGAATATAAAACAAAGAAATGTAAATAAATAAAGCTGGATTACCTTGGACAGAGGAGGGAAGATGAATGATTAAATATTTAAATGTGCTTGTTTGATCCATAGAAATAAGAAAAAGACATTTCGAAGATATGCATGATCCACATGACGGGTTGAAATTAAGCTTAGTCACGACCAATTTGCTGAACCGAAATTGGTTAAATCCTCAGAACCATTAGTACTACTTGAGCTTTAGGCTTCCATTCACTGTTTTTTTTTTATCTCTGGGCTCTTTGGTCTAATCAACGATCGGCCTCTTGTGCCAGCTTGAAAATACTGTTTTTAGTTTTTACAGCAGTGGCCTTCGGCATGCCATCAGAAAATAGCTTTATTAGACAGTCTGAAAGAAATAGAACGATAGAGAGATAATTTGTCATTGTAATCATTTAATGAAGAGAGTAAATTATCCAAGTAGTGCAAAATACATGATTGCAATAATGCACAAATCTGCTCGATTATAATTCTACTGTAGTTTTCTTAGCATGCAAGATACTGGTGGAAAATTGCTTTTACGTAACAGTCTTTGCCAGCTATTAGATAAAACCTACTTTGTGTAATCAAGAGCACTTCCTTGTTCCAAACTTCTGAAACGACTTGCACATGTTCTCAGAGATTGCTTGAAACCGTCAATGGATCCCTTATAATATAAATCCAGAAAATCATGTGGATATTTGGGGGGAAGTAAAATTTCCCTGTACTAAGCCTACTCCAGTGCATTTCCCCTTTAACACTAATCCATTCAGGAAATGGGGGTTTCATTGGAATGAATAAATGAAGACATCATTTCACATGAGGGGCTTAAAGAGCTGAGTGGAAATACTTTATCAGCGGTTGATATGTCATTCAATTGGCCTCTGTGAATGAGCTGAAATGAGGTGTCATTGAGCCTCATGTTGATAGCAGGGAGGAAACGAGAGATCTGTGCAGAGTATAGGAGCTTAGCCAGCAAAGTGAGGGAGCGCTTTCACCTTCATCAATTTTGACGGTTTGGTTGTCTCTCTTATATTAATACAACAATGTTAGATGTTGCTTTTATCAGAATTCATTGTGTCCAGCATTAACAAAAAATGTACCATTGATATTAATTGGTTTTTGACTTCGGACATTATAGTGCAAAAAATCTCAAGCCACCCACTTGTATTGCCAGGATAATGGGAAATAGGAAATAACGTACATTGAAATACTGTATATGAGGTAAAAAAAAAAAAAGTTTGCACAATTCTAACAAACATCAAACTCAATATGTGATATGACCACCTTTATTCTTTAACACAGCCTGAACAGTCTTTTTATTTCTTTAAGGAATAGATCTCCAGGATTCTTGAATTTCTTGAATTTTCAGTTCAGTTGCCGTGTAATTAACTGGGACCATTTCTGAACACGCTTCAGTGAACAGTAGGTCTCAGGTCCTGTGTCAGGTCTTTGCTAGATTTCTTCCTATTTCTTAAGGACATGACTTTCTAACACACTTTTTTTTATTTAGGCCTGCCACGTTTGTTGTCTGTTACTTGTTCCATTTTTTTAACTTGTTTAAAGGATACACTGCACAATGTACTGATAGCACTTTGGAAATAACCTTGTTTGTGCAAAAAATATAATTTTATGCCGGCCTCTGACATATTTTGTTGATTTAACAAAATCCACAAAATGTGTCTCTCTGAAACAAATAATGTTCTTCCCATAATTATGAGTTCCTCTGAAAATGGTCAGGTAAAAGGATTGGATTGAAAGTTAGAGAAAAAGCATTCAATGTTCAAAGACCTTCAGAAAACCTGGAGAACTGCTGGTTAACTTCACTTTAAAACTTTACAAGAAAGTCTGGATCTTTAGAAGCCAAATATGAAGAAATGAGGCTTTGCACAGCTGTGCACCGTACTGTACTCAAACACATTGTTTTAAGCTGTTTTAATTTTTTTAATACTAATAAAGCTTTGACGACAACTTTACACATACAGTTCAGCAAGTGTGCCAGGAGGTTGATGGCCACATTGCGGTTGCAAAGTAGATGAGTTAGGCAGCGCTCATTAAAACTGGTTAGAATTTTGGGAATTGTGAAAGAAAAAAAACCCTTGAATTTTATTTTGTTGCACCATTGAGGTAACACCATATGCATAAACTCAAATATTCCCCCTATAGGCCTAATTAACCTTATCTCAACCTTATCTAACTGAAGTATGCCAGTCAGGGAAGCCTCCAAACAACATCCCAGACTAAAAGACATGCAAACATACCAATTATTATTGTTTTTATTTTGACATTTTACCCAGGAGGAAAAAGTTACAGTTGGCCTTTTATGTTCTTTGTTTCCTTCCTTTGATTCCAGGATCGTTGGCACTTTGAGGGAAACCTACAGTGAGGGATAATACCCATGTCTTTGTACAAAGGCTGTTGGAGTTTCTCAGGGTGTAACTGTGTCTGTGATGTGTTTCACTGGTTGCTGCATTGCAGAGAAAGGCAACATTGATCTGATCAGAGAGCCACAGTGAGTCAGAGCGCCTGAGGAACAGAGCAACTGACAGATACACAGGAAAACCCCATTAAATGCCCGCAGTTGTGAAAAAAATAAACATGTTTCTTCATGGTAGTTTAATTCTTTAAGACTATTTGCTCTTATATATTCATAGGAATTGAATGCAGTATTTTATTTATTTATTAAATGGATGAGAAGTCCCACGATTATGGCACAAAGACAAAATGTTCAGTGTTGGACTAAAAAAGACACACTTTTAAACATAACAAAGCTACTACTATCTGTGACAACTGTTAATAAAGCTAACCAAATGGGCTTTTCTGGTTGGGAGGCATTAAATGGAAAGATGCACTTACGAGATAAACGTGGTTTTTGAACATTAAAACAATAAACAATATTCTCATAGAAATGTTCAGTATATAAATACTCCATAAATTAATAAAATATAGGCACTTTCAACTTGAAAAATGTAAAACTATCACAGAATTTGAAAATGAATCAAAGAAGAAATGCACATCAGAGATCATTTTAGCAGTCAAGTTGTCACCTTGCTTTTTAGCTCTATGGTACAAGGATGCAGCATGTGGGTTCAGGATTAGAAGCAGCTCTTTAACCTGAATACTAAGTGGGGAATTTTCTATCTGGATTAGTAGTAATTATATGCTTGACACAAACATATTATGATTATGTCAAGCAACGCATTATTAGTTCAATAACAGGCAAACAAACACTGAATGTGTGTGTGTGTTAGAGCACAAACACATAAAGACGCACACATTGTTGGGGGGAAAAAACAGATAAACCATTTCTTTTATGAGGTTAAGACTGAACATTTAGGTTAATTTAAGGACAAGACATCAGGTAACAAATGCAGTGTGCAGTGTCCTTACAAGAGATGGAAAAAATTTGTGTATGTAAGCTCAGGGTCAGTCACTAAATCCCTGCAGGTTTGTGCCTGCATTTGTGTGTGGTTATGTACAAGGTTTATCTGCCTTGAGCCAGTACATATGTTCCCACAAGGTTAGTCAGGATAGAAAAATACTTAAGCACAGCGCAAGGATGTGCGAGTCTGTGTGAAGTGCAAGTGTGTGTTCTCCCCGTGGCCCATCCATGACCCTGTAGCCTGTCTGTCCTCTGTGTATTTTAATCTATCATCACTCCTTTCACTGTCATCCCATATGCCCGGCCTCATTCTTCACTGCCGTCTGTCTCTCTGAATACATCTCTTGGAATCGGCCAGGCCTCTTCCCCTCCCGCTGTTCACAAGTGCTCCCACATGCTTTTCTCTCATCTTCTTTACCCATTTTCCAACTGCCCTGACATTGTTGCTTGTTCTCTCTCTCTCCACTGAATAGATTTTTTTTTTTATTTCTTTTGCTGTTTAGCTGTATCTATATCAGTGTTTTTCCTCTGCTTCCTCTTTCTCTCTGTGTCCTTTCACTCATTCGCTGTTTTTGGCTCCGTTTCATTCTCCATTTCTCTCCCCCTCTCTCTGTCTGACTCTTGGACGCCTCCAGCAGCAGACGACAGGCGGCCTCGTAGTGTGGAATGGAGGGACTTTAACATCTGAAGGTCTCTCAGCCTCTCAAAGAGATTGCGCCACTACAACACACAGAGTAATGACTGCCACTTTAAATTTTAGCACTCCCTGGTTTTTGTTTTCTCCTGTAGCAAGCAGTTTCTTCATTTCTCTTACCTGTGTCATTATTCCTAACTTGTCTTTCCCTACTGCAGCCTCACGTCTTTGCAGCATGCTGCAATCTGACCCTTTAGCAACTGCGGCTAAATAACAGCAACCACAATTGTGTTTCATTATCTAGTGATTTTGAGTACTGACATTTGAGAGATGTATCCTTGAAATTCCTGCCTCTGCTGTATTATAATGACTGAAAATAGCATCTTAAAATCATAAAAATACCTATAGTTACCTATAGTTAGTCCCTTAGATGACTGATTAGTGCGAATAAATGTGCCCCTGACGATTAGGGCACATTTAATTTAAATAGTGTTTTACTTAATTATCATTTTTAAAGTAAGCACGTTTTGTTTACTGTTTATCATTTTTGAAATTCTGCTGCTTTTCAAAGACCTGTGTGGAAGTAAACTGAAAATGCTCTACATTTCTGGCTACTGGACAAACTTGCCAGTTACTTGAAAAATCTTGTTGAGTAAAGTTATACCACATTTTTGGTTGTTTCGTTTTTTTATTCTATTTCAACAATTCTGAGAAATTATTAGTTATAATCGGTTAATTGTTGACAGCTATGGGAATGTGCACAAATCTTGAGTCATCCCTTATTATTTAATGAACTTTACTTCCCTTAGTTTATGAAAAGTAAGGAAATTATTTGTTGTAACAACCGTTCTTGGCATTAATCTTAATCACTTGAAAGCCTGTGTATTTCCCCTAAATGATGGGACATTTGTAAGGAAAATGCATTTGCGGGTTGATCAGGAGAGTTGAGTTTGTGTGTTGCACCCATGAAAACTTGCCAGATCTTCTCTGACAATGCCAAACAGTGTATTCTGCTACTGACTCTTGTCTTGAGCTTCTGGTGCCCCAGATGGCTTATTGGTGTCTGATTACCAGCACTTGTGAGCATGGACCCTGCTACAACAGTATGGAATCTGCTCCAAGCATACTATATTTGACTAATCTGGATAGGGCCCATGCTATAGGTCAACTGTAAAACTTCAAGCTAATGTTCCACAAAACCAAGTTGCAGCTTTATTTGGAGTGAGCCCTAGGTAAATCCCCCAATTGAAGGGCAAGTTCCATAGAACTGGTGATTTCAGAGACAGGATGCAAAGTGGCTGTCCCAGAAAGAGAACGCCAAAAGAAGACAATTTCTCATCCTGTCAGCAGTTAAGAACTATAGGCAGTCTTCTACAGAATCAAGATTTGCAGAACGATATGGCTGATGGTCTCTACCCAGACAGCAGTACAACAGTAGTTGTTTGGCGTAAACAGGGAACATTTGGAAAGATTTTTGTGTTTTTCCTGGTTTTGGTGTATAATTTGGCATACTTAAGCCTTTTCTCTTTGCTTCTCTTCTGTAAGTATGGCTTCGTGACAATCACCCGTCCACTGAGACCATTTCTAAGAGGCTTCATAGTAGATGGATCAGCTACATAGCAAGATGCATTTTATCAGGGCGTGTGTTGGATCATTGTTGGATTTTCTTTTTCATAAAGATATGACTTCTAGATGCTGTTAATCTGCTGTACATAATCATCTTGTTAGCACAAAAATACTATTTTATGCATGTCAACATGTGCAATCTTTGGCATTTTTTATAGGTTCCACCAATTCCACCAGTTTTCACTTTGCTAAGTTTTCTGTTATGTGTAGACACAACACCGGTTCATCCCTTTAGTTAGATGCCTTTTTATGTTTGAATGTTTTATAGGTCAGTGTTAAGTCCTCTGAAAATGGTAAAATATAGGCACTGGACTGAAAATGAGAGGGAAAAAGGGCAATGTTCAAAGAAAAAGTTTGAATCGCCTCCAGAAAGCCTGGAGAATTATTGCTCAAGACCACATTAAAAAATTACAAGAAAGTCTGGGTACTTGGAAGCAAAATATAAAGAAATAATGGGTGGCTTAAGACTTTTGCATTGTACTGTATAACTATAGAGTGATTCTCAGGATAAATAAGTAGTTGTCTTTCTTACTTTATGCTCCCTTCTTCCTTTCTTCCCGACATTCCTTTCATCTTGTTTCTCCTGGCTGCTGTTTTGCTGAAACTGCTTCTATCCATTATTACGTCTCCTTTCTTTTCTGTTTTAAATTTATAACACCTCTGTCTGTCTGGTTGTGTTTCACCCCTCATACTGTTTTATGATCATCATATACTACCTTTTCCTCTCAAAGAGTGATGGAGGAGAAGAGGTGAGTGGAGTGCAGAATGATGGAGGAGAAAACTGTGGAGATATGCAGTGGTTGTGATGGATGAATACAGTCCGAGGCATTAAAAAGACTGTTCTTCATTATTAAACCGACACAATAAGCACTGGCTGTACATAAATGCTGTTATGAAATATTCTTGCTGACAGATACAGTTAAGAAATGCTCTCCCGACAAACAGACACATTACAAATAACACCTGCAGCAACATACTGCCACAACAAGTACAACCTCATCACTCTCCCAGCTATTGCTCATCTTTGCTTTTTCTTGTCAGCAAACCCTCCTTACGTGGGCATTTATTATATCTCTCGACAAATAGCAGTTGCACCTTAAGATACAAAAGAACACAAGCTACACGCTTTTAATACTAATGTGTACATATTTGTTCTTAAGGGCCATTTTGATATGAAGACATTGCATCCTTTAACCTTTAGAAACACTAAACTGATCCAAACATGATTTGGAGCCTTGTCCTTTTCAAATGTCTGGCTCTAAGCCAGGTGTGATTTTAAAACAAAGACAGCAACAACATAACATTTGAACCTTCACTACCTATAAAAGTAGTTTATGTGTGTTTTACCCTAGGAGGTACTGTCAGAAATTTTTATCAGTAGTTTTTTTTTCTTAAACTTTTAAGTTAAGGCAGCTAAAAAAAAAAAGATCTGCTGGTTCTAGATACCCATTTTTATACCTGCTCTTGTTCTGATAGTAATTTGCTTTTTCCAAATCTTAACACTGTATACCCACGGTTCTATTTTCAAACCTTGTTTTCAATCTTCTTTTCTCTTAGAGCCCTGATGTTGTTGTGTGAAGACTGGATGCTGCCCACTGGGAAAAGCTGGTGAAACCACCTGAAGAATAAAGGCCCTATAGCTTATGTTCCTGTATCTCCTGTTCACTGTACCCATTAATTTGTCGCCATGAATATCACAGGGTTATAGACCTGTAGTCTTCAGTTTACATTCGAGTGCTTCTCCTGGTTCTCATTTCTGGATTGGACAACTGTGTCAAGGCCTGGTGTCTGCTTGGTTGCTGATTGGCCAGCTGGTGCAAGATCTGGCTGGCAGTGTGACATACCAATCAGTTTTCATGAAGGAGATTTGTTTTTACTTTATAGCCTCTGCACCAGTGTTGAAGCGGAGACGTATAAAGGGGCATATGGATATGTTTCAACATAAGAATGGACAAAGACTTCGACATGCATGGACAGAAAAGGCCGAACAGTGAGCAAGCAAGATGAATGCATAGACAATCACATTCAGCCTAGGAATACAATGCAATAGACTGCATAAACAGGTAAAAAAAGAGTTTAAAAAAGCTTCTGGAGGGGTCTGTTTTGGGCATGAACATATACAGCTTTCTTGGCTCAAGGCGCTCGCCAGTGTTTATCCCTGTGGAATAAAATAATTCAATTAAATTGAACCAAGCAAAACTGTTCCTGGGCTGAACTGGAGATGGACATTAACTCACCAGACCCTGATTTTTTTTAATAAAAATGTTACCCTTGGAAAAAACAGTACATAGTAAAACTTGAACTGAATTGAAAAACCTGGACCCAACAGGACCTTAACTAGAACTGTACAGTGATCAGAGTTCTGATACTGATTAAACTGTACCAGATTACCAAGGACTGGTTTGGGTCTAGTGTGTGTATTCTGCAGCTCTGGCCTCTATGTCTTCTGCTTTCCACTGGACAGGTGAGGACCTGATGAACCCTTACCAACCTCCCTTACATCTTTCCTCGCCCCCTTAAACAGGTGAGTAATCTGCTAATTAGCTTATTAACCTAGCCAAAGTGGGAGCCAAATGAGAAGTTCTTGAGCCCAAAGATCCAGGCTCATTAATTAGCGTGACATATGGTAGGCCACCAGTAGTCACCTTGGCCATCCACAGTCCTGCCCCTGAGTTTAAGACACACTTAGATTCTACAGTGTCTCCTCCTGTAGTGAGTAGTCTGTAACCTAATGAGGGCAATGCTTTAATGAGTGCCTATCTAATTGCTGTCACCTAGACAATTAGAGAGCTATCCTAGCTAAACGATCTGCTTTCCTAATACTCTCCTATGGCAATATCACAACAGGCGACAGGAAATGCTTCCCCATCCTGTTTGTCTCTTGGTCTTTTACTGTCTGAGTCACTCCTTATCTCATACATATCACTCCCTCTGTCCATCAGATCACTTTTTCCCTTCCCGCCTGAGCCTGTGATTGAATACTGGTGGAGAATATAATATGCTGCAGGAGGATATGGTTATGAGTGAACAGCACAGCCCCGGGGATGGTCTTTGCCTGTATGGGAGGATAGGGGGGTCAATAATATCTGCTTAGTCAGCACAGAAGCTGATGTCTGAAGCTTCAGAACTTATCCAGCGCTCAGCCTAAAAAGAGATCTTCACTTATAGATTGAATTTATCCTCTTATTAGAGGTAATCACAACAATATTTGTTTGTTGTTGTCGTTTTAGAAATCTTGTTCCAGACTTCATAAAGCGATGTTGATCTTTATTTGACAGAAATCTACAAAAGATAAAAAGGCACAAAGAAAGTGCCCCTTTTATCTTAAATGGCTTTAAATGAAAAACAGCAGAGATTAGAATGGTCATGCAGCTTTAGCTCATCGAAAGTATATCTTTCTCCACATAATTTGGCTTTCCCCCTGCCATGTAGTGTCAATGGCACCCACACTGTTTCAAATGAATTTTAATCAAATAGTAGATGTACTGTTCTCTGTTTGCCACAGATGGAAACACTGCTTTAATAACTTGCTTATAAGAGATTCATAATTCTACAAAGAGCATTTTATCAACTAGTCTTAATTTAACTGATCCAATTATTGTGTTTACACAAAAAAATAGGCAATTTAAGGCTGTGGTGTAATTGCCATGAAATACAAACAGAATTATTTCCTCTCATAATTTGAGAGCATTTACCTTTGCGTTTAACAAACAATAATTTTCTTTAACAGCAGTTCTGTGCAGAGCACAATCTGATTAGTTGCTTTTGCAGTGGTGTTTATGTAGGGAAATTAGCTCACTGTGAGGGATAGCTCTTGATATCATAAATATCATAAAAAATGGAGAGAAATTGGCTTGATTGTGGGGAAACAGTGCAATAAATACACATAAAATGTTAAATGGCCATCCATAGACTTGCCAGCTTAATCAAAATAAGACTTTTTTCCTATTATAAGTAACTATAAGTAGCTTTTTCTCTTAAAATGAGGTAACAAGGGATCTGATATGAGTTGGGGAATAAGATGCGAACAATAGAAACAATAGGAAAGTTAAGAATAAATTAAGAATATGAGAAAGTGTTGACGTTTTTTCTATGGTTTTCTAAGAACGTGCTTGTGCTTTTTTTTGGGGGGGGGGGGGGGGGGGGTTCCTACAGTAATTACTTAGTCCAGTTTAAGTTTATTTACATCAGAAACTAAATGTAGTTGCAGTTTGAACACAGGATTCAGTAAGTAAAATAAAAACAAGAGAAATTTTTAAAATGTTACAGACATGTAATTACTCCTGTATATAACGTTAAAGGAAATGTAACAGGAAATGTGTGATTTCTGCTGTGTTTTGACTGGGCAGCACAACAAAGATGTTATTTTCTTCTGGTAAGTGATGGTTATGAGATGTTGCAGGGACAACCAGTAATGATGGTGTCTCCAGCTTAAATTTGCATTTCAATTACAAAGTGACACAGACACCTTCATTGTTCATTCAGTAATGGCACCAGCAATGAATCAGTCAGTGTTCTTGGTCTGGCACACAAACACAAGAACCAAAGTGGCTGTTAAGAGTACTTCAATCACAGTTAACAGTTTTTATATACCTATGACCGTAGTAATTGTCTGTGTGCATCTATGTGAACTCACTTTCTATGTGAAAGTGTGATTGCAGAAGTGGTTTAGATATCACAAATTGTTTACACCCGTTGTCACAGTTCGGCTGTGTGGCAGGCAGGAGAGGACCCAAACGCAAACTCACAGAGACAAAAGGTAAACTCAAAAAACACAGCTTTATTGCTGGCGTGAAGTGGGACACGAAAAAACAATACAAAATAAACTAAACTGGGAAAACTAAAGCACAAAGAACCACAGGGAAAAATCACACAGCTATGATGGAGGACGCAACACTGACAAAGAGAAACATGGGGCTTAAATACACTGAGGGATAACGAGGGGGAATGAGCCACAGGAGGAGAGCACAGCTGAGAGTAATTGAGCAGGACGAGGCAAGGGAAGCAAAACTAGAAACATTAACATAGAACAGACTGTGAAAGTAAAACAGGAAACACACTGACGGAACTCAAGACATGTGGACTAAACAGACTGGGGGAGACAGAACATAGGGATCTGAAACATGGAACAGAAAGGCACAGTAGATCAACATGAACATAACAACGCCACAGGGGAAGAGTAAAACTGAACACGATGAACACAGAAACACCAGACCTCTTCACAATAAAACAGGAAACATAATGAGACGTAGACATGACAACCCAAACTTCACAATGTAAGACACAGACATGAAACACATGAAAAGCAGGGGAGATTTACCATAGTTGGAAACACGAGGGGGAAATAATAAGAACTAGAAACACTTAAGCATGATAACAAATGAACTTAGGAACCTGAAGGGCTTACATAAACTAAAACATCAAAATGAACTAAAACTCAAAACACTGGGTCATAAGACCCAGGATCGTGACAGAGCCCCCCCTTCAAGGGCGGATTCCAGACGCCCAAAACCATGAACAAAGAAACAAACACGAAACAAAACCAAAACAACCCGCCCAGGGCGGGCGGTGGGGGTCCAGGACGGAGGGCCAGAAACAAGGCCAAAAAACAAAAAAACAAACAAAATGTCCATCAAAATCACAGGAGCGCAGGGAACAGTTCATGACTCCTCAGGGGGCCGACCCGGAGGGTGACGGTCCAGAAAGTCATAGTTCATGTGATCAGGGGGCCGTCCGTGCGGACGGCAACGGCGGCGACACGGAAACGGTTCAGGGGGCCGACCTCGACGGCGGTGACGTGGAAACAGTTCAGGGGGCCGGCCGTGCGGAAGGCGACGGGGCGGGAACCGTTCAGGGGGCCGGCCGTGCGGAAGGCGGCGGCGGCGCCCAAGTGTCAGGCGTACCGGCCGAGGCTTGGAGGGCACAGGACCAGGTGACGCTGAAGCAGAGGCTGAGGCCGGACCAGGCGTAGCAGAAGCACAGGCAGAGGCCGGACCAGGCGTAGCAGAAGCACAGGCAGAGGCCGGACCAGACGAGGCTGAAGACTCTGACGAGGCCGGGCCAGACGAGGACGAAGACTCTGACGAGGCCGGGCCAGACGAGGGCGAAGACTCTGACGAGGCCGGGCCAGACGAGGGCGAAGACTCTGACGAGGCCGGGCCAGACGAGGGCGAAGACTCTGAGGCCGGGCCAGACGAGGACGAGGACGAAGACTCTGAGACTGAAGCCGGAGCCGGACCAGGTGGAGCAGGAGCAGCTGATGCAGAGGCCGGACCGGGCGAGGATGAAGGCTCTGAGGCTGCAGCTGACGAAGCACAGGCTGGAGCTGCGGCTGACGAAGCACAGGCTGGAGCTGGTCCTGGCGTAGCAGAGGCAGAACCAGGTGACAGTGAGGCAGCCACAGGTGGTGAAGCAGAAGGTGGCCAGACGGGCTCCTCAGGCCCTCCAGCTGACGAAGCACGAGGCTGAACGGGCTCCTCGGGACCGCCAGCTGACGTGGCGTGAGGCCGGACGGGCTCCTCGGGCCCGCCAGCTGACGTGGCGTGGTGCTGGACGGGCTCCTCGGGCCCCCCAGCAGACGTGGCTTGAGGCCGGAAGGGCTCCTCGGGCCCCCCAGCAGACGTGGCATGAGGCCGGAAGGGCTCCTCGGGCCCCCCAGCAGACGTGGCATGAGGCCGGAAGGGCTCCTCGGGCCCTCCAGCAGACGTGGCATGAGGCCGGAAGGGCTCCTCGGGCCCTCCAGCAGACGTGGCATGAGGCTGGTGCGGTTCTCCTGAACCCCCAGCTGACGTGGCATGAGGCTGGATGGGCTCCTCGGGCCCTCCAGCTGACGAGGCATGAGGCTGGATGGGCTCCCCGGGCCCTCCAGCTGACGTGACTTGAGGCTGGACGGGCTCCTCGGGCCCTCCAGCTGACGTGGCATGAAGCTGGACGGGCTCCTCGGGCCCTCCAGCAGTGGAAGAAAACTGCTCCGCTGCTCGGGATCGCTGACGGCGTGAACGCCGTTTTCTCCGGGAAGGAGGGGGAGGAGACGTGCCAGCCCGCGAATCCTCCAGTGGACCGGGCTGAACCTCCTCCGAGTCTTCATAGTGGAGAGGCCGATCCGGGCGGATGTGTACGGTGGAAACGAGGAAGTCCTGGATGAGAGGGTTTAGCGTGCCAAATAGCCAGGGAAGTCCAGAAACCATCCTCTGCAAACGGATGGCTAACTCCTCCTGGTACTCTTCAAAGGGCAGCGCAAACCATTCCTGGCATAGAAACTCCACCGCATAGATCATGTCCTCCCGGAGCTCAGCGGAGGGATTATGAGTTGCTGGGTCCATTGTCTGGTTGCGTCCTTCTGTCACAGTTCGGCTGTGTGGCAGGCAGGAGAGGACCCAAACGCAAACTCACAGAGACAAAAGGTAAACTCAAAAAACACAGCTTTATTGCTGGCGTGAAGTGGGACACGAAAAAACAATACAAAATAAACTAAACTGGGAAAACTAAAGCACAAAGAACCACAGGGAAAAATCACACAGCTATGATGGAGGACGCAACACTGACAAAGAGAAACATGGGGCTTAAATACACTGAGGGATAACAAGGGGGAATGAGCCACAGGAGGAGAGCACAGCTGAGAGTAATTGAGCAGGACGAGGCAAGGGAAGCAAAACTAGAAACATTAACATAGAACAGACTGTGAAAGTAAAACAGGAAACACACTGACGGAACTCAAGACATGTGGACTAAACAGACTGGGGGAGACAGAACATAGGGATCTGAAACATGGAACAGAAAGGCACAGTAGATCAACATGAACATAACAACGCCACAGGGGAAGAGTAAAACTGAACACGATGAACACAGAAACACCAGACCTCTTCACAATAAAACAGGAAACATAATGAGACGTAGACATGACAACCCAAACTTCACAATGTAAGACACAGACATGAAACACATGAAAAGCAGGGGAGATTTACCATAGTTGGAAACACGAGGGGGAAATAATAAGAACTAGAAACACTTAAGCATGATAACAAATGAACTTAGGAACCTGAAGGGCTTACATAAACTAAAACATCAAAATGAACTAAAACTCAAAACACTGGGTCATAAGACCCAGGATCGTGACACCCGTAAGCATCTCCTCTGACTATTGATGCTGATGATTGTCCGCAGAGAGAGAGAGAGAGAAACAAGACAAAACTGATAAGCGAACATTTCTCTTCTTTTATCTTCCAACTAGCCTTTAGCGCCTTTGGCTGAAGCTCTTTTTATTTTGTACATTCACATTAAATCTTTGCCAACTTGTTAGTGTGTGATGAACTACAGAAATTGATTCATTCCATTGTAATTGTTGCAATGACATAAAGGGTATTGATGTCATTCCAGCTTTTGTGAAAAGCCAAATGTTGCACACTAGCAACACTGACACTAGCAAACTCAGCTCTGATCATAATAATTAACAATTAGCACGCTGTTATTAAACACAAAGTGATTGATTTTTGTAATGACCTCTTCAGACTGCACAGCATTATCTCAAAAGTGCATTGGTTGGTCTTTTGCATTGTTACATAATGCAACATGATTGATAACAAATTTATGTAATTCGTTAACTGACGTGTCAAACTGATTTATGACATTGTTTTTTCTCATGTGACAGGGGTTCACATAATCCTTAACGTTTAATGTTAATGACCTCAGTTTGGTTTATCATCCTACATGAATATAGTGCTTATCCCTTCCACGACAAGATCGTTCAGCTGGGGGAAGAAACAAAGAAAAAAACATTATCTTCACTAATAAAAACGATGGCCATTTTTTTTACCTTCCATTCTGTAAGTTGTTAAAGTGAATGACGGTTTCTGCAAATGAAAGACATTATTTTATGTTTAAAGTTAAGCTCAGGTCATTATAGCATGCTAAGATCCTATTTTTGTGCATTAATTATAATCTCTATGTGAAAAAAAGGCATATTGATCAGTTTAAGCATGTCAAAAATGGTAGAAATTCATCATCATCAAAATTATTATATTTGATTTATTTGTACAAGTGAATGAGGTCTCTGTCAGTTACACTTACATATCTAAAAACAGCTGTTCAAGATATTAGAAAAGGAAAATACACAAAATTAATACACAAAATGTCTACGCTGTGAGCATGGAGTGTGTGTCTGTGTGTGTGTGTGTGTGTGTGTACTACTGTGGTGTCTGATCCATAATGATATAAGTAGAGAATCCTACAAGAGCATGTCCTAACAGTGAGAGAAGCTCACATGTACCAGAGGGAGAATAATGTGAAAATGTAGGAAAGAAATGCTAACACCAGCAGGAAATGCGGGCTCCGTGAGATAATTCAAAATATCCATGCATGCTTTTCCACTATAGGCTAATGTGGTGTTCTGGTATACACAAGTGCTTCAGGCACGATTTTATCCTGCCAGTAAGGCTTGTTGAACTGGACTGTTAGGTAGAAGAGTGAAATGAGAAGGAGAATCTGAGGATGATAAGAAGCTACGTAAATGAAGATTTTGTAGAGCAGAAAGGAGAAAAACAGTTTGAAAAAGAAGAGGAGAGAAGAGAGGACGTGACGGCGATGGGCAGGAGTGAAATAGGAGGAGAACGAAAGGAGAAAGAATACACAGAAGACAGGAGAACAGCAAGTGGGATGTGTGGAGGATTATGCAGTGTCTATTGAGATACAGCTGTATTGTGCTATAAGGGTGTCTTTGGTTACTCAGAAAGAAAAAAAATGATAGTATGAATCACAGATGACAATGCATACACACAATGCATGTTTATTTTTAAGCGTGTTTATTGTATGATGCCTCTTCTAGATGGCAAATGAAAGATCTTGTTGCAAGGCAGATGATGTGCACAGATGAACAAATGTGTGAACACGTGGACACACATTCAGCAAGACGAGATATTCCTATGGAAACGTCATGTCACGTGCAGTGGATATGTGCATCTATTTTAACGAGTACATTCTGAGCATGTTTCATTCTTTGTGTGATGTTATAACATGCATTTTCACTAACGTACGAGGCATATTATAGGTGTTTCCCCCCCCAAGAAAACACTCATCTTTATTTTTCCTAGTTTTAATTGGGACAGTGTTTTTTCTGTCACAAGTGCACCATGAGGAGATATTTTTGTGTTGGGCAAAATATAGTTTGTGTTTCGCTCTCGCGTTGCCAGCGTTCAACTGCACCGTGAGCCAGCATCTGCTTTTCCTTAAATCAACTTCTATTTCATAGCCGGCAAGAGCCAGGACGTAACCGACACCATAAACAAACTTCAAACCTCGACTTCAATGTACTGAACTAATGGCCGCGTCTTCAGAAGAAATTCTAATGTATTATTGCTACAGAAGCCAGTATTAGACAAAATTAAATGTGGAAGGTAAAGTGGCTGCAACTAGCTCAACGTAGTATCTTATTAGTTTCTCGGTAGAAGCAGTTTACTGCAACTAGCTCAACGTAGTGTCTTATTAGTTTCTCGGTAGAAGCAGTTTATTTAACACACTGGGATTCAGCCTCAACTTATGTTGTTAGTATCTTGCGCCAAAAACCAGACACCGACAAATTTACTGTGAAAATACATGTGACTCAGTGAACAGATTAATTTGGAAAGCCCAATATGCACATTTGGTATTTATAATACAACAGGCTGTGCTTACCTTTTTATATTTGGACCGGTCCTCTGTTCACCTCGCCTCACGATCTCACCAAAGGCCAAATCTGCCCCTCCTCAGCACACCAAAGATCCGGGTCACGGCACCAAGTTGTTGAAATCTCCCAATTCTTTGAATCTTTGGGCTGAAGGAAGGACAATACTCGGTGTATTTATGCTCAATCAACAATCATTTATTTCCATACAATTCAACACTTAAGAGCATAAGAACCATCATGATGGGGAGACATGCCTGAAGAGGGTCACAGCAAGTCTCAAAATGGTGACGGGTTGCTCAGCTTTTTATAGTCTCTAGTGGCCCCCATCTAGTCGTAAAAGCCAAAACATCACATTCTTTCTCTGTTACAGCGCCTAAGTTATGACCTCGGCAGTTGTTTCTCTGCTTTCTGTAAGGTGGGGGTATGGAATGTGGTCTGTCTATCTCCCCTGTCTTAGACACAGAGTCTCCTGCTTACAATCTTCTCTTCATGATTCAACAATTAAGCATGTAACACATTCACAGCAGATCAAGGATACAGAGTGATGCACACTTGTCTAATAAACTAATAAGTGAATATGTTCTTTTAACTCAAAAGTATAACGAGAACTAAACTACATACAGCTCACACACTCTATATTAAAGGGTATAATATGATCTACAGCAGTATTCTAATTCAACTACTTTGATTACATATATATAAGGTAACATATAATAACAGAATAATCTAATACAATGAATTCCCCCCCTTTTTTTAAAGATATTTTAGGTGAATGGTTCACATTGCTATCAAATATGTAAAATCAAGGCATGTGGAAGTGGAGAGATACATAAACAGTTAATAAGTACCAAGGGTTTTAACGTCATACTCCAAAAAATTAAATATATATCTTATAACTTTTCCCCCAATCACACATCTCCAGAGCTTGGTCAACAGCCCCTTGGCAACCTCCAGCAGCTAGAGGAAAATGCATATTCCCTGACCTCAGTCACCCAACTAATAGATAGCCAGCAACCTAGTTGGTGGCATCAAGAAGTTGTAGAAGGAGTAATTTGCAAATTATTGTTTTGGTCACTCCCAGATTGCTTTGGTCGCCTGTAGTGTGAATGGAACAAGCCTATTTGACTGCAAACAGTCCCTAGATAGATTTTTGGTGCATCTTCTCACACCTCTTTGCACCTAAAGTCAGCTTTCCAGCAATACACATTTTTCCCTATCAACCTTTGGTTGTCACCAAGGTTCATCACTTACAAGGACTTGGATGAAAGCTTGATAATTAAGTTCTGTGAGCCAAGAGTTTTACAATGGCACTTTTTTATTAAAAATATAAAACGCTGGATTCTTATGAGATTATTTATTGCATTTGAAGTGCTAAATAATGAGAAGGGCAGTACTGCTGCAGTCAGGTGACAATGAATTGGAGTAGCTCTAGAATATATTTGAAGGATCCCAAAAGTGAGAGTGGTGTTATCAGATGTCTTTCCACAAATCATAATATTTGATAAACTGTAATTTTAAACTGTAAAACTAATAATAATTTAAGTGTTTAATGTGGTTAGAAATTTTAAATCTTGAGCATTTTTAATGCCTAAATCCATATTGGTCATAATTCACGAGCTCTTTCTCAATAGAAGGATTAAAGCTCTGGAAAGAAGTATAGCTCTTTTCAGGAAGTTAAATAGAGAGTAAGCAGTTGGGCTTATCTGACAAAACTGTAACCAAAATGGAAAAAAAATAAACATTTTGAAAGAACATGCAACATCACAGGTCTGTGTCAATAAATTGGGATGAAAGATTGGCTTCAGCACTTTTCCTTTCAGAAGCTCATTGTGCCACAGTGTGTGGAGTGTAGAGGCAAGGACCCAGATGCACAGTACAAAGGTTCAACAAAAATCAAGAATAAATGGCTAAAAAAAAAAGTCTAATAAACAAACTCTAAAGGGTAACAAGCAGATATTAAAAAAAACTGCCATAGACAGACAAAGAGGGAGACAGGACTACTTATACACTGAGGGCTGATGAGGGAATGACAGGAGGGGAATTACACAGAGGTGAAAGTAATTAACAACACAGAGTTAAAAGAAACTACAGATGACTAATGTTCTACTTTAGCACATCAGTCATTTACAGTGCGTTATCCGAGGGAAAATCACCAGTCAGCTTTTGTGAACTTGGATGATTTGTCTTTTTACTAATATTCACCTAAGGTGGTTAGACAGACATGCTTAGAAAGATACAGATATCGAATTATATGTCCCAGTGAAGTACACCAGACCTCCACAGATTGCTAGCAGAGCTGGTGAATATGTTTAGATGAAGAAGTGAATGATGAAAAAAAGATGTGTATTGTCCGATGAGACTTCAGAGGCTAAATAAGTTTGCTCTCTGCTTACTTACTCCCTGATGCCACCACCAACCAGTCAAGCTGCAGCTTACATCTGTCCAGACTGATATACATAAATTAAAGCAAAATGCAATAAGTTGACACCAAACATCTGAACAGCTTTGACTTATGGTCACAATCCACCCCCTCTGTTCCCAACAAATAATGGTAAACAAATGTGTTCTTGCAGAAAATTAGAGTGTTGACTTGGTCTTTGTCCTTTTCGAATAGAAAATGAAAAATTATTAAAATGTGTTTTCTCACTCTGACTTCCCAATTCTGATCTGTTCACCCGTGAGTCAAAGTGAAGGTAAATGTGCCAGATGTGATAACATTTCCTCTCTGTGTTCCTGAGAGATTTGCAAGAACGAGACAGATGTGTCACGTTGACCTTGATCTTTAACTGACAGCGCCTAATTATTTCTTTCTTGAGTCTAAGTCAACATTTGTACCAAATTCTGAAAAAATAGATAAGTTTAATAATTCAGGGCATTCACCAGACATTTCATTCATGAGAACATTTGAATATAGCTGACCACCTAAATACATATTCCCACTAGTGGCTGCTGTCAGGCCAGCGTCAGCATTGGTTGGTTCATCATTTCTCTTAGCTTGGCTAACTGCCCGTTTGGCCAGTTGCCCGTATCATCCTGACCTCTGGTTTTACATGCCGTGCCCTGCAGTTTCCTAGACCATCTCTTCGTCAATTAAACCAAAAGAGTTGCAAGTTTTTAATAGTATAGAAAATGAAATTTTTACATTTACAAATATATTAAGGTGATGCCAAGAAGAGGTCCTTCATTGAATATAACAACTATTCAGTTTTTTTTTTTTTACCAATAATTCCATGACACGTGCAGGACAATGTTCCTGTTCAGAAATGGCTTAAAATAGGAGCCCGCTCTAAGCATATGCCAGATGTGCTAGACAGAACAAGCCTAATCCATGGCCCCACCTTCAAACTCACAGAACCTGAAAGATCTACTGCCAGCACTCTATGAGACACCACGGGACATACCCAGAGGTCCTGTGTTCATTTTAATATCGCAGCTAACTGGTGCATGCGTCATTCAGTTCAAAACTTTTGCATTTTAGCCTGTTGTATTCCTGGGAGCAAGGTCTGTGAGTAGTAAACTATTCCTCAGATAACAAAATTAATCTTTCTGGGCCACGTTCAGTACTAAAATCATTTTTAGGACTGGGCTGCAGAATGTTAAAAGCCATTGTTTTTCTTGTTTTGTGTGGGGTTTTTTCATGCAACATCTGAGCACCAGCAGGATTTGTTATGCAAAAGAGATTGCTCTAAATGCTCCAGTGTCAGTTTGTGAAGGTCAGTAGCATAATCAGCCATTTAAAAGCATTGCTGTCAATTTGTGTCGACAGCCTACCACCACAATCACATCAAACCAAGTGATTTTTGGAATATGAATTTCAGAGCTAAAAATAAGCAAAGCAGTAATTTTACCTTCACCTGGTCCCCGCTTATAAATATTACTGTAGCGCTCAGCAATCGTGGCAGAGTTTCACCATTTATCGACAACACTATTTAAATCTGCTGGATGGATTTGTTGGCAGTGGGCATTTTTTTGTTTTGTTTTTATCTGCCGTATACAGCACAACGCTGCACTCAGGACAGCCGAATAATCGTTAATTGGCACTGAGAGCCTGTGATTCGCATGTGGGAGCAGTGATTATATTTATAGCCATGTTAAAAATCAAACATGATAGCAAGTGAAACTGGCTGACATTTAGTGATACACGGACTTGTAAAAGTC
Organism: Diplotaxodon limnothrissa; assembly: GCF_057381915.1. Taxonomy (NCBI): domain Eukaryota; kingdom Metazoa; phylum Chordata; class Actinopteri; order Cichliformes; family Cichlidae; genus Diplotaxodon; species Diplotaxodon limnothrissa. The sequence goes on along the minus strand of NC_140609.1, from coordinate 21,055,038 downwards.
AACTGTGTTTCATCAGAGGAACGTGTATGCACATGAGAGAGAGAGAGAGCACGAGTGAGAGAGAGACAATCCCTATAATAGCAGTAGCTGGAAAAAGGAAAACGATAATTGAATGCTGCAAATTTGCTGCTCAGCATTACTTGATTACTTGATATAGAACATATAATTATATATGTCCTGTGTATAAAAAGAATCTTCTCTCTCTCTCTCCCTCCCGCCCTCTAGTAACGCACAAAAGCTGTACCTGTATTTCATCAGCAGGCCACAGCTCTGTTTGATGTATGGTGCACCTTCAGGATGCATTTGGGGGGAGTGGGTCGGGGACAGAAACAAACTAATATGTTAGTGCTTTTCAGAAGGTTACAAAATGGCAACTCAAAACATAAAACACCTTGATCAATTTCCATGTAATTAGCTACAGCTTTGCATTTTTCTTCCCGATAAATGAAATTCTGCATGGCTGTAATTGCTCTAGTACATAGAGTAAGATAAAGTATAGCGAATGCAGATTAATTGCTTTTCTATGACTATACTCACAGAAATTAGAAATTCAATACATTTTAATACAGTGTGACATTAATTAACTTCGTCACCTATAGTTGATAATTCAACTTTCATTTCAAGCATTTAAACACAGTAGTCAGGATAATGCATGCAATGTGTTTGTCTGAATGCAGAGTGACAATAAAAAAAAAACAAGAGACCATCTGTGATGCTAACGAGCACCCATGTTTGAAAATCTAATGTTACATACTAGAAAACTGTTATACACCTGATAAAGACGTTGATGGGGAGTTATCGGGGCAACCGGGCTTATGAATACCTGCAAAATGATTAAAACACATCTTTGCAGTTGTTCCTGCAGCAGGAGGTGTCACCGAGGCTACGCACACGCACATTTGCCAGGCTGTTGTGGCAGGAATTCGGTGGTATAAAAAGCATTTGCACATCTATCAACTAGACAGACTTTAAGTTAGAACCCTTGCATTTATCTTTTAGAAGAAAATAATTTGCTCATGCAGGCAGAAGAGAAACTCCCATCGTTAGATTGATTTCTTGTGCTTGTCTTAGGAAGGATAGGTGTGGATGGTGTTGGAGGGTGAGTCTTTCAGGTGTTCACAAAGAGCACAATATGGCCCTATTGGTGTGCACAGTAACTTATTAGGTGTCTAACCTGTTGCTCGTTGCTTGTGGCATTGTCACCCATGTGTTACACACACCAACCACCGGTCCAGTCGGTCACCCCTTTTCCATATTTATTTATGTATTTATTTTTAAGCATCACCATTAAATCGTCTCTTTCCTACACTCCAATCAATGAGCACCAGGTTCCCCCACATGGAATACTTACAGTGTGACCACTACTGTAATCATTTTAGCATGCTAACATTACAGTACTAATGAGGCCAGTTTTACAAAGAGTATGATGCCTTTGTTCACATTTTCTCAATAAATCTATAGTCATTTAATACTGTATTGCGCACATATTCATTCTGTTTAAACAGGGGATTATGAGGCCCCATTATGTAATTTTGTAGCTGTTGTCAGATTAGGGGCTTTTGAAACGCACATTAATATTAAATAACTATTTTGCAGGTTTAACAGCTGTACGTGATAAGTTGACTGCACAAAGTTGAGGTTTATCATTGTTATCACGTCAAACACTTGATTTTCCATGTGCTCTAGAGCACTGAAAGTGACAAAGCTGTCTAGTTTGTGGTGATTGTATTAACACTAACCTAGTTGCTAGTTTGTCTCTTTTTATGGGAACAAGGCACAACCAACCCATGCGGGATGCAGATGTGTTCTCACTGGGGCTGCACAGGAAATACCTCTTTTAAGAGCTCTCTTCAATTTGAAGTGTAATCGTCTGTGGATTTGGCTTGATCTAATCCGCAGAGATGTAACTGACAGAAGAAATGAAAAATAAAAAGTGGTCAAATCCCTGTGGCCTTTTAGAAAAAATCTTTTTATACACAAACAAAAACACATTTCAGATATGTTGCCCCTGACACAATAAGAACAGCTGTTATTCAGATAAAAGGCACATTTCCTTTAGCTTTAGGCTAAAAGTATGGCTGCTGTGCATATCAGGTGGTAACAAAGCGTGTCTTGTGGTGAGGAAATAAGTAGGACAAGTCATTTTAAACCCTCGTATATTTGAAATTTTAAAACAATTCTGGGTCTATATTCCAAACTAATTTCTTTCTCTTTTTGTCTTTCAGACCCAGTGACCAGAAGGAAAGCCGCATGTCTGAAGTCCAGAAAGACAAATTAATGGTTAAGAGAAAACAAGCCAAGTAGCAGGGTTCCAAATCATGAGTCATTATTGATATCATCCAAGATTTTTATCCGAAACATCATCAACCTTAACCTTCATCACAGAATAAGTTTACAAGAGTTCTAAAAGAGTTCTGCACTACAAATCAGAATAGTTTAATGTGAAGAAAAATGCTGTATGACTGTATATTACTGCACAACTTACATTGCTAATAGCTCAGCTGTTGTCATCTAGGCCTTGCACATCTCCATTATCTCTTTCATTATTACCACAGTGGAGTGCATTTACGTGCACACGGCATGAGCGATAACAGGCCACATCTCACCTAATGTTCTATCTGTGAGGAGTTCCATCTTCATGTGTCTGGCAGATATCCCTTTATATTAATCATCAGAATATTCCAGGTGCTTGTTACTAGCATCTCCTTACCATTTTCGTGCTTTGACTCTGGTTTGTGAAAAAGGGATATGTGATATATACGGCATCACGGATATGCATTATTCATATCTGTGCATGGAATTGCACTCCCAGCCATTCCATAATGATTATCGTCATGATTACAGCTCCCTGCAGATCGGTAGAAGACCAGGAACTAGATGGAGAACCTCAAAACTTTTGACCTATTCCAGAAGCAACACATCCCACGCCCCACCCAAAAAAATAAAAACACATTGTCTTCACTTTTCCCCTTCCTGTATTCCTCTTACTTTTTTCTTTGGGCTTTATCTTTTGTATGTGTACATAAAGCAACTTCAAATCTTATAGTTTTGTACATGTAATTTTTATGGTGTGTGGATATTTTCTAATAAAATTAAACAAAAATGGATGACCTTCTCCAGACTGGCCACTCTGAGTATTTGATTTTTTTGTTGTAGCTGTAGTTGTTAACTAAAACTAAAATGAACCTTAAAAAACTAAAACTAACATTTTTAGGGCATGCTGCACACCTGCACATATGATGGCATATTGTGTTTTAAATCTATTTAGTAATATCATTTACAAAATGAACATCTACTGATTGAAAATATGAGATAATTAGGAAATATTCTGTTAGATTAAAAGTAAAATAAAGGGGGGATTAGAGTTACATCCTTTACATACAGACCCCTCATTTTTGACAGTACAGCGTTATTTTATTCAGTCTTAGATGGAGCTTTCTGTTATTCTCCATTCACACGTAATCATAACAGGTGGAGGGAGCTATAGTACTTTGACATATATGCAAGAGACCTGCTGGGCAGTGTAAACAGTGTTTGTGCGAGTCTGTGTGTTTGTGTGTGTGCTGTTTAATGCAGCAGCAGCTGTCCTTCTCTTGTCACTCGCTCTCATTTCTGGGCTGAGAATATAATACTACTACCTGTTTATTCAACCAATCAATTTTTTATTCACTTATCCAATAATTCAGGGTCACCGAGGGGGGCTGGAGCTTAACCCAGCTTTTCACTGAGCAAAAAGCAATAGTACTACTATACTATTACACTAATTAAAGCAATTGCATGAAATTCAGGAGTGCGGTATGTTAGAGCTCACATTGAATGTCCGAGATCAACGATTGCTGTTGGGACCAGGGTTTTGTTTCAGACGTGGCGTAGACAGATTCACGATTCGATTCTCCTGTCAGCTGAGTTCAGAGGAAAAAGCAAAGGGAGAAAAAGAAATTTCAGATGCCTTCAGATCAACACTCATCAGTGTTTAAATCTTCACAAAGAAGCACTTCTGAGTAGAGGAATGCTTCATGTATTAAATTATAGTGTTTGTGATGTCCGAAATGAAAAATCAGCAAAGCTTTGGTAGGAAATTCTAATCAAATTTATCCATATTTATTCACATTATTTTTTGCATATGCTGACAGATGGATTAATCCAACATGGGGACTAATACACTAACACACTGTATTATACTAGAGCATTACAACCTTCAAAAGGGAGGTGACCATTTGCAAAAAGTGAAGTGCTGTGCGTTTCTCCATCCCACTTATTGCTTCCTGTTACCATGCTATATATCTGTCTGCTTTTCTCCTCTCCCTCCTCACCCATTATCTCCTCCCTTCATCTATTCACCTCAGTCACCACTGCTTTTCTCCCTCATACTGCACTGTCCCAACTTTCAGGCCACACATCTCTCCATCTCTCCCCTGCTCTGTTTTCCCTCTCATATGTAATACCCAGTCTGATCTCTACAACTCCATTCTGCTCCCCTGATCTACTCCATTTCTCAGTTCTCTGCTCCGTAGTTCTTGGCAGGCAGCCATCGCCAGATCAGCTCTTCAACATCCTTGTCTCCCCCTTCTCCTTTACTCTCATCACCACCTGTTAACTCTATTTCCTGTCCATTCCATATTTTTTTGTCTTTATTCATAACGCATAAAGACTTACAATGGATGAAGTTTAATGAAGGTTAAAGAAAAATATATCCGTACTACTAGATTTACAGAAGGGAACAAAGGGCCAAAAGAGGGGGTAAAAAGATGTCATCCTGTATGTTATGAGAGGCTCTAGAAAATGTAGAACCTGGAGTCTCCTTTTGAGAAAGCACCCAATATTAAACTGGGATTCATGTTTCACTCTTGGAGTTTTACAGCAGGAAGCGAATGTGATTAAAACGGGAAATCAGCAGAGTAGAACAACGCAATACAAAACAAAATCAAAACCATCCTAAGAGTCATTATCATCACGAAGAATTAATTATTTATAAACGGTCACTTTTGCATGTGTACATGTTCAAAAGTTTTCCTGAAAGGAGTATGAATAAAACAAGAGGCATTTAAGATGACAACACCCCATCACAATTACCAGGATACTGTATAATAAATGTAATAAGTTGTGTTGCCGAATTCATTAATCAAAGCAGATACTCATGTCAACATTCTTGGGAAAGTATTAAGCTAAACTGTATCTTACACTGAATAGTCCTAGTGCTTTCAGGAAAATTATTTTTACATTTATTAATATGTAAATCAATTCAGCAAGGCACTCCAAATTTAATCAGACCATCTTCTCTACAGGGGCCAGACTTAGTGTACATGTTGAATTCTTGTCATGTTCTCAAGTTAATGTTCACACAAAGTAAAGTAAAACAAAAGTGTGCACACAGATATGTGTCAGCACGATGGAATTAAGAAGAAGAAGAAATACAAAGAGCAGGAACTTTTATCGTGGTGTCCTGGGCAGGTCGCGAAATTATCAGCATAGCCGCAGTGAGTGTTTCTTTCTAGTGCTTGTTAAATCTAAACCTTGAAAAGTAGGGAAAAAATCTAATTATAATTTTAATAGGTTAGAAGATATACCACAGAGTCAGTGCAAGCCTGATACCTTATAAAAAAAAAGATAGTAATGCTAACATTTCTTTATAGAGACTTTTAGCCTTGACTAGAGAGCCTTGAAAATCCTCTTACAAATGCAACACCAAGTCATATTAGTAGATAAAGAAGTCCACGCATTGTGTGCATCTGAAAAACACCCACATAAATATTAATAAGTTTGTACTGGACCTTTCAAAGGAATTGTACAAGGTGCTGTAGGGTATAATAGAAACAGTACAGGAAAGGTCCATAAACAACCTTAGATCCTCATGTCTCACATCTGTGGGCCTGAATGATAGAAAATCAGAAAGGAAAGACATTCAGAGAAAGGTTTGCATATGAATGAGGGTTTGTTAAAAATGTATTTTTAAAGGTTGTTAATATTCATTTTCTTTATTATTTACTTTATGTACCATCACTACTTGTGTGGCTGAATGATTTAACTGTGAAACCTCTTTTTCCCCCAGACTGCCTGCACACTCAGTGGCTTGATGTTTTGAGTTTCTTTTTGAATATATTTTCCCTTCTTGATCTAGTCTCAGTGGACTGATACAAGAAATGCTGGAAAAGAAAGCATCGGAGGACATGTGGCCAACATCCTAAGCTAGATTTAAACCCACGACATCTGGTGGAATCTCATTTGCAAGTGTTAAACATCCCCTCCTCGTTCACACTTGGGGCATCCATTGTTACACCTGGATGTGTTTTGCCTGTGAGGACTCCCTTCTCTCCCGTGCAGTCTACACAGGAAACAAGCAGGCCAAATCAGTGTTGCCCATTATTTTTCTGGATTTTCCACATAAAGAAAACTTAGATGGTTTTGCACTCGCAGAGGCACAAACTAGCAAAACTGCTAGGACAGCACATCTGTCAAGCCCTACATATGGTCATCATTTTGTGCTTATAATTAGTCTTGTAACCTAAAACAAAGGACTAAGCTTATGTAATAAAAACAAAGTCAATGAGAAAAGCAACACTTGATTATTTGTCCTGATTACTTTTAAGTAAGGACGACATCATTATACACTAGTAATAATAATAATGATAATAATATGTTCATTATAGTAGTGTTTACAGTGGCAGCTAAACTGAACTTCCATATAGTCAGGATGCTAAAGTGTGTGCTTTTTAAAGAATGTATTTTTGGTTACAATCATAGGTCTTATGGCTTAATGAGAGTGTGTTTATGTAACCAAAGCATTTTGTATTGGCCCACCATTAATTTTTTTTGAGCTATGATTGCCTGTATAGCTGTTTACTTCCTAGTGCTGTAATATAAAATAGCCATAACACGCATGTTTCCAGGTGATAAGCCACAGCATCATCCAATCCAGTCCATCCCAACTGTAAAGCACCTTAAAAGCAACATAGCTGGAAATAAAATTAAATACAAAAACACATATTAACAATAAATAAATAAATAAATAAATAACGCATGTAAATAAAACATTTACAATAAAAAAAACAAGAAGAATTAATACATAATATTTACACTGTTACCTTCAAGCAGTAAAGAAAGCTGGTGGACATAAGGTAGCATTTATTCCAACTTCATAACATCCTAATAATGTCCAAATATGTTAAAACATCAATCAATACACAATTAACTTGAGGTTACTACAGGTAATGAAAATCCCAATACAGAGATGTTGCTGTTTTATTACCTAGAGATTATTATATTGTTACCAGTATGTAACTATACTCGTATTAATGTGCTTAGCCAGCTGTATGTCTGTTTCCACGTTATTAAAAAGTTGCTACCCAAATAAAGCTTCAATTAGTATTACCTTACTAACCATTGGTGATACAATGTATAAGTTGGTTGTTAATTTAGTAATTATTACCCTCTTCTTTACACCTTATTACCAGATAGTTTTAGATAGTACTGCAAATCCTTGTTTAAGAGTGTTATAGTCTCTTATGACGCTCTTTGAGAGCCTATTTCAAACATCTATTCTAGGATCTAATCTTTGCTCCTGCAAAGACTTTTTCAGCAAGGTCCACAATAAATGTTATTTTTGTAGTCCATACATATCCGTTGCAAATTACATTTTGGATTTCGTTCTTTATAGACATTCATTGGCAAAGTATCATCAGAGTGGTGCCAACAACACACATAGGTTTGATATTCCTATTTTCTATGCAAAAATAGACGTTTTCTGCCAGAATGCCAATAACTAGCTTTGCACTGCCTTATTTGAACAACCCCCTACCTATTTTCTTCCTGTCTTCCCACCTGTGTACCATGCGTTCTGTGCTTGGCACCAAAATACCACATATATGCACAAATTTCATGGAGGAATAAACTGTCAGGACACTGCTGAAACTGCTCAACGCTAACATTTACTAAACCTTCTACCATCTGTTTGAATTATCATAAATTACACAGGGCTTGAAATTAGAAGGAAACTGCGATAGAGTCCTTCAGACTTCTGACTTGTTATCTGCTTTATGTCTTTACTTTGAGTGGCGGTAATAACGCTGGCTTTAATTTTTTTACATAGTTGTTAAAAGTATAATAAAGTGCACACAGTATAGAAGACAATCAATGACTAGAGGCTTTGAGCTCTTGGTCATTTGCATTTATTGTATGCAAATAATCTCCTAGCCAAATTATTTACAAAGATTATAAAAATAATACTTTCATTACCATGATTTTCCTCTTTGCATTAAAAAGTTTTTACATTTTAAATTCTCTTAAAAGGATCTTTTGAAGAAAGGCTTAAAACTGTTGAAATCATGGACCATGTTTGCACGGAGGATTTCTCATCCTCTCATGCTTTAGCTGCATCAAGGACTTCAGCCTTTTGTCTACGTTTCACGATTCCAAACAATGAGGATGAACTAACATGGCAACGAGTGGTAAATACTTCATATTTTTAACTGGGTATGACAGCGCTCCTTTATGATGTCTCCATAGTAACAGAGCATTAAATGGTGACGGGTTGACATTGTGCCATTTCAGTTTTTATACCAAATGCACTCCCCCTCTTTGCCCCTTCATGCCAGTGGTCCGCCACGTGACGCAGATCACACATCACACGGAGGCTGCCTCTCACAGTGGAGGGAAGTCAACACTCCACTGAAATGAAGTTCAACTAATGGCACTCCCTGCACAAGCCAAGCAACCGAGCCACCGCTGGATGGATTTGTTGAACACTCAGTAGATTCCCAACTTAAACTGTGGGCACACAAAAGGGAGAATTTGTATTATTTTTTCCTAGCAACCTTATAAAAAATACAAGAACAAAAGAAGTTTCCAAAATGAACATAAATCGACATTAAATGTTTTGTTGACATATTTCCCAACATCAAGCTGGGGTTGTGTTAAAAAAAATCATTATAAATATTAATATATTATAAAAAATATTATAATTTAAAGAATCCGAGACCTTTGCACATTCACAGACTTCCCTAATAAATACCTGTTTATGTGGAGGAATGAGCATATGTATGGGCTTTATGCATGCACATCATTTATGCACCCTGCCCCATGTGTCCTTGTGTTTCATAACGACTCGAGCTATAAAAGTGACAGAATGACTCACTGGATGAATAAAATGTCTTTCCATCTACCTGCCTGCATTTCACCTGGGTCAGGCTGGTGGTTTAGTCACTGAATGAATTAAGGCTAAATAGGTGGTTTTGTTCTTGCTAAACAGATTATGAATAACTCTGAATGTGTCATTGTCTGATTTTCTGTTTTTTTTTTTTTAATTTACAAACTCCACAGTGTCTACAGTTAAACCATAATTAAAGTGGAAATGGACTTTAAAGAGGATATCTACTTGCTAAGCAAAAAGAGCAGGGGTGATGTAGGCAATTGTTTGTAATCAGCAGAGCTCAGTATTTATAATAAGAGCACCTCATGGTGTTTTTCGTTTAATCTTCTGCAGACAACCATCAGATGTGTTTTAATGAGGACAGCTCACGGTGCAAGATAACTGAAAACTCAGCTCTCCCCTGGTTTTAGCTTAGCTTGGATGCGCACCACAAGATCTCATCAAGTTTAGTTCAACTAATTAAACCCAAAGTTACCATACTCTCCCAGCCCAAATTTTACAGATGAGGGAGCTGCTGTGAGAAAAACCACAAAGGAAAAACATTGATATGGTTGGACTCTGAAAATATTTTCTGAATTTGTATGCATATGACTCCTTAATTGGGGCTAAATCTAGTCAAAGTATGCAGTGTTTGTCCACATTTGGCAGAAAGTAGCGGGGGGTTGCAGGGATCTAAATCTGTATCTGAAGGAACAGCGGGGAAACCTGTCCAACCAGTGCAGCATGCTGATTTGTGTCACATTATTCTGTGCAGTTCTGTCATTGTACTGGGACTTATTACATCTGGTGTCACACCTGCACAACAGAATGGTTGCATAAAACAACTGTCAACATTAATATGGAAAGTGCATAATCTTAGGATTGTGTGTAAAACTCTGAGAGGGAGAATTAAAAGATGTTTCACTTATTGTCTGCAGCTGTTCATACCTTTTTTTTTTTTTTTTGGAATGTGTTTGCACCTTGTGTGGCTTCACGACTTGATGTTCATTAAAGGCATTTTTTTTAAGGGGGAGAGGTCTTACAGTTTCCTTTCAGTGTCGAAAGACACATAGACAGTGGCCCAAGACAGACTTATCGCTATATTAAAAACACAAGTAAAAGACTTTAAAATGAAAATAAAAGAGCATATTTTTCATTTTGACAGAGTTCTGCTTTGATGAATTTAAAATAATAACATATTTTATGAGGTTCCTTTACATGAATGACTAAAAAAACCCTGTGACAAATAAAAAAATTCAAGATCACACAAATCGTATTTAATAATATTTTAATGATTTTAATGTGTGCTTGTTATGTTTCTTTTATGTGTATTTAACAAGGTTGTGAGAATTGTAAGGTAAGGTGTCATGTCAATGCTAGCATTAGTGGGTTTAAAAAAAAAAAAAAACATTACTAGCTGTGAAGTGTAATGGACTAAAAGTCAAGAATAACTAGTTCTATCAATACAGGAAGCACATAACTTCACAAGTAATTTGTCTCCTTTAGATAATATGGATAACATGGTTGCATAGGAGAGTGACACTGACTTTAGAGTAAGGTCAAGGTAAAGGTCAAATTTATTTATATAGCACATTTATAACAGCTCATACTGCACATAGTGCTTTATAAACTAAAAGGCAAGTAAACAAGGAAAACACATGACAACGATGCAATAAAAATATAAAAGAGAAAGAATAATACAATAAGGCAATAAAACAACTAAGATCAACAACAACAACTGAGGCTTAAAAAAAAAGTACTGGTCCAAATTGAAGTAGAGTTGCAGTAGTCCAATCTGCAAGTCATGAACAGATGAATAACACGTTCAAAGATATTAGCTGGAAAGTATGGCTGTACCTTGGCTAGCTGTCTGAAATGGAAAAGGTTAGATTGGACTACTACACTCACCTACACACTTTAAAGGAATCGCCAAGGTACACACTGAGGTTTTTAACATTAGTTTTACAATGAGCAGATAAAGGGCCAAGAGCACCGTCAATATCCTAAGAGACTGCGCATACCAGCTAGCTCCTGTGTTCACTGAGATATTCAACATCTCTCTATCTCAGTCGGTGATCCCCACATGCTTCAAAGAGTCCATCATTGTTCCTGTCCCGAAGAAACCCCACCCTGCTTCTCTCAATGACTATCGCCCTGTAGCCCTCACCTCAGTAGTGATGAAGTGCTTTGAACGCCTGGTCAGAGACTTCATCATTTCTTCACTACCAGACACACTGGACCCACTACAGTTCGCTTACCGTCCAAATCGTTCCACAGACGATGCCATCTCTCATCTCCTCCACACATCACTCACTCACTTGGACACTAGAAGGGGGAATTATGTTAAAATGCTCTTCATAGACTAAACAGCTCTGCATTTAACACCATAATTCCCTCCACACTCACCACCAAGCTGGAGCATCTGGGACTCAGCTCATCTATGTGTCAGTGGATCTCCAACTTCCTAACTGGCAGACCACAGGCAGTAAGGATGGGCGGACATGTCTCAGCCTCCACCACTCTCAGCACTGGAGCCCCCCAGGGGTGTGTTCTGAGCCCCCTGCTGTACTCTTTGTACACATATGACTGTGTGGCCACTACCAGCTCCACCACCATCATCAAGTTTGCTGACGACACCGTCGTGGTGGGCCTGATCTCTGATAACAACGAGACGGCCTACCTGAAGGAGATTAGGAATCTGGAGAACTGGTGCCAGAGGAACAACCTCCTTCTAAACGTCAGTAAGACAAAGGAGCTGATAGTGGACTTCAGCACTAAGCAGGAGAGGAACTACCAGACCCCCGTCATCAACGAGTGCCCAGTGGAGAGAGTGGACAGCTTCAAATACCTCGGAGTTCACATCACGCAGGACCTGTCATGGTCCTGTCACATCAACACCGTGGTGAAAAAGGCCCGTCAGCGTCTCTACCACCTCAGACGCTTGAGAGACTTCCAACTGCCCTCCAAGGTGCTCAGGAACTTTTACTCCTGCACCATAGAGAGCATCCTGGCGGGAAACATCTTAACCTGGTTCGGGAACAGCACCATGCAGGACAGACGAGCTCTACAGAGGGTTGTGCGGTCAGCTGAGCGCACCATCCGCTCCGAGCTCCCTGACCTGCACTCAATCTACAGCAGGCGGTGCTGGACCAAGGCCAGGAAGATCGTGAAGGACCTCAGCCATCCCAACAACAGACTGTTCTCTCTGCTGAGGTCAGGAAAGCGATTCCGCTCCCTGAAGACCAACACAGAGAGACTGAGGAGGAGCTTCTTCCCGCAGGCGATACGGTCTCTCAATCACACCACCACACAGTACTGACCCACACATACAGTTCTTACACACACTGGACATTCTGGACATTGTTTCACTTCATTACTTAAATCACGCTGCTGTTATTGTGTATATATTTATTTATATTTCTTCATACATTCTTATATAGTTCTATATTGTGTATTTTGTTGTACAGTTATTTTATTTTCAACTTTAATTTATATATTTTATCTTATTCTCCCAGTTAAATTTACCCTTCATTCTAATTTGTGTTGTACAGTTATTTCATTTTTAACCTTAATTTATATTTTATTCCTTCCTAGTTAAATTTACCCTTTTTAATTTTTCATATTTATTTCCTATCTTATTCATAGCCTTTTCCTTTTTTGTTTTCTTTAGGTCACGAGCAGTTGTCCAAGCATTTCACTACATATCGTACTGTGTATGACTGTGTACGTGACAAATAAAATTTGAATTTGAATTTGAATTTATATTTACTAACAGAATTGCCAAAAATGACATTTTGTGTTTTGTTTTCATTTAGTCCATCCATCTTCTTCCACTTGTCGGCAGGGGCAGCAGCCCATGACCCGGCCCTGGATAAGTTTCATTTAGTTTTAAACTACTTAACACCCACTGTTTAACGTCTTCAAGGCAACCTATAACAGCTAAATTGAAGATATCCCTTCTTTTAAACACAAATAAATCTCCAAGTCATTTGGAAAACAGTGAAATGACCAGTTAGACCTTGAAAAAAATAGACCCCAGTGGCAACATATACAGTGCAAAGAAGGCTGGACCCAAAATTGAGCCTTGAGGCACACCATAACTAAGAGGGACTATTTTAAAGCTTTAGCCCATGTTCTCATAAAAAGGTCCTTCCAGATAAGTAGGACCCAAACCAAGTCAGCATACTTGGGGGAAGAATCTGATGGACAGCATGATGATCTTAGGTGATCAAATACCATAATTATATGATTCAAGGAAACAGGCTCAGACTGCTCCAAGGGTGGTTTTGGGGTGGCTGTAGCTCAGGAGGTCGAGTTGATCATCTAGTAATCAAAAGGTTGGTGGTTTGATCCCTGGCTGCTCCAGTCTACATGCCAAATAACCTTGGGCAAGTTGCTGATGTATCCTATGTGTGAATAGTAGATTCAAAGCACTTAGACAAAAACGTTAAAATATATTCTATTTGTGGACACTAGGTCTGAGATAAACTGAGTCTTTATAGTCTCTTGGTAAACAGAGAGGCAGTCCCTAAATATCTGTAAAGAAACATACAACCTGTAGTTTTTCCATCTCCACTCAGCATGTTTGTATTCACGTCTAAGGGTGTGCATATATTTATTCAACCATGGCTCTGACATTGGCTTAGATTGAGTCCAAGATATCAGTGCAGGTGGAATTAAAAATATCAGAAAAGTCCTTGATGATTTCACATCTTAAGTTAATTATCCCAGGATCAAGAAATGTGGCATAAAATTGAGGAGCCATTAAACCATTAATCGCTCATCTTTTACATGCTGGAGTGCAAAGCTAATCTACAGAGCATTGTAACATTATAGTGAACAGCACAGGAAAATGATCAGAGACACGCAAGTCAGATATTTCTGCACACATCCAACCCCTGAGACAGCAGCCAGTCCAGTATGTGTCCTTTTTCATGAGTGGGGCCAGTGACCCACTGTGTCAGGTTAAAAGAGTTTATAACATTTAGAAAGTCCTTGACCAGAGGTTTAGACTCACAGCAGACATGAATATTAAAATCACCGAGGACTAAAAGACTATCAAAACTGAGAACAACTCTGGCCATTAAATCTGAAAACTCCTGGATAAAGTCCTTATTACATTTAGGAGGACAATAAATGAGAGCACACAGCACAGGGCTGTTCAGGTGTAGCTCAAACAGCTAGAGTCTGAAACTGGAGAATGAAAATGGGTGTTGAACACTGTAGATAACCCTCCACCCCTACCCAAGATCCGAGGGAGCCTGAAGAATGAGCAATCTGAAGGAAGAAGTTCAGAAAAAGCTACAGACTCACCACGTTGAAGCCACGTTTCTGTCAGATACAGATAATCCAGCTGCTGTGACTTGAAAAAATTATTAAATGCTAGATTGCTAGCAAACAAAGCCATTTAAAGGGTGTAGATCTTAACATGTAGAGCATGGGCAAGGCTGCGAGGTTTGATGAGATCCACGCCGCGTCCACAGGATGGAAGCCAGGGATAGGCAAGATCTGTCCAAAGGTACTCTCCACTGGTTCTCTTGAAACCCTGTTTCCATCTTCAGATAACATCCATTGTTTTCAAGATGGCATTTCAGCAAATGCAATCTCTGCATGCCACCCGACTCCAAGGGTTCCTTCAAAAGGACACCAGAAAGTTGTCAGTATCGCAAATATGTCCCTTTGATGCAAATTATTCTTGTTTATGGGCATATATCTGCATATGGAATTAGTAGTATTTACAAATCCAACAGTTATCATATGTTTTATCATATCTGTTGTTTTTCTGGCCAATTGATGGGTGGAAATGCAATATTCACAACTTTCTCTCCAAACTGCTACATGCCCCATTATGTCAATCACTAATTGTGTCTCTGCTGTTTGGTGCTAAAGCGTAAAAGTGGCTTTTAGAGTATTATCTTTGAAAAAGAGCTCCCTGCAGGGACTGAAAATGGAAGTAAGGGAGGTGAGAACCAACCAAAATAGTTGAAGGCTTGTTAGCAAAACAGCGGCGTGACACTTATAAAGCTGAAGATTCCAGTGAATATTCTCTGCAGGACTACTTTTACACTGTTATTTTGAAATATCACTTATCACTGGTTTGACAAAGTTGCGCGACAAAGCTATATCTGTACTGAAGATGCATCAAATTTGGAATTTTATCAGGTTTGTCTCTCTGCAACAATCTGAAAATAATCAAGTCGTGGCTCCCGCTCGCTTCACTTCAGTGGAAACTTGACAACAGTTGGTGAAACCCGATGTCAGCACAGAGTGCAGCACAATATAGAGGCAGGCAGACACCAATCTTACTTGAATAACAAATTGAATCCCTCCATCTCACATGTGAGTGAAATTTTTTACGGTTACAGTCAGACTAAGGAATAAAAAGATGCAACATGTTGTTGGCTGATGTACAGGATGCAGTTTTGTAGGAAGCAGTAAAAAGAAAAAAGTGAGACATTTCCACCAGCTCCCTGGGTTTAGTGTACTCACACTGATTCTTTAACTTCAGTCATATTTTTTTCTCTTAATTAATTTAAGACAAAAAGAGATGTTTGCTTTAAACTATAATAGTTTTAGACAGTGACAGGCCTTGTTATCTTGTTGGTGATTGTTGTGAGTAACAGAAAAGCAATATTAGAACACAATATGCTGTCCAACACAACAGAGCAATAAACAGGGAATCTTTCAAACATTTGGTGTTTTGAAATATGATTTTTATTTCAGTTTTTTCCCATTTTGCTAAATGGAATAACTTTCACATCAATGGCTATGCTTGAAAAGTCATTCAAATAAACAGTAGCGAGCAGTTTCAAGATTTAACTCACAAGACAGATGTGGAAAAGATGAAAGATGAAAAAAAAAAAAAAAAAGGAAAAAGATGAAAGCAGAGAAAACAGACAAAGAAGAGCCTAGTTAGAGGACAACTTTATCAAAATGATCCTGTCAAAGATAAGCAATCCCGTCAGTCAATCATAGCAAATGCAGAGATTGGACTCAGAGGGACCTGTTTTAGACCGCCTGTGGCACAAGTCATTTCAAGCCAACATATATATATGTTTGCGAGTGCCTTTTAGGCCACTATTTCTTATCTGCCATCACCGTTCACTCTGATCCCTATCGTTATATAAAAGGACTGTATCTGTGGCCCGCCATATCAATCTCAACGCTTCACTGGATTTTATATGATGAACAGGCTGCTTAACTTCTGAGATATCTGACAAGACGCAGAGGTGGGACCAAGTCATTGTCTTGCAAGTCTCAAGTAAGTCTCAAGTCTTTATCCTCAAGTCTCAAGTCAAGTCTCAAGTAATGTCAGGCAAGTCAGAGTCGAGTCTCAAGTCACTGGTGTAAAAGTCCGAGTCAAGTCACAAGTCTGAAACTTTGAATTTCAAGTCCTTTCGAGTCTTTAAAAAAAAAAAAAAAAAACGAAAAAATAATGTTGCAGTTATGCTAAATGTAAATATTAGACCATGTAATTTTAAAATCTGTGTTTTTCTCAACACATGACAAAATAGTGAACTTAGAAAATATACACAAATTGTGAAATTGCACCTCTTTAAAATGCAGCTCAATTAAACCTAGCTCCAAGAATAATTTTCACCGACAGTTCTGAGATACGCTGCATGTTATTCTTGGATGCGGTTGTAGGACCAGCTTTAAAATCGCATGACAAAAATATCATACACATTAAAAAAAACTGTATCACCAACATAGCCTGGACAACATTTGCTAGTTAGATGAAGTCAGCTATCTCATCTTAGCATATTTATTTCAATTCAATTCAATTCAATCTTTTTTTTTTTTTTTATAAATTTTATTTTCAGTCACAGCAGCATGTTAACAACAAAACATTGAACATACAGTAGTTTGCTGTTCAGTATTTACAATACCCCAAAAGATAACAGAAATAGAGAAGGAAAAAACAAACAAACAAACCAAAGAAACCCCTACAAAACAACAAAAAACAAACAAACAACAACAAACAAATAGAAAAATAAAATGTATAAGGGACATTCAGCGTACAGTTAGCTATGATAGCGATATAGAGATATGGTATCTGGTCATGATAAGGTGGTCATTTTAAATGTTTCCATGTACATCAAGAATGGCTGCCATGCCCTAAGAAATTTGGTGGTTGAACCTGCCAGTGTATATCTCATCTTTTCTAAATGTAAAAACCTCATGAGCTCCGCAAGCCACTGTTCATGTGTGGGAGGAGCTTCCTGCTTCCATCTTAAAAGTATAAGGCGCCTTGCGATAAGTGAAGCAAAGGCAATAGAATTCGAATAGCATTTTGGCAAAGTGATGTCTTGAGGTATCACCCCAAAGATAGCCGTTAGAGCAGAAGGCTCATATTTAACGTTATACATCTCTGACAGAGTGTTAAATATAGACACCCAATAGGTATGAAGATTGGGGCATGTCCAAAAGGTATGAAGGAGCGAACCTGTTTCTGCTTTACATCTGTTACACAGAGGGTCAGCTCCTGGATAGAACTTGGCTAACTTTTCCTTGGAGATATGTAATCGGTGTAGGACCTTAAATTGAAGGAGCCCATGCCTGGCACATATCGAAGAAGAGTGTACCCTCTGGAGAAAAGATTGCCAGAGCTCATCTGTTATAGTCATCCCAAGGTCTTTCTCCCACTGTGCTTTAAGGATGAAGAGAGAAGGAGATTGAAGATCTAATAGTATAGCATAGATTTCTTTAATCGCCCCTCTCTTATGAACGTTTATATTAATAATTTTATCCAAAGAAGTTTCCTCAGGTAGTTCCGGAAATGAAGGAAATCGACTCTTTACAAAGTGACGAATTTGTAAATAGCGGAAAAAATGTTGCCGAGGAACATTAAACTGCTTCAGGAGCTGCGTGAATGAGGCAAAAATCCCATCTACAAAAAGGTCTTTGATATTTCTAAGGCCATTACTTTCCCATATTTTAAAGGCAGAGTCCATCATGGAGGGTGGGAACATATGGTTTGAGCAGATAGGTGCTTTAATTGACATTAAGTGTAACCCCAACCTTTTCCTACATTGCACCCAGATTCTGAGCGAGTCATACAACAAAGGGTTACGTTTATAGGTGTATAGTTCTAATGGGAGAGCTGAACTCAACAAAGCTGATAGGCAAATTTTGCCACAATTGGATGACTCAATTTGGAGCCAAGCTGGAGTCTCTGTAGTAACATTACTCATCCAGTACAGCATATTACGAATATTTGCTGCCCAATAATAAGACTGAAAGTTTGGCAAGGCTAATCCACCCATTGGCCTAGTCCTCTGCATGAAATCTTTACGAATTCGTGGACTTTTGCCATTCCAAATAAATGCAGAGATATGCTTATTCAGTGTTATAAAATACTTATTGGGTAAGTAGCATGGGATACATTGAAATAAGTAAAGGAACTTGGGAAGTATGTTCATTTTGATAGAATTGACGCGGCCAATTAATGACAGTGGTAAATTGTTCCACCTCTGAAGATCTGTCTCAGTATTTTTAAGCAGCGGGACAAAGTTTCTTTCATAAAGATCTTTGTATGAGTGGGTAACCTTAACCCCCAGATAGAGTTGACACAGAGAAGTTCACTTTTATGCAGGTTCAACTTGTAACCTGAAATATTACCAAAACATTCAAAAATGGCAAGAGCACGGGGAAGAGAGCATAAAGGCTCTGACATATACAGCAGGAGGTCGTCAGCATATAAGGATATTTTGTGCTCCTGGTCACCTCTGAAGATGCCCTTAATGCAACTGTCAGCTCGCAGTTTAATCGCCAGTGGTTCAATTGATAATGCAAAAAGAAGAGGGGATAAGGGACAACCTTGTCTCGTACCACGGAGAAGTGGGAAATAAGAAGAGAATAACGAATTTGTTCTAACACGTGCCATAGGTGAGGAGTAAAGTAACTGAATCCATGAAATGAAATTAGGGCCAAATCCAAATTTATGCAGAGTATAAAACAGATAATCCCACTCCACCCGGTCAAATGCCTTCTCAGCATCGAGTAATAAGGCAATTTCAGGGGTTGTAGTTGACTTGGTGTGTAATATGTTCAAAAACCTGCGCAGGTTGAAAAAACCATGCCTACCCTTCACGAAACCTGTCTGATCTGGAGAAATTAACAATGGTAGATGTTGCTCTAGCCTGAGAGCAAGTGTTTTTGACAGTATTTTTAAATCTACATTTAAGAGTGATATAGGACGATATGATGAACACACTAATGGATCTTTATAATTCAATTCAATCTTAATTGGCAGACTTCATGTCCATAAAAACAAGACAAAAAAAAAACAAAAAAAAAACACACACACACACAACACTCCCCCCCCCCCCCCCCCCCCCCCAACACAAGGTATACACCATTAAATATATATATGTATATAAATAAGTATCTAAAACATTTGTAAAAACATAAAACCATAATATACATAAAACACAATTACTTAAAATAAATCAATAAATACACAAACACTTTAACCAGTGCTTTCTGAGACTGGATGAGTAACGGGAACCACTCACTGTCGGATCTGTGAGTGCTAAAATTATACTGTTACTCGAACCATCCAGTCGTTCTCTAAAATTGAACATTAGCTTCCTTAAAAGTGCTTTAAAAGTCCAAACACCCACAGCTACAAACATCTGGCTGGCACTACCACTTCTAGGTATCCTGCAAAGGATTCTCATCGCATCATTATATGCAACATGCAGCTTCTGCATGCTACATTGTTTGTAGGATGACCACAAGGGGGCAGTATATAGCGGTGTGCAATACGCTTTAAACAAAGCCACTTTAACTGGAAGTGAACAAAAGCTGAATTTGCGTGCAATAGTATTTGCCTGCACATAGAGCTTACACCGTTGTCTGTATATGTCATCATCATCATTCATTTGCTCAGTAATAAAGTGACCGAGGTATTTCACCTTTTTATGAACTTCAAGAGTTTTTTGTGCCAGTTTAAACAAAGGGAAATTTAGCTGTTTATCCTGCTTGGTTCTACATATCAAAACAGCACTTTTAGCAGCATTGTACTCAATGTCATATTGCACACCATATTCAGTACAGACATTAAGAAGATCCTGTAACCCAGCACTGCTTGGACTAAAAACAACCAGGTCATCTGCATACATAAGATGATTTATCAGTGCTTTACCTAATATACACCCAGTGTTACAGGCTCTCAGTTGTATGGACAAATCATCAACATACAAATTAAATAAAATTGGAGACAAAATCCCACCCTGTCTAACACCATTGCTGACACCAAAGGGGGCAGAAATACTGCTTCCCCATTTAACCTGCATGTTCTGATGAGCGTACCAGTAAGAGAGAATCCTCACGATGTACTGAGGAACTCCCCATCTCTTCATTTTATCAAAAAGTTTTCTGTGGTTCACTCGATCAAAAGCCTTAGAGGCATCAATGAAAGACATGAGGACAGATGAATTTTTAGCCCTATACAAACTGATTATTTCCTTGAGTGCATATATGCACATGTCAGTGCCGTGCTTTGAAGCCAAACTGATTATCCAGAGAAGAGATGAACACACTAACTCTGTCAAACAAGATTCTTTCTAACACCTTAGATAAAATACTGGCTAGTGCAATCGGCCTGTAATTATCCAAGCAGCTCACTTTTGCAGCTTTGTCCTTCATAACTGGTACCAGTAAAATACACAGCATTGAGTCTGGTAATATGCCATGAATCATAAACCCAGTGAAACAGAGTGCTAAAAGAGGAGCTAGCCTTACACTAGCATGTTTTAAATGTTCTGCAGTGATGTGATCCAAACCAGAGGATTTATTATCAGACAACCTATGAATGGCTTCATATACTTCATGTGTCCTTACACTTATTGTGTCATTACTCATGTCAAGATTGTCCTCATATGGTTCACTTTTTATACAGTTAAACAACGCACTGTAATGCTGTCTCCATAATGCTGCAATGTTATCTGCCCCAGAAACACCTTCAACAGTTGATGGTAGAGATGGTTTACAGTTATTAAGAGCTTTCACCTCTTTCCAAAAATCTGCCGTATTATTACACAGCATTTTCCTGGCCAAAGAATCTGCTCTTAGCATTTGCTCATTTTTAGTTATAAAGCGAACAGCGTACTTATATCTGGCATTCGCACATTTTTTCTGTTCAAATTCTGGGCCTTGTTTAGGTCTTCCAGCCATGGCCCAACATTTATAAGCTATGCGAGCTTCATCATGGTACATGGATACATGTTCTTTCCAGCCAGGTCTGATGTTAGGTTTCTTATGCTTATATTGTTTATCAAGCAGTGTGCCACTTTTATACAGAGCAGTCACTATATCATCATACATGGAGCAGAGTAAATGTTTATGCACAGCATTCTTACAGTTGACATCTTTGCACAAAATAGCTTCTTTATTTATATGCATATTAATAATCATACGGTTCTTGGAGTGAGTGCATACACTCATGAAGTTTAGTAACTTCCGGTCACTGCAACAAGTCCAGGTACAGTTTACCGACGGATGGGTGCAGGACCTTGAAATGCACCGTGTAGAACGAAAGACCATCGTACGTATCATAAGTTTACCAATCTCACAAATCGTCGTCATAAATACACATTCCTTAACCGTTTATTAATATAACCTTTGAGCTCAACGGTAATTAATTAGTAGTGGAAATAATTTCTGGTTCATCACAGAAATGTAGCAGTGACAACAATATTGTATGCTGTAATCGTACTGGGCAATTAGTGATACAAAAAAACCTGTTTTATCCTGTGAATAAACGTATATGTTTTTGTCAATGTACCATAATAACATAAGCGAAACGCAATATTGTGTCAGGACAATTCACTATTTATGCACAATAAATAAAGGAGCATAGCGCCACAATTTCTGGCCAGCGCCAGACTTGCTTGTAACCTATATCACCAATTATGTTATGAAAATGACGTATTAACTACTAAAAAACACTGACCTTCGTGTAAATGCTTGGAGCAGACTAACCTGTGAGCTGGAGTGTTCTGGGACGTTATATTTGATCTTTGAATGGCTGCAATCCAGGCCACCCGTCACGTCTTTGTTACTTCGGAAACATGGCTCGAACAATTTCTCTTCAACGACGTAATCCGATAACAACCGATCTCTTTACCCGTCGGCTTCCCGTGGCTGTCATGCGACCGGCTATTGCAGTTAATAATACAACAGCTTCTTGACATTTTTGTGTTTCTTTTTATCGCTGTGTGACTGATTTTAATTGAAAGCCTGCGTGCGCTAGTACCGCTTGCCACGAGTTCCCAGAATCCTTTGTGGTTCTACCCGTGAATGACGTCACATTTTCAATCTCTATATAATATGCATGTTAAATTTTATATTTGGGGTAAAATATCAAGTCTTTTCAAGTAAACCGGTTCAAGTCCAATTCAAGTCCCAAGTCATTGGTGTAAAAGTCCAAGTCAAGTCACAAGTCTTAGAACATTTTTTCAAGTCAAGTCTAAAGTCATAAAATTAATGACTCGAGTCTGACTCGAGTCCAAGTCATGTGACTCGAGTCCACACCTCTGACAAGACGTTTCTTTTCCGGCATGACAACTATTTATTTAATCTTACTGTAATTTCTTTAGATACACTTTTACATTTTCTTTGAGCTGTGTTTTCCTTTGAAGATCGATTCATGTTTCTTTTTTTTTTTTTAATAAGGCTGAACATAACTGTTGTATAGCAGCACAGGCTGGAGGAGCATTTAAAGTTTACAAAGAAAAAAACATTGCAAAATAATGTGATTTTTGACACCTGCTTTGTTTCTTTATGTTTATTAGTTTGAAAGCACTCCAGTATTGCAGGCTGATTCATGCAGCTATTACTGGTTCATAATAACGTCTCACTATTTTTCCTTTATTATATCTTAATGAGTACACTGCAGTAATATTCACGGGGCAAATGCAAATACACGCTTACAGAGGCACACACATGCAGGACTTGAAATCATGTTGTCTAGCATTAGGAAATGTTCTCTAATCATCAGCCCTCCCTAATTAACTGCTGCCTTTACTGAACTTGGCTGGGTAAGCCTGAATGTCTGCCACTGCAGAAGAAATTTAGTAATAATTTAGTGAGAACAGGGCAGCCTACCAAAAATGAGTTCATCAGTTCTCAGAACCAATGAACTTTTTTACTTTTTCTGTCCAAACATTGTTGTGAAAAATCTGAAATTTGCATTTACCTCCATTCTGTATGGAGTGCAGCATCACGTGTTTAATTTGAACGTTGTGTGTTTACTGCACTCCATAAATGAATTCCTTTTACAAACAGCACCTCCTTCATTACGTCCATCCAAAATTTGCCAATTAGTATAAAAGCCATTTGTACCAGCCCTAATTTTGTAACCTTTTGCTAATCACTCTTTCAACACGGCAGCTCACAGACCACAATCACAATGTGTAGCTGAGTGAGAACGGAGCTGAAATATGAGCCTGAGTGCAGAAGAAAGTTTTACATAAGTTTTCTTATAAAGAACAGGCTTTGCTTTTGTGTTCACATCATGTAGCAGGCATGGTTTAATCCACTGTGATATCATGTCTGCCAGTTTCAGACTTAGTGTTTACGATACTTGTGTAATTAAAAGACTGACTGGATACTACAAAGCTTATCTGTATATAAAAAAAAAGATAGCCCATGTAGTAGCAATTAGTATGATCATGAAGTAAAACATTGCTTCTAAAGCAGCAATGTGGCACAGTGGTTAGCACTGTTGCCTCACAGCAAGAAGGTCCTGAGTTCAATTCAGACCGGGGTCTTTCTGTGTGGAGTTTGCATGTTCTCCCCATGTTTGTGTGGGTTCTCTCCAGCTTCCTCCCATGGTCCAAAGACATGTATGGGTTAATTGGAAACTCCAAATTGCACATAGGTGTGAATATGAGTGTGTTTTAGCCCTGCCCCCTGGCCACCCTAAAAAGGATAAGCGGAAGAGAATGGATGGATGTTTCTAAAGTTAGGATTTATTTCTGCCTGTGTCACTCATATAATACAACATTCATAATACTAAATCTTTTTTGCTCAAACCTTTTAAAACTCATCTGTGATCCTGCAGTGTGAATACTCCCTCCATAAAGATCAGGTTAAATCCATATTACATGGTATTCCTACTTTAATCTTTTTGACATAGCTTTTCTTATCCCTTAAACCTCGCAGGCATTCTGAATTGTCACAGTAAGGGAACCACAGGTGTATTCATAGTGGCTGCATTCTACTTAGAAGAGGTCTTGCTTTTGTACATGCTGGTTCAGCGATAGAATTGACTGGTACTTTTAATGGAGACATTAATTCCACTGGTCCTATGATTACTCTAGTAAAAATGCCTGATGTGAAAAAGCTCTGTTTGTTTATTTTTCTTCTTTTTTATGTTATTTTAATCTCATGGCCTTTTAAAAAAAAATGGAATGGGTTTTTTTGGGGAATTATACCATCAATTAAACTTAGTAGTACTAAAAACAAGCAGCATAAACAAATAAATGAATAATTACTACACACCTTAATTAGTGAGAATGTGGTTAAACACAGCTGATAATGGTTTCAGTGTTGTCTCTTGTTGTTTGCGTCCCTGGGTTTACCACCATGGTTTATTTTACCTACCTAGAAAAAAACACTTGCCTGTTTTAGGCAACATCAACATCAAGTTTTTAAAAAACGTCATTTTACAGACTAATACAAGGAACACAAACAACTACACTGCATTCATTCTAATGCAAACAAAAAGTACATTATTAATGAACACAGCCTGACCTTTTAAATATTAATAAATGGTTTTTGCTTTGTTCTCTAGACAGTGTATATTTATTTTGTTATTACTGCATTTTTTGACAGTCTTCTCTGGCAAAGCCATTTATCATGTTCATTTTGCTCTGGGTGCCTTTAGAGCCTTAGCAGTGATATCACCTGATAAAATTTCAAGCACTGTTATTTCTTTGTTTGTCTTAATGATACTATCTATCTATCTATCTATCTATCTATCTATCTATCTATCTATCTATCTATCTATCTATCTATCTATCTATCTATCTATCTATCTATCTATCTATCTATCTATCTATATTTGGTTTTTGGTTGCATGTTACATTGAATAAAAGAGTAGTCTCTCCATGATATCATTTAATTATCAATAGCTGTGGAAAATTAAATAATGTGAAAAGAAATGTAACAAAAGTTAGTAACAGCATAGTATTATTTTTGTAGCAACATGATAACCTGTGAGCAATAAATCTGTTATTTCTGTGCAGTATTTGGAAGTCAACATATATATAGTGACATTTACATGGTAGTAACATCGTAATAATGAGGAAATATAGGCGGCTATTTAGTGCAAAAATGAATTCTACTAAATATTCTAAAAGTTACACTTTATTTGAAGATAAACACATAATTATCTGTTACCTGGAAACACCTATGGTAATTTGTGTATAAGCCTTGATGATAAATCAGGGCTGCAAAATGCAAAACTAACCCTTCGTATTTCATTTCATAGTAATATTTATTGCACAGTAAAGCCAGTAAACCCAGTAACAAATGAAACATAGTCAAGTTATTGGTCATTCATTACAGACGTTCACTGAATTTCAAAAGTGAATTTTATCTTTCAAGGTAGAAGTTGCCACATCCAAAGAAGAAACATGCTCCTTTCTTGAGCAGGGAAAAGAGGGTGGTGTAAGCGTCTGGTCGACATAACCTCCAAGCAGAATGTCAGTGGATCACTTCTGCAGCTATAATATAGGTGGAAGGGGATGTAACCAGAAGCGACGAATACAGGTGTGCAGAGAAAAAAAATAAACAAAAAATTGAGATGCAAAGGGTATGGTGAACTGGCTGCTTTAAGTTATGGCACAGGATCATTTGTACAGTTTGCAAAGAGTTGTTTATAGAGTACAATTAAAAAGCGATCCACCTTTTGATCCGCAAAGTTTATTCTGCCAGAAAAAAGCTACAGTTTTTGCAATTCATATTTATTTTACATGAAGTTATTAGTCTCCATGCAATTAATAAAAAATAAGCTTTAATTTCTTGTATAAATAACCTCTGTTCGCCACAGTCAGTGGCATGATAAGAGAGAGCCTGGTTCTCTCAAGCTCCATCAGATGTTCTGGAAAGTATCTGTGAAATGTCCTCTTCTGGTCTTTATTAGATATTTTATGGGGTGCAAACCACAGAGCTTTGGCTGAACCATTCAAGGACAGTTAGAGCTGAATCCCAAAGCCCTCCAGTCTTAGCTGTATCCGTGAGGTTATCAAAGCTGCTCACAGGTGACCCACTACCTGAGTCTCAGGTATCTGCTCTGCTTTGAAGATTTCTTTCTTGACTTTTATCAACAATACGTTAATCGTGCAATATAAAATCTAAATGTTCTTAACCCATACTGAATCCAGGCTGAAGGACGCATACTGTACAAATAGAAAGAAAACAGGAAACGTAAAAAGAGAAACAGAATTTTTAAAAGAAGGACTTGGAGACTTGGGAGAGAAAGAGTAAGAGTTAAGTGCCTATCAGAGATACTGGTTGAGTTAGAAGAAGAGAACAGAGAACAGAGAAAGAGAGGAGAAAACTGTAGGGTCCAGGAAATCACAGAGAGAAAGGCCTGTTGTAGAAATCACTTCAAGGACACTCATCCAAATTGAACAGGAGTGAAAACAAATCAAGTTGTTTTGCTCATGAACAATAAACTGACCTGGTAATTGAATCGCTGAAACAAGTGAAAGAAATGCAAAAAACATCTTAGAAATGAACAAAGACTACACAGGAGTACAACACATGCTTAAATTCCAGTCGTGCTAACTTTAAAAACAGAGGGGAAGGACGGGAGCACCACAAAACAAAAGCACTAAAATACATGTGTGAATGTCGGGTTGTGTGAAAATGTGATGGTAAAAGAAAAAAAAAGCATTAAGAAAAATATTATTTTCGTTTTCCCTTGAAAACAAAAAGCACTGAGAGAGAGAGAGAGAGAGAGCGAGAGAGAGAGAGAGAGAGAGAGAGAGAGAGAGAGCTGTTCAAGGAGAACATGTTAACTATTTCGGGAAAAGCTGAGTTTCCAGGGGAAGATTCTCCTTCCCTCAGTGAAATTTAGGGATAACAAAAAATACATGAAATACATGAAAAGTGAATTATTCTTATTCAAGGTCTGAAGATGCACCAATGTCTCCTATTGGTTGGCATAGCAACACACTTTTCTAGTACACACTGAATGAACAGGAGACGAGTTTAATAGACTGGATTACTCCCATTAGCTGCTATACATTTGAAAACTACATTGAAATCTACAATAAACTGTGTATTACACAAACTCTCCATGATAACTCTTTCTTTATTAAAAAAACCTCCAAAATGTCAAGGATTTTACAAAGCACAAAGTAAATGAGTTTTTTCCAGGTCAAGATGAAACTTCTGAAACCTTAAATCCTTGGGAAAAAAGTATTCATATCATGAAGGGTAATACGTTAATTATTTTTTTAAATACAGGGCAGTCACTCTGTGGTAATCAACATGAGAGCTTTTATTCTTCAGCCGATAAAGTCTTCACTTATGAAATACTTGAGAAAATCATTACTTGTAAATCAAGGAATGGATGAGTGTTTGCTCATTAACAGATGATATTTTCTTCTGATAAAAATTAAGATGAATTACATATCTTCACATTTTAGCTTCAAACCTGCACCTCTCACATTTTCAAGAATCCTGAGTGTGTGTTTTCACTTCTCCCCATCAGAACAAGAAGGTTGCTAGTTTGACAATGAAATTTTAACATTTCCTCCTTCCTCCTCCAATGGCACATTTATCTTTTTTTAATTATTAGTATTATTTCATTTAAAACAACAGCACCAATGAACTAGACCATGTCTAGCCGTGGGCAGGGGTGGGCCCAGTCCATCCAAACATGCTGTCTCGCCAGTTAAAAGTAAAGAAAAATATATATTTTTTGTTTTTATTCAGACAGTGACAAAAGCATCACAGAAAACACTTGTTATTCAGTACACAGTCTACAGGCTGCCTCAAAAGACACCCACTTCCCAGCAGCTTAATGCGATCATATATACAAAACACTTGATAGGAAGCAAACCATTGTGTCTCTTGGAAGTGTTCAACTATGAGCTGAGCAAGTAAACCACCCACAGGCATACACAGTCCCAGTGGCTGCACAGAAAAAAAGAAAAGAAAACGAAATCACTCTGACTTGTAATGTAAGATGTGTTGTGATGTCATTGATGATGATCCTGTTTTCTCCATTGGATACTGAATGACCCGCCACTATATGTGGGTTAAACTTTCCCTTAAATATGCTGTATGGCAAGCCTATTCAAATGGCGGCCCGCGGGCCAAATGCGGCCCAGAAGCAACCTGCGAGTGGCCCTGCCTGTGGTCCTGGCAGAAACACAGAGAAAACGCAAAAAATGAATTAATTAATTAATTTTTAAAAAATTAAAAATTCCTACAGCGTAGTGTAGACTGTGAATGCAACACTCCTAGTAGCCTAGCAATATTTAACCCACAATGCACCGTGATGTAAACATATTAAACAATCATCGTAATATAGGATGCGACAACAGCATGTCTTTCTCACTCCAAAAGCGCAAAATTGACAATGAAAACTGTCGGTTTAACCCTGCCTGGACTGACAAATACTTATTCATTTTACCGAGGTTAATAATCTTACAACCGGAGTTGTACTACCATGGTGAGGGTCCTGTACAGCCCAAGAGAGAGCTGCAGCATCTTCCCTTCATGTTTGCTTCTTGGCGAAGAAGAAAAGGCCTTTCACAGATTCTGAAACAATGAAATACTGCATGCTGGCCGTGGTGGATGCGGTGAAAAGTGAGTGTGACATCTGCTATTAAAAACGTACCCCTGTAGGACAGTTCAAATATTCGTAGAATTGAAGTTCTGGCGTCAGACGAGTTTGAAATGCTGTTAGATGACCTGAAGAAAACTGATGTAATGTCTATAGCAGGAGATCACAGACAGAACTGATAATGCACAGTTATGCGTATATGTCCGTTTTTTGGATGGGAAATTGCTCGGTTTACTACCGTTAGAGGGACACACAGCTGGCGAAATGATGTTTGAGAAGATTTAAGCTCTTTTTGAGGAAAATGGTCTGGATATGAAGCGTGTCTGTATACTTGTGACCGATGGGGCTCCATCCATGGCAGGAAAAGTGAGTGGTCAGCAAAATATTTATTTTAATTTGAAAAGGAATTATCAAAATGTTTTTTGTTATTATTATTAGTATTTCAAATGTGCAAAAATAGTTTAGTTATAGCTCCCTTTTTTTAAAATGGACCTTTTGGTGTGCATTTGTGAGAGGTCACCACCAGATTTATAGGGGAAAAGGAATAAAAAAAATACTTGTTTTTCAGTACAGTTGTGTGGGTTTGAAATTGATCATGATCTGCTGCTTACTGGCTTCAAAAAAATATATCTGGCCCAGATAAATTCCTCGGTTTGAAAATCTGGCCCAACTAACTTCGTAGTTGAATAGGCATGCTGTATGGTGTTGTAATGCTCTTTATAATAGTCTTGTGTACTTTTATAGTAGAACTGGATTAAGTGAGCAGCATAAACAACATCAAGATAAGCTAAAGATAATCCACCACCTGGCCTTTCTGTGAGGAGTTCTCCCCTTGTCTGCGTGGGCTCTCTACAGGTACTCAGTCTTCCTCCCACAGTCCAAAGGCATATAATTAGTGGGATTAGGTTGACTGGTGACTTTAAATTGCCTATTGGTGTGAATGTGAGTGTGAATGGTTGTCTGTCTCTCTGTATTGGCCCTGCAATAGACTGATGACCTGCCCAAGATGTACCTCGCCCAATGACAGTTGGAATAGCCTCCAGCCCTAGAATAAGCGTGGATGGATGATGAACTAGAAGATACTTACCCAACACATTAAATTTCTCATTTTTCATTTTTCATTTTCACTGAACAATTTCATACTGCAGCTACAGTGGAATTAATTACAGCAGCATTTGAAATAAGTCAAACAGTTCTTGAGAAAGTATTAAAAGAGACTGACATTCCTGGCTTATTACATCTGAGTGAAGGTAACAGGCCTTAACATCCAACCTTTTATATTAAAAGAGAAACGGGTGCAATAGCAGAGTTTATCTATTTATTCAGTCACTGATGATTAATTGTTAATTTATTTCGATCATGTAAACAATATACAAATACATTTAGCAAAGAAAAGAAGAGAAAATAATGCTATACAAAATAAAGCTAACACATTTCAATATTGCTTCAACTGTTCCAATTCAATTACGTATGGAAAGGGAGTGGGAAGAAGTACACACTAATCCCACCGCTTTGCCATAACTTATCAGTCAATATTTTGCCAGCTTCTTTACTGATGTAATCTGCAGTAAAAAATAGTAAACAGATTTCTAAAATAATATATATAACATCATGAACCTTTCTGAATAAAGACATTTGCTGAATTTCAACATTTTCCCTTTCTTTATAACTCATGAAGATCACATCTTTATAACACTTTTTGAACTGCTTTATTTTTGGACATTGCTTCAACTCTATACAGTGGGGCAAAAAAGTATTTAGTCAGCCACCGATTGTGCAAGTTCCCCCACTTAAAATGATGACAGAGGTCAGTAATTTGCACCAGAGGTACACTTCAACTGTGAGAGACAGAATGTGAAAAAAAAATCCATGAATTCACATGGTAGGATTTGTAAAGAATTTATTCGTAAATTAGGGTGGAAAATAAGTATTTGGTCACCTCAAACAAGGAAAATCTCTGGCTCTCACAGACCTGTAACATCTTCTGTAAGAAGCTTTTCTGTCCCCCACTCGTTACCTGTATGAATGGCACCTGTTTGAACTCATCATCTGTATAAAAGACACCTGTCCACAGCCTCAAACAGTCAGACTCCAAACTCCGCCATGGCCAAGACCAAAGAGCTTTCGAAGGACACCAGGAAAATTATTGTAGACCTGCACCAGACTGGGAAGAGTGAATCTACAATAGGCAAGCAGCTTGGTGTGAAAAAATCAACTGTGGGAGCGATCATCAGAAAATGGAAGACATACAAGACCACTGATAATCTCCCTCGATCTGGGGCTCCACGCAAGATCTCATCCCGTGGGGTCAAAATGATCATGAGAACGGCGAGCAAAGATCCCAGAACCACACGGGGGGACCTGGTGAATGACCTGCAGAGAGCTGGGACCAAAGTAACAAAGGTCACCATCAGTAACACACTACAACGGCAGGGAATCAAATCCCGCAGTGCCAGACGTGTTCCGCTGCTGAAGCCAGTGCATGTCCAGGCCCGTCTGAAGTTTGCCAGAGAGCACATGGATGATACAGCAGAGGATTGGGAGGATGTCATGTGGTCAGATGAAACCAAAGTAGAACTTTTTGGTATAAACTCAACTCGTCGTGTTTGGAGGAAGAAGAATACTGAGTTGCATCCCAAGAACACCATACCTACTGTGAAGCATGGGGGTGGAAACATCATGCTATGGGGCTGTTTTTCTGCCAAGGGGACAGGACGACTGATTCGTGTTAAGGACAGAATGAATGGGGCCATGTATCGTGAGATTTTGAGCCAAAACCTCCTTCCATCAGTGAGAACTTTGAAGATGAAACGAGGCTGGGTCTTCCAACATGACAATGATCCAAAACACACCGCCCGGGAAACAAAGGAGTGGCTCCGTAAGAAGCATTTGAAAGTCCTGGAGTGGCCTAGCCAGTCTCCAGACCTCAACCCCATAGAAGATCTGTGGCGGGAGTTGAAAGTCCGTGTTGCTCGGCGACAGCCCCAAAACATCACTGCTCTCGAGAAGATCTGCATGGAGGAATGGGCCAAAATACCAGCTACTGTGTGTGCAAACCTGGTAAAGACCTATAGTAAACGTTTGACCTCTGTTA
Source organism: Diplotaxodon limnothrissa (assembly GCF_057381915.1). Taxonomy (NCBI): domain Eukaryota; kingdom Metazoa; phylum Chordata; class Actinopteri; order Cichliformes; family Cichlidae; genus Diplotaxodon; species Diplotaxodon limnothrissa. Next base: position 21,023,007 of record NC_140609.1, on the reverse strand, counting down.
TTGCCAACAAAGGTTATGTTACAAAGTATTGAGTTGTATTTTTGTTATTGACCAAATACTTATTTTCCACCCTGATTTACGAATAAATTCTTTACAAATCCTACCATGTGGATTCATGGATTTTTTTTTCACATTCTGTCTCTCACAGTTGAAGTGTACCTCTGGTGCAAATTACTGACCTCTCTCATCATTTTAGGTGGGGGAACTTGCACAATCGGTGGCTGACTAAATACTTTTTTGCCCCACTGTATATGCAAATATGTGCTTTTGCTTAGTAAATCATCTTTGATTCTTAATCTAAAAAGTATCAGTCTAATTAATATGAGAAATGAGAAATGTAGTAAATGAGTAATGAAAATTATTTTAGTGTCTGGATTTTGTGTGCATAGACGTGATTCAGCTTGGACCATGGCAGATTAATGTCTGTGTATGAAACTTGCTGCAGTAATGTGAACAACAAGAAATGTGCCTCCGGCCCATCGATACCCTTGATTTAAAGAAGAGAAATGTATTAAGTATATTTTAATAAATAAACACAGAATCATAATTTGTGTGATTTTGTTGATAGTTAATCATCATTAATTGCTTAATACTGATCAGAATATAATTAGGTATAAGTTTAACCAATAAAAGAATTATTCTAATAACAGGCCTGTCACTGAGAATCAGTATAGATTAACTTGTTTGTGCAGAATTTCCTTGGAGGGTGTGTGAGAAAGCGAGCGGGATGGGAGGGGGGAGTGAGTGAGACACTGAGGGGACCACTAATCTCGAGAGAATCTCTGACTTTGACGTGTATAATCTGAAAAAGAAGTTACATGTCTTGCAGACTGTTTTTTCCCTCCCCTTTGTTTTCGGTTTCTGCATAGGTACACAGAATGGAGGCTGGTGTAAATTTTGAATCTTCAGCTATTTGGATGCAGGAGAATTTGAAAGGACCAAGGAGGATTGAGGACTCTCCTATCAAGGAAGCTTACATGTGGCTGGACTCTCTTTTTCCTCCATGCCACTGATGACTGTTTGGCACACCTGTGTTATGATCTTACGTCCACCAAAACCTGATCTTGGTCAGCCTGAAGCCAGAGTTAAACAGCCACCATTTCCCTCACGTGTGATATGAGAGTGCTTCTATTGGATAAAAAAGGTCATCTCATTGCTGATAGAGTTCCACCAATTTTTCTCCATCTATAGAGAATGGCTCTCACCGTGGTTCACAGGAGCCCCAAAGCCTTAGAGATGGCTCTGTAACCCTTTCCAGGCTGAAAGATGTCATGACTTTGTTTCTCATCTGTTCTTCAGTTTCTTTAGATCGTGGCATGATATGTTACTTTCTGAGATCTTTTAGCTCCCTCCACTTTGTTAGAAAGATTTTATGTAAATAACTTCTAGTTTCAATGGGTCTGGAAGTAATCAGTGCTGGAAATGGCTAGTGAAATTTAATTAAGTCTTCTAAAAATATGTGGTTAATCACAATTAATTGGTGATTTACAAAAAGGGATAGAATAACGTTTTCACACAGGGCCAGGTAGGTCTGGATAGCGTGTTTTTCTCTTAATAATAAATTAAGTCATCATTTATTTAGAGACACGAATGTATTTTGTATTTACTCGTGTTATTTTTGTCTAATATAAAAATTGTTTAATGATCTGAAACATTTGAGTGCGAGAAATATGCAACGAAGAAATCAGGAAGGTGACAAAATACCTTTTTGTGGCACTGCTGCTGTGAATGAACTCTGATGACTTGCTCTTTACACTACACTTCAAAGCACGAAAGATTTGCCAGAGTTCACGGACAAGCATTGCTGACATTGTCATGTCAGTTCATTATGCAACTGTTGTTTCAAAGAGCAGCGCAATCCTTTTACACAACAGATGAAACGTACAGAAGATGAAAGAGGGAATAAAATGATGGACTGTGGTGGAGGAAAGGAGAGAAGTACAGACACAGGAGGAGGGACAAGAAAGGTAATCAAATGTCAAATCTGTCTGTACAAGCATGCATGCACATTTTAGTGATGTAGCACGTGGATTGTAATTTATATGCTTATTTGTTTACTCCATCTCACTCATATCGCTCTTTCTCTGACCTTCTTCTTTTGTTTCAGTTTGTACTTCTTGTCTGTTTGTATAGCTATCTCTAAATTGGTCTGTGTTGTGCTGTGGATTGTTTACCATCCAAGTCTGAGTTTGTCTAACTGTCCCAAAGGGCGTGTCCAATTACCTGTCAATAGTGGTAGTGGTGGGAAATTAAATTGTATTCCTCCTTTCCCTTTTCTACATCTTGCCTTCCTATCAGCTGTGTTTGCCACCTTATTTCCTTAATATCTAGGCTTCATTTTTTTGTCCCTCTGCCTCAAAACCAGTTTCATCCTTGCCCTCCTCTCTCCTCTCCCTACGATGCCTAGTCATTACTCACTTGCCTCATTTTCTCCTCTTCCTTTTACCAACAAGCCAGTTGGTTGTGTGTGTGTGCAACAGTGTGTTACACTTTCACAATGTGGTGTGTTTTCTTTGATAGTATTTTGGCTGGCCAGCATCCCAGTTCTTCCCTCATATGGCTGAACACATTAAGGGAAAAAAACAAAACCTTCCTTTTCTGTGCTCTGGCGCACTATCCAATCTCTTTCTCCACCATCTGCAGGTGGTTTCAAGGAAGAAAAACAGATAAAAAGAAGACCTGCTAGTTAGATAAAGAAAAAAAAAACACAGCTAAGCACTATGATGGGATTTCTGATGGACACGTGTTAGAAAAGATGAAAACACAGATAGAATGTACATAGTTTTGAAAAAACTAAAAGCAGATTTCCAAAAATTAAGCAAAAAACAAAACAAAAAAAGAAGTAGCAATGAAATTATGTCCTCAAACTTAACTTGTGTGTGCAAGCTGCTCTCATGACTTAGAAACACTGAAAAGTGAAGTGACAACAAGCGTCTATATGAGGAAATATGTATATGTAAGGTGTGATTTCAGTATCGTAAGGCAAGCCAGATCTTTAGGCACACTTTAAACAGGGAAATCATGCCTGGACCCAACCAAAGGGGGCAAAATTAAAGGTACTGTTACTAAGTGCTTCAAGTCTTAAATTAAAAAATAAGACATACTCCAGCATAAAGTACATGCATACACATAGTTGAAAATTAAAAGGCACATGCCCAAAAAGTCAAACGAGTACCAAATTCTTTCCAAAAAGCTAACCTTAGCTAGTGGACATTTAGATTAATCATTAGATGTTGAGAAGGGCTGAAAAGTTTAGGTGCTGGAAGGATGACTTCTAGATTTAAAGAAAGTGTAGAACAGTTCAGACATTATCTGAAATGTGGTCTCAGGTCTGCTACATAAACAGGGGCAAGACCATGTAAGGTGTTTAATACAATTAATACAATGAATTTAAAATTTCACCAGAAGCCAATGTGTGTTCGCCAGCTCGTTTTTGTAATATTTCTGGACCAACTGAGTGGTTCACAAGTCACAGTCTAGACAGGATAACATTATAGTGTGTACTAAAAGATTCAAATTATTGATTGATACTGTAGGTTCACTTCTAATATTTTATAGATGAAAAAAACAACAACTGGGTGAGCTTGAGATGTGAGATTCATTTAATGCCAAATCTAGTACCAGGATTCTTAGCAGCTGATTTGATGTTGCTGGCAAGAGGGCCTGTGTAATGACTGACCTCAGTCTTGCCAGGGTTATAGTAGATGACATTGTATTGGTAGTAAAACACTCAATAAGGCTTTTGAGAAAGGCTCATGAGTATACAGCTGGGTATTGTCAACACAGACAAATGTTTTTAAACAAGGACACACTGGCAAATAGAAAAAAAGCTATAAAAACACGCAAATGACAATGAAAAAAATGCAACAAAGGTAGAAAAAGAACCCAAAAGCTCACAAAACACAAGGTGAGTGTTTTTAGCGAGACAATAACACGATGAAACAGCTACAGAAATGATAGAAACTAAAACATGGAAAGTATTGCATCGAGACACATTTAAAGGAACAATTTTCTTTACTGTGAGAAAAAGATGCAAAGTAATATGTGTTCTAATCACATGACTCATAATACTGTAGATAAATCTGGTTTTTTGTTTCCGTCCAACTTTTTATTCAGCTTCCACTGTGTTTTATTCTGCTGTAGTTGTATTTTTTTGTCTGTGCGTTACTGCAGCATTTTTATATTTGCTGATGTTTTTTTTTTTTTGCAGTGGGTTTGACCTTTCAGGACCACCATTTCATTGTTTATGTTCTGTTATTAGTTTGTGACATTTTTTGTTTTAATCAAGCATTTCCCTGGCCAGAATAAGCCAGTGCTTTATATATCATTCACTTTAGTTAAGGTCAAACTATTTCATGGAACTTTTAAAAATAGGTTTTGATCCATAAAGATCTAGGAAAAGTCAAATAATCTAAGCTGAAAGTAGAGTTGCACTGACTGAAAGTGAAGAGCAGTGCCGGTCTCCAACTGGGTAGTTGGCTGGCATCCTGCCTGCACTGGATGCTCGGAAAACAGATAGGATCATCCTATTATTACGCTTATTACAAATTCAAAGACAGCAGTATCACAGAAAAGTAAAGATTAGCTAAGCCCTTATTCCTTAATGCACCCGAGCAGTTAGCTGGCAGTTAGCCACTTTAGTAAGACTCAGCTTTTGCATATTATCATAACATCATTGAACTAACAAAAGCTTATAGTGGAGAAGCCTCTTAATTTTAGATGCTGTCTAATTTTTCCTGGCAGCAAGCCACTTTTAAAAAAGCAGATTTAAACATCTGTAAATTATTTTCATCTTAATTAGTGTAGACAGGCTTATCTGTTCTACTGAATATCAGCTTAACAGGATACCTCTATCAAGTTTATAGTTGGGATATTCCACTTAGCTTTTAGGTTCACAATACCAACTCAAGTGACTTAATACTCTGCATTTTCCTAAATGCTTATTGAATATTCAGGTGGCTCACTGAAATAGCTATATGCTTCTAGATGTGACACACACGTTGATCTGATCTCTTCATTATCATTATTTGTATTAGCATGAATATGATTTGATTGTCATATCAAATAAACTTTAAGACAGTTGTATATTTTTTCCAGTACAGGTCAGGTTAGACCATCTCCTACAACATAATAATAAATATATCTCAAGGAGAGAGTTCAGGCAAGAAGTTTACTTGCTTAAACATACCCTAACCAAGACACAAAGATCAGCAATAAGTTGATCAGCTAAGTTGAAGAGACTGAGCAGTTCACCTGTGCCAGCTTTTATGGGCTGTAAGACACAGGTGACCCACATTAATTGGCAATCCTCCCATAACAGCAGGCCATAGCGTTCACGATGTTCCACCTTGACACTGTAAATTATTCTGAAAAGAGAAAATAAAAAAGCAACAACAGAAGGTAACATTAAAACACCCTCATTAATTAAAATGGCTACCACACAATCTGGTCCACAAACGAGCCTACACTCACCCCCTTCCCAAATCCAATTTCCTACCCCGGGAACACATTAAGGAGTGGTGGGGAGTAAAAATGAATGTTAGCAGGTATAGTAAGTTGGCCTAATTTGTCCTTATTACAGAGATTTTTGATCATTTCTGATAATCATAACTAGTATACAGAAGAATGCATCTACCCCAGATAGAAATAGGTTGAACAGGAAAAAAATTAGCCTAGGAACATCAAGTGAAAATCTAGTCGTTGGCACTTAAATGAGCACCAGGTCTCATCACCAGTGCCCAACGCCACGTAGTCTGCACACACACACACACACGCCCACACAGCACTGCTTTGCCAAAACTCCAGCAACAAACAGCCACGGCTGGAATTAAAATATGCGCATCAACCACAGCAGAACACCAAAAGGCTCTTCTGAACAAAAGATATTCACACTAACCAAAATGTTCAGAAAGCCAACAAAGAGGGAACCAAGCTACAGCAAAGCTGACAGCAAATCAATGCAGTTAATGGGGTCTACAACAAAGCTACCAGACCAAACTACCAATCTAAATATTTCACACCACTATTCAAGTTCAACTTTGTGACTCTTACTCTTCATACATTAACCAGTTAAACTTTGCCACATAATTACACCACAAGACTAATTTCTTCTGGTCTGTTTTCGTCTGCTGTAAAAAAAGAAAATGTGACCAAATAAATGTACATTCATAAAATACTTCACTTTTATAAGCTTTGAAAGGATCCCTAAACTTGAATAAAAGCCAAGTTGCATCAATGAAAGCAACAGTAGGACTAGAAGGCTAAATTGGACAACAGACAGTAGAGTACAAAGAAAGAAAGACATCCGTGTTGATTGCTTCTTCTTCTTTTTTAAAGTAAAGGCAGTTCACTATCTATTAAAAACACAGGCCTGATGTTGTTAATAACAGGTCTTTTTCTTGCCACCTCTAATCAGAATGGTTTTCATAATCATACTTTTTCTGATATGTAGGAACCTTAGACCAGACTAGACATTCTTCTCACAGCTAATAATTTAAAATTCTTATTACTGCTGTGTGATCTCCTTCCTGGTTGAGCTGATATATTTATGAACATATTTGAAATATTTGTCTAAGCTGCAAATAAGCAGAATTCTCTTTTTGGCTCTTACACTGGTGTCAGAATTGAACATCAGCTATGTAATGCTACTTAATACTACGTTGGCAGACTGGTTTCCAAAGCAATGAATCTACGGATTTTGGATACACATGTGCTAACGAGAAACACTGAAGAAACATGGTAGATAATGTCTCTGTAAAGCACTTTGAATCACCTTGTTGTTGAATTGTGCTATACAAATAAACTTGCCTTGCCTAGATAGTTTTTTATTAAATTAGACATTTTATTTATTCATGAGGCAGTAATCCAAAGGCGAAAATGTTAATATAAAACACTGACCACTGTGAAAAACCGTCCTATTACAGTATAATGACTTCTGTAAATTAGAGGTAAATTGGACATGAAATAGAAATTCACCAGATTTCCTGGCAGAGATGATTTCTTTTATCGAATAATGAATATATTTCTGAAAATATGCAAGCATAAGTGTGGGATTCGAGAGCATTAATCTGTTCATGTTTGATACTGTAGACTTACTTAAGGTAAAAGTACACTAAGCCCAATCAAAGGTCAGGCACTCCAATTAATAATAATCAGCTACCAAGCACATTTTCCCACTGCTCAGCTCACCTCGGAACATTATCACTGAGTTTCGTACTTGTTCTTTTAATACAGTGTCAATTTTCAAATGGTCACTTTCTGGTCATTTGCATTAATAAAGGTGTTGTTGAAGACTGTTTGAAAAAAGGCAGTGCAGCTACTTTAATGCTGTTAAAATATTTTACATTGCTGCTGCATCTTAGTAACTTAAGCACTTGATCATGCTCCGTGACAAATGTGGAGACAGACTGCTGCTGGCAGGCACAAAGACAGCGCTTCTGCTTGCTTACAAATAGGGGTATGTGTAAACAGACGTATTCAAAATATGATGCCAACCTCTCGCCTAAGTAATGTGTAAAAAAAAGAAAAAAGTACAATGCAATTGCATAACAGAAACAGGCTTTTTGATTTGTGTAGACCAGGGGTGAGGGAACTCCGGGCCTCGAGGGCCAGGGTCCTGCAGGTTTTAGATGTGTCCTTGATCCAACACAGCTGATTTAAATGGCTAAATTACCTCCTCAACATGTCTTGACATTCTCCAGAGGCCTAGTGATGAACTAATCATTTGATTCAGCTGTGTTGACCCAGGGTGATATCTAAAATCTGCAGGACACCGGCCCTTGTGGTCTGGAGTTCCTCACCCCTGGTGTAGACCTTTGTGGTCACATAGATCGTTGCAGCCATTTCAAAGCCATATGCAGGGTATACAGCTGTATGGTGCACTCAATACATATTTTGTTTTGTTTTTCTAATTTGTAAGCAGTGCTGTGTAACTTGCTTTTTAAATGTTTTAATGGTGACCTGCAAAGTGCCTGCAGTTGAAATAAAACATGAATAAACTAAATAAAACAATGGCTTTTAGAATGAATGAACTGTTATTATGTGAGTCATACACTAAGATAAATATGAGGAGCAATCAAAGATTTAGGAAACTATGCAAAAATAAAACTTATTATTTAAATAAAAGTTCTGGCTTCTAGCTGTGATACAAGCTTTAGCTGAAGTGCCCATTGCCTTAACATTCATGCTAATTTGCACTGTGAATTTATGACCTTGAATCACAATTTTTATCAAGTTCTACACTAACACAATCAATTGACCATAAGAAGATTGATCCAAACATAGCAGTAGTATTGGATGCACTCTATTGATGTACAAGGAGATGACCTTGGGTTGAATATAACAGTCAATTTTTTTTCCAAGTACTGTCCCTGAAATTCTGTCAAGAAAGGAAATTCCAGACTGATTAAAGTGCTGAAACTCTGGATGAACAGGATACTGAAATGAGCTGAAGAGAAGGCATCTTATTATCACCCCAATTAGAGATTGCTTACCATTTCCTGCTGTGTGCATGTAGACGTGTGTACACACAGCAGCATAGTTGTGTGAGAAGGAACATTTGTGTGTGTGTGTGTAGAGAGAGAGAGAGAGAGAGAGAGAGAGAGAGAGAAGGAGGCTATATGAGTGCATGAGTAAGTTTGCAGTTCCTCCAGTCATTCCTGCCCTTTCATCTATAATTAGTGTATGTTGCAATGACAGCTTGGTGCAGCACTCAGATTGGCACAATGACTGATGGGCAAAGCAAACTGTAATTGGTTTAACTGGTTTTTGCCAGTCAAAATGTTTTTGTTTGGTTGCATTTATAAGAAATAGTCAGGGTTAATTTCCAAAACACTATTGAGACAAGGTGACGATTATTTTAACTTTGTGCAGTTACAACTATCCATCTGTTGCCCTATTGGTCTATTTATTGTAGACAGTTCCTTATAATCAGCTAAGAAGCAACCAAAAAATCGATGTGCAGGGATGTGCAGGAAAATCAAGCCAATATGAAGAGACAAATGTGATCTGGGACCTTAAATTGAGTAAAATACATCTTGTAAACATCCCCTGGGGCACATACCGCCCTTGTGAAAATACCAACTCTGATGTAGGCACAGCAGAGTACAGTCACCTAATGGCTGAAGGAGAGCATTGTCTGTCTCAGTTTCATGGATGGTACAGAACTAACTCCCAAAGAAGACTGGGACGCTGCAGGTCATACTCAGATCACGATAACATCTTACTTCCAATTGTCTATTCTTGTTTTAGTCCAAATAACACTGTGGGGGCAAGAGATAGATATATTTTCCAGATATAGTTTCCATTTTCTGTAGTAGTGTTGGTAATAACCTGGACACAAACCTACTTCTGCTCTCCCGTGAACAAAGGTCTGTGATTATAATGAATGAAATCTATCATCCATCCTCCTCTTTGTTTCTGTGTGCTTATGAAATACTAAATAATCCATATTGGTCTGCAGCATAGCTAACACAGTGGTTATGTATGCTTTATAACAGGTGAAAACATTGTACAGATTTAAAAAATCTAAATCAGCTTAAAATAAATAACTGTATAACTGTGATGGGTTAATGATGACTGTTTCCTGTATGCTATTTTCCTCCTTGCTTTCCTGTCTGGTCTCTATTGCCAAACAATAATTAAAATGAGAATAAATCTACTTGTTCCTAAATCTACCTGTAAACTGTTACAGCCCCATTCCTCTTTATCGGGAAACATGATTTCCTCGAGGTGAAGTGGAGAAAGCAATGAAAATTGTTGTAAGAGAGCAGCCAGCACCACTAAAGCAATAAGCAGGAGAAAATCTGATTGAAGAAATGGAAACAATAGTGTCGAAGGAGGTGCACATTTCCAACATGGTAAATGGTAAATGGCCTGTATTTATATAGCGCTTTACTAGTCCCTAAGGACCCCAAAGCGCTTTACATATCCAGTCATCCACCCATTCACACACTGGTGATGGCAAGCTACATTGTAGCCACAGCCACCCTGGGGCGCACTGACAGAGGCGAGGCTGCCGGACACTGGCGCCACCGGGCCCTCTGACCACCACCAGTAGGCAACGGGTGAAGTGTCTTGCCCAAGGACACAACGACCAAGACTGTCCAAGCCGGGGCTCGAACCGGCAACCTTCCGATTACAAGGCGAACGCCCAACTCTTGAGCCACGATCGCCCATGTTTCCACAAAAGAGATGAAAAATAAACAAGAAAACAGGCTGAGGTGAACATAACTGAGGTGATAATCATTGTTTCCCCTAAGACACTCATTGCAACAAGTAAAAAAAAAAGTAAAGTTTTGACATCAAAGCTCAAATGGGAAACAGGAAACAGACCATAAGAAAAGAAATGGTGGATTGATTTGACAGAATGAGTAGAGAAACTCAGAGCAATAATTATTGAATAAATTCACAAACTCCAGCATCTTTGGGATAATGCCAAGAAATGAAGCAGCACCTGATGGCATCCAGCAAGAAGGGATGAGACAAGATAACAAAATGTCTGTTGGAATATTTAGAGGTTTTTCCTCATTTTGTTTTCATCACATGCAATTTATATTTGATTGTTACGTGTTTAATTCTCATTCTGAGTATTTTTAGGTTGCGATGTTTTGAAAAACTGTAAATCATCTTGATGAAACACTACTGCTACTACTACTACTACTAAAAATAATAATAACAATAATAATAGCTATTTTTATTAATAGTCATCATAGGAGTAATTGTAACAGCTGTAGCAACAGTAGCATTTGAGAGACAATTCAATTCAATTATACAGCACCAAATTACAACAACAGTCACTTCAAGGTGCTTTATATTGTACGGTAAAGACCCTATGATAGTACAGAGAAAGCAGAAAACATAGGACTCATCATTTGCCCTCATATATGATGTGAGGCAGTTTTAAATGTATTTAGTACAAGAAAAATTCAGGCAAGATTGAATTGAACATTGACAAATAACAGATTTGCTGCGTGAAACATGCACATGTGGTGACTGTGGATGAGGCCCATTCAGTGGAGCATTTTACTTGGGTTAAACATGCTTCGCTGGCTAGCTGTAGAGGGTGGGATACATCGCCCGTGATGGAGAGAAGTTTTGACATCTTTCTCCTCTCCGCTTCTGTTTGGTATGTAATGGTAAGGGTCAAGTTTAGGGTAACAAATGAAAGTTTAATAGACTATCCTCAGACGTGTGTGTGCGTGTAAGCAGAGATAGTGAGTTTTAAGTTGTGTTGTTGCCTCAGGTCTCTACTCCTCTTTGAAGTGGGAGAGCTATGTGGTTTTGATATGAAGGCATTTAATAGCGCTCATTCACACTGTGATTGTATATGTTTGTGCATGTGTGTCTTTAAAACCGTGAAATTCAGTCTCCCTTGTTTTTGCGTGTCTGTGTTTGTATGTATATATATATATATATGTTAATTTAAAGACAATTAAGGAGTCTGCAGAAAACAGTGCAGCTGTTGCTCTGTCAGTGGGTTTTCCTCAGCTGTTTGATGGGTGGCTGGATTTATTTCTGTTGCCTTCTAACCCCCATCTTAACACAGCCACCTCTAATGCAAAAGACCTCAATTTGCTTTGGGACTGCATACTGTTAATGTTAAATTCACACTGTCTGTGGTGAGAGAAGCAAACAATGCAAAGAAGCTACCATGCAGAGATAAATGACCATTTTGATACCAAGCAAACAGCCAGAGGCTATGATCAGCCCTTTCCCCCCCCTTGCTTTTGTTAAAAAGCATATAAGCATAAAGTAAAAAAAAAAAAAAAAAAAAAATTCCCCACTGGCCTTCATCAGTCCAACAACAGGCGATTGGTGAAACATTAGCATTTAGCGTAAAATGGCACGGGGGCGGGTGTCTCAGTCCCCACAAACCATTTTCATTAAACACACTCATTGAAGAGCTTGTTGTAAACTGGCTTTAAAATCATCTATTTAGGTTTATTTTGGTTTTAAACTAGATACACCCAGCAAGCTGTAGGATGTAAAACAAAGGAATTAGACGATAGCTCACAGCCTCTATGTAACCCTGGTAAGATTTACAGCAGTCAGAAGTACAGGGTTCTTTGAATGCTTCATAGTTCTTGTCTGATAGTTTAATTTCCGGGCTTGTCCTTAAGACATCACCTGCAGCTCGGTGCGCCTGAAGGTGTGGTGTAGGGCAGGGGTCTGCAACCTTTAACACCCAAAGAGCCACTTGGACCTGATTTCCACACAAAAGAAAACACTGGGAGCTGCAAATACTTTTTGAAATCTAAAATGAAGATAAAAAAAAAAAAAAAAAAAAAACAATATATACAGTGTTACCTTTATGCTTTGTGTGAACAACTAAATTATACAAATATTACAAATATTTATTAAGCGCTTTTCACAGACAGGCAGTCGCAAAGCGCTGTACACAAATATTAAAATAAACAATACAATCAATAGACATTATACACAATGTAAAAGATCAAATGTAAATAATGTAAAGAATATAAAATACGTAGATCAACAAAAGGCTTGTTTGAAGAGAAAAGTTTTTAACTGCTTTTTAAAAGAATCCACAGAGATACTGAGGTGTGTTGCTTATGAAATCCATGAAGTGCTACCAAGAAAATTACATTTTATTTGTGTAATTAACACATTTTGAACTCATAACAAAAGGAAAAACACCCAGCTGAACTAAAATGATCCATGTAGCAAACAAAAACTGTTGTTAGCCGCCACCCTTATATCGCCTTTGGGCTTTTGGAGCCTTGACCTGACTTTTAAAAAGTAATTGGAAAAAAGCACTATGCTGCTAAAGAAAAATAGATATTTGCAAAATTCTGCCTAAATATGCATTTTACCTGGTTAATGTGTGTGGCGGGGCGTGGTCTGCAGTGCCGTTGTATGGGAGTTGGACGCACCTGAGCGGCACCCGCAATCACGCCTCGTCACCTTAAAGTCTGTGCTCTCTCTGCTGTTGTGTTGGTGTCAAGTGTTCTGTCTGTGAGGTGCCCACACTTGAAAAAGACCAGACTTTGAATTTCACTCAATTTATTTTGACCAGCTAGTTAGATAGCCGATAGGTAGGTAGATGGATAGATAGGTGAAAAACCTTTCGACACAAAAAATAAAGAACATTTCATTAATCATTCAGATAAATTAGATGCATTATACAGAAGACAAATGAAATAACAAAAATATATACACTTCAGTAAAGCCACTTAACATAGCTAAAGCTAAATACTTTTGTCTAAACTATCATTTAACCCAGTTTAAGTTAGTTTTACATTCATTGGTTTTTAATCACAGAGCTGAGTAATTTCAAACAACGAAGATGAAATAAACTGTTTCTTAAATACACAAAATGTGTCTACCTCGCATTTTTACATTTTATAACAATTACATTTTTAAAGTATACATTTTAGAGTTTGCAAATATTTTAATAGAGACTTTAACCAAGGATTTTCTTTTACAAAGAATTATTTTCCTTAAATTAAACCAAACATATTTACACTAGTTTTAAGATTCACCCAAGGATTTGGGGTAACTATTTTTAGTATTAATAAAATAAATATGTGGGAAACACTATCTAAATAAACAATTTATTCAAACATAAACATTCATTTTAATATCAATATAATTTTTTCAACTTAAATGCAGTAACTATTTCCCAAAGCATAAATACATTTCCACAATTGAGCTTCCATAGTTCCCAAACATATAAGCAGCAAATATGAGTCCAAGATCTTACCGATAGCCCGTCTAGCTCAAAGTCTTCCTCACAGTGGAAAGTGGATTGTGCTTTGTTTGCTGTCCTCTCAGTATGTCGCACCCAGGTCAAATGACTGCTGCATGCATTTTAAGGTCTACTAGGCACGCCAGCCCTTGATTGCTCTAATTCAGCTCACCTGGCGGAGCGGCGCACACCAGGCCACGCATAGTTATAGATTGCACACAAGGTCTAATCAGCGGCCACACGCAAGCAGCAGCACAGAGCAGGTAGTGGGCAGGAGGAAGGCAAGGGAAGGGAAGGGAAGGGAAGGGAAGAGAAGAGAAGAGAAGAGAAGGGGAGGGGAGGCAGGGAAGGCAGGGGAAGGAAGGGAGGGGAAGAGAAGAGAAGAGAAGCAGCCACACCTACTAGGTCAGCGCGACAGTTGGTATGTGTCGGGCTGTATGCGTACAGCAACCGTGTGTGAAAAGCGGTCAATAAAGAGATGCTGAAAAGCGTGTTCATACAAACATCGTCAGGTCTGCCGTGATATGTTTACAATAAGACTTCTGGTCCCGAACCAGATACAAGATATAATTTTATTTTTATATTTCAAAATCAAAATAATCTTCCAATTTAGAACTACAAGTTAAAAAAAGAACTAAACTCAAATAAAATATATTTCAGCTAAATACTTCTAATTTATTTTCCCAAACCAACCGGAGCCACAAAATAAAGACTATAGAGCCGCATGCGGCTCCGGAGCCGCGGGTTCCCGACCCCTGGTGTCGGGGAACAAAGACGGCAAGGAAAAACTACATGCTGCCGCAGAGCACGGTTTTCCAGTTGAAAGAGAAAAAAGAGGTTCAATTAACATTTGTGAGAGAGCTGCCGTTAGTGGTGAACCACAGACGGGTACCTACCTTGAAGGAGTGTTTCTTTGAACTTTTTGAACTATTCTGGTGAGTTAGCCTAGCTCACTTAGCAGTTCATTCTATTGCAGTTCAATGCACTAAAAAAATAACTAACCAGTCAGAATTATAGTAAATGTTGTTTAATGATGTTTCAGATGTGTTTTCATAGTATTGCGATGTTGTGACAGTTTTGTTTATTATGAGTGTTTAGTGTTTTTTCCTTTCTTGGGCCTGCTAGTTCAGCCGAGGCCAGCTAAGTGGTTATGCGCAGTTCACGTGCAATAGCTGTGCTGTAGCTGTAACTGCGGGTGATGCACAGTAATGCCAGTGTATTTACTTTTAATGTGTCACAAGATGCAAATTTATTTTAATATTTAAAAAGAACCAAGGACATTAGGAACAAGGACATTTAAGGAATGTGGACATTTGTGTGCAGACTGGTTTTTTTTTTTTGAGGAACAGTTCCATGGGTGCCAAGTGAGGAGCTGGTATCGTGGGTCTAAGACACTGTTGCTGCTGTGGAGGCCTTCTGTGTCAGGACGCCGACACGTTGATGCCTGCCGTACCAGGAGGGCGGTAGGGAAAAAACAAAAGGAAGCCCACCTGAGAGATACCTTATTATTTTCTTTTGCTACTTTTTCCCCGCCTGAGATTCAGGTCGTTTTCAGTTCTCAACCCAAGACAGTGGGTGACTGAATAAACTGACACCATAAGGAACTGGACACTCACATGTTATTTTCTTTTCTTTTTCCTTTTCTTTGGGGTGTTGAAATATTGTGTTTTCTTTCTTGTCTTACATCTATTTTGATTGTTTCAATTATTTTTGTGATGCATTTGAGATGGTTACTGCATTTGAAGGTATCCCTACATTGAGGATGAGCAAAGGGAACTGATCCAAAGAAAAAATATATATAAAGCAAACTTTGTTTCACAAACCTGTGGTCGTGCGTGTTATGTGGGTTGGAAGTCTTATTGCTCTTACAGAGTTGCTACCGCCAATCTCCTTCCCAAACCTAGATTCGGATATTGTAGACATCGCACTTGGGCGAGCAGTATAGATCATCTCTTTATAGATAGAGGGACACACGTCCAGGTTACATCTAGGTAGAGATAACGTGTGCTATCTTGTGTTATTTTGGTCTTATTTTGCATTAATTAATCAACCAGTAGATTGTGTAGTCACCTCAAGAGACTGTTTGCAATTCAGTCACTTTCCTGTTTTGTGAATGACAGAAATTCCTTTATCCTTTATCTTCAGCATACACCTGCTATTAGCATGGACTTGAAATCGCTCTTCTCAGCGAATTATTTATCACGTATAATTCACAAAGAGGAACACGTTTAATTAACAAAATAAAATCTCTTATTCCTCACCACCAAATTAATTGTTCAGTTGCACATTTACATGTTATTTTAAAATCTCAGTCACATCAGTCTTCTGGGGGCATAGTGTTTACTGACAGTCCGAATGGTCCAGGGGAAGAAGCTGTTTGTGAGTGGAGGTGTGGGACCTGATTGACCTGAGATGCTCAACAGAGGGCAGCAGGTCAAACAGGTGATGGGTGGGGTACAAGAGGTCACCTGGTTTTCCTGAGAGAGGAGGAGGATCTAGCGATGTTCTCCAGGGATGGCAGAGGGCAGCCAATTATTTTTTGGGTGGTGTTATTTACCCTCTGTGAAGCCTTCCTATTTTCAGTTATGGGCCCTGTGTACCAAATACCCAGGGAGCAGGAGTCTACCGCTCTTCGCTAAGGAGCAGTAGAAGGACAGCAGCAGTTTTTGGTCCAGGTTATTAGTCTGGACCAGTTAGTTGAAGTGGTTGAGGCTGGTTGGTTAGGAAGTCCTTGATCCAGGAGCAGGTGGCAGGGGGGATTTCAAGGTGGTCCAGTTTGGTGGTGAGGAAGTCTGATGTTATAGTGTTGAATGGTAAGCTGTAGTCCACAAAGAGCTTCCTCACGTAGATCCTCCTGTTCTCCAGGTGGCTCAGCACTCTGTGAAGGGTGATGGTGACGGCATCCTCCGTGGACCGATTTGCTCGGTAAGCAAACTGGTATCAATCGAGGGAGGGGGGTAGACCGTCTCTGATGTGCTGAGACACTATCCGCTCGAACACTTTATAACTACAGATGTGAGGGCTATAGCTCTGTAGGCATTGAGGCTGTCTATACCAGACTATTTGAGGATGTGAATGATGGTTGAGGTCTTCAGAAAGGTGGGAATGATGGGATAGGAGTCAGGGAGAGGTTGAACAGCCTGCTGAGGATCTCTGCCAGTTGGTCCGCACAGGCTTTAATCACAGTCCCTGGGATGCTGTCAGAGCTGGCAAGTCATGTAGCTTCCATATCTGAAAAATGAATTCAGTGTAAAAAAACCTACCCAAAATCTACGTTCTATCTGAAGGCCACCAGATTGTAATAACTGTGATTGCAAAAATATTTCCAGTCCTATAGAGGTCTCTGGGAAAATAGCTTTCTGACTTGAAAGCTGACTGACTTGGCTCAGTGACATTTTTGGGTGATTCTGAATAAAATAAAAAATTAATTTGTTCAATTATATGTCATTTGCCGATGAACATGGGGTTTCACAGTGAGACCTGTACTTTCTCATTACGTCTGATTTTTCACAACCAAGATTGTGACAGCGAAAACAAACAACTTGAAGGAGACTTCGGAAACTAATGGGAGATGTCACTGTGGCTACAGTGTCCATGCTGAAAACTCAAGTCCTGGATTTGAAACTATGATCAAATCTCAGTACTTTGATCTTTACTTTTCCATGTTTGTCTACACCACCTCTCCACAGGCTAATCCCAAATAAATGAAATGTATTGAACTACAACATCAGTTGTGTCTTCTAGCCCCCCTCTTATTTTCTCTGGGCCCTTTCTCCATTTATCTCCCAATTAGTGTTTCTTTTATTAGAGCAATTTAGGTTAAACCCTCCAACAACTGTCTTTCCCTTTTTGGCTTTCCTTCTCTCTCCATTCAGTCCTCTTGTTCTTTCTCCATCTCCCCGTGCCACTTCCAGCTTTTGGCTGCTTTGTCTTTCATCTCTTTTCTGTTAGCCTCCTCTCTCATCTCCCACAAGATTTGCACACAACTTCTCTCTCTCTCACTGTGTCTCTTAAGCCTCTCTCTTCCTCTGCCTCCTGCTGAGCCCCTGCTCTGCAATCTTGTCATTACACACTAAAAACACCTTTTATCAGATGAGACTTCAAAATAACACATTATCCCACGACGCATGTGCACACATATTAACAACATCCAAATAACACACAAACATTTGATCTGTGTGATCGCGACTGGGTTGAGACTGGAAGTTAATACAGATGTCGTATTATACACGTGCAATGCTTGTACTGGCATGGTGAAATTATTAGACTCTTTCATTCTTGTACTTCTACTGCGTGATACTTCCAATCAATACTGGAGGAGTTGACTTAGAAGGAATTCTGTGTTTTGCTGAAGGACACTTGAGCAGGATGGATGGCTGCTGTCATGCAGGATTGAACACGGGTCTTGCAGCTAAAGGACAGTTTCCCAGGTCACTAACGTTTCGTCACCACAGTGTCTGCATGCTTTCAAGTGCGTGCCAGTGAAGCGTAGCAGTGAGTGACAGCTGTGATAGATCGAGGGTGTCTGACATGCACAATAAAGGCTGAAAGACAGAATAGCTTGCTACTGCAAGATACTAATCTGCATCCACAAATTAGTATAATTTGCATTTATCTCCCAGGAGATTTCAGTTTTTTGTAGTATTTTTTCTAAGGACAAGACAGAGCAATGTCCCAGTAATTACTAACTGCAGATGCCACCAGCAGAGAAAACAGGGTCTATTGCATCTATATTTCCAGGTGTGTGTCCCAATGCTTACACTGCTTTCTGTTGCTTAATCTCATTATTCTCCCCATCATTTTGGTTTTGTTGGCAGATTAACACAGGAATCAAGCTGGATTTAGTTTCCTTTTTGGGACACAGGGTTTCTCAGGCTTTTGCAGGTTTCTCGCTCAGTTAGTAATTCTGCTTCTCTTGCCTTGCTTCACTCTATCTTCCTTTTTGGTCCCCTCCTCATCTCTCTGTTAGTCTTTATCTCTCTGATAATCATTGTCTCTGTCCCCATCTTTCTCAGTATTGATTACACTAGCCAAGCCCAGAGATAGACTGACGACCTGTCCAGGGTGTACCCCGCCCTTCACCCCATGACAGCTGGGATAGCTTCCAGCCTCTCCTTTGAGCCTGAATTGGATAAGCAGAAGGAAGGAAAAGGATCAATTGATTACACTACCCTACTGCTTTCTCCTTTTTTCAAAAAGTATTTCCATTACTTCCACTTCCTCCCTCCTTGTCCAGCTTTTGCTTCTCCTATAATTAAAATGTATTTTATAAGTTACAAAAAGAAAGCTGACTCTTCAGAGTTGTTGTTTGTAATCCATCCAGTCAACTTTCAGCTTGTGCACATCTAATGATTTCACTGTTCCCATTATGTTTTAAGGTAAAACACTTTTTAACCTGAAAAATGAAAAAAAAAAAAAAAACTTTACAAAATGTCAATACGGCAGAGCGGCCTGCTTGAACCCTGTGACAATAAGGTCCATTTTCACTCAGCTACGTGGCCAGGAAGAAAAGTAGGTTCAACAATAAGCTTACTGGTTGATTAACAATTTACTCACCCACTGCTAACAGCTGTTTGAGATATTTTTCCTCATTTAGTCTCTTTATCTCTCTTTTTATCCATCTGTTTCTCTCTAAAACTCTCACTGTCTCGCACTGTGTGAGTACGTGTGTGTAGTTCCTGATGAGGTTAAGCACATGATTAATGGGTCTATCTAACAGCGTTTACACTGCACTCATCTCCACTCAGCTACACAGAGGAGCACACACATACACCTCGTCGCCCAGGGTAACAGTATGTAAATGATATGTAGATGACAGGGAGTCAATTAGGAGACCACAGAGCTATGACTCCACAGAACTCCATTAGTGAAGCACTGATCAGCTCTCAGGCTTTTTTTCCCCAAAGCTCTGCTTCTATCCTCTATCTATCCATTGATGAGTATCTGTATGAGTGCACAACTTGGGTGGCTGTAGCTGACGAGGCAGAGCCGGTCATCCGCTAATCAAGGGGGTTGTTTGTTCGATCCCTGACTGCTCTAGTCTGCATGCCAAAGAATCTTTGAGCAAGATACTGAACACAGAGTGGTGCTCGATGTGTGCATCAGAATCTGAAAGTTAGATAGAAATCACTTAGACAGAAAACATGTGCATGGGATATGTTGTATGAAGTGGCTTGAGTGCTCAAGTAGAGAAGCACTAAATAAGAACCAGTCCGCTTGTAATTTGACAAAAAGCAACCTTTATTTAATGTAGTGAGGATTCATCATTTGTAAGACATTTTGCTTTCTCTTTACAACTTCAAAGGGTTGATTGAGGGAAATATTTGACTTTGTGCTGAAGGTTTGAACTTGTGAGATTACAGAATTTTTAGGAGGTTAATTTATGGGCAAGGAGCAAATGCAGTATGTCAAAGAGTGTCACCACAATTAAGATATTTTGTGTGTGTATTTTGTGTTTTGGGTGCACACATGTAGTAATGGCAAGAGATCTCTGATGAGCTTGTAAAAAGAGCAGTAGTGACTTACAGCTGACCAAAAATCTTTTTGCATGCAAACTGTGTTGCAAATGTTCTTATGAATAGCCAAATAGCTAAAATACTGAAAAAAAAACCATAAATCTTCCAAGAGACACAATTATGTCAGGATATCATTACTAGTTTGAGACTAATTGTGTTACCAATGGGGTTTTTATACTATACAGTTGTTTGTGCCTTAATGACGTGGGTTTTGTTCTTAAGTCTTATAAATTAACATTTGAGATTTGCCACTGAGTAGTTTGTTTAATTTTATTTATAGTCAGACTGATATAGTATCAGAAACAAATACTAGGCAGCAGGACATTTTTCACAAATTAAGCCAACGAGTCTCAAAGACTCATCTCATGGCTTAATTTCCCAAACACCATAAAGAAAAGATACTTTTAAACCAAATGCATTAAATTTGATTTGTATCCTAATCATTAGCTGAGATTCTGCTATTTTTACATAGATTTAAAATGTTGCTTTTTTTTTAATGGATCAAAAGTGGAAACTGAATTTTCCATTTGACAAGCAAATCCCTCTTGATCTCATCCATTTAAATCCCTGCTGGGATGCAGCCCCCAGCACCATCTATATTTACATTCACATTCAAAAATTACATAAATAAGTCACTTTTTTTCTTTTACTGATATTTTTTTTTTGCCCTTAAGGACCTGATTAAAGAGTACATAAAGCATATAATATGTCACTGGGGTGCCGCTATACTTTCCATGGCTGAGCATGCGACCCATATAATGAGGGCTAGAATCCGTACTGCATGCCAATAACTTTCACTCTTTCCAGTTTCCTGCTGCCTGCACTCTGCACTGTCCTGTCTAATAAAGGCAAAATGCCCCCCCAAAATCTTAGCAAAATAAAATGCTAGGCTTCTGTGACCTATATTAGATCTTGAAAAGTCTGTGTCCATTTTAAAAAAGGGTGTATTTTAAGCATGGACCCAGTTAAACTACAGGTAACATTCCGAATGATCTTTGACTCAATTTATCAAACTCGGCGAACAGACTTTAGTCTCCAACTCTAAATACTGTCTGACCTCTTTTCCTTGACCAATTTTCCATCTCTCCATTCAACTACGACTGCAACACATGTGAACTACCCACTTTAAGAGGAGCAAGGAGCATAAATGCACAATCTTAGGTGTCCTCCTTGTGTACTGTCCCTTTCAAACTTCTAACCTTTCTTCTAAAAACATTTCTTCTAAATCATGTATGACTCTACCTCCGTCACAGCTGATAAAAATGGGTTGAAGGATTACAGCACACCTGTGTCTGTTCTATCACCTGTTAAGGTTCAAAATTGAGGAAGGAGAGTACAAACCACCCATGGTCCAGAAGCTCTTGGTCAAACAATGATTTTAATGACTACACACGTGTGGGAAGAACACTCTGTACGCAGACAGCAAGTGATCTCCGACTTAATCAAAGCATGAACAGATATTTTATACCATCAGGGCTTGATTTACTGACGCCCCTTCATGCGTCACAGACAGGATATATACACATACGTCAATATCAAAACAACCATGACTTTTAACACAGAACATCATCTTCTATTTTCATGGCCGATTCCTCCGGTCAACCTTTCAGTTCCTCTTTCTTGCCGAGAAGACAAGGACGGTTCCTCTTTTACCGAGACACTTTCACCGTTACAATCCAGACATGACTAATCTCTCTCTCCTCTAAATAAATCTAACTCATGTGTGTGTGTCACGACCTCACATGCTCTCTGTGTCACCTCTTCACCTACTAACTGTCTGTGTCTCGTCCTCAAATGCTCTTTCTCAATTCACCTGTTGCACTTCTGACCTTTCACTAGACCAGAGGCTCACTGAGACTATGTGTATGTCTTCTACTAAATAAATGTTTTAACCAAGAACCTCTACTAAAACCTTAATATGAAATGACCTGATATATAAGTGTTTTGTAAGCATGTATTGCAATTCCTTCTATGTTCTAGTTTTCCCTCAGCATGTATCACCTGAACAGTCACGTCAGTGAAGCTTAAGACCTTTAAAGAACCTGAACATCAACTCAAATAAGCACAGATATGCATTGTGTACACAATAGTTATAACTGCATCTGAAATACAAAATTAACATCATCATAAACATCTTAAGGCCATCTTAAAGCTATCTGTTACATTGTTAAAGCAATGATCATACTGCAGATTATATTATTAATGCAATGGTAATAATGATGATTATTTAACAATAGCAGTAAAATAATTTCCCTGCTCCACACACCCCACCACACACACACACAAACACACTTTCCACACCATTCTCTCTATAACTGGGCAACACTGAAACCGACCAAAGTGCCTTCGTCTTTAACACACATTCATCTGCGTATCTTCCATTTGCGAACTCCTATCTCGTTTCCTCCTCTATCCTCTTTTCTTGTGTCTGTGTCCATTCATGCAGTTAACAACAAACTTGTCTGTGTAGCTTTCTTTTCCTCCCTATTTTCTTCTCTGTCCATCAGCCTCTCTTTTAACCCTCCCTCTCCTCTTTCCTTGTCACCTCTTAAATTCTCTCTCTCCTTTCCTTGTTTTTTTCCCTCTGCCCATGTGTGACAAGTCATGCGGTTAACAACAAAAGAAAGCAGAGAGTTGCTGCACACCAGGTTGAGTCACGTGGCATGCCGAGTCTTTGACTTACCCCAACCGAAGAGAGATAAAAGGTGAAAACTCCACCTGATTTAAATTTGGCTGTTATCCCCTCAAGGTCAATGATACACTGCTCCCAGTGCTCCTGTGCACACACTGACATGAATAACACAAGCTTTCAGGCCTGATTCATGAACCGCATTCATACCTGCTTGTGTGTCAGCCAAAGAAAAAATGGGAAGCAGGCATGATGGCTCCCTCACATCCGGACAAGATACATTTTACTCCTACAATAAGGAAGAACCTCCATCCTGCAATATGTAATTTTCATGTAACATCCAAGTAGGTAGAGCCACTTCCTCTTCTCATCTCTTCCAGCAGGATAAAGCAGTATTGCATAAAGCTCAGATAAACTCAAACTGGTTTCTTGATCATGACAGTGAGCTCACTGTACTCAAATAGCCCCGGTCACCAGATTTTAGTCTAATAGAACATCTTTTGGCTGTGGTGAACCACCTGGACATTCACATCATGGGGGTGTATCTGCAAATCTGCAGCATCTCTGTGATGTTATCATGTCAACATGAGTCAAAATCTCTGAAGAATGTTTCCAGCATCTAGTTGGTGCTGGATACTGCAGGCACTGGACAAACTGTATGATGTTATCGACCATGAGAGAGCGCTACACATGGAGGGGGCTTTAATCGTGGCTGGCGACTTTAACAAAGCCAACCTGAAGAAAGTTCTGCCGAAGTACTACTGAAGTGTTGACTTTTTAGTGCATGGTGATAACATCCTGGACCATGTTTACATCTCCATTCCCAGGTGCCTACAAATGCCGCCCCTGACCAGCCTTCAGCAGATCATTTCCCTTTCAGTCCTGCTGCTACCAGTCTGTAGGTCGAGGCTGAAGCATGAGCAGCCAATGATGGACTTGGTTCAGCATTGAACCAACCAATCACACATTGTCCTGCGTCCCTGCTTCCGCACAACAGAATGGTGTGCTTTCCAAACTGCTGCCAACAATAATGTAAATAAGCACACTGAATATGCTGCTGGATACATAAACAAATGCATTGATGATGTCGTACTGCGGCTTAATGTGCAGACTTGAATTAAAAAACAGTTAAAGGACAGTGCAGGGAACAGTGGAGTCTTCTTGCAGTGTCTCAAAACCAGACACATGTGTAGTAAGGTAAAGACCATGACAGACTACAAGGGGAAGAGCTAGAGTGTTGGGGAGCTGACTGCTTATCCTTCCTGTAAAAAGAGAGTGTTTCCTTTCCACTGTTGGTCATAGAGGGTCATAGTTGGGGTTTTCTCTGTTTTCTCTACATGATTGGAGGGTCTTTATAATATAAAGCACCTTGAGGCAACTGTTGTTGTGATTTGGCACTATGTAAATAAATTGAATTTAATAAATAAAATATGTGGGGATGCTGTTTATTGACTATAGAACCGCTTTCAACACTGCAATCCCACCAGTCTTGTCATGAAGCTTTAGGATCTGCGCATGAGTGTCTTAAAATGGAAATGGATCTTGGACTTCCTGACGGGCAGACCACAGGTGGTGCAGATCGGCAATGTCACATCATCTACACTGACGCTCAGCCCCCTGCTGTACACTCTGTTCACCCATTACTGTACACACACAGCTCCAACGCTATTGTTACACTTGCAAATGACACCAAGATTGCTTTTTAGATGGAGACAGTCGGCTTACGGAGCAGAGGTGAAATCCCTGACATCTTGGTGTTGCTGCAACAACCTGCTTCTCAACGTCAGCAAGACCGAGGAGTTTATTGTGGAGAACAGAAGACTGCAGGGTGGAGAACACAGCCACATTTACATTGAGGGGACAGAGGCGGAGAGAGTCAGTTGCTTCAGGTTCCTGGGGATCAACATTAGTGAGGATCTGAGATCTGCTCACATCACATGGATGTGATCGTAAAGGCAGTGAGACTGCAGGTCTTCTTTCTGCAGTGGTTGAAGAGGTTTAGCCTGGACTGAAAACTCACCACCTGCTATCAATGCACCACCAAGAGTATTCTGCCTGGCTGTGACCTGGTACGGCAGTTGCAATGCTCTGGAATACTGAACAGCTTGCCATCCAGTATATCCAGAGACAGTGCTGTAGGAGGAAGACCCAGGGGCGGCTGGGATCCACTCTGATCCCAGCCGCCCCTGCAATACACTCTTCACGCTCCTGCCTTCAGGCAGGTGGTATAGGAACATCCAGACTCACAGCAGCGGATTCAGGGACAGTTTCTACCCACAAGCCATCAGGCAACTGAACTGCTAAAATACAGGACAGTTTGAATATAATAGCTTCCACACAAAACTTTGTACAACTCATTTTTTAAAAATATTTTTTAAATAAAAAAACTAATAAAGTTACTAATATTTTCTTGTTTATCTGCTATATTGAGACTGTTCTGAGTGTAAGAATTTCATTGACGGCAGTGCTGTGCCATTGTTACCTGTATATAACAATAATTAACACTGATTTGTATCTATGCCACAAAGGATAAAGGCAGTTCTTAAGGCAAAAAAGGGTCCAATTAGGTACATTAAGGTGCACCTAATATAGTGTCTGGTCATTTTATCTCAGAATATCTGATTATTTCATCTCTGGTCATTATGTGTGTTTTTTAGGCTTTGTAGTGTGAGGTTGTTGTGTCTGGTGTATTGTGCTTTTCCTCAAATGTGACCTGAGGATTTTTCTGTTTGTGCTCACACATCAGTTCAAATTTATTTCAGAGGTACAGTCACAATACTAAGAACATTTAGGAATGAAAAAAAAAAGTTTCTTCTGCACATACATAGGCACAAACATGCATAAAAGCCGTCTCCATAACACAGCACACATGTTAAGTAAACACACACCTCAAGGACTGTGTGCTGAGAGCAAAATGTTGTTCTTCCCCCCTGTGCAGTTGTGTGGGCTGCAGAATGTGTTATCAGCTTCAGAACAGTTTGAGTTCCAGATAATTGAAAGGAGTTGAGGAATCTGTCTCACTCTGTCAAACAACCGCACATACACACTATATGTCAAACCACCACCACCACACATTTTGGGAACTTCACTTACCTTTCTCGACTTTTCTCGACTCTTTCATTTTGTGTAACTGTTTGTAACAAAAAAAGAATTTACTGCACTGTAAAAACAAGAAAATAAAGAATGGTTTAATACAGTAAAAGGCAACAGTACACATCTAAAAAGCAATTGCAGTGCCAGAAATACACTATGATCTGATGCTAGAATGGGTTTTTCACACTTGTCTAAAGACAAGTGTTTAAAATAAAGTGATGCTTGTGAAAATATGAGTGTGATAACAATATGCTGTCAGTCAAATACACTTTTCAAGTACATGTAGTTCTGTCCTTAACAGTGGTCATAAAATGATTTGGGATCCAAACTGAAACTGCCTGCTTCTGGACCAGCATTAGAGTTCCCCCTGCTCTGGGCTCGCATCCTGGCCAGATTCCTTCCGGGTTTTCCATGGAGAAAAAAAACTGTTGAATTTTGCCAGCTGCCTCTAAGAGGGAACAGTTGTGGCGAGAATAAATGGAGCAGCAAAAGATTACTGAAATCAGTGAGTACAATAATTCGACAATGAAATTCTTCTTTGCACATCAAGGATACATTTGCAAATTGGTATTCACAGAATCAGAGCAGCACAAAACTGGGAGTGTTTGCATTTTCGAGTGCTCACAGAATCCATTTGTTTTAAGGCACTAAACCACAAAAGGTTATTTTAAAAGTAATTTTAAACAGCTAAGAGCTGTTTATTGGCTCTACAGTCAGAATCCCTTTTGGGTATTCTAAAATCACTTTATTACAGTCTCGGTTGGATTCTTGGCTTATATCTAAAAATGGTTATAAATAATTATTCAGAAAAACCTCATGTTCAGTTCATTTTTTACTATGTATACAGTGGTGTGAAGAAGTGTTTACCCCCTTCCTGATTACCTGTTTTTTGTATATTTGTCACACTTTAATGTTTCCAATCATCAAACAAATTTAAGTATTAGACAAAGATAACACAAATAAACAGAAAATGCACTTTCTAAATGAAGGTGTTTCTTATTATGGGGGGAAAATCAAACCCTCTGTGTGTAAAAGTGATTTCCAGGACAAAAACCACTGTTGAGCAAAAGGAACATATAGGCTTGTCTCGGTTTTGCCAGAAAACATCGTGATAATCCCCAAGACTTTAGGGGAAATTCTCTGTGGACTGACAAGACAACAGTTGAACTTTTTGGAAGGTGTGTGTGCCACTACATCTGGCACAACAGTAACGCAGTATTTCAGAAAAGGGTCATTACAATCGCAATCACAGGAAACCAGGAAACACTGTATATATGAAATGAAGCCCTATGTGGCTCTAAAGCTTTCCCAACAGGTGCTCATCAGTAGGACAGAAAAACTCAAGAAAAAAAAAACGTTAAAAAAAATTTGTTTGCATTTGGTGCAGCCGATAAAAAAGACAGACATGCCAGCGTGTATCTTTTGGATACATACATTTCAACTTAAAGTCTTCATCAGCGCCTAACTATCTATCTAGCTAGATTCTGCTATTATCAGCATGAAATGTTTTAAGCTGTGTCCACTTTTGAATTTTCATTTTGAAGCTTCATCGCCATTAAAAACCGCCACAGGTCTACCCAATCTCAATATCGATGCAGTCAGTATTTGACTGGAGTGAAACTGAGGAGGGCCCTGATGATTCAAATTGTTCTGCCAGTTTTCCAGTTGGCACCCATTTAGTATAACAAAGCCTTTACTCTCTCTCCCTTCTGTCTTTATCTCCATCTGTCTCCTTCCTTTACCCATCTCAATAAATACTCCTTTCCTTCTGTTTCTATTGCTCTATGTATCCAATTCATTTTTATTATTATCCCTTATCTTAAAAAAATATGACTTGCTTTAAATCTTGATTTAAGTCTTATTAATTGCGATGTGACTTCTATCCTCTGTGGTGCTCGCTGAAATACAAAACGTGTGTACTTGTGCTCCTGCCTTTACTAAAATAAACCCATAAGAGGATAAGAGACAGACTCCCGTGTGTCTGTGTGTGTACATGCGACAGTAGAGAGCAGCTGGACAAAGAGATAGAAATAAATAATAAATGGAAGACATCTTCTAGGCGCCCCATTGAGAGACTAAAGCATGGATGGATTTGGTGAGGAAGAAGGAGGAATAAATACAGGAGTGGAGGGATGGATGGATTTGTTGCTTCCATCCGTCTTGCATTTTAAGATGCAGGAAGACAGAGGCCTAAAAGCGGAAGGGCGGGATGATCGGAATAATTTAGGAGTTGTGTGAAAGTGACTGATGAAACAAGGCAGGTACACAGGACAGGGAGATGGAGATATGTCAAAAATAACAGCTGATGCACAGAAAATAAAGGCAAAGCAGCAGGAATTACAAAGCGATGTACAAGGTTAGGAAAGGTGAGATAGAAAAACAAGTCACAAGTGAAGTTGGGATGCCTCTATTATTTGAGGAAAAAACATCATACCATGACCAGTTACAGATTTATATATGCATTGGCGGCTTTTGTGAATCATTTAAGCATAAAAAATCACCTAACTCAGGGATGAACGAACGCAGACCAAGTTTTAAATTGTCTTTAGGCACTTCAGCAGCCTTTCACAAAAACATAACATTTTTCCCATTTCTTTAAATGAATGTTTGAAAACTGCTAGACATGCATAAAACTGTATTTTTGCAACAGCAAGGTGATTTCCAGAAAACTATTGGGAATAGCTCTATAGCACCTGTGAACAATATCTGACAGTCATGTTTTTAAGAAACAGAAAATAGTCCAGCAAAGACCTGACACAGGACCTGAGAGATGCAGCTGACCCTTTAGGTGATCCATCTACTGTTCAATGAAGCCTCAACAGAGATGGTCTCAGTGGAAGGGCAGCTGTCAAGAAGTCATTGTGAAGGAAGGGAAACAGAGCCATGTAAGAAAAGGCTGAGGTATGCCAAAGAACTGGACTAAAGCTCAGTGACAACAGGTCTTGAGGAGTGGTGAATCCAAATTTGAAATTATTGGTTCAAAGACTTCATTATGTATGGAGGACGTCAATGATACTGAGCACAATGTCAATGCTGCAAAAGCACAGCTGGATAGAAAAAAACACCATGAACAGTATCAGTAATGGATTGGCTTCCCTAGAGCTTGGATCTCAACATTATTGAAGCAGTGTGGGATCATCGTGACAGAGAACAGAACAAAAGGGAGAGCTTTGAATGTCTCTCACCAATCCTGGAGAACTATTGCTGACACTACTTAAAGAAATGACAAGAAATCTTGTATAAAAGGGTTCAGGCTGTATTGAAGAATAAAGCTTGAAAGTCATATCAAATATTGACTTTCAAGCTTTTTGTAATTGTACCACCTCTAGTTTTGCATTTCCATTTCCATGCATGTTTGCACAAGTGTAAGTGAATCGCAACACTTTCTAGCAAAATTTAAAGAAATGAGGGGCTTTTGCAAAGTCATGAAAATTCAACAGTATTTTCACCTGATTTCCAACACAAATTACTTGCAGTGGAACCACTGCAGTTGCCAGGATTTATATTATGAACAAGTAAGGAGCTAAAAGATCTAAAATTTATGGCTAGATGATTTTAATAGAGAAAATGTGAATAAAGATATGATACCACTTAATAGTTTGGACCTACCATATCCAGTTTTTTGACAGGTACAGTAAGTACTTTGACCATATAAGATTGTTTGCAGGATAAGCAAATATTAATGTACATGTACTGTACTTGAAATGTCCAACAACCATGCATATGACCACTGAATAGAACATAACACATTTAAATAATCAAGCAGAAATTACTTTAAAAAAATTGATGTTGAGCATCTTTTGTTGAAAGTAGTTTGATGTTATTTAATTCATTTAAAGCTTTATAACAGATTGATTTAATTAAAATAGTTTCACGTCATGCGGCACATGAACTCATTCAATG
Organism: Diplotaxodon limnothrissa; assembly: GCF_057381915.1. Classification (NCBI taxonomy): domain Eukaryota; kingdom Metazoa; phylum Chordata; class Actinopteri; order Cichliformes; family Cichlidae; genus Diplotaxodon; species Diplotaxodon limnothrissa. The sequence goes on along the minus strand of NC_140609.1, from coordinate 20,993,162 downwards.
TTATCTTCAATAGCTACAGTAAAGTGTCTCCTTTTTTTAAACACCTGTCAGTAACACAGTAGCAGTCCATCATAGTTGGGGTGATTTGGGATCAGTGCAGAAATAGACTTTGGCCCTGCTCACAAACAGCTGGAGTGTCAGAATTGACATCTTAAACTCCCTGTTAAACTGATCTGATTTGCCCTTGAGAGATGCTTAATACTATTTTCTCTACAGCCCCACCCAGCTTTGTAAACCACTCTAACTCTGCTTGTGTAGTCTATGACGGCACAGGATAAATAATGCATGGTGCATATGCCCTTTTTACTTCTAAACACACATACATTCTGCAGTTGTGCATAAAACTGTCAGAATCCTTACAAAAACACGAGACAAGTAGAAGTGCTCGCAGAGATCACACACAAGGTCACATGTGATCACATCATTCCTTTGCTTGTGCACCACCTTAATTCTTAATTCTCCTTAATTGTTTGAATGATTTTGCTGACAAATGCCTCTGAAAACAAACAGCGACGTCTGCTCTTCCTTTGCGAAAGGGGAAAGGTAAAGAAAAACATGCAGATGAAAAAAAAAAGATTGAAAAAAGTGCCACTAATAAGGATTGTCCAACATTTGCCCTATTTTTTATGCTTTTCTTGATAATGTGAAATCCTACAGATGAAAAGAACAGAAAGGAGACTTTTTTTCATTTTCTTCTTCTTTAAGAGATGAAGAGGTTTGCAGGTCAATGTAGAAGCAACTACAACTATATTTGGCGTTTGGGAAATCAGTGTTCTTCCAAACCAGACTCTTTCAGCCACAAAGGTCCGAGGAGATGTTTTGAAGGCTAAATTTCCATCCAGTAACGTGATTGGTGATATGATTTATTCTTCAAAATAAATAAATAAATAATATGTTACGGGTCTCAGAGTGAAACTGGAGTTCTCTTCTTGCTACACCAAAAGGCAAATAAAACACAACTTGAAAGAAAAAGCTGTTTTTAAAGATTCAGCAACTGGAAATAATTGGGAATCCCACCATCAGATTCATAAATGTTTTATGTAGCAGCACAGATTTAATGTGATGCCTTCTTCACATTGTAGGCCCAATAAACACCAACAAGCCAAAACATGATGACCACTCACGGACAAAGTGAATATTAATGACTAAACTGTAACAGCCACACATGTCATGGTCTGGGATATGTAAGATGTACACTACATAGTGTTGTTCTCAGAGAGCCGCTGCTACACTTCTTATGAAACAGTGGCTCTTGCATGAGCTCCCAGATTTACATCTGGCACAATCAATCCACATTTAGTTTGAAAAATACATAACACTGTATTTATTTAACTTATATAGTAATTTATGAATTATTATTACATATCTTTTAGTAAAAACTAATAATAGATGTTTTTGTCATTGCCGATAAGCCTTGCGATCTTTGCAAATGATTTCAAAATCTACAAATCCTGCTAAATCACATGGTGCACAAAATCCTGCCACGATGGACACCTATTTATGTGACGGAGATATGTTGAAATTGTGCATATTCTAAATTATTTTTGTCTGATTAATCTCTGTGTAGGTACGTATAAATCTGTACAACTGCACAAAAAGCAGTCATCAAAAACACCTAATCCTTGAAGATTTATCATGGATGCCTGCCAGTTTTCTTTCATGCATTGTCAGGTTGTGATAATACCTGATAAATGCACTTGGAACATGCTTTTGGCTTTAAAATTGGAGTTTCTTAAATCATTTAACCACACAGCTGATGCAAGCTTCTTCTTCTTTTTTTTCGCTTATCCAAAAAGCACAGGTTCAAAACCTATGATAAATTTAAGAGGCACATTTGAACTCTAGTCATGAGTGGGAACCGCAGGTAGGAAACCTTGGAGTGAAATGTATTCACAAATCATTTACAGCGAGTCTGCCTGAAACAGGTAGAGGTTGGTGCCCACGGGTGGAATTACCCCCAACAGTTTTCAACAACTGCTACCAATTGATCATAAATAGCAGAAGTCACATTTGTCAGTGTGTGCTGTAACTAATCTATTTTTATGTTAATCTAAGTTGTAACCTCCCTGTTTAAAGAGCCAGTGTAATACTACTTCAACAGTAGGCCAAGGCCCACAGTGGTCGCCCTGCTTCCCTCCTGTAGGGTGGCAGAATGTGCATACTATAGTCACACTGTTACGAATTTCATGCACTGTCACGGTTATGCCAAACACTGAAAAAACATGCGTACTCTCCAGACAGTGAATCAGAGAAAGGCTAGTCTTTGATAACATGTTGTTCACCTAGATGGAAAAAAGAAAAACATCCAACGCATCATCACCCGCAAATCCTTTGGTAGTTTTTCACAGGCTGTATTTCTCAAACACAAGTTTTGGGAGGGGTTTTTCCCCCCCTTTTTGTTCTAACTTTCAAAGTCAGTCAGAAGCTGATGATGTTTCCTGTGCTGCTGCTGACAAAGAATAAAGACATTATCTAAATAATTAGTTTAGTTTCTGAGGCAAGATTTGCAAATGAATGTTGGACCTGAGCCATCCATAAGCTCCTGGGGTCATATTTGCTAGGGCTTACATAACCAGAATACTTTGTGTAACCTGATTTCTTAATGAGAGAAACCAAGTTGAATAAGTGTGATTAAATGAGTTCCCTGGATTCTTGCTTTCTGCTTTTTTCTTCTTCTTTTTTTTTTTTACCAACATGGTTTACAGCAAAACACGCACATACTTTTACATCTCTAATTCCCTGACCTACAGTTCTATGTTTGAAAACACACAAGACCCAGAACTTTAATCTATATGAATATAAATAGATTTATTTGTGAGAGTCTATATACAAAAGAAACAAGGGTGCCTTAAATGAAGATGCTACCAAGATAGATTTCTCAGGGTTTGAATCTCAGATTACCAAAGAACAAAATGTAATCATTATTTTCTGAGGTAGCTGAAGTTACGTTTCTTTGCTTTCTGTGACAGTCACTGTTGGCTTACACCATTTGGACCCAGCTCACTGTGGGATGAAGATGAGAACTATAAAAAGGACTTGTCCACAGGATGCGGCAGGTCTGCTGGCCTCAATCTGTAGCAGTCTTTCAGAGAGCCTGACAGTCTTGCCAAAGTGGATCAAGCAGATTCAAGACAGCCACAGCTATGTGATGTTGGCTTGTCAGACAAACAGAGATTTTGCAGTAAGCGGCTGATGTTGGTCCCTGTTCCTTTGATGTTGATTTTGTCTCTGAATTGTTACTTTCTTTGGCTACGCTTGTTTTCAGAATTTGTGCTGTGGCTGTTTGACTTTCATCTATTATCAGAAAGTGATGAAACTCCCACACACTGAGTCCAATTTAACTCAATTTTACCAAGAGTAACTTTATCTAGTTAAACTTGGTAAGAACAAAACTTGGAGAACACTTATGCAAAGTACAAACTTAATTTCATTTCTGTAAAATTTTTAGACTAAATTTAACTCTAAAGCTTTTAAAAAGAAGGGAATGGAATGGTGGTCGTTAGCACCATCACCTCACAAGAAAATCTTGGGTTTGAATCAACTGGCAAATCTTTCTGTGTGGTGTTTGCATGTTCTGCCTGTCCCTCTCCAGGTACTCCGGGTTCCTCCCACAGTCACGGGAGATGTGTTATGTTAATTGGTGATTTTACATTTTTGTGTGGTTGTCTGTGTGTCTGTGTTGGCCCTTTGATTGGATGGTGACCTGTCTGGAGTATACCACACCTCTTCCCCCCTGTGCCAGTTGGGATAAGTGCCAACCGGCTCACTCATCACACTGAATTGGATAAATGGAAGAAAATCACTGAATGGACGGGTTCTGGTGTATCAGACAAGAAGCAGTCAAACATATTTAATCAGCATAATTTCTAACACAAAAAAGCAGACAGATACAGATTATAGATACAGATACTGATTACATTATGAAAATGATTTTCATGTAACTCCTAAGGATCACAGTAATGTAATAATTAAGCCTTTGTTTGTGGTGATATAATCAACCACAGGTAAATAAGTAATTTTGACAAATAGTGAATCATATTAAGAGTTACATTTCAGGATTTTTCAGGGTTACAGATCTTTCATTAACCACTTTACATTTTCTGATATCTGTGTTTCTATTTCAGCTATGGAATATTAGGGCAGGCACATGAGGAGACTGTGTTTATAATCAACTCTGCATTTATTTATTAGTAATTAGTTATTATTTTCTGGCTCTCTTCCACAGCATGTCTTTTGTCCTGTCTTCCCCCCCTCATCCCCAACCTCTCACGGCAGAAAGCTCAACCTTCCTATGTGTGGTTCAGACAGATTTCTTCCTGTTAAAAGGGAGTTTTCCCTTCCCAGTGTCACCAAAGTTTTGCTCATAGGCAGTATTTTGATTGTTGGGATTTCTCTGTTTTTCCTTGTATTATTGTAGGGTCTGTACCTTAAAATAAAAAGCGCCTTGAAGCAACTGCTGTTTTGATTTGGCACTATATAAATAACAAATAACTGAATTGACTTGAATAGAGATAGATTTGTTCTTAAATTCCAAGTGGAATACAAAGTAAGATAGCTTCTCAAGGACTGACTCCACAACTGAAGTTTTGTAGATTTGCTAATATGTTTTGGATGACTGTCTTTATTGAAGCTCAGTGATTATACAAGTTACCCACTGACAGCATCATATTCCTCTTCAAAATAGACTGTTTTTCTCTGTCTGTTTTAACAAATATTAATCGCAAAGAGAAGAAATATATTTAGTTACAACAGCTGGATGTTGTCTGATTGTTGGGGTTTTCTCTGTATTATTCTAGGGTCTCTACTTTACATTATAAAGCACCTTGAGATGTCTGCTGTTGTGATTTGATGCTTCATAAAACTGAATTGGACTGAATTTAAATTTCATGAACTGTTCATTATTGTTAAACAGTGATGGAAAACAAATTTCTGGGTGAGAAATCTTTGCATATCTTTACAGTTTAGATATCAATGGATGAACTGCGACACTCCCAAAGGTCAGCACAACATGCTAGTAGGCATATTCACTAGAGATGGACCGATCCGATATTACGTATCGGTATCGGTCCGATACTGACCTAAATTACTGGATCGGATATCGGAGAAAAATAAAAAATGTAATCCGATCCATTAAATATCACGAAAGCACCTCACAAAACTTGCAACACGCCGTAACTCACCTCAGAACGTTAGCACGTCGGAGCAGTATGCATCACGTGATAGAGCGGCTGTGGCATGCGGGACCTGTCGGTGGTCTGGATAGCATTTGGAGCTTCGCTAGCAACCCGGCATTTCATCTCCGACAAAGTTATCCCCGAGAGAAGTAAAGCAAGTGTGTAAGTCCATCTCTGAATGTTTGTAAAGCATTCCTGCGTTAAGCTTAACAAGCGATATATGGAGCGACTGCCTCTTCTTGCTGCTACTTCAATCATGAAACTGCTTAACGATCAGCTGATCGGCTTTTCTGTCGCGAGTCCATCTCTCTGGTTTGTTTTTGGCCCACTTTGCACCAGAAAGAGGAAACCAGCGGCTGAACAACAGCAGCACGTTTAAGCTTGATCAGCTGTTGTTAGAATGTATTTAATATTACTTTCTACTCGAGGATCTTTTTCTACGTAGCTGACGCTGGTAACTGTGCAGGGGCGGATCTAGCAAAGTTTAGCCAGGGGGGCTGATAGGGCATTAACAGGGAAAAGGGGGCACAAAGACATACTTTTCTTTCTTATTCTTATTTAAAATGTCTAGCTTTTAATAAATAATTATCCGAATCTTACACCGAAAGTTTTAATTTGATGTAAAATGAATAGAAGTCAATTACTGTATATAGTGACTATTAAGTCTAATATATATACCCTAGTAAGCTATAGTACTTTTTCCTTTGGGAAGGTACCATCTGTACAGTCTGCAATTTTGTTGAAGAAAGATGTTGAATCTATTTAATATTTCTTGAAAAATAATTGATTTCTGTGCATTTTTTTTTCACACTGCATCAAATTAAGGTTGATTACGTCGATTAAGCATCATGAGGTGGAGCGTGAGGGGTGGTTCCCTATTTTTTATTTATTTATTTTTGTTGTTGCTGGGAACCCTATTAGTTAGGTTGCTTAATATTTACGCTAAGTACTCTTTAAAATACCAGAATAGGGAGGATGGTGTAGGTTTAAGTTTATTAGATTGATCAGTATTGCTGAACTATAAATATTTTTTTTTTTGCATATAGGTATAACAGAATAGCTTTAGTGTAGTTGTTGTTTTAAACTTGAGTATGAACTTATACAAAATGCAGCAAGATATTTTTAAAAAAACAGTTTTATTGATTAAAACACACTATATCGGATTCATATCGGTATCGGCAGATATCCAAATTTATGATATCGTATCGGACATAAAAAAGTGGTATCGTGCCATCTCTAATATTCACTACTGCATGGCAATTATGCATGAGGGGCTGTTAAAGTGACAAGAACTATAGTAATGCAAACATGTATGCTTCTGGCAGCATTATTAACTATAGGCCAAACGGTCGCATTAACATGTGGAGGCAGAAGATTACATAAGAGCACCAATGGAGATATGACTAATACAGTGATATGACAAAAGAGATATGACTAATCTACTTCCCAACAGGCAACGAGCCACTGGCTGGGATATACACCCTATGGACTTGTGCCTACCAATCATCTTTATTTATTTTTTAACAAGAACTTCCCCTAGAGCTGCTTTGTGAGGCCAATATAGTCTCTATCCATTACTACAAAGTTTTTAGCTTTCAGCAGCATCTGCTTGAAGTGCTAAAACACATGCAGACATCTCTGGGCTGTCAACAACTCATCCTTCACACTGTAATCGAAAGCGAATGACAGTGATAACAAGACGTCCTCAGAGGAAAGCATTCTTTCATAAACCTGTAGCAGATCTTTCACCAGAGCGCCCAGATATTTGGATATTATGAGTAATATACAACAGCCTTAACTTTGTACTGTTACCACTGCTATTTCTGCTATATCTACTGCTACTGCTAAAATAATAGTCACATTCATGTCATCACATTCAAAATGAACACATTTTCTTTTGTTTTGTTTTTTTCTTGAAAATCACTCTTTGTATCAAGTTTTATCAAATGTAGCATTTGGAGGATTTTGCACGTCATTAAAATGATCACAAACTTTTTTGGAAACTAGTTTATATGATTTGGGTCAATGTGGAGACCATTGCTGTAGAAGTAGAAGAAGAAGAAGAAGAAGAAGAGATGAAGAAGAAGAAGAAGAGGTTCAACTTGAAATGAATGAAATGAAACAAGAAATAAATATCACACTCAAATAGTTCTTCGTTTCTTATCCTGGCCGTTCATGTCCCGCTCATGCTGGCACACCAAAACTCTGCAAAAATCACAAAGGATTCGTGGTTTCAAAATGCAACAACAGGCTTTTGTTTACATTTACAATAATGTGCTTAAAAATAGAAGAGTCCGAGCATTTTAATACTCACTCGAGGGTTACCAGACAAGCAACAGATAACAATATCAGTCACTGTGTGTCATGTTTGCACATGGTAACTCTATTGTTTACTGAATTTACTATTTATTGTTGTTTTATATCATTTTGGTTTGTTCCATCTTGTGAGGTCAATATGCGGGTTTACAGTCACTAAATGTTCCAATACTGCTCATCTGAAATAGACACTGTAGGTCTTTTGAAGCAGGACATGCTGCTGCTGGTAATGGATAAAAATGAAAAAAGAAAGAGGTCAACTACACAGACAAGGTGTAATTAGAGTGCTTAACAATTTGTGGACCACCACCCGATGTAAGGTTTATGACATGGTTCCCCCAAATTAACAGTACTAGCAATTACCAAAATATTTTTTTCTGTAATGGTTAATTCACCAGTACGTGCAACCTCTTTAATCAAAATTATATTTTTACTGCTAAAATATATTTATTGATGTAATCCATGAATTTTCATATTTAAATTTGGCCAAAAGAAGCACAAAAAAGCCCATTACTTTTTAAACTGTAATTTTGTCGAAAATTAGAGTTTTTTTATTTGCATTCTTGAACAGAAAAATAATTAAAACAACAAACAGTGGATTCGGTTTGACATTTGCTCAATAACATATTTATTTTTGTTTTAAATAAGCAGTAAGTTTTTGATAGATTTCTAAAATATTTGTGTTGTCTTGTTTTTATTGACAGGTGGTCTAATAAATTTCTTAACACCGCACCGTTATTTTAACAAGTCTTATCTTTACTAAAAAAAAAAAAAAAAAAAAAGCTTCTCTCTGATATTTGCAATTACACATATTAAAAGACAACTAACCAACAAACCATGCAAGAATAAAATGGTTCAGTAGACAATAAATAGCCTTTGGATCCACTACTATTAAATGACCCAATCATACTACACGATAGTTACCAGCAGTCTCATTTATCATCCAATTATGGTTACTACAGTGACTCGTAATTTATGATCATGTCACCTGGAAACAGCCACATATACAGGTGTGCATGCCTAATATATTAAATAATAAATAAAGTTTGCATTCATGTAACCACAATTCCAAAAAGTTGGAACAAAGTATACAATGTAAAAGAGAATTATTTTACTTGAAAATCTCATAAGAAGATAAAAAAATAAAACATTTCAACTGAGAAAACTGTAGCATTTTATGAAAAGAAAGTAATTTTTCAATTTGATTGCAGGAACTGGACTGCAGGCTGGTCAGTTCATTGATTGCACTCTTTTGTTACAAAAATCATACTGTTGTAATAACAGGTAATAACTTAAGTATGTGGTTTAGCATTATCTTGATGAATCAAGCAAGGCTTTCTTTGAACAAGATATTGCCTTGAAAATTTGTTGCTCTGAAACCTGAACCTGTATATACATACTAACACTGATGGTACCTTTCCCAGTGTGCAAGCTGACAATTCCATAGACACTGATGTAACCCCATACAATCAGAGATGCAGGCTTTTGAACTGAGCACAGATAACAAGCCGGATGGTCCCCCTCCTCTTTAGTCTGGAGGAGACAGTATCCTCATTTTCCAAAAACAATTTCAACTTGTCTGACCACAGAACAATTTTTCACTTTGTCTGAGTCCATTACAAAAATCCCAGAAGAGAAGATGGCCACACTTCTGGATCATTTTTGTGTACGGCTTCTTATTTGCATCATAGAGCTTTAACATGCATGGCAGACTGTTCTGAAATGCCGGCAATAAGTCGGACTCGTTCCCGGTGGGTGATGGGCTTCGCCAGGGCTGCCCTTTGTCTCCGGTTCTGTTCATAATTTTTATGGACAGGATTTCTAGGCGCAGCCAAGTGGCGGAGGGCTTTCGCTTTGGTGGCCTCAGAATCTCATCTCTGATTTTTGCAGATGATGTGGTTCTGTTGGCTTCATCGGGTGAGGGCCTCCAGCTCGCACTGGAACGGTTCGCAGCCGAGTGTGAAGCAGCGGGAATGAGGATCAGCACCTCCAAATCCGAGGCCATGGTTCTCAGCCGGAAAAGGGTGGAGTGCCCACTCCGGGTCGGGGATGAGTTCCTGCCCCAAGTGGAGGAGTTCAAGTATCTCGGGGTCTTGTTCGCGAGTGATGGGAGAAGGGAGCCGGAGATCGACAGACGGCTTGGGGCTGCGGCTGCAGTAATGCGGACGTTGCACCGGTCCGTCGTGGTGAAGAGGGAGCTGAGTGTAAAAGCGAAGCTCTCAATTTACCGGTCGATCTACGTCCCTACCCTCACCTATGGCCACGAGCTGTGGGTAGTGACCGAAAGAACGAGATCGCGGATACAAGCGGCAGAAATGAGCTTCCTCCGAAGGGTGGCTGGCCTCTCCCTTAGAGATAGGGTGAGAAGTTCGGCCATCCGGGAGGGGCTCAGAGTAGAGCAGCTGCTGCTCCACATCGAAAGGAGCCAGCTGAGGTGGTTCGGGCATCTGACAAGGATGCCCCCTGGGCGCCTTCTGGGTGAGGTGTTCCAGGCATGTCCCACCGGGAGGAGGCCCCGGGGCAGACCCAGGACACGCTGAAGAGATTATATCTCTCGGCTGGCCTGGGAACGCCTTGGTATTCCCCCGGACAAGCTGGAGGAGGTGGCTGGGGAGAGGGAGGTCTGGGCCTCTTTGCTTAGGCTGCTGCCCCGCGACCCGACCCCGGACAAAGCGGATGACGATGGATGGATGGATGGATGGATGGCAGACTGTTCTCACAGACTGTGATTTCTGGAAGTGCTTCAGTGCCACCATCGGCATCCAATATTGATATTCAGCCTGGTCCATTGCACACAAAAATTTAAACATAATATATGATTAATAAAAATAGTTATCCATTATTTTTATTTAAAATTGAATGAAAGAAAACAAAAGTTGTATGACCACCTAAGATTTAGGACCTAGAGCATATATAAACACACAAAGCTCTGAATTATGACACCTGTGTGTTATATTCTTTACTATATTGTTTTGGTAGGCTGCATTTCCTTCTTTCATTTACCTCACATGTCAGAATATTCTGCATTATTACTCTAACTCAGCACTATACACCTACAAGGAAACCTGCACATAGAGTTGCAGCCTTAGTCTCCTCTCTCACTTTGCGACACACAGTAGATCAACTACTTCTAAGTAGCCCCGTGTACACATTAAATCTTCTTCTCATATATGCAGGGCATACACACATAGTTATACTCCTTCTTGTTGCTCTAGTAGGTACAAGAGAAGCAGACCGGAGCCCCCTGTTTTCTAGCCGCGGCACCAGGTCACAGAGTTACATCAGACACAGGTGCAGTGTGAAGCGAGGCAGCATGAGAGATGAGACGAAACATAAGGAGAGACTAAAGGAGAGGGAGGCCATACTCTGAAAACAAAAGTGGAGCAAGTGAGAGAAAGGACTGATGGGAGGACATTTGAGGGACAAAAAAAAAACAGCGTGATAGATGGAAAGAAAGAGATGGAGTTTGTTGGGAGGCATGTGATGAAGAGATGAAACATTTCACCCATCATTAGTGAAGTTGTGCCAGTCTCAGAAACTCCCCTGAGGCCTTGATGCAGAGGCTCGAGCAGGGGCCATGTCTTTCAACTCCACCTGGCTGCTGTTTCAATCAGTTAGCAGTACAAGAGTTTCACATTCTCTGGCACTGCTGCTGCTAACTTAAAATCACAAAATCCACTAAGCCATTTACTGTGTAACCTTCAATCCATGTTGCCTAGTAACATTGCTTGAACACTCTCATTCCAAAACAGCGTATTCATTTTTGAAAACAATCACTGTATGAGATGTACCCAGCAAATATTTGAAAACCAGAAGCGCATACACAACACAAGGCCAGTGATGGTTCAAACAATCAGCTTCTGCTCTGGTTTCTCTAACACACACTTTACAGCACTCCCCTAACTTCTCCAACACCCTGGCGGCAGTGATAGGGAAGCACGATTAACATGTTACCAGAGCTGCAACAGCCCAGGTGCTCTTTCCGTTCATATACAGGACATATTCAGTGTCGAATAGTGATGTGCGATACCACTGATTTCCTTTCCGATCCGATACCAAGTAATATTCAGGGTGGTATCGACGATACTGATCCGATACCGATACTTTGTACAAAAACGTATTTTATTTATTGTATCTCAAATTATAGCATCATAATGATTACAGGACATCAGATTACTTGTTCTTATCACTTAATAATGCAGAGTTCATCATATAGAAATAAAAAACCTGAAGTTGTGCTATTTGAACACGTTGCCTGCCTGCAGCACTAAAGGACTCCGTGAGAGACGTCTGTCTCGCCCTAGCAGCACCTGTCCCTCTCCTTCTCTTCAGTTCGTCTCAACATACGCTCGTCATATTCTGTGATATGATTTACTCTGAGGTGTTTGACAAGGTTAGTGATGTTGCCACAACCATACATGCCAACCCTCCCGATTTTTCCGGGAGAATCCCGAATTTCAGTGCCCCTCCCGAAAATCTCCCGGAGCCACCATTCTCCCGAATTTCTCCCAGCTTTCTTTAGACCGCAAAGGCCTCAGGTGGAAGCAGCCTCTGAATTTGGACACCCCCGCTGTTTCCGGGCCAGCCAATAATAACGGTGACATTTAACGTATTTTGTCCGATAAATAAACCCTGTAAAATGTATTTATCCCCCCCCCACAACAGCCCTTTTGAATGTCTCCCAAATTCTTAGGTCTCAAGGTTGGGAAAGTATGGCCACAACACCTCACTCTTGGAGCACTTTTTTGCCACATGTATCGCAAACCACGTCTCAGCTGTTTGTGGAGGTAAAATACGTCCGCACATGACGCTCAGCCATTGTTGTGAGTGCGCACGCCAAGGGGCTGCGAGACATTTATACAGCTGTATTTCACACATGACTATGAAAGACAGAAGAGGAAGTAGTTCCTTTGAATGTAGACAATCCGAATGTTATAGTTTCTTTCCACTGTGTTCCTGTTAATGATAAACTACAAATTTACTCTAAATTACTAAAATATCGATATTTTAATGTGAGAATCGATTCTAGAACATAAATGACTGGTATCGGAGGAATCGATATTTCAGGATCGATCCGCACATCACTAGTGTCGAACTTCGGGTCATGCATATTTTGGAATAACTCAGGACTCCAAGTAGCGGGTTTGCCACATTTTTACTACTTGTGTGTAAAACATGGACTTAAAAATATACGTGCATTGCCAGGAAGGAGGAATATGCTCCAAAGGACGCATAAGAGAAAAACATAAGCAGACACAGAACAAATCCTTCTTAATTCTTGTGAATTAAAGGTTGTGGCATGCTCCCAGTTGGACAGGCGGGATAAATTCAGGTGGGAGAAGTGAAAATATGGCAAGCAAGGCATTTAACAGCTGTACTAGATGAGCTGCCAGGTGTGAATATATAACTGTGCAAGTGCAAACCAGGGAACATTTATAAAAGAAAAAAAGGGAGGGAAGGGAGACAAAAGGCATTCATACTTGCAAAACCATTACAAAAACAAGGAAAAAATGCTCAAATATGATTGCCCCTGCCAACAAAAGTTTATAATTACACTTTTAGCTCACCTTTATTTTTATTTAAACAGAGAATAGGGGTAGTTTTTAATTACCTTACAAAGACACTGCTGGCAATGAACATGCAGTGCCTTTCCAAATGAATACAGTGGCATATTTATGCAAAGTATTTAGACAAAACAGTGGTTCCACCTGTACTCTGGTAAAGTCTCGTACAATTTTCTATGTGATGACTGAGTCATTACACTAATTAACACTTTACCGTACAAGTTGCACAATCTTTTACAACCTTCAGAATTTTTTTATGCTCAAAAGGTCATGTGAGTGAATAAAGTAAGCTCTGCACTATCAAGTTTTCTTGAAGTTGTATATTTACCCATGGTGTTTGACTAAATGTTTGGATTACTGCTAAAAGAATATATATTTATAATGCATTTATGCTTTTGTTTAACATCTCAGAGCAGGACATGTAGAAAATTTACAGAGCATTTTCTTTTTTTTTTGCTTTAAAGCATTACTTTAAATTGTGTGATTACATAAAATACAACATTAACATAAAATCTCTCACTCAACCAAAGTAGCCATTTTTCTTAAATTATGGCTCTGCCATAAATTGTTATTTGACTTGCTGAAATATTTACTATGTACCCATGACAGTATTTCAGTCTCTACATTCCTAGCTGGATTAATTTAAGAAGAATAGAGAAAACATGTTTAGTTCTCAACTGGAAAAGGGTGGAATGCCCATTTCAGGTTGAGAAGGAGTTGCTGACCCACCTGGAGGATCTTGTTCTTGATTGAAGAGAGGGAGATTGACAGGTGGATTGATCCAGTGAAGTGGGTGCTGTACCAGTCTGTTGAAGTGAAGAATGAGCTGTGGGTAGTAACCAAAGAATGTGATTTCACATACAAATAGCTGAAATTAGCTTTCCCTGAAGGGTCTCTGGGCACTTCCTTCAAGATAGGGTGAGATTCAACTGCTGCTACTCATCCGCACTGAAATGAGCCAGTGGACGAGTTTGGCCATCTTATTAGGATGGCTCCTAGATGGTGAAGTGTTCTGGGCATCACCTACTGGTTAGACCCAGGACAGGCTGGAGAGTTTCTCTGTTGCCTATGTAATGCAATGAGCTGGACAAAGCAGCCAGTGAAAGGAAGTCCCAGCGAAGTGGATTGATGGTACAAAGATGAATCTGACTGATCAGTTTGTTTCTAGTCATTCAGTATGTCTTAGTCTTTTAGGCACCATATTCTAAATAACTGCAGGATTTTCCTATGTTGTTGCTACGTTGTATACATTCTGCTGCTTCAGCTGCAAATGAGGTACTTTTTATCCTCTACCTTATATAATAATCAGTCTGTATGAAGCATATAGACTGACTCAAATAAGCATGCACACATGAACACAATGCATTTTCTAATAACACATGTTCATATGCATACTGCCTACTCATACTCACACAACATAAGAAAAAAGGAAATCAAGACGAGAGTGTAATTGCAACCTAAATCCAGTGATTAGAGGGTGTGAAGCGAAGAGAAGCTGATCAGCTGATTTGGTTGATTAGCCTGATGCTGACAACTTTAATTCACTGCACAGAGTCAAACAGAGGACATGGCAGCATAAAAAAAAATGTGCCATGCTCTCTGTTTTGGAGACTTAAACACAGACTTAACAATGTGGTGTATGCTGTACAGTGCAGCAAGGAATGCCCAGACCTCTACATTGGAGAGACCAAACAGCCACTTCACAAGCGCATGGCACAACATAGAAGAGCCACCTCCACAGGACAAGACTCAGCAGTCCATCTGCATCTTAAGGATAAAGGACACTCTTTTGAGGATGCCAATGTTCACATTTTGGACAGAGAGGACAGATGGTTTGAAAGAGGAGTGAAAGAAGCCATCTATGTCCACTGTGAGCTACCATCTTTGAACAGAGGCGGTGTTTTATGACAGCGGTCCCCAACCCCCGGGCCTCGGACTGGTACCGGTCCGTGAGTCGTTTGGTACCGGGCCGCGAGAGTTGAGGCTCAGGTGTGAAATGTATGGTTTTCAGGGTTTTTATCGGTTTTCAGCTTTATTTTGTTAGCATTTTTATTGTTAACTTGGTTTTCCTGGGTCTTTTCATGTGTGTTATGAATAAATCTTCTTTTTTTCGGTACCGGTACTAGTTTTATTTTGTTGTATTTATCCGCGACACCTTAAAGGCCGGTCCGTGAAAATATTGTCGGGCATAAACCGGTCCGTGGCGCAAAAAAGGTTGGGGACCGCTGGTTTACGACACCAACTGTCTGCCATCTATAATCCAGTTTTTAGTTCCCTCCCCAGACGCCTTAACGCCCACTCACATCCTGGGCGGTCTGACCTCAGGAAATCGCATGATAAGGTGGGGCCAAGTTTCACAATGAGCTCACCCAAAACCCTGGCTGATTGTGACCTAAACCCGCTTTCACACCTTGGCTCAGGTGATTAGAGGATCATCAGGGGGTCCTTTGTCCCTCTGTGGGGGGAAACTCCCACTAGGTTTAAATCTGGGACTCCCCACCATTTGACCTTAGAACTGAAGAAGCTGAAGAAGAGGTGAAACATCTTCAAGCAACTTAAAGAAGTCCAGACGCTTTTCTTTGCAAGCTCCTTTGACTCACCTTCTCTTAGTGAATAGCATCTTGGCCAAGTTTGAACTAGTGAATTATAACTTTGCATTTTTAGTGTTAAGCATAATTTGTTTTTTAAAATAGATCTCTAGAATATAGATCAGAAATCGATCATGCTTAAACATTCAAACCATCCTTTTTCAACTTCCTTTAGTCCATTTGTCTATGTCTTTTGTAGATGGCCTGGTTGAGGGCTATAGGGCCTACAGTCCTGGTTGCTTTCTGTATTTTTTTTAATGAAATTTCATCATCCCCAACTGCAAAATCCTCCAGAAGTTTGACAAAAGGTCAAACTACAGAGCCCAGTTCTCAGAGGGGTGGTAAACTCTCTTCCTGTTTTTGATGAGTCTCTTGGCACTGAGTGCTGAGGAGCTGATATTGCTGACAATTTGATGGAGTTGCCAGAAGTGAGGATACACTACATGTGGCGAGGAGGTTGTAGTTATGAATATGAGAGCTCTGCCTCTCCCCACTGTGCTGAGGCTGAAGGGCAGTCTCGTTCATGTAAAGGGTCTTAATTTAAGAGCAGTACAAATCAAGGATCTGACTGTTAGTTGGCCAAATGGCTGTTTGACTGGACACTACAGTAAAGAGGGAAAAAAACGCTAGAATAGGATGATTACAACTTCTGTAGGATTTTTTTTAAATTACATAAATCTATACCTTGTCCCCATGTCAGCCGCACCAAAAAAGGCGTAGGAGTGTACTAGCAGGGAGATGCAGCATGACATGTAATACCAAAAGGTTGGTATTACATTTACACTGAAAAATTCTTTTATCTTCAAGTTGAAAAAGATTATTTTTTTCGAAACCAAACTTCACTGGTGCGTGACTGATTGACAAGACTTTTGAAGGCTGCAGTCTTTTCACTAGTGATAGAGTTAGCAGTTGGGTAAACATGGAAGATAATTCTCATTTTATGTACTGCAGCAGTTACCAGTTTAAAAATGTAACATTACCGACCACCAGCTTGTTCCTCAGACTAGATAATTATCTGATGTTTGGAAGTACGTCAGGGCCAATGATGTAAATGTAAATGCATGAACAGATCATATGCAAAGAGTGTTGTACAGTCACGTCTGCATCACAAAGCAACAGCTAACTTATTCAACCGCCTGAAAACATGTCACAAACTGCAGGATAATTAATGCATGAAGGCCAGGAAAAACAGTGCAACAGTTGCTAAAGTAATTCGCCCTACATCAATTCAAACCTCCATAAATGCAAGCCAGCTAACAAAGCTGTGTTGGAATCATCAGTGCAATCACGTTTCATTTGTCCAAAGATGTGTGTAATAAACACAGAGTAATCAAGGCTTCAGAAAAATGGTTAATATATTTTTCGAAAGTGGCTATGTCTGCGCCGTAAGCAAGACATCACAGGGGCAAAGTAGAGTGATGTCACAGCTGTCAAACAGCTGGTTAGGAGCTTTGTTCAGACCCATCATGCATGCACAATGAATGGACTGAAATACTTTGTAATATTTTTGTGCAAAAAATAATTTACAAGGATTAATAGACAGGTTTTTAATACAACTGCAGTTTTTCTTGTAAGAGATGCTTGGGTGAACAAAAAGGACCAATTTTATTTTGAGGCAGTGGTGCTTTTATGTGACAATGTAATGAAACTTTGTTAACAAAAACAATGAATAACCATGACAAATAATCGTGAAATCAAAATTGATTAAAATAAATGTGATTTTGTCTATAATTGTGCAAATCTAACCAGAACTACTGAAATAGGATACAGCCAGGGATCATCTGATCATCTGTGCAACCAATTGTCTCACTGCAAACCAAACTTGTGTCCTTATGCCAGCGGTCCCAAACCTTTTTTGCTCCTCAAAGCAGTTTAAGTCCTACAATATTTTCCACAGACTGGCCTAAAAGGTGTTGCAGATAAATACAACAAAATAAAACCAGTACCTGTACCAAAAAAGAAGATTCATTCATAACATACGGGAAAAGACCCAGGGGAACTGAGTTAACGATAAAAAAACGATTAAAAAATAACAATAAAAAACAATAAAAACCCTGAAAACCATCAATTTTACTCCCGAGCCTCAACTCTCGTGGCCCGGTACCAACAAAGCAGCGGTCCACATCCCCAGGTCCAGAGGTTGGGGACCGCTGCTTTATGCTATACTAACAAGACTGATCTCTCCCCTACTAAGAGGAAAAGCTAAAACAAAAACACCAACTTTCAGGAGCTCAAATAAAACAAAAGGACAGCTCAGTAAAAATGCATGCCTCATAAGTTAAAACCCAACAGTCTCAAGCTAAAATAAAATAAAACAGCCTAAATAAGATAGCAGCAAAGGAATCCTATAAAAAGAAGAACAATTGTTATCCAGGGTTCATACAGGCCAAACTACAGACTTAATGTGCAATCCACCAGTCACCAAGAGATATAACAGAGCTAGTCCACTAACACCGGGATCAGACAATGACAAAAAGGGAGTTGCTAAACATGCTTTGCTAATTAGCCTAAACACATTAAATCCTTTTCCCATTATACCTGTAAGCACCACTGTCATCTGCAGCCGGAGTGAGCCAGAAAGCCAAGAGACACAGAACACTGGGATGCAATTGTGTTTTATAATCAAGCTGTGATTTGGGGAGCTAGAGGAGGAGTCAGGGTTAATGCAGTGTTCAATAACACTGCTTGGCAAGGAGCGCTTTACACTGGGAGAGTTCAGCACCACAGCGTCAACGCTTAACACATTCATTAGATCACTTGTGATTAAGACAGCAAAAGACAAATATTTTAGAAATTTGTCAAAAACATTTTGATTGTAAAACTTATTTATTAATCAAATAACAAACTAAATTCTAATTTTTATACCCACACTGCACTTTTAAGAGAAGTCAGGTATTAATCAAGCATAACATTCATCCACTACCACAAGTATCTTATGGCTGTATACGTTAAGTAGCTTAACCAAAAACTAACAATGTGCTTTTGTTGTTACTTTTTCTTTCTTTTTATTACAGAAAATCCATTAAAAATAGAATTTTGCTTAAAAATCTGATGTACTGATGGACTGGCAAGCCCAGTTTTTAGGGTTGCTAAAAACTGGTTGTTGTACCTGCTAAGAACGTTAACCATTCAGTAGCTTTTCTAGAGTTATAGTAATAGATTATCTTTGATGTCTTTTATCTAATTAAGTCCTGAGAAACTCTTGTGTTGCCATTTAAAAACTTCTTACTGATGAAGTACAGAGTCACGAATAAATAAATAATACTCAAAGGTGTCTTTTTAGTCACAAAAGCCCTATCATCTTCTGATCACCAATTTAGATCAAAAACATACTAGATACAGATAGTTTCAATCAATCATTCCCTATTTAGTGGCAAAATAGACAGTACAGTCTGCCATTAACTTTAGCACACATACAGTTACGGAAGAGCTATAATAAGTGGGTAAACATGTGTGGGTAAACACACATTTGCAATTGAAAGGTCTACATTTTTTTTTTAGTAGCCTACACTGTTCTCTAGCCCCCAGAGAGAAATTAGATTTCTAGGTTTAGTAAAACCAAAAGCACTAAAACACAATAGAACAATGGCTCTTTTGTATGGAGCTGAAACAAATGCTTCTGCCAATGTAATGGTCTCATTGCTGCCCAGACCACACAGTGCTGCGCCTGACTGATTGATTTTTTAGCAGCAACATTTGTACAGTAGTTGTTATATGTTATGTTATGCTAATGCTCCCACCTCACAGATAATTCTTATTTGGCATTCGGCTGACTCTTAAACAGAAAATAATTTTCATTCAAGGGCAAACAGACATTTAATCGTCAGTGCATTCAGGAAAGGCTTCTTCGCAGACACTGAGCTGTACAGACACTTTAACAATTACATTTAATTAACTCTGAGGGACTTTATCTGAGGTTGTTTCCACAAATATGGCAACAGTGCTTTAAGCAGTCATCATACCACCATAGGTAAACAGCAGTCCTATTTGTGGTGATCTTAATACAACTATTTGTTGTCTCAAGTGAATATAACAGATGGTTTACTCAGTGGGAGGTCAATGGGCCTTTAATTTGTTGTGTCAACATTTTATTTCACATATATAACAAGCCCGTTTCAGTTATTGCAGTACGAGCTTATTTTTTTTCCGGTGCGTTGCTGCGGGATGAACACTGTGCACTGGACTCTGACAATCCAGGGCCATAGATTACTGGGACCCTGTTTTAATGAAGTAGCTGGATGTCGAGGAGATTTGCAGCAGATAGTAAATAAGGATAAAAACTCTGCTGAAGTGCAGCCTTATCATTTTCTACGTGTAAGCAAACTGTCTGTCTAAAGTCAGCACTGTTAGTGTAGCGACAACGTGATGTTCGTGTTACAGCAGGTTACATTAGGTCCTATTTTCACTGTGGTGCTAAGAGGTAATTTTATGTAGCGAGTAAATGATCTGTTAGGTGATCTCCTCTAACAGCAGGTTAAAAAAATAAAATAAAATAAAACATACTGTTGCCATGTCCTCTTAGCTATGGAACAGCTATAGGACAGTGGCAGAATAGGTATAAAAAGAAAGTGTACAGCTACAGGAGGTAATCTGCCAGGGCTCAGAGGAGCCGAGCACCAGGCAGACCGACGGATGATGATGAATGTGTGTACATGCATGTGTTTGTGTGTCTGTGGGTGGGTGTAGTGACCCAGTCACCAGCAGGGTAGTGGATAAAGAGGCTAAAACAGTGACCCAACTGTAAACCTCTCAGCCAAGTCACATTGGGCTTAGCTTAGAGGGTTCACATTTGCAGCTCTACTTTCATTTCATAAAGCAGCATCCGCCCGAATAACTTTGTGTCTTCACTCCCCAAAAAATACTTCTAAAAGAATGAGTCACTGAATTTTCCCTAAATCATTGCACTCATCCCAAAAATAGTACTTTTTGGCCCAGGCAATTCTGTTAAAAGAAATCCACCATGAGTAGGTGGTGGTTCTATCAGCAAACACTAGCTGCAGCCATCATCTGTAAAAATGGGTGTCATTTTAAAAGCATTTTTTCCCCAGTGGTTCATAGGTTCTGTTTCTGTTATCCAAGTAATATGACATTAAGAAAATGAAAATAAATAAATCGGGGTGGTAGATGTTGTTTTTATAAAGAAGTAGATAGATATGGGAGTCATGGTCTTGCACTTTTGCTTTTTCCAAGGTCGGGTTGGTTTATCACACCTGCTGTCCGTCAGTTTACTGCTGATATTTAAGAACCAGCTCCAGCATCCACTCTGTCAGATTTTCTTCCTCATAGTAACCAGGCTCATCCATGAAGCCTTAATGTCTCTGTTTTCCTTGCTATCCTCTGTGGCTGAAGAGCAGCTCCTTCTCTCCAGTAACACCTACCTGTCCCTGTCGAGGTGGTCCACTCCTTTTAGATTCCTCATCAGAAAACTCACTGAAACAACTCACCTTCCTGCACAGACAAGGAACAGTTCTGTGGAAATCTTGTCAGTGGATTAACCGACGCTGACCTACTGCTCCTCTTTCACAGGGGCTCCAGTCCCCATAACCACTTAGTTTTGTTGCTATTTAGGTGTTCAACACTACATCTGTATATACAGTAAAATGCATTTACATCTGTGTATGATTACAGGACCACATCAATCTTTCATTATCTAAATAAATGATTGTACTACTACACTCATCAGCCAGACTCTGTCCACCTCCAGATTTTGTTCAATCAAATATACACCCTCATAGTAAAACATGGTTTTACCTGTAGAATAATATCCTTCTGACAACAACACATATAACTAATTCAAATAGCTAATTTAAACAATTCGTTTTCTAACATTAATCTTCTGATAGTCCCTAAACACAGTAAAGTTGGCTTCATCGGTTCATATCTTCAGTTTGAAGATATCAAATAAAAGTGTATTAAACAAGTTATATTATTGTTGCCGTCATAAAATAAAAATGCTATAATACATTGTTACAGGTGCATAAAGCCTACAAATTATTATTGAGTTATTGGTAGATTGTTGCTAGGCAACATGATGAAATCATAATATCTGGTATGGATAAAAACCTGTTAAAGTGGGCTGAAACAGACTGCTTTGTGGAGTGACCAGAACTATCTACTCACAAATAAAGCACAGCAGAGTGTGGGTTTAGCAAATGATTCTGTGCCAGAGTTCAACCGACAGCTCAATTAGTTCCACAATCCCCACAAAACAAATTACTGAGTGATTTATCACTTCAACAATACCATTTCAATTAGCTATCTTTTATCTATTGTGGTTAACTTTTTAGATTACAGGCAACAGTGATTTAGTGTCAGATTTCCAAACTTTTCCGATCTGTGACTCCATGACAGATGGAAATTTTTCAAAGACAGATATTTTATGAGTTTTCTCAGTTTGCCCAAGATCTGAAAGCCTGCTGAACAAGATCTAAACAAGTAT
This sequence comes from Diplotaxodon limnothrissa, assembly GCF_057381915.1. Classification (NCBI taxonomy): domain Eukaryota; kingdom Metazoa; phylum Chordata; class Actinopteri; order Cichliformes; family Cichlidae; genus Diplotaxodon; species Diplotaxodon limnothrissa. Next base: position 20,971,081 of record NC_140609.1, on the reverse strand, counting down.
TATTTGTTTGTCTTGTCTTGTATGAATGTATTTCTTTTGTTTCTCCTTGTCCCTGTCTACTTGGGCGTGACTTAGCCAATTAACCAATACCTACCTATTATATGTCAGCTGAACTATCTATGAAGTTTTGACTGGTTAATTTGAATTTTTTTTCTGTTTCCTGTCTTGTATTTAAGCAATTTTTACAATGTTTTACTATGACCCTGATGAAGGCTACAAGCTGAAACGCGTTGGTCAATTCTTAAAGTTGTTCATCTTCCCTCAAGTGTTGCTGGAGTTCCTGCTTTGTGAATTCTTTCATCCTCTCCATGCACCTGTCTACTGTTTTGCAAAAAGCAGCCAAACAAACCAAAACAGTGTTAAATAAAACATAATTTAAACAACTGTGAAGAACCACATGCAAATGTGGTTTCTGCTCTGTTTCTGCACAATTGTAGTATGTTAACAGTTAAAAAAATACTCCTCCTGTAAGACAAACAGATATATTCTTTAACTATTTAATTGTTTTTTGTTGATGGTCGATTTCTTATCATGGTTCCATCTAATAGATTCCCTGCCTTTTTTCAGCATTATAAACATGAGCATCACTTAGTATCTTCTCATTCTTTTTTATATCATACAGATTTAATACAGATTTTATGAAAAAAAGACAAAGCCAGACAGTTAATGATTATGTGCTGCTTTGTGCATCACAGAATCAGTGTGAAACAATAATAAAAATAAACATCACATTTATATAACATGAAATCATCTGTGGGACGATGTTTTGTTTTCTCTTCGGCTCTGTTGCACCGGGAGTGTGTATGTGTGTGAAAGGGTTTAGTGATATTTGAAATCAGAAAAAAATAGAGCTCAGTAAATATCACGGAGAAATATGGAGATAGATAGGGTTGCGTATGAGGCGAACAAAGGAGAGTGAAGCGACGGAGCTGAGGAGCAGAGTGTAACTGGGAGGCTGCGTGAATGATGGATGGATGATGGGCAATAGGTAGGAGTGAGGAAGGAGGGTGGGTGGGATGCAGGGAAAATGGAGGGAGCGATGTAGGAATGATGGTGGGAGTATAGAGAGAAAGGAAGAGGGAGGGGGGGAACAACAGTGGGAAGCATGGAGGAGGAACAGTATGTCATGCATTGTTTTATTCTCATCCAGAGGCCAGTGAGAGGAGGCAGATACCTGCTGATTATTCTGTTGTATTATCTAACACTAAAGACCGAAAATGTGTTTGTTTGCGTATTTGCAGAGTGTTAGATAAGGACCGCTGTTGGAATCGAGCAAACATTTACACTGTTGTTACCCACTTCACTTCCTTTTCACCTCACCTTTTCTCAGCTTTATACCCTGATTGTTCTCTTCTCTTTCGTCTTCATTTTTCTTCCACGGTTACCCTTTGACTTGCCCTGTCATATTTTCTGTCTCTCTCCAATTTGAACTCCTCTCTTCCTATCCAGTATTTGCTCCCTTTTCTTTCCTCATCCCATTTTCTGCAGTATTCTAGGAACTTCATGTTTTATATTAGAGCTCAAACAAAGAAAAAAATTCCTACAAGATGTCTAAACTGGACAATGAACACGTAGAGTGCAAAGAGAGGGCATAGATAGATTGTTGAGGTAAATAAATTACCTAAACGTGACATGCATCCCTGCATCTATCAGTTGTACAGGTCATTAATTCTGCGCCTTGTGTTTATATGCTACCTTGATACAGTCTAATATGCGGCCAGATAATATAAATTCAATCCAAAACACTCACATATCCTGTATACATAAATTGAAATATGTTGTCTTGCACTACAGTATGACATGACTTCAGATCACGTGTTGGAAATGAGCATTTTCCACATCTCTTCTCCTCAAAGGGTAAAAGGTAATGCTTCTAATTACACATGAGGAGATGGGCATGCTGCCATACGAAAATGAATGTTTTATAAGGCTGATTTTGTCTCTTGACACATTGCTGAAATGTTTATGGGCCAAAGGGAGGTAGCCCAATGCCAAATGTGACCACGTTTGCACATCAATGTGTGTTAATGTGATGTATATGCATACACTGTAACACGTTTGAATTCATAAATGTGGGTGATTAAGTGTGTGCAAACCCTGTTGAAAGCTACATGAGATGTGCAAGTTTAAAATGTTTCCCATTCCTTTAGTTTAAAAAGCAAATTCCACAGTAACCCAGCCACCAGTGAGTTAGCATATGACTAACGACAGCTGATGACACATTCCTCTGAAAATAACAATCTGTTTTACTGAGCAAGCAATAATAGTAGATAATAGTACATCTCACATTTGGTGACAAAACTCAATGGCAGTGAAAGCAAAGAAATCTTTCCCTGAATGTTTGGCAAAATTGCAAATTACAAAGACAGACAAACATCGTGGCTGTTAGTAACGTGCTGGGTTGCCACTACAACGGTTTTGTAATGCACTGTCTATGATTCTCTAAGTATATGAAGGTCTGTTGGATTGGTGGAACTTCACACCCCATAAAAATATTCTCTAATTTGGTGTTTTGATGATCATGGAAGGGAGTGGGTAGCATTTTGGTCCAAAAACTCTCGTAGGTATTTAGCTAGGTTGAGATCTGTTGACTGTGAAGGCTGTAGCATATGATTCACACCATTTTCATCCTCATTAAAACCAATTAGTGACAGCCCATGCACTGTGGATGGAAGCATTGTGATCCTGGAAACGGGTGTTGTGTTGCATGAGTGAAATGAAGAAAATTATTCACAGAGGTTAACAGAGACACTTAGAAATCTGTCGTCATAGAATGATCATTTATATCAACTGTGCAATGACCTTAAAAATCAGAGCACAATTTCAGCGAAATGCTCTCCACAACATAACCAGATGCTATCACTGTAGAGTCAAGGGCTCAAACTCTTCCCTTTTTTTTTTTTTTTTTTTTTTTTTGCCTGTCCCGTTTGGCTCTTTTGCCATCAGAATTGTTGTCTAAAGGCAAAGAAAGATGCCCAACGGATTTACTTTACCAAATTGACCATCCCAGCCTTGCCGTAATGGTCCATTTGATTCACCTTTTATTGTTTATTTTATTTTCACTTACTGAATACGGGACAGACTTGACTGGGGGAAAGAAGGGGAGAAAGAAAGAGGGAAAGAGAAACAGCTGAGAAGAGGGACGGGGGAGAAGGGCAAAAGACAAAAAACAACAGAACGGGCAGAAAAAAAAAAAAAGAAAAAAAAATGCATATCACCTGGATCACCTGCTGAGAAAGAAAAAAGAAAACAAGCAGAAGAGAACAAGAGTAATAGAATAAACAACATCACAATGATATATGGGAATTTGACAGTAAATACTAAATATTAAACATTATTGTGCAGCACACAAGATCAACAGAACACAGTGTGCTTTGAGGTAGGAGCCAAAAAGGGTGTAGTTTGTGGGTGTGATCACCCGTGTGTACACCTGTGAGCATGGACGCGCTTGTTTTTTTTAAAAGGTTCCTTCATGTAATGATCTGCTAGAGGGTGTGGGGGGGCCACAGCCCCGTCCTCCAGGGTATGAAGCAGGTATGGAGGAGATCAAAACTCCAGACATCCAGAGGCCCCCAGAACACAAGAGACCAAGGAAGACCAACAGAGGGGCAGCCGCGCCACTGTCCCAGAAAGAGCTGAGGAGAGTCCCAGATGAGGGCTCACTCAACAGCCGCGGAGCAGAAGCCAGGGGGAGTTGCAGTGACGCGCCCGTGAGCTCCGTCGGCAGCCAGCCATGCCTGAGTGACCGAGCCCCAGGCCAAGAGGCCGGGGGCACCCCACCTTCGAAGTGGCCCGAGCGAGCCCCAGGCTCCAGGCCCCGATAAGCGGCCGCCAAGGAGTGAGCCGGTGTGTACCTGGACGCCCATCCCCGGACACAAAGAACCACCAACGCACCGACACCTGAGGGAGTCCGCCACTGGCAGGGGAAGTGGTGGTAGGGGGGGCTCAAACTCTTCCTGTGTTACCCATCTGTCTGTAAATCTGTGTGGAAGCGGAAGTTCCACATACATTATATAATATAATAAAATTTAAAAAGAAGCAAATCCACAAAAAGAACCCTGCTGCCTGTTTAGGAGTCATTCATGTAATTTGCTGAGGTACTATACAATGAAAATCCCAGAAGTCACAAATTGAACACAAATATCCTGTTTGTGTCCTCATTAGAATAGGATTTGTGTTGGTATGTGAAACTGTAGCAGTAGTAGTAGTCCTATATTATTAACTGATAATTATGTGACAATGGATTTCAGGTCATTTTACAGAGTGATGCAACAATAATGTAATGAATCAGTAGTGATAAGAATCAATAAACAGTTCTTGCACATAACCAGTTCTCAGATTCCTTAGAATTGTTAGTCTGCTTGCCTATCGATCCCGCTTATCGGTTCCACTTGTATTTGCTGCAATCAACTGATTTTAGTTTGTGTGCTGGAAGAGGAAAACAGTGTAGTCTACAGTGTAGATATGGACATTACTTTTATTTATAAAGAACGAGAGCACAATGGTAAAGCGCCGACTACATCCAGGGGAGACACAACTGCATTATGCTGCAAACACAACGTCAGCTTTTTGCAAGCATTTGCACTGACGCTAAGCTAGCCCAAAGTGACATTAGCTAAGTACACGCCAACCCCAGTCCAGCAGCCTGACCTTCAACTTCAACAGGTAACAAACTGATGAGCATTCAGGCTTGCAACCTCTGTTTCCACTGTTTCTTTATGCTGGTTTTCATCTTTGCTTTGTGCCGTCAGCTTTGTGTTCATGCCTTCATACTTAGAGCAAGCCTATATGTATGTCTTCATTAGCACAGGGATTTGGGGTGGTGTGTGGGACTGTAGGTTATTGGTTTATATTGTTAAATGGTAATTATGAGCCAATGCATTTCACGTCATTTTATGGAAAAACACAAACGTATTTCCAACATACTGCATTACTTTTAAAAAAGTGTTCTGTGTAATATATTACTTATTCTGAGGATATACATATTGGTTGCGTGTCTCTCTGCCCTGTCATGAGCTGGTAATTTTTTCAGGATGTACTCAGCCTCTTGCTCAGTGTCAGCTGGGGTTAGCTCCAGAACCTCAGGGACCGTACTGGATAAGCAGTTAAAGAAATTCATGGATTGATAGTTGGATTCCATTTTAATTATTTTATAAGTGATTAAACATCCCTTAGGTGAAACCTGTCTTCTTTAAACCTCTGATATCTGGAGTCTCCGTGTAAAGCGTCCTTAATACCTTTAGGGAAAAAATAGCTGTTTATACCTGTGTGACATTTCTCAAACGGACTCAGGTGCAGACCAGGAATCCTTTGCAAAGAAGAAGTGATGTTATTTGGAGTGAAACACCAAGTGCAAATATGTACAATGTGCAGGGAGGGGTCCAGGGCTCCGGGGTCAGTGGGGAAAAGGAAAGGTCCACACACACACCACTCTCCTCGAAATTCCGCTCTACTCTTTCCGCAGTTTGCCTACCGGGCAAACAGGTCGGTGGATGATGCAGTAAACATGGGGCTGCATTACATCTTGCAACACCTCGACCGCCCGGGAACTTATGCCAGGGTCCTGTTTGTGGACTTTAGTTCGGCTTTTAACACCATTGTGCCTGAACGTCTCTCCTCCAAACTCTCCCAGCTCAGCGTGTCACCAGCTACCTGTCAGTGGATCACCAGCTTCCTGACAGATAGAAAGCAACAAGTGAGGCTGGGGGAGATCACCTCTGAAACCCGGTCCCTCAGTATTGGTGCCCCTCAAGGATGTGTCCTCTCACCACTACTGTTCTCCCTCTACACTAACGACTGCACCTCCAAGAACTCGGCTGTTAAACTCCTAAAGTTTGCAGATGACACCACTGTCATTGGCCACATTCAGGATGGTGATGACTCTGCATACTGGCAGGAAGTTGAGTGGCTGGTACCCTGGTGCAGTCAGCACAATCTGGAGCTGAACACTCTTAAGACTGTAGAGATGACAGTGGACTTCAGGAGACATCCCTCAACTCTGCTCCCCCTCACCATATCAGACAGCCCTGTGACAACTGTGAAGACCTTCAAGTTCCTGGGTACCACCATCTCCCAGGACCTGAAGTGGGAGACCAACATCAACTCCATCCTCAAAAAGACCCAGCAGAGGATGTACTTCCTGAGACAACTGGGGAAGTACAGTCTCCCACAGGAGCTGCTGATCCAGTTCTACACTGCGGTCATTGAGTCTGTCCTGTGCTCCTCCATCACAGTCTGGTATGGAACAGCCACTAAACAGGACAGGAGCAGACAGCAGCAGACTGTACGGGCAGCAGAAAGGATCATCGGCACCCCCCTGGCCTCCATCCAGGATCTGTACCTCTCAAGAACCAGGAAACGGGCAGGGAAAATCATCACAGACCCCTCACACCCTGGACACAGACTTTTTGATCTGCTGCCCTCTGGCAGACGGTACAGAAGCCTGCAGACCAGGACCACCCGACACAGGAACAGTTTCTTTCCCCTCGCCATCTCCCTTCTAAACAGTTGACCTGTCACACTGCTCCCACTGCCAGACTGCAACTGCACCTTATGTCCATTCTGTAGTATTCATTCCACCTCATTTCATTTCTGTATTTTATGTATATAAGTTTAGATTAGTTATTTATAGTTGGTTTACACAGTGTTGTGTATGTATGTGTATGTATGTGTAATGTGTATATATAGACACGTGTGTGTGTGTGTGATTTACATTGCTGTGCTTGAGAGCCACCATCTACTGGAACCAAATTCCTTGTATGTGTCTGCACATATACTTGGCCAATAAACACGATTCTGATTCTGGTTCTGACAATCATGCTACCACACACTTCGCCACCCAACACTCACGGGTCTCTCGGGTTTACAGGGACAGTTCCAGGGAAGATCTACAAAAAAATTCATCTTTCAAATACTGCTTTCCAGAACTGGCCACACGAGTAAATTTGGAAGAAAATAAAATGCCAAAGTTAAGCCCATTCCCCAGATTTTATGACTGAATCTACATAAGTCTTGCAACTGTTGATGTTAGGAAACCAGACAGAGATTGCTGAGAAGGCAAAGACAAGACTTTTCAGTCCAGACTAGATTTTACTTTGGACAGACAAATCAAACATGCAGTTGTTTTGCTTCATAACTGAAGGAATGTTTGGCACAGACCAAATAAGCTTTTGAGGTAAACCCTTAAACCAACTGTGAAGCATCGCGCTTCCAAATATCATAGTTTGTGGTTGCTTCACCGCCTCAACGCTGAAGCTTGTAATGATTGTTTAAGCAATAGATTAAGCTTCATATCAAACATAATTCAATTCCACTTGTACAACAATTTAAGTTATCATATATGTAGACCTTTATAATGTATAATGACTATTTAATACATTTCAGTAAACAAATCCACAAAATGGAACGACAGATTTGGTATTATGAGATTTTATTGCCTTGTATTTATCTATTATTTTTATAACCCACTGATCTCTGATGTCAGTTTGATAAAATCAAACTCATCAAACTGACATCAGAGGTCAGTGGGTTATAAAAATAATAGATAAATACAAGGCAATAAAATCTCATAATACCAAATGTGCACTTACATTAGCAATTATAAAAAATATATTGGTTTAAATCTAGAACAATCTTTATTAATCAATGTCCATGGGATGTAAATATTTTTTAACTACCTTATGTTAATATTGTACAGTATGTGCAGTACATATATCAGCCACTGATACAGATATATTAATAAGATACAATGTGGCTACATCCAAAATATCCCTAAGCTTTCAATTCATTTATAGTGCTTCCTTTGTAACTGCCAAAATATCTTCTAATGGGTGTTTCTTCAATCTGTGCGATCACAGTGTCTTAAACCCACCATCCCTGCATGAAAGCTATCCTACTGGCAATGCTGCCATTTCTAAGCATCTACGCATTTCTAAAAAGGTTTTTGAGGAGGCAGTGAGCAGGGTTATGGGTGAGCTGTAAGGGATAAGATAATGGGATAGACATGCCTGTTCTGTTTGATAACCGTTTTAGCTCTGTTTTCTTTGCCCATGATTCACAGATTCATTGTACTTTTCTAGGCTGTGAGTGTATGGTAAGTGTGTGAAATAGGAGAAAAGGGAGAGATTTTAGGTTGCCTTGTGTTTAATACTGGTCCAACTGTGAATTTTGTAATTTAGTCAGACTTAATGAAATCATTCGGGTTCAAGTTTGTTACCTCAAGTGATGTGGAATCTTGAATTAACAATTAAAGAGACAAACATATGCAGCAATAAGTTCTTTGGATATATTGTGCTGCACAGAAGAACTATTATCGATGAGTATCTGGAAAACAAAGTGGATTGGGTAAGTTTTACATTAAAAAAAAGTTTGTACACATAATATGAATGTAATATTCGTGCATTGCAACTGATTGTGTTGAGATGACAAACAGATTTTTGACATTGGTTAGATGAAAGCTTATCTAGTACACAAGATTAAAGTGCACAAGCCTGTCATTTATATCTGTAATATTTGTACTGTATTGATTTACCCCAAAACCACCAAAAAACATGCCTGAAATAAAGTTAAATAATCCTTTAAAATATGTTATATGTCTTATATATTTCAAGTTTTTAATTATTAGGGGTGGGGGAAAAAATCGATACTGTGTAGTATCGTGATATTTTGTTTGCTAATAATGTATCGATACAGGGACAGCAGAAATCGATATTTTGTTACAAAAAAGTTTTTGTGGACTGGAACATGCTCTGACTTCAGAGCATGTTGATCCTTTTTCTGAGCAAGAATCCTGACATTCCTTCACTGTCCAAATGTGTTTAACTTTTTTTGGCAGCAATAAACATGACAGTTTACTTATTTTAATTTAAGACATGTTTTGTTTTAATTAAGGTTAAAACTTTTTTATTTAATGTAAAATTATATTCTGTTTTAATTTACTTTCAAATTCTTCAGTTGCTGAAGGGGCTGCATAGTTTTCATAAATTGCATAGTTCAGAATAGCTATAATTGTACCAGATGGTTGCATTCAGTTAAGTTGGACTAGACTGTAATAAAAACCATCCAGTTTGTCAACAATAAAACTGACTGAAATGAGAGAAAGACTGAGTGCGAGACTTTGAAATTAGATAAAATGAATATTGATAAAGCTTACCTTTATGTACAGAATCTGAATATCGCAAAATATTTAAAAAAAATTGCAATAATATCGTATCGTGCGTTAAGTATTGTGATAATATCGTATCGTGGGATGTATGGTGATTCCCACCTCTAGTAATTATTAGGGGTGGGTTTTTATAATCGATTCATCGATTCTGGCTTGGATAACGTAAAATCGATTCATTAAAATCCTGAATCGATTTTTTTAATACAAATTTATTTTGCCCGAAATGCCAGAATCTCTGGTGACATCTCACAAAATTTCAAGAACCATCAAACAGTTAAGACAGTAAATGAGAGCAGGTACACGGATTCTGCACATAGACTTAAACACACAGCGCGACCCGCGGATCAGAATCAGTTAGCTGTCACCTTTCTCACGGTCGGGGCTGAAAGCCGACAGCTCGCTGATTCTGATCTGTCGGCGGGTCCGCGCTTTGTGTTCACGCCCATTATGAGCCGATTCTAAAGCTGTTAGTTTGATGTCTCTCCAAACAATATTGACTGAACCAGCAGCAAAAGAAGATCCAAACGCTTCACATAAACATCGTCATGAATTCACTCTGACTTTTACTGTTTTGCTTCCACCGCGATGCACAGCTCTCTCTCTCTCTCTCTCTCCCTCTCTCTCTCTCCCTCTCTCTCTCTGTACTTCAAGAACAGTTTCTCTTTCTTCATTATTTGCTTGCTTGTTACGCACAAGTTTACTGTTGTTTACAACGCTGTCAGCCGCATTTTTTTTCCCTTTTACATTCTTCCGAAAAGAAAACCTAATTTCTGCCGTTCAATACTGAACAAATGTAAACTTTTTAAAATTATTCAAAATGCAAAACGCTTAGCCGTGTCTCTAATAAAACCGCTGTAACTTCAGAGGTAATGTTCATATGTTGATTAATGGTTTTCTTTTGTTTTTGATGTACTGCAGAATATTTTTATAAAATCCCAGGCCAGGAAAATCACCTACATGTTTTTCTGTGTTTTATCTTCAGCTACTTTGACACAAAGGTATCTGCTGTGATGCTCACACCTTTGATAAAGTCTTGCGTGTGTCAGCTTCCTTTTTATTGATACAAAAATATGTAAATGTACTGATCTGAATTATAATATTTCTGACTGTCAAAATTTCCCAGATTTAAATCGAATCGTGGATCGAATCGATTCGGGACCTTGTGAATCGGAATTGAATCGATTCTAGAAATCAGTGACGATACCCAGCCCTAGTAATTATGTACACTGAGTGTATTTTATTCACAAATGCACAAAGATGTGTGAGTCACCTAAAACAATTAAAATATGAAGTGTGCCATTGATGCTGCTGCAACACTTACTGAAAAAACAAAAACAAGAACAACAAATATACAAGTGTGCATTATGCTGACAGAATCTACAAGAATGTAAGCAGGTAGGAAGAGCAGGGCAGCAGATGTCTCCATTAGGAAAAGTCCATTGTCCTGCAAAAACAGCTTACTATCAAAGCCCAGCACTTGCAGCACTCTCCTGGCACTATTTGGACTTCTGCTTGAAATATAAACACAGCAAATCCATCTGCAGACACGACGAAATAAATAAATAAGTTTGAAAATCTGTCCCAAAGACAAAAAAGTGCAGTAGGTCAGCACGACGCTTTAAATTAGTAAAGATTAGGGAATGGACATGTGGTGTACAGTGACACATACTGTACACTGTGAGACATCCTCACACAACTGCATATACAACAGACAGCCACACCTACAGAGACCAACACAAACACAGCGAAGTACATCCACACATGGTGAAATACTTACTCAGCAATACAGCACTGCCAGAAAACCCACACACTTAAAATGTTTAATTCCTGTGAACAACTTTCTAAACTTCTTTTTTATTCATAAATAAAATTTCAAATCACTGCCCTAATTTCTTTTCTCCCTTCTTTTCTTTTTCTGGGTCACTCGGCTGCGTCTATCCTCACATTTGCAGTTGAAATGAAGATTGTGTTTTCACAGCAATGCAGAGCAGACCTCTTCAAAATTGGCACCCTTAATAATTCAGCGTTTGAATAAATCTGAATGTTGCTGCATGTGATTGGGTGCATGTAGAGTAAGACAGTTTGTGAAAGAGAGCGGAGTGACGGGGGAGGAGGACAGAGTTTGTGAAAGAAAGAAGACAGAAAACGGGAGCAGGAGAAAGCGATGAAGGCAATTCAAGGGAGTTGTAATAAGGTTTGACAAGCCTTTTAAGACTTGCACTTAAAGGCTACTGAGTGTGCAAGCGTGCTAAGAAAGAGTGGATGTGCTTGCTTTTTGTGTACTGTAAACTGGACGCATCCTCTGCGATACCATTTAAACAAGAAGCGCAAATACAGAAACACACACTCAGAGGCTGGTTTTGTTTTAAAGAAAAATATCCACTTAGCTACATATTTACTAGTAACTGCTTAGATGTGCTGTTGTTGTTACCTTAAGACTGAGCCAGAAACAAGAAAACTACTTCATGACTTCATGCTGTGTTGCATTAACAAGCTGTTAACTATCATTCATTCAAGAAAAATGATTTTTATTCATTGTGTTTTATTTCTTTAGTGCCATCTTTATTGAATTATGGTGCTGAGCTACATTCATAGCACTGGTGTAACTCATAAAGCAAAACTGCATCTTAGGGAATTTTTAGAATATGCTTCAAAATTGCATGTCTGCACTTCTATAGTATGTGTGTCTCCTTGTGTACTGGAGTGTGCATTAGGTGAAATGGCTGTATACAAAGGGGTTGTTTTCCCTGTATGAGCACAATGAAACACGCTGTGTGTACTGGTGGTCTATAGCTGGGTTTAACCGAGGCATGCAGTGTGAACAGCATTCAAGCTGTCAACCAGGTTCGCTACAAACGAACAGAAGTAGACAGAAAATCAGAAACACGCCATCCTTTCTTCTAAAAGAGTGTGTGTTATAACACTCACAGTGACAGAGCCCTGAGCTTAAAGAAGTGGGTGTGGGCTGTGGGTGGGCTAGCTTACACTGAATTTCAAATGGATCTGACAAACAACAAAAAAGTTGATGTGGCATTTTCAAATGTAGGGCAGTCATATTGGCACACAGAAGAAACACAGAAGGCAACATGTATGAGGCTGTAAGGAGTACGCTGAGATGAGTGATTCAGTGGGAGTGGAGTTTCCGTGTGAGGAATGAAAAAAGGGGGAAAATGGTGACGCTGCAGTTAGGATTCAAAGCATCAGCAATACTGCACATTTATCACGTAACCCTGTTGGGATGTATAATCTTCTGCTTAGTTCTCACATCCAGTGCATTTAACTCAAATTGTAAACAAAATATCTTTCTTTCTAAATTTTCATTCCTACTCTACATTTTGTTCTTTTAAAGCTGAATATTTGATTCATTTGCTACTCAGAGCTGTAGTTACACACTTTGTCTATAGAAAGCACAGAATGAGCTGCATGTCAGAGGGCAACAGTTCTAGTACTCTGGTCGTGTGTGAGCTGAGCTGGGGGGTCACCTGTGCTTTGGAAGCACTCAGAGACATTACATTACACTCACTATAATTATGCACATAAGATGCAGGGTAATAGATATGAAGTGTAAATATACGCTCTGGGTCAAGTTTATTGGCACGGTACAGCTTGAACAAAACACAAGAGCCATTCTGTTTTGAGTAGTATATTGGGATATTAATATATTAGAGCTATTTGTTTATATTTTTCCAATATTTTTGTAATATTTCGTAATATATTGTCTAATTTTGGTACTTTAACTCGTCGGTTATCGTTCTCATTGTCTTGAAGCAACTGTGGCCACATAATTTCCTCAGGGATTATTAAAGTATTGTGATTCTGATTCCTGTTAAGACACTTGGGATAACAAAAACAATAATATGTATGCTCTGTCAGTTGGTTTACATGGTTAAAGAAGCATGTTTAAAGTTTCTGTGCAGGCTTCACTAGTTCCCCGGTGTTTTGAACAGTGAAAATAGCGAGCCACTGCTTTCACTCAGAGTTTGAAAGTGCTCCGCAACAAAGTACAGTCTGACCAGGATTATCCAGGTAACTTAATGATAACCTTGGGTTTTCAGTACTATGAAAGTAGATGAACTCTTACTGCTGATCACTTCTTACTTCTTACCAGTAGACAGGTAACTTATTCTGCAAACCCACAGTGCTGTAAAAGAGTATTTGTTTACTTCTGGATTTCTTACTTTTTTATATATTTGTCACACTTAAATGTTCTGATTAACATAAGATAAGTGTTTCCCGTGTCTTTATGGTAAGGTTGTGATTAGGGATGGGTATCGTTTAGGTTTTATCCGATACCGGTGCCAAATCGGTACTTTTGAAACGGTGCCGGTGCTCAAACGGTGCTCAAACCGGTGCTTAAAGAATGGAGAACACAAAATTGGTCCAAAAACCTCTCACGTTCAGCTGTTTTTTGTAAAAATATAACAATGTTAGCCTTTTCTGCAGCTATGGGGCATATATGGTATCACTCTTGGCTGGAAGCAGTGCTTAAACAATGGAAAAAACACAAACTTTGTCCTAAACCTCTCATGTTTAACTGTTTTCCACTTTTTCTTTGGTCATTTTAGCCTTTTTAGCCAGGGTGAAGGGAGTATCTGCCATCAAACAAGAGGACAGCCGCATGTAGCTATGATGATGTTTGCTAGTTCACCTTACATGCATTAATGTAATAACGTGGTTAGCCTACTCAACGTAAATTAGCTACTCACGCAGAGAAGAACGGCTGCTGCCACCATCATCCGTCATCATTTCTGCTACACTGGCAGGGCTAGGGGCCAGGACTCTCCTCTTCGTGTTTTTGGGGGATGTTGCATAACAGGCAACCCACCCGCAGTAGATGTGCTCGGTGTGAGGTCTCGCAGCAAGCTATCAAATACGGCGCATTTCTGGGCTTTTAAAAAAAACGCTATGCGTCGCCAGGTGTTTCATCGGATTTGAGGTGTTACCTCCTTTGACAGTATCACAGTATCAGCTTAAAGCACTTGTTGCAGGCTGCTGAGTTTGCATATTTTGCTGTGAAGTACAGCCAGACTTTTGACCGCTTCGCCTTGGACATTTTTAATCTGTAGCTCTGCTCTAACAGAACGTACGTACCTGGCCCCGCCTACTATCCTCGGAAACGTAAAATGATTGGCTAGAATCTAAAGTGTATCACAGCTCAGGAAAAAAAAGCACCGAAATAAAGCACCGAAATGTGCGCTGCTTTTCGGTCTGGTTACTACCGTTTATGTCAGAACCGGTGCCATCATGGCACCGGACACCGATACCCATCCCTAGTTGTGATATTGATAAGTCTGTTAACTCACACAGTCTGTATTTTTGTTAGATTTTTTCCTAAGCTTCAAATATGTTAAAACGGGGCTTTTCCTCTCACACACATTGCTGTGTGGATTTTAGTCTGTATTATGTTTTTTTAACCTCTATTTTTTTTCCATAGTATAGTTTTATCTTTTTTGAAATGTCAGCTGCTCTGTTGGCAATACGCTTACTAGCACTTCTGATAGGTTAGATCATGTCAGTACCACCTCTTTTATGTGACCTTTTAAGGTTTTTATTGGCTTTTTTGTTATACATCACTTAGTAAGTTGATGACCAGCTTCATTTGACCGTTTATCCTGATTGACAATGTTAGGATAAAGGAATGCAGATGAATGGAGAAAAAACCTGGTATATGGAACTTTCTTTGTGGTACAGGTCTCAGAAGTTACCCTTATTATGGATTGTTCTGCAGCATATCATGCTTATACTATTGTAGTGTTTATTGCCAATATATACTGTACATGGCTCAATGTGCTCATAGTGAAAAGTAAAAGATCAAAGACCAAAAAGGACCTTCTCACCACCAACTCTCTCTCTTTCCCTCAGTCCTTGAACTGTAGTTTTACTGTAATATCAAACCTAACTTAGCCATAAATTAACTACAAACATGTGGATGTTTGATAATGAAACAAACTCAGTGTCAGAAAAGTCTGGATGCATTCACATAGGTGGGGCCGACTGTCCATGAAGTAGAGGCAGTAGAACCTCATTGGCAAAGCTGGTATTTTCTCATCAGTTTTTCCTTCTTAGGCAGTGACTTGCTAGAGTTTAGGACACACACTGGGACACACTTTTTTGGTTACTTCTCTAATTTATGTGCATGTCAACGTGACATAAAGGCAAGCAAATGTACTGTATTATTATTATGACTTAAAGGTTTATGTTTACTTTGCTGTTCACACAGGACCTCCTGATATTCACAAGAGTGCTAATGTAATTTGAAAACACTGAAAAGTGGCAAAGTAATTAGTTTTCAAGTTTGAGGAAAACCCAGTGAGACCAAAATTCAATAAATATGTTTATTTCAGCTCGGTTATTTTAGACATCTGCTTTAAGTTTGGAGTTGTACCAAATAATCTGGCACAATACACCTTGGTAAATGTGGAAACAAAATAGTATGGACGTCTTCAAGGAAGTGGTGGCACATAGAGCAGAGTACATCATCTATCTTGAATATTGATTGATTCAGACTCCTTGAAGTAAAGTGAATCTTCCGTGAGGGAATATTATTAGCGAGCTTAACCCTGAGACCTCTAACCTGTCATGCCTGACATCCGATAATTTATTCATCGAGATGGGAACTTTCAGACAGGCAGGGAGAAAATTAAACGCAAAACTGGACAGTCAGATAGAAAGACAGACAGAGCAGAAAGAAGACAGATGCATGAGCTAAAAGAGTAATGACTAAACAATGACAGATGCAAAATGCTTTGAAAGTTAGATGATCAGGCAGGTGAAATTCCAGACAAATGCTGACTACGAATAAAAGAACTATAATGACGTTTTAAGAATAAAGCAGAGAAGTCAAGGTTCACCTCATATACCTCACGTGGTCACTGACTCTCTTAAATCTGACTCCAATAATCCAACTTTATCTCACAATGTTACTGTATGCATGCTAGAAGATAAAAACCACGAGCTCAGCTTGCTGAAAGAATAGCTTGAACTTTACTGAACATGATTGGTTAGATAATAAGGTTTCTCGCCTAAATGCCACGGCAATTATAAGAGACATCCTTTCATACTTTATATTATGCAATGTCAGTGACAAACTGTCCCCAGCTGAAATGCGTTTTAGGATGATTTTTCTCCGCGTGTGCCAAAACAGTCGGACAAAAATGTGTTTTGAACCTTTGAGACTCACTTATCAAAATATATACAGATGACAAAATTGCTTTGTATAAAACGCTGAACTGAATAATGGATCATCAGTCTAATGAACAATGTGGTGAGTCTGTTCTGGTACACCGACCGAGCACAATGACATATACACACATGGAAGGAGAAGCAACGCAGCCTCGCTGAGTGACTGTTTGACCTATTCAACACATTCTAAGTCCTCTGGCAAAAATAACAAACAAAACAGCGCCGCCGAACATGTCACAGCATGGTGGCAATGAAGCTCCACAGAGACCCCGCTGACTTGCTAATTCAGAAAAAATATCGAACCCGGGACAATCTAACAAAATAAAGGCTTGTTCACTTACACGAGGACTTGACAAAATGCAGAGGGTGGTAATATTACATTCCCATCTGCACTCTTTCTGTGTCATTGTGTAAATTTGTGGCTGTGCTGTATCCTGTCCCAAGGCAATTAACATGACTTGAAACAAGTGCACCTCTCTAACTGTAGAAACTAAGTCAAAACCCATTTAGCCATACAAACAAAAACGTTATGTTTATGTTGTTACTGTTGCTAGCGTGCTCGCACTTATTGACTTTCACTCATAGCTGCACAGAGTGCTCAGCCACACATCACAGTAAATATGATGAATTGGTCTTCTTTGAGTGTGACACACTCCTGGCCCAAGGATGATAGGCTTACAGTTAGGTCCATAAGTATTTGGACTATGACACATTTGTTTTTGTAGTGTCGCCTCTCTACACTGGGTCTTTCTGTAGTCAATGTTGCATTTAACATCTGAAAAGCATAATCTGTTGGGTTGATCAGGTGACTGACATGGCGATTGAAGAATACCCAGTTTCTTTCCTTTGAGAAACTCTTGTGCTCCTTTTGAAGTGTGCCTTGAGCAGGGGTTAAAATGAGATTTGGCAGGTGGGGGAACCTTGCGACTGAGTGTAGTGGTGCAGCATGGGGAAAGAAATTGAATAGAAATACTTCGCATAACAACTCGTTTCATGAGCTCTAGCTGATTTTTTTTGTGTCCAGACCAGAGATGGGCAGTAACGCGTTACTGTAATCCGATTACTTTTTTCAAGTAACAAGTAAAGTAAGGGATTACTATTGCAAAAACGGTAATTAGATTACCGTTACTTTCCGTAGGAACGCTGCATTACTGCGTTACTAAAACCGTGATTTTTTGCAAGAATGTCTCATGACAGTGACATAAGCAAGTGCGACGTTCGTGACAACAGCTGTGTGCAGATCAACAATGGATAACATATCGAGTGCGAGAGAGAGTATGAGCGTGCAGCGTTTAAAGCGTGGAAGTACTGACCTTATTTGGAGTTTGATTCCATAAAAAGTGACAAAAACATTAGTGTCCGTTGTGCGTGGGAAGAAAACTTCTTTTTACAGCGAAAAAAACCCCTAAACTTCCGAGCAAACACCGAGTAGCTACGACGTAATGGGAAACTCACAGAGAAACTCGCGGATTCTTCAACTGACCGCTGCGGCACACCTGCACCAGGGTAAACCTCCGCCTACCCTACTCCTGCTTTACAGGTGAAAATAGAGCAAAAGGGCCGCTGAGTCTTTGACTTTATTTATTTTCTGCTGTGTTTTACTTGCATCTATTTGAAAGAGTGAGTGTAAACACACAAAAAATATATATTTCATGTGCTGGAATGTGTAGAAAATAGTTTTAAATATTAAACTAATTTCTTCCAGTCAGAGAATGTTGCATATAATTACATTTTTGCTTGATGCATAAAGTTAAAAGATTAAAACTAATAAAACAAGTTTTAAAAAGAGACCTTTCCATTTGATTACATTTTGTATGATGGATTATGCAGAAAAAGTAGAATTGGGCGAAAGATCTATCGCTTTATCACCCATTCAGGTTGTAAATCGTGTTTTTAAAAGTAACTAAGTAACTAAGTAATTAATTAGTTTTGAAAATAAGTAATCAGTAAAGTAACGGGATTACTTTTTGGGGAAGTAATCAGTAATTAGTCACTGATTACTTTTTTCAAGTAACTTGACCAACACTGGTCCAGACTGTGGTCAGCTGACCTGTGCTACTCCAGCATTTACTGCTCTTTGTGGATTTAGCCAACTGAATTTGATTAGATATATATTTAGGTGATTCACAAGCTGATTACCAAACCCTAGACACTATAAAGCTAGTATAAAAGTTAGAATTTTGTGAGTGAAAATAATCAGCTTTATCACCTTGAATATAAATTGATGGCTGCTAATCTTGATATATTGTACCTCTCAAAGATAGAGCATCACTATAAACTTTCACAATAATGCAAACACATCACTATACCCTCCACTAAACAGCCTAGTATTTTCAGTATTTTGCTACCTTTGAATGAGACCAAATTATTATAATTCAGCTTGTTTGGCGAGATGTTTCACAAAAAACATAATTCAGCAACACTTCATGCAATATCTGATTCAATTTCCACAAAAGATGTTGCCCCTGGACCAAGCTGGGCATCATTTTAGTGTAGCTGGTGTCATTTTTCACTTTTTTTTTTATTTGACGGGTGGTGGTGTGGGCACAGTGGCCCACCCACGGATTGGGCCTGTCCCAGACAGGTGGATAATGTTATCAGCAGGAGAGCTGCTAATGCTTTGACCAGGATTATATTTCCTGCCATCACTGCCAGAGAAGAGAATGTCTAGCAACCCCCACAGCTTTTGCCAGATTCAGACTGGTTTTGGTTTTAGTTGGTGATTCTTGGTGAAGTCCAGTCCACTAGTTTTGCTGGAAGTCTTGTAACAACATTATTCCAAGAAGTTGTCACATATTCCAAATAAAGGCGGGGGGGGGGGGGGGGGGGAGTCATTCTAGGTGATGTATGAACACATATCTAAAAATGTGGTGTTTTTTTTTTTTTTAACAAACAAAAAAGTAAAGTTAGTCCCCAGAGCCAATCACAGAAGTCCGGAACCACACCAACACCTCTGATTTCTCTCATTTTCTTTCTTTTGTAGCATGAGATTAGATTCTACCCAAAATCTAATAGACCTAAAAGATCTTCTTTAAATTTAAATTCACTCACATTATTTCACATCAAAGCACTGATACTGGGGGAGTTGCTTGTGACAGGTGCACAATGATAACAGCAAACTCTGTCTGCACTGAGACACTTGGCTCTTGGACACTTTTAGTATGAAAATGCCCTCTTTAAATTTTAAATGTTATTCACCATTTTAACTTACCTAATGTAGCGTGACAGACACAGAGTTCCAGTGGTCCATAATAAAGCTGGGGGAGCTTTTAGCCATATTGCAGAACTAGTTCTGGTGCCCTTAATTAATATTAAATTAAAATGCTTCAAAGATTCAATTTACTGTGTGCTTGCATGCAAGGCAACATGCAAACCTGCTGAATACATTTACTGTGTTTTCATTTAATTTAAGCCGCTTAAAAGCATAAAAACAATGCAAAAGGTCAAAGGCTCCGAATGCTCTCAGTCCACAGTATACATGTAACAGGTATCTGCGCAGTCGTAAAGGCGACCCATGATTTAAACATTTGTTCAGTGTTTTTAGGTTAGCACAGCACAACTCTTTGCACCAGTATTACGTTGCTACAGTAACAAGTTGGACATTTAAAGTCCCAAATCGGGTATACTCCCCATGCACCACAAAAAGTCAGGCCATTTTTCCCTAACACACTCATGACATTACATAAATGTAAAAGGTGCAAAAGGTTTTCATGGACATGTATTTTTTATGTCCACATGAACTTTTGATCTCTGCTTTCAAAGGTTAGTCTTGCTCACTCTCGTGGTACATACCTAAGCTATTAAAGGTATAGTCTTGTGCTGCAGTGAAATGACCTGTAGAAAGGTTGCTGACAACATAGCCTCTCTAAGCCTCCAAGTCACTTTTATTTCAGTGGAGACACAGACCCTTTAGAAGAGGGATAACAGCAGTGGCAGAATTAACTAGAAAAGATATTAAACGAAACAGAAAACGAGGTATTGCAAAAAGGAAGAAGAACAATTTTCCCCAACGACTGTGTTTGAAACACACTGTAAAATAATAAAATACTGTTGCTAAAAACATGAAAAGAAAATGAGCTACGAGAACTTAATTGTTGTTGCTTTCATTTGTGCTCTGAAGGCTGCAATTCCAGGGAATTAATAATCCTATACACTTTACCTCTTTACTAGTTTGACAAAAAAAATCCAGGTAAAAACCATTTCGTTTAAACAACACAATGAAACAGCATGTGGGTAATTATAGTTACGCAGCTCTCTCATATAAAAATATAGCCACAATTAAAAAGGGCTAATTTCTCTAGGTGTACAAATGGATTAATGAAGTAACCAGAAAAGAGTTGGAGCCTCTGACTGTGGGTGCAAAATATCCTCAACCCAAATTCATTTGATTTGCAATACGTGAATGAGATCATTCTTTAAATCTAGATGATGAATGACCTCATTTTAGTTCTGCAGAGACATGAGGAGTACTTCACAATGTCTGACTTGCCAATAGGCCAATCCATTAAAAAATCATTGAGGTAATCCCTGTTGGGGTCGCTCAGTCATCCTAGTTACCTCTTTTGATGCAAATGCAATATGCTACTATTAGCGGACTCATTAGTTTGAGCTTGGTTGTTACTGCAATGATTTATTGTAAGTGTGGGTGGTTAACTCTTTCATTACCAAATTTTATGACTTACTTACAGTTTCAGCAAATCATTAGAATTAAGTGACATGAAATAAAGAAGTAATCCCTAATATATCTGCTTGTAGTCTTGCAAGTAGCAATGCCTATGTCTGTGTTAACTAACAAGTTATTATGACAGGTGTCAATACTTTCAGTAAACTGGCATGTCATATGTATCATCACTTTTTTTAAATTTGTGAACATGCACCTTCTCTAATATCCTATCCCTAATATCAACTGGTAGGCATTTGGTTGCAAAAACAAAACAAACAGGAATTTTAAGAGCAGCCAAATAAAAATAAAAAGGCAGTAGTGGATGATCTTTAAACAATAAAGATATTTTTCTTTAGAGAAAAACAATAATTTCAAGGTAGACTTTAAATGATTGTGCTAAAGAAAAATACCTTCAGAACATCCAGATGTTCATGATGTTAGTGATGGGAATTCCGGCTCTTTCTAGAGAACTGGCTCTTTCGGCTCGGCTCACTAAAAAGAGCCGTCTCTTTCTGCTCCCAACCAGCTCTTCAGGTTGTTTTGTTGCTTTAATTAATTTATTATAATAATAATAATAATAATGGATACTTTATTGATCCCCATGGGGAAATTACTTGTTTTTCTCTGCATTTGACCCATTCACTCAGTGAAGCAGTGGGCAGCCCACTAAGCAGGCGCCCGGGGAGCAGTGTGTAGGGACGGTACCTTGCTCAGGGGTACCTCAGGGTAGCCGTTAAGTGGATTCGAACCGCCGACCTTCCGATCATGGGGCGACCACTTTACCTACTGAGCTATCCCTGCCCAACATTATCAACAACAATATAAAATCATGCACAAAAGGAATTACTAATGTGAAACAAACCCATGGTTTTATTTATATACGTTTATATATAAAAATATACGGTGGCCCCTAGAGACAAAGCAGAGAGAGAAAGAGAGGCTGGGACAACAATATGGGCAGAAATCTGTGCCATCAGAAACTGAATTTGAATAAGTTAAATTTGAATTTGAATTGCTCTGATTGAATCTGAATTGTAACTTGAATAAATGCTTTTGAAAACTGAATTTGAATTAGTCTAATTTGAAATTGAATTTATGGTTTGAAAATGATCATCACTAAAATGAAATTGAATTTTATATTTTGAAAATGAATTGATTTGCTTTGAAACTGCATTTTATCCTTTAAAAATTCAGCTCTCGAATAATTTCAGTTTCACTTCTCACCATTCAGTTTCAGTTCTACAATTCAATTTCAGTTCCAAAATTCAGGTTTTGGAACTTACATCCGGTTCCGGTTCAAGCGCAGATTAATAGAACTACGTTTTACTAGCGGACCGAAAGTGTTACTGACGGGAATCTACAGCGTCTTGAGCTGAATTAAGACTTCAGAAGTCATTCGTCATGTCGAATGACCAGCGGATGAACTCTCAGGTTGGTAATAAATATATTACATGTATAAGAACAAGCGTCATGTTAACAAATGATAGCCGTAAGGTAACTTTTATGCTTATTGTAGCTGTTAGCTAAAAACGCTAATTTAGTGTAGTTTGCCCTGAATTCAGCTTTGACAACAAATATGATCGACTGTTTCTAGTAGAATTACAAAGTTGTCATCTTGGACCCTCTCAGAGTACCCCCTCTGTATGCTTACAGAGACCCCTACACCCGTTGCCTACTGGTGGTGGTCAGAGGGCCTGGTGGCGCCAGTGTCCGGCAGCCTCGCCTCTGTAAGTGCGCCCCAGGGTGGCTGTGGCTACAATGTAGCTGCCATCACCAGTGTGTGAATGGGTGGATGGCTGGATATGTAAAGCGCTTTGGAGTCCTTAGGGACTAGTAAAGCGCTATATAAATACAGGCCATTTACCATTTATTTGGGTTTGGAAGTGGAACAGAAAGTAAGGAAATCCAAAGTGCCATTAAAACCAGGAGAGGTTCTTATATTTCAGAATAAGGGATTAATTCAAAAGAAATTACCTCAATGCCATATTTTATTTAGGAACCCTAGAGAGCACTTTGCAAAATAACACATTCTTATAATTTCACCCTCAGATGAGCCAAGCTACAACTGTCAGGGAAGGTGATGTAGGTACAGAGCATATGAGAGTGGTTAAGTTTGTCTCTTTTCTAGATGAAGGCACAAGAGGGATCAATGGCAAGGCGTAGAGATTCAGTATCTTCAGTCTTCAGTGGACACTCCATTTCTGGCACAAAACACCTGTAACAGATGGTCGATTTATGAGGTGACCCGACAACTTCAGCCTGTCAAACATAGTAATGGAGCAGTATGTTTAAAAAAAAAAAAATCTAATTAAGCATGCACTCAGTACCCTAAGAATTATTATGGTAGTTAAGCACAGTGATAGTTGTATATCACATTATATCACTTCAAACAGAGATGATCCAGTAATGCTGCACTAATGAATTAGACTAACTATTCACTTTAGCTAAAGTTATGAAGTTAGCTAAAGAGTTGGGATGCTGTGTAAGACATAAATAGAGCTAAAATACAAAGGTTTGGGCACCGTTTAGCATGTTTCCCTACTGTAGGGGTCTCTGCAAGCATACAGAGGGGGTGCTCTGAGAGGGTCAAAGATGACAACTTTGGAATTCTACTAGAAACAGTCGATCATATTTGTTGCCAAAGCTGAATTCAGGGCAAACTACGCTAAATTAGCGTTTTTAGCTAGCAGCTACAATAAGCATAAAAGTTACCTTACGGCTATCATTTGTTAACATGACGCTTGTTCTTATACATGTAATACATTTATTACCAACCTGAGAGTTTATCCGCTGGTCATTCGACATGACGAATGACTTCTGAAGTCTTAATTCAGCTCAAGACGCTGTAGATTCCCGTAAGTAACACTTTCGGTCCGCTAGTAAAACGTAGTTCTATTAATCTGCGCTTGAACCGGAACTGGATGTAAGTTCCAAAAACTGAATTTTGGAACTGAAATTGAATTGTAGAACTGAAACTGAATGGTGAGAAGTGAAACTGAAATTATTCGAGAGCTGAATATTTAAAGGATAAAATGCAGTTTCAAAGCAAATCAATTCATTTTCAAAATATAAAATTCAATTTCAATTTAGTGATGATCATTTTCAAACCATAAATTCAATTTCAAATTAGACTAATTCAAATTCAGTTTTCAAAAGCATTTATTCAAGTTACAATTCAGATTCAATCAGAGCAATTCAAATTCAAATTTAACTTATTCAAATTCAGTTTCTGATGGCACAGATTTCTGCCCATACAACAACAAGAAACAACATCGTCACATTAGAAAGGTACAGTAATCATCCACAGTTATTTTCAGTTGCGGATGATAAAGGATTCAGAAAGTTTATTCATGCAGTGAAAAAAATCATCCCAGGCCTATATGACAGAGAATGTGCGTCTTCTGTTTGTTTTGCATATTTTAATGTATATTTAATTGTGTTGTGGTTTGCAGTGTTTTGTTTTGTTTCATTTTAAATTTGGTTAAAAGGAAAAAGATGAAAATTTAAATAGTTTAAAGTTGAAATGTAAATAGTTGGTTTTTGTATTTATCATTATTTATTACATTTTATGTGGAGTGAATAAATAAAACTATATTTACGATGGCCCCTAGAGACAAAGCACATACAAAATACAAAACAGGCACAAACTCCGAAACAACACAAAACACTGCAAACCATAACACAATTAAATATACATTAAAACAGAACAAAAAGAAGATGCACATTCTCTGTCATATAGGCCTGGGATGATTTTTTGGGAGAGTGTTTTCCTGCTTGGAATTGCATACATGAATTGCATACATACAACTAAAAATAGTTGTGGATGACTACTATACCGTTCTAATGTGACGATGTTGTCTCTTGTTGTTGTCCCTGGCTCTTTCGCTCTCTCTCCCTCTGCTCTGTTCCTGTGCTACTGCCAGTGTAACTACTGCCCCTCCCCCCTCTGCTCAGCGCAAGCACAAGCCTCATGTGCGGAGTGAAGGAAAAAAAAGTGTGTGTGAGAGACAGAGAGGGTGAGAGAAAGAAAAAAAGCCGGCTCGCATCATTCACTTCAAAGATCCGGCTCTAAGAGCCATTTCGTTCACGACCAACACATCACTACCAGCTATGAGAATTTCATCTTTCGGGAGGAAGACGTATAATTGTCTGAGTCTAGCATGAAGAAAAGAAACTATTCAACTATTCAATAAGAACAAAATAGACAAGTTGGATGTGTTTTGGCAAAGAAGCTAGTCTATGAGGTGCCGTAAGGGACATTATTACTGAAACGCTCTCACACACACACAACTGAAACGCTCTCACACACACTACTGAAACGCTCTCACACACACTACTGAAATTTTAGCTCTCACACACACTACTGAAACGCTCTCACACACACTACTGAAACGCTCTCACACACACTACTGAAACGCTCTCACACACACTACTGAAATTTTAGCTCTCACACACACAACTGAAACGCTCTCACACACACTACTGAAACGCTCTCACACACACTACTGAAATTTTAGCTCTCACACACACTACTGAAACGCTCTCACACACACAACTGAAACGCTCTCACACACACAACTGAAACGCTCTCACACACACTACTGAAATTTTAGCTCTCACACACACCACTGAAACGCTCTCACACACACTACTGAAACGCTCTCACACACACTACTGAAATTTTAGCTCTCACACACACAACTGAAACGCTCTCACACACACTACTGAAACGCTCTCACACACACTACTGAAATTTTAGCTCTCACACACACTACTGAAACGCTCTCACACACACAACTGAAACGCTCTCACACACACAACTGAAACGCTCTCACACACACTACTGAAATGCTCTCACACACACTACTGAAACGCTCTCACACACACTACTGAAACGCTCTCACACACACTACTGAAATTTTAGCTCTCACACACACAACTGAAACGCTCTCACACACACAACTGAAACGCTCTCACACACACAACTGAAACGCTCTCACACACACTACTGAAATTTTAGCTCTCACACACACTACTGAAACGCTCTCACACACACTACTGAAAAACCAAGGCATTTCAGTTGAACAGGAAGGCATTTCAGTTAAACAGGAAGGCATTTCAGTTGAACAGGAAGGCATTTCAGTTAAACAGGAAGGTGTTTCAGTTGAACAGGAAGGCATTTCAGTTGAACAGGAAGGCATTTCAGTTAAACAGGAAGGTGTTTCAGTCGAACAGGAAGGCGTTTCAGTTGAACAGGAAGGCATTTCAGTTAAACAGGAAGGCATTTCAGTTTAACAGGAAGTTAATTCTTGACAAGGAAACTGAAGGAAAAAGTGTTAGATTTCAAACAAACCACTACACAGATGTCTACTCAGCAACCTGTTAGTTAGGGGTGGGTTTTTATAATCAATTTATTGATTAAAATCGATTCTGGCTTGGATAACGTGAAATCGATTCATTAAAATCCTGAATCGATTTTTTAATATAAATTTATTTTACCCGAAATGCCAGAATCTCTGGTGAAACCTCACAAAATTTCAACAACCACCAAACAGCTAAGACAGTAAATGAGAGCAGGTACAGGGCTTCTGCACAAAGACGTAAACACACAGCGCGGACCCGCGGATCAGAATCAGTGAGATGTCGCCTTTCTCACCCGACAGCACGGACACGGTCGGGGCTGAAAGCCGACAGCTCGCTGACTCTGATCTGTCGGCAGGTCCGCGCTTTGTTTTCACGCCGTTTTTGCACCGATTCTAAAGCTGTTAGTTTTATCTCTCTCCAAACAATATTGACTGAACCAGCAGCAAAAGGAGATCCAAACTGCGCTTCACATAAACATCGTCATGAATTCCCTAACTGTTTTGCTTCCACCACGATAAAATCGCACGTCATGCACAGCCCTCTCTCTTTCTTTCTCTCTCTCTGTACTTCAAGAACAGTTTCCCTCTAAAAATCTGTTTTCTGCATTATTCGCTTGCTTGTTAGGCACAAGTCTACTGTTGTTTACAGCGCAGTCAGCCGCTGTTTTTTTTTTTTTTTTCATTTTACATACTTCCGAAAAGAAAACCTAATTTCTGCCGTTCAATACTGAATAAATTTAAACTTTTTAAAATTATGCAAAATGCAAAACGTTAGCCGTGTCTCTAATAAAACCGCTGTAACGTCAGAGGTAACGTTCATATGTTAATGATTTTCTTTCGTTTTTGATGTACTGCAGAATATTTTTTATAAAATCCCAGGCCAGGAAAACCACCTTCATGTTTTTATGTGTTTTATCTTCAGCTACTTTGACACAAAGGCATCTGCTGTGATGCTCACACCTTTGATAAAGTCTTGCGTGTGTCAGCTTCCTTTTTTTAAATACAAAAATATGTAAATGTACTGATCTGAATTATAATATTTCTGACTGTCAAAATTCCCCATAATCAAATCGAATTGAATTGAATCGAATCGTGGAACAAATCGATTCTGGACCTCAGTGAGACAGCTGCATTACTTAACAAAATATTAGCCTCAGCATAAGTCAAAATTTAGAATAGCGGGAGACGTGCATTATCCTGGTTATTTTTTTGGCATATGTGCTTTTTGTCTTTTTTTAGCAAAGAAAAATATCTTAAAATCATCAATAAAACCAGGGAGAGAAGGCTTAGCGTTCCTCCATTTAGCACAATGGATATGATATTTACTCAAAAGTATTGTTAAGATATTCATTGTGTGTACTCATGTTGTACAGTGTTTAACTGCATTATGGTTACTGTGGTTTAACAGAGACAGTATTTTAGTTGCCACCACAAGGAGGCACTGTTTCATTGTAAGAGCACGGATGCTGCGTCATCACGCCCCTAAGAAAAAAAAAAAGTATACCACAACGAAAATGGCACCCATGAGAAAAGTTTTGCCGCATGTTGATGAGGAATAAAGTTCCCAAAAATATTAAGGACATTTTTGCCTCCGTCGTCATTTTCCTTCGAGTTGATCGCTGTCGATGCTGCAATACTCAACAAGTATGATGATGTTAATAATGTCTGAGACATCCAATGCTAGATGATCCATATAAAAAAAATTATGATGTAATTCAAACAGTGGCACATCATTAATATTTAGGGAAATCCAATTTTTTAAGTTGCACCAAATACATTGTGTGATAGGGCATAGGAAAAAAAAAAGATGTTCTAGGGTTTCATTTTCATCAGTACAAAAAGAACACTGATCCACCTCAAAGCCAAATCTCTTTTTTTAGAAATTCTGCCACAGTATTAGTTTTGTTTAAAGTGTGTTTCTTTAACTTTAGGTAGAATAGGCTATTTCATAAATTTTTAGTATGCTTTATCCAGTGTATATGAAATAACTAAATTAGAACCATGCCATGTAACCATTCTGTTGTAACTATGAAATATTTTGTCTTTGAAGAAACTACTAACAAATTTCTTATTGCATTTTTATCAAACAGCTGACATTGCCCTAGCAATAAATTTGGGAGCACTGATGAGAAATTATTGTATATCATAAAAATTTTAATCAAATGAAGCAGAGGCAGTGGGACCAGTTCACAAAATTTGTTATATTCTCTTTGAGAACAGTTTAGACAATATTTTTCTGAAAAGTCTGTGTAACTTAGAATGACACCGTTATCATCCAACAAATCTGTTATGAATATAATATTTTTGTTCAAACCAGTCACTCTTGAAAATTGATTTTTGATTAAGTGTTATTACCCTATTATTCCATAAGGTTGAATTATGGGGAGAAGTTGTGGGTAAATCTCATTTTCCAAAAAATGCAACGTCTGTTTTGGAAAGTTTGATATCTTTATGGGGATTTTATTTGCCGCAAAATCACATTTCAAAATAAAGTCTAATCCTGTATACTATTTTATTAAACAAGAATCATGGGATGTGGAGCTAAGTAGAGTCTGGCTGTGACAGACAAGATTTTAACCATTTAATTCTAAGGGTGCCAACCATAAATTCCAATTCTGGAGTTTTGATACCACCTTTATTGTATCCCTTCACAAGCTGAGATCTTTCTATGTAATGGGTTTTATTCCTCCACAAAAATTCGAACACATTTCTATTTATGGTTTTCATGGTATTTATCGTTTTTTTATTTTTTATATTGTTTACGTGGCGCAAAAAAGGTTGGGGACTGCTGTACTAGCAGGTTGCTGAGTAGAAATCCTTGTAGTGTTTTGAAATATACCACTTTTTCCATCAGTTTCGTTGTCAGGAAACAACTTCCTGTTCAGCAGAAATGCCTCTGGTTTCAGTGGTGTGTGTGAGAGCGTTTCAGTAGTGTGTGTGAGAGCGTTTCAGTTGTGTGTGTGAGAGCGTTTCAGTAGTGTGCGTGAGAGCTAAAATTTCAGTAGTGTGTGTGAGAGCGTTTCAGTAGTGTGTGTGAGAGCGTTTCAGTAGTGTGTGTGAGAGCGTTTCAGTTGTGTGTGTGAGAGTGTTTCAGTTGTGTGTGTGAGAGCGTTTCAGTAGTGTGTGTGAGAGCGTTTCAGTTGTGTGTGTGAGAGCGTTTCAGTAGTGTGTGTGAGAGCGTTTCAGTTGTGTGTGTGAGAGTGTTTCAGTAGTGTGTGTGAGAGCGTTTCAGTAGTGTGTGTGAGAGCGTTTCAGTAGTGTGTGTGAGAGCTAAAATTTCAGTAGTGTGTGTGAGAGCGTTTCAGTAGTGTGTGTGAGAGCGTTTCAGTTGTGTGTGTGAGAGCTAAAATTTCAGTAGTGTGTGTGAGAGCGTTTCAGTAGTGTGTGTGAGAGCGTTTCAGTAGTGTGTGTGAGAGCGTTTCAGTTGTGTGTGTGAGAGCTAAAATTTCAGTAGTGTGTGTGAGAGCGTTTCAGTAGTGTGTGTGAGAGCGTTTCAGTTGTGTGTGTGAGAGCTAAAATTTCAGTAGTGTGTGTGAGAGCGTTTCAGTAGTGTGTGTGAGAGCGTTTCAGTAGTGTGTGTGAGAGCGTTTCAGTAGTGTGTGTGAGAGCGTTTCAGTAGTGTGTGTGAGAGCGTTTCAGTTGTGTGTGTGTGAGAGCGTTTCAGTAATAATGTCCCTTACGGCACCTCATACTAGTCCACCTCTGGAGCAGCATTTTTGGACACTAAGATAGATAGACAGATACTGTACACCATCTGGAGTTTGGAATATAGAGCACATAGTAGTCTAAAGTCTCTGTCATTAGGGTCACTGGCAAATTATAGCATGTGCTAGTCTATTTCACTAAATGACAGCAGCATTGCAGTTATACCTACAGATACAGCTATAAATGTAGTCAGTAAATCTGGAGGTGTGTACAGCCCAGACCAGAACATTCTTGATTGATGGCCTGATTATGGAGCAGTGAGAACATAGGTAGGTTCTAGTAAAAATTAAAATATCCTAATATTATCCTGTCCAAGAAATAATAGAATCCTCAGGTTGAAATGTGCTCATAATACAGCTTTACTGGGCAACCTCTTTTTATTTTTATTTTCTAACAAAAACCTATCAGGATGCGGCAATATTTCTATCACATACAGCCCTAATGCACTTATTTCATGTGATCTTCACCAAAAGCACCTCCTAAATGAATAAACTGTAAAAATTATATCCTTACAACTGGCAAGTCTGGCTTTAAAAGATATGTTTGTCTTAAAAAGGAGAAGAATCTGGTGGTCTGAGGGATTTTGAAGCTAATCACAATCAGACTTGATGTGTTTATTTAAAAGAAAAAACATCTGTTGGATATTATGAGAGTGCAAATAAGAAAGAATGTAAATCTGAGACATCTGTCACCTTGTATTCTCATTTCATGAAACTAAGATATTGCAGTTATAGAAATATTAAGATTTTCTATTATCTAATGACAGTTAACACGAGTTACTCAATTATAAAGTTTGATGCTCTGGTATTATTGTCCCTTTTTTCCATTTCTATAGTTGCCTGTAGTTTGTGTGTAAGATGCCAACTTGCCAGAAAATATTCGTTAACTCCTCGCTAACTACAACCAATGAAATCGTGAGAAGTGCAACACAACTCAACACAAAAGTTATGCCTTTTTTGGTAGCAGTGCTAAGATACAACTTATATATATTATATATACTTTTATATATATATATATATATATATATATATATATATATATATATATATATATATATATATATATATATATGACCTCAGGACTCTAGCAGGGAATTTGATTTTTTTTTTTTATCCCTGCTAATCACTAGTGAAAAGAAAATTCACCTCACAGTGTCATAGAGCTGAACACACCCAGACGCAGAACACATGCAGCCTCAGCTCTCCTTCCTTTGTTCTATTTGGACTGGCTTATTAAGTTCCTTTCACTTTCACTGACTGCGTGTGTCCAAGCTACAGCCACAGTTATCAGACACACACACAGAGCTAAAGCTTTAGGGAGGGGGTGCTCCTGCAGACCATCGTGATGAGGAAACACATTAACTCACATCACAAATTCTGACACACAGAGGTAGGGGCAGACAGTACCAACACCAAAAATGGAGGTGAATCTGAGACAGGCTAATGTTGACCTTAAACTAGACAAAATTTGAAGCAATCTCAGAGTTTGAGACTAATTTCTAGTTGCAGTACACCTAGGGCAGATACATGTGTTCTCATGTTAGAAATTCATTTTTTGTGAGGGCTCAGTCAGAGTTGTCAGAAAAGAAAGAAAAGGCCCAAAGGTCTGCAGTATATACTCCAAACTTTTGACCGGTTGTGTAGGCTTGGTTAGGACGTGGGGTCTAGCCTAGGGACCCTTACTGTTCCAAGGGCATATCCAGCTTAAATATATATATACCCTGTGTGTACAGGGTGGGCCATTTATATGGATACACTGTAATAAAATGGGAATGGTTGGTGATATTAAAGTCCTGTTTGTGGCACATTAGTATATGTGAGAGGGCAAACTCCTCATAAGATAAGATAAGATAACCTTTATTAGTCCCACACGTGGGAAATTTGTTTTGTCACAGCAGGAAGTGGACAGTGCAAGAGTTATGAGGCAAAAATTAGAATACAATAAGAATAAATACAGTACACAACTGTACAGAATAGAATAAAATAAAATACTATATACAGTAGAATAAAATAAAATAAATATACAATAAGATAAAAATAGAATACAAATACTATATACAACTGAGTAAAAATACAACGATGACAGAAAGGATTATTGCACTTAGTATTATTGCATATGTATGGATGTGTGTGCTTGATCAGTTAAAGTCTTTATTATGGAGTCTGACAGCAGTGGGGAGGAAAGACCTGCGAAATCTCTCCGTCCCACACCGTGGGTGCCGCAGTCTCCCACTGAAGGAGCTGCTCAGTGCTGTCACAGTCTGCTGCATGGGGTGGGAGATGTTGTCCATCAGGGATGACAGCTTAGCCGCCGTTCTCCTGTCACTCACCACCTCCACTGGGTCCAGAGGGCATCCTAGAACAGAGCTGGCCCTTCGGATCACCCTGTTCAGTCTCTTCCTGTCCCCAGCAGAGATGCTGCCGTCCCAGCAGACCACGCCATAAAAGATAGCAGAAGCCACAACAGAGTCATAGAATTTCTTCAGGAGTGGGCCCTCCACTCCAAACGACCTGAGTCTCCGCAGCAGGTACAGCCTGCTCTGCCCTTTCCTGTAGAGGGCGTCTGAGTTATGAGTCCAGTCCAGTCTATTGTTCAGATGAACACCAAGGTACCTGTAGCTGTCCACAGCCTCAATGTCCATACCTTGGATGTTCAGTGGTTGCAGTGGAGAATGCTTGTGCCTGCGGAAGTCTACCACCAGTTCCTTGGTTTTACTGGCGTTGATCTGGAGGTAGTTCAGCTGGCACCAGTCCACAAAGTCTTGGGTCAGACCTCTGTACTCCTTGTCGTCCCCATCAGTGATGAGGCCGACTATTGCAGAGTCATCAGAGAACTTCTGCAGGAAGCACTGGGTGGAATTGTGGGAGAAGTCTGCAGTGTAGATGGTGAAGAGGAACGGAGCCAGAACCGTTCCCTGTGGGGCCCCCGTACTGCAGACGACCCTGTCCGACACACAGCCCTGAGTCCTCACATACTGTGGTCGGTCGGTGAGGTAGTCCAGGATCCAGGTAGTGAGGTGATGGTCCACTCCAGAGTTCACCAGCTTGTCCTTTAGAACCGAGGGAAGAATGGTGTTGAAGGCACTGGAGAAATCAAAGAACATGATTCTCACAGTGCTTCCAGCGGTCTCCAGGTGAGTGAGGGAACGATGTAGGAGGTGAATGACGGCATCATCCGCTCCAATGCCAGGCTGGTAGGCAAACTGAAGTGGGTCCAGTGATGAGCTTATTAGGCGCCGAAGCTGAGCCAGGACCAACCGCTCCAGGGTCTTCATCAGGTGGGATGTCAGAGCCACCGGCCTGTAGCTGTTCAGGTCCTTGGGGCTTGAAGTCTTTGGCACTGGTACAACACAGGAGGTTTTCCAGAGCTGTGGGACTCTTCCCAACCTCAGGCTCAGGTTGAAGAGGTGCTCCATCACCCCACACAGTTGGTCCGCGCAGGACCTGACGACCCTCGAGCTGATGCCATCTGGACCCGCTGCCTTCTTGCCATTAATCCTCCTCAGTTCCCTCCTAACCTGGGTGGTTGAGAGAGACAGGCTGGAGCCTTGTGTTGAGTGTGTATTGGATGCTGTTGTTGGGGGTGGGGGGGAGTGAGCAGGGTGAATAGAGGAGGTGTGAAGTGTCTGAGGTGGAACAGCAGCAGTGGGGGTGGGTGAGTCTGCAGCCGATGTTGCAGACTGCCTCATGGCTGAATCAAATCTGTTGAAGAAATGATTCAGTTCATTTGCCCATCTCACATCCCTCCCAGGCAGAGAGTTCTGCTGTTTGTGGCCCGAGATGGTTCTGAGGCCTCTCCAGACTTCACCAACGTTGTTTTGTTGAAGCTGGTTCTCCATCTTCTGCCTGTAGCTCTCCTTCCCATTCCTTATCAGTCCCCTCAGCTCTCTCTGCACCCTTTTCAACTCCTCTTTGTCTCTGGATTTGAAGGCCCTCCTCTTCTGCTTGAGGACGGTTTTAATTTCTGGGGTAATCCAAGGTTTGTTGTTGGAGAAACACCGTACAGTCCTGGTAGGTACAGTGTTATCCACACAGAAGTTTATATAGTCAGTAATGCATGTAGTAAGGCTGTCGATGTCCTCACCGTGGTCATGAATTATTTACAAGTTTCTGACCACTTATAAAATGTGTTCAATGTGCTGCCCATTGTGTTGGATTGTCAATGCAACCCTCTTCTCCCACTCTTCACACACTGATAGCAACACAGGAGAAATGTCAGCACATGCATCCAGTATCCGTAGTTTCAGGTGCTGCACATCTCATATCTTCACACCATAGACAATTGCCTTCAGATGACCCCAAAGATAAAAGTCTAAGGGGGTCAGATCAACTGGCCCACGACGACCAATCCACTTTCCAAGACACCCTACAAGACCACCCATCTCCCATGGTACAGTTAGCAAACTGCTTGCTAAGTTTCGTGAAACTGGTTCAGTGTTGGATTTGCCAAAATGTGGATGCAAGAAAACTGTCACTAATGAAGAAACATCAGTGGCTGTCCTAGCTTCATTCAGCATGAGCCCACAGCGTAGCACTCGCCGCATGTCACTGGAGAGTGGCATTAGTCGAACATCCCTTTGGCGGATATTAGCTACTCACAAATGGCACACTTACAAACTCCAGCTACTGCAGCATCTCAACGAGGATGACCCAGATCGGCGCACAGAATTTGCAGAATGGGCAAAACAAAAATTGGAACAGGACCCTCAGTTCACGCTGAAGATTTTGTTCAGTGATGAAGTAAACTTTTATGTGAACGGTGAAGTTAACAAACAAAGCCACCGCTATTGGTCTGACACTAACCCACATTGGATGGATCCCTCCAAGACTGTTGGAACAACAAAAGTGATGGTTTGGTGTGGTATATGGGGTACAACGATAGTGGGTCCATTCTTCATCAATGGAAACCTCAAGGCCACTGGATATTTGAAATTGCTACATGATGATGTGTTTCCCTCTTTATGCACTGAAGCTGGCACGTTCCCTGAGTTTTTCCAGCAAGATGGTGCACCACCACATTATGGGTGCCAGGTCCGAGCATTCCTAGATGAACAGTTTCCTGGAAAGTGGATTGGTCATCGTGGGCCAGTTGAATGGCCCACAAGGTCTCCCGATTTGACTCCCTTGGACTTTTATCTTTGGGGTCATCTGAAGGCAATTGTCTATGGTGTGAAGATACAAGATGTGCAGCACCTGAAACTACGGATACTGGATGCATGTGCTGGCATTTCTCCTGCGGTGTTGCTATCAGTGTGTGAAGAGTGGGAGAAGAGGGTTGCATTGACAATCCAACACAATGGGCAGCACATTGAACACATTTTATAAGTGGTCAGAAACTTGTAAATAACTCATGAAAGAATAAAGTTATGTTGAAACCAAGCACACCATTGTTTTTCTTGTGACATTACCAATAAGTTTGATGTGTCACACGGCCCTCTTCCTATTGGAAAAACAAAAGTTGTATCCGAGATGGATGACTTCTAAATGGCCACCATGGTCACCACCCATCTTGAGGAGTTTCCCCCCTCACATATACTAATGTGCCACAAACAGGACTTTAATTTCACCGACCATTCCCATTTTATTACGGTGTATCCATATAAATGGCCCACCCTGTACATATATCAACTCTGAGCAGTTGATTTAGTCATGTGTTTTATATGGGCTGTAATCTGAGGTGCTGCTAACTTGTGATTTCTAAGGCTGGTAACTCTGTTTCATTTATCCTCAGCAGCAGCACTGTACTTGGGGACACAAATTTCAAAATAGGGCTTTCAGCTCTGTATCCATCCAACTTCTGCACAACACAACTGATGGTCCCAACCCCATAAAGAAATTCCACAAATGAACCCTGACAAGGCACACCTGTGAAGTAAAAACCATTTCACGTGAGTATATCATGAAGCTCATTGAGAGAGGGCCAAAGGTTTGCAGTGCTATCAACAAAGTAAAGGGTGGCCACTTTGAGGAATCTAAAATCTAAAACAGAGTTAGTGTTATTATCATTTTTTTCTTTGCTACATAATTCCATGTATCTTGCTTCATATATTTGATGTCTTCAATATGTAGGGGAGACCGGGGATAGTTGTAACATTTTTGACATTTCTGTCTGTAAATTGGAGCTCTAGTGGATTCAAAATGTAATGCAAAGTATTTACATGTCTCTGCTATTAAATAGTGCAGCTATTTTCTCTGCAGCACAATTACCCATTGCATGGTATGGTCTCAAACACAAAGAGTGAAATGTTACAATTAACCCCATAGTCTGGGTTAGTTGTAACATATCCTGGGGTAAAATGTAACACAATGAAATAAGGGTACTAACAAAATATTAACATGTAATCTTTGTTTATTCAACACATGAATGCACTTAGAGCCATTTATGTAGCTCTGTGTGTGTGTGTGTGTGACAGAATGCAGAAATCTAACTTTTGAACATATTCCAACCCCCCAAAAATGACAAATTCTGGAATTTTCTGCAACTGAATATTTCATTAATTTTGGCTGGTCTTCCTTGAGTTTGGCCTCATTGGCTCAGTGGGCATTATAACCTACAACTCTTGCACCAATTTTGAACATAACAATGAAGCTGAAAAAATGTAGTTGTTCACCAGCATCGCAATTCCATTACTTTTTATCATGGCTTACCTTGGTGTGGTTTGCAAAGTGCTTCAGAAAGATGAGGAAATCTGTTTCTTGCACCCATCCTGATTTATTTCCACTACCAGTACTTCCTACTGGTCCATCTCTGACACAGAGGTCTGCATAATGTATGTGTGGGAACACAAACAGTGGAGGAATTGTGTTGCCAATGGCATTAACCACATATACAAAGTGACCAGTGAACCTCTCTCTGCTGATGTCGTTGCCCCAACTTGTTTAATATAAGTTAAAGTAATAGTGTGGTAAGTTGTAACATCTGCATTATTGTTACAACTAATCCAGACTGTTGCTGTTACAACTGACCCAGACTCCTATAGCCATGAACTAGCAGCCAACGGCTAAAACATTAGCACTAAAGACCTACACAGAATATATCCCCATAGACATACAAATAACATAATTTAGGTTTGATGAATTTAACTGAAAAGCAAATAATGCTATTAGAAATTGAAATAAAGTAGAAAAACTTACTTTTTGGCATACAAATTACTTTTTTTCGTGTTAAATTGTCTGTGTTTGACAAAATGTGCTGATTTTTCACATGTGATAGCAGAACTGAATTGGGCATGCACAGGATGAGTCACATCATTTGAAACTTAGCCCTGAATGGAGAAATTGGAAGTGTTACAACTGACCCACATTACAACTATCCCCGGTCTCCCCTATCTACAATGTAGAAAGTAGTAAAAATTAAGAAAAAACAATGAATGAGAAGGTGTGCAAACTTTTGACTGGTAGTGTATACCAGATAGATAGATAGATAGATAGATAGATAGATAGATAGATAGATAGATAGATAGATAGATAGATAGATAGATAGATAGAATCCAAGGGGTTCTCTGAGTAGCAAGGGAACAATATGTCATAGACATAGTCTACGACGACTATATCCAGTTGGTTAGTCATCATTATTTTGTCCTAACATATAAGAAAAACAGGAAAAAAAACAGTTTGCATTATAGATTCTGGCTTTCTAAATGACTCATCAGAATAAAATACTAAAAACACCAACATCATGATCAATATTGCTAAATATCAGTGTAACCTAATAAAGTAAACATATCACCCTCTGATCAATTCTTCCAGAGTAAAAGCTCATTTATTTGGATGTTTCTTTTTGTCTAAAGGATCCCTCTGCCACTCCTGCCTCAAGGCATAAACTCTTCTCTTATTTTTAAGTGCTTGTTGATTGGGTCCTTTCACAATCTCAGTCCTTCCACCTCTTGCACTGCTAAAGAAGCATTTTTTTAATCCTATGTGACCCAGAAATGTATTTGCTTTAATATGGAAAATATAAATAAATAAACTAAGCAATGAATAAAAATAAATATTTAAACATAAAATATTTAAGGTCAAACATTACAGTATAGTGATAGTTCAACCTCCGATCACTGAAAGTATAGGTCTTAATACATAATAGTGTAAAACTAAACAGATTATTTTAGCCTTGGGTTACCCAGTTTATTTTATTCATGTATATCTAGTGTACATGAAAAGTAACAGTAATTTTATTATAAGGAAAAAAAATCTCTGTATTTATTTGTGTCTTGTGCATGAACTCTGGTAGACCATTACGAGATCAGGAACTAAGCCACCAAATTTGGAGGAGCTAAAACACCTAGAGGCTCTTATCTGTATCAGCTATTATTATTATGTTTCCTACCAGTGAGTTGAAATTTTACTGTCTGTAATAAAAGTCCTGAAACCTGAAAGTCTAGTGGAGTAAAAGAAAAGAAAAAGCTGTGTGGTCTGTTCATTTGACCTCTTCCTTCTGTCTTTTTTCATCTAGTAATCAAGATGTGATATTTAAGGATAATATGGAGGACTTATTTACAAATATAAATCAGAAAAGAATGTTTATTTGTGGGGACTTTAATATTGACTTATTGAATCCAAATCATAATAAGAGTACAGAAGAATTTATTGATTCCATGTACAGCATAGGTTTATTTCCACTGATAACAAGACCGACCAGAATAACATCTCATTGTGCAACTCTATTAGATAATATATTTACAAATATAATAGAAGGAAAGATAAAAAGTGGGCTGTTAATCAATGATATAAGTGACCATTTACCAGTCTTTGCATCGTATAATTGCCATTATAAAGTGAACAACGATGGACATAAGATTATTTACAAAAGAATAAGAACAGAGAAGACCTTAAATTGTCTTAGAAATGAACTTTTAAAGCAAGATTGGAATATTGTATATGAACAAACAGAAGTTAATAAAGCTTACGAAGGATTTTTAAGAACATTTAACACATTACTTGATAAAAACTGCCCAGTAATTGAAATCAATAGGAAACACAACTATGCAGGAAGACCATGGATGACAAAAGGACTACAAAATGCCAGCAAAAAAAAGAATACCTTATATCGAGAATTCATAAAAAAGAGAACAATAGAAACTGAAATGAAGTATAAAACTTACAAAAATAAATTAACTAATATAATGAGATCCTGTAAAAGAGAGTATTACATTAAAAGGTTAGAACACAATAAAGATAACACAAGAGATATATGGAATGTATTAAACAGAATAATCAAAAATGAATCAAGGAATAATGATTACCCTGGGTACTTTATAGAAGGGACAAGAAGTATTAATAACATGGAGGAGATAGTAAATGGCTTTAATGAATTCTTCGTAAACATAGGGCCAAAACTGGCAGAAGAAATAAAGGTTGATGGAATAGAAAGGGACACTGGTGAAAATATTGAAAGGAATAGTAGCTCAATGTTTTTAAGAGCAGTGGAAGAGAAAGAGATTTATGACATGGTTAGAGGACTTAAGAACAAAACCAGTACAGACTGGAATGATATTGATATGGTAACGGTAAAGACAGTTATTGATGGTATCGTAAAACCATTAAAATATATATTCAACTTGTCGTTTCAAAAAGGAGTTTTTCCACAAAAAATGAAAGTTGCTAAAGTTATTCCCATTTACAAAACCGGTGAAAGACATCATTTTACAAACTATAGACCAGTGTCAATACTCTCCCAGTTCTCTAAGATACTGGAAAAACTCTTCATAAAAAGATTTGACAGTTTTGTGGAAAAATATGAATTAATGACAGATAGTCA
Source organism: Diplotaxodon limnothrissa (assembly GCF_057381915.1). Lineage (NCBI taxonomy): Eukaryota > Metazoa > Chordata > Actinopteri > Cichliformes > Cichlidae > Diplotaxodon > Diplotaxodon limnothrissa. The sequence continues at coordinate 20,931,249 of NC_140609.1, read as the reverse complement.
GTATGGGTTCAGAAACAACAGATCAACAGCTTTGGCACTGATAGATTTAATGGAAAAGATAACGGAATGTATGGATAATAAGAGGTATGCGCTCGGAGTTTTCTTAGATCTAAAGAAGGCGTTTGATACTGTTAATCATGAAATTCTATTAAAAAAACTGGAAAAGTACGGGTTTAGGGGAGTGGTTTTGGAATGGTTAAAAAGCTATGTAGGGAATAGGCAACAATATGTACAAATAAATGAATATAAATCTAATTTGATGGATATAGCTTGTGGAGTACCTCAAGGTTCAGTACTGGGTCCAAAAATGTTTATTATGTACTTAAATGATATCTGCAGAGTATCGGAGATTTTAAAGTTTGTAATATTTGCAGATGACACAAATATACTGTGTGCAGGTGGGGAATTGCCACAGGTTTTGGAAATGATCACACAGGAATTAACGATATTAAAGAAGTGGTTTGATATAAATAAATTATCATTGAATCTCGATAAAACCAAATTTATGTTGTTTGGAAACCAAAAGAAAAACATCGAAGTAGAAATATGTGTTGACAATGTATATTTAGAAAGAGTAAATGAAATAAAATTTCTTGGGGTGATCATTGACCACAAGCTCTGTTGGAAGCCACACATTACTTATGTTCGGGGGAAATTGGCACGGGGCATTGCCGTCCTGGGAAAAGCAAAGCATATGTTGGATCAGAAAGCACTGCACATTTTATACTGTGCTTTACTACTGCCATATATGAGCTACTGTGTAGAGGTCTGGGGAAACACATACAAAAGTAACACACAAACAATAACTATAATACAGAAAAGGGCCATTAGATTAATAAATACCGTAATGTAGGGTACAGGGACCATACAAATGCACTCTTTGTCAAAATGCAAGCTATTAAATTCCAAGACTTGGTGAAGCTTAAAACAGCGCAAATAATGTATAAAGTCAGAAATAAATTGCTTCCCAAAGAAATCTGTAAATTGTTCATAGAAAGAGAAGGTGGGTATAACTTAAGAGGGAAATGGAATTTAAAAATACAAAGTGCTAGAACAACTTTAAGAACAATGTCTATCTCAATTGCAGGAGTTAAATTATGGAACAGTCTAACAGAAGAAATAAAAGACAGTCAAAACATAAAACAGTTTAAAGTAAAATATAAAAACCTAATTTTAAATAAGTATAAGAATGAAGAAAACGGGGTTAACCCAGGATGGTAATGTTGCTGGTAATGGTGTTGCGGTTCTTTTTTGGTTGTTTTTTTGTTTTTTTGTTTTGTTTTGGTTTGTTGTTTTTCCATAACTTGTGTATCTGCAAATATACACATTCTGTATTTTTCATATGAAAGAAACTATACTGTGGTGGGGCTTGCTAATTTCTTGTTTTTGATTTATGTATGTTATGTTTTGTTTTACTTCATATGTTTATATGTTTCATATGTTGTTTGTTTAATTTAAGACAAAAAAAAATTAAATGAATGAGAGGTAAAACTTGAGGGGGTAGGGACAAATAAGTAAATACTTCAGCCTACTCCTTTTCAAACAAATAATGGAATGATATTTTGTAATGATTGTGAAGGCACATGTTTGAAATGTTTGAAATAAAAATGAACTGAACTGAACTGAACTGAAATGATTGTGGCGAGTATTTTTTTCGCCTAATATAGATAATGATAGAAAAGCAGAGAATGTGTATTGTGTGCTCTGAACCAAAGACCATGAATTAGTTTTGTAGGCTATTAGCATGAATTTATTAGAGAGGCAGAAACTATTCTTTTAATTAATGAACAGTACTGGTCCATTAACTACCACCAATTATTAATATAATTAATAACTAGGATGGAGGAAGATATTAATTTAGTGAAATCTAGTTTTACAAGTAGAGTCCTTGCTTTCCTTTAAATTTTCCTTTCTACTTTTTAAAAGTTGTACATGTCCCTTAATTGTCTGTCTCTTGACTCTGTCCTTTATTATGTCACAGCATAAAATGCTCAGCCCTGTTAGGCTTTTACATTGTGGAGATCTGGAAAGATGCTAATGTTGATACCTTGGTCTGGCTGCCATCTTTTATCTGTCCTTGATCATTTACACTGAAGAAGAACTCTTGTGACATACTGAGCAAAAACTTCTTAAGGTGTTTTCTGTTTCCCCTGAATATTACATTTTCACCAGGATTAGCCAATAATCTCTTAAGCATGCTGTTATATTTCCAGTCAGAATGATAAGAAAGGAAGAGCTCAGCTCAGTTAGCAGGGGAAATTACAGGCCAATGTCAGTCTGACCTGGCATTTAGATTTGCGTGTGTGAGAGCTGACAAGCAGTGATTGTATCCAGCGCTGATGTGTCCAAAGGCTCAGTGAGGCAGCTGGACATGATGCCAGTCCTTTTTTTGTTAGTCTGTTTTTGCTAGACACCGTACCATCTGTGAGCTGCAAAATAGACAGTTTCATACTTGAACAAATCTCCAGATCTGTCAGCATTTGATGAACACAGCCCTGTTGTTCACTTAAGTAAAAATACTCATCTTTTGTTGTGTAAAATAAGTATTTGCTTTGTCAGTTTGAAAAGACAACAGTTAAATCAACCAAAGTCTGACTGGTCTGCAACTTTTTTTACTCTCATTTTGTGTTTAAAAACTAACAGAGTGTGTTCACAGTCTTGGCAGTGTCATGATTTCTGATAGATACCTTGTCCTTGCCATACTCACTCCTCTTATCTGAACCAAGCTCCTCTGTAACCCCTCAAACTTTTATTTCACAATTACAGTCTTTCCACCGCTGTTGTCCGTATCCTCATCTCACACCCTTCCTCAAAGACATATTATTCTATTATGTACTGATGTGACCTTTGAGACTGCAGAGCTGACAGGATCTCTGCTTTGATCACTGCTTGATATTTCATCTTGGCATCCATTTTGGCAGTGTAGAGATGACACAATGTTTTACAGCTGCAGCACAGGTGTCAAAGGGCTCCTCTGGGACTGAGGCTGCATTGTCCACCAGAGACAGATCTTCGGCTTCTTGTTGCTTGTTGCTTCCACTTCTTGTTGCTTCTTGTTGCTTCCACTGCAGAGCCTTTCAAGCTGTCTAAAAACTAACACTTACCACTCTAAGATCCAACAGAATGTCAGCTAAGAAACATGCTGAAATCAATATTTCTAAGCAAAAGATCTGCTTTAAGTAAAAGTGTTGTTGTTTTTTCAATCACCCAAAGGTGAAAAATGTTTATTGTGTCTTGATCATTTTCAGCTTTAAGTACAAAAAAATATTGTCAGCGGGTAGGACCTGATGGTGAGGGACTTTCAGAACTTGGTGTACAATAGTCTCATGCTGTCAGTAGTGTCATATTTGAAAAGTAATAAAGATGATTACTGAGGTCGGTGCACAAAATAACATTGAATTGATTTCTGAATCTTTCAAATAGATATGATATTAATATTGTCTCATAATTCTAATACAAGGCTATATGGAATCACGATTCATGTTTTCTTAATATAATGATGTTTTATATTGTCTTATGATGTTGCTTTATGTCTTGAAAAAGAAAAATATGATTTTACTGACTATCTCTAAAATAACTTAATTAAAGGTTTTTGTTTTTTCATAAAAATGTATTTGAGTTTTGCCCTTTAATTAACTTGGGGCTTGTTCTCACCATGAATCACAATCTGGAATTTTTACTGTAAATGGAAGAAAAAACTAAGCCTACTATACATAATGGATATAAGACTTTTAACATCTTTTTTTTTTTTTTTCATTTTTCATGCTCTTATAAATGCTGTGTTACCATGAATTTTATGAAGCCTTTAAGCACAAAGGAGTAGTCAAGCAACTCCTCTGTTTTACACATTAAAATTGCTGTTTTTACTATTTCTTTTTTTTTCTACTATTTCGTAGTGAAATGTATCCATCGATCCATCCTTTTACTTATCAAGCTCAGAGTTACTGTTGGGCTGGAATCTTACTCAGCTGTTAAGATGTGAGAGACAGCGCACATCCCATCAGGTCACCGGTCTGTCACCGGTAACACAGAGAGACAGACATTTATTCACACTTACAGCAATATAAAATCACCAGTTAAACTAACATACATGTCTACTGATTGTGGGAGGAAGCCAGAACAACAATAGAGAACCCACAGAGGCACAAGGAGAACAAACTCCACACAGAAAGACTCAAGCCAACTCGTGGATTCAAACGCAGCACCTTCTTAGTGGTTACTACCAAACCACTGTGCTCCAGTGAGCTGTCTCTACAAGTCAACCACTGCTATATGTAATTTCAACCTCATAGTAATGTGTACTTTCAAACTACAGCATAATATTTAGTGTTGGAAGTTGCAATCATCAGTGTGACAGACTACTTATGCAAGCACTGCCACAGACTTTCAAGAAACAGCTTATATGATGTGGCACCAAACTATATCAACATAAAGAGCAGTAATGTTATTTGAAGACGTTGCAATATACAAAGTGTATAAACTGGCCACGGTGTATTTTACTTTACTTGGCATGATGTGCAATGCCCTGCCACTCCCACACTCACCAGCTATTATGGTGAATGCAAGCACCATGATGTTAAGAGGATTTTAGAACGATTCGTGCAAAACGGGTAAAATGATTAAAAGGAGTTGCGATACTTGACCTTTTTAACATAATATGCTTGTAGTGCCTAATGGATCAGGACACGAGTGCAGCTGAGTGAACTGAAGTGATGATTTGAGCGATTACAATGATGGGAGTGAATTGCGGGCCTTTGTTGGACACACAGTGCCTGACAAGGTACTGCTGGATCAGTTATGAAAATCCTATGAAGTGTCATTCCATACTAACTCACCCTAACCCATAAAGGTAAAGGTGAACAAAGGTCTCTAGTCTAACATTAAAGAAAAAAGTAAGGCAGTAAAATCATGGTACATGGTCTACTAACACAGATGTATATTAGAATGTATTACAATGTCAAACATGTCCACCTGCTCTGAAAATCTTTCCAAGGAGACGTTGTCCACCTGTGGAGAGGAGATGCTTGAAAGGTGTTGATGTGGAAAGTACACATAAATAAGACTTTGATAGAACAGCCAGAGAGGGAAACCTTGCCTCATTTGCTTTCCACCACAGCAGAGGATCTGTACTTTTGTCACTGAATAACTTATGACTCTGCTCTGAGTTTGATCCAAACATTGTGTCCAGTATAGACTACTTTTCTGTGTTTGAGCTCCTCTTCGTGTGCTGTTGTTACTGAGCTGCTGTCTCTTCCCACCTTGCTTCTGAGACCTAAGTCCCTTGGGCCTGGTGACCAATTGCTGGCCCCATGGCAACCTCAAGTCACCAGCCAAAAATGTGTATTTCATTCCTGATGGGTTGGTGAGTGGTTTCTGTAGGCTCCTATCACGATTTGATCCCAAAGCGATATAAGGTGCTGCATCAGTAGTGAAATTAGAAAAAGTGCAACACAAACAGGAAACTGAATTTTTGCCATCAAAGTAAAAGTTTTGCCTTACTGCTGTAACCAATACACTTCAAAGGTCACAACTTTTACTTTGTGTAAAGACTTTTTGAAATACAAGACATCACTTAGTCATTTCTGAAGTAGGCTACTGGGAGCTTTCTGTGATGAGTGTTTCTTCTTTAACCATCCCTTTCAACTGTCTGTGCATTCATACACTTCTACTGTATTTAATCATTAGCAATCATTAAACTTCAGCTCTCTCTTCCATAATTTCACATTCTGCTGGAGGTTTCTTCCAGTTAAAGGGGAGTTTTTCCTTCCCGTTGTTGCCAAGTGCTCAGGAAGCCCCTAAAATAGGCAGTGATCACTGACAATGTCTCTTGGTTTTTTATTACCACTATTAATTTTAAAGCTCAGTTTTTAAACCTTACAATGTAACTACAGCTCAGCCCATGCAGTAGTAATTTAACCTAACCTCGTATTGTGGATGGATCTGTGTCTTCCTTCTCTCACTGTCTCTCACAGGGAGTTTTTCCTTCCCACTGTTGCCAAAGTGCTTGCTCATAGGGGGTCATTTGATTGTTGGGTTTTTCTCTGTATGTATTATTGTAGGGTCTACCCCACAATATAAAGCGCCTTTATGCGACTGTTGATGTGATTTGGTGCTATATAAATAAAATTGAATTGAATTGGATAATCTCAGTTGTTCTCCTAACTGAAGTTTGGTCCGTTTACAGCATCCTGCAATGCAACTGCGTTTGTCCCTAACCATTGGGAACCCTCACTTTAACTTTTATCGAGTGGAAAAAAGTTAGCATTCATCCTTCCGCTTCACTGTGTTTATATTACGCTTAACATAGCTATGTCGCTAGCACATAATGCTAGCCAACTTCAGTAACCCTACAAACGCCACTGCTGTTTAGTTTTCTGCCTTCATTTATGTCGGAAGTGATAGCAGAGCTGTAGGTTTTTATTTTAATTTTTTTTTTACAAATCCCTCAGTCAGAACATGGCATATTATGTTTAGGTGGAAGCTAGCGAGCTAACTTCCTGCTAACTTCTAACTCAGTTAAATGACATAAATTCAGTTTTCATGGATGCCTAGTTTTTAAAGGTAATTATTACACCTGGTAGAGCAGCCACACTGATCATTTTATTGAAGATGAAAGAATTTACACAGTTGTGTAAGTGTTGGGGGAAAACTCTGTAAAAGACCCAGGAGAAATAAAGACACAATGAGACAAGATCACTTTTTATGCTTTAACGTGCACACGGGTAAGCTGTTCAGAACAACTCACCCCGTGTACAGAGGCTGGGCACTTTTTATAGGAAAGACAGTGAGAACAGGATAAGAAAATACAAAACAGATAAAATAAACAACTCCATATGTGGCGCTAGTCTCGTCAGCAGAGAGCTGGGAGAAAGCTGTGAGAGATAAAACAATCTAAAACAATATGTCCCAAAACAGTATGTCTTTGCTGAGAAAGTCTAAAAAGATAATTCTAAACTAATCTAACCATAGACAAAAGGGCATGCTTGCACATTTAAAAGAAGGTAAAGAAACATAGAATCATTTTTCCTGTAACATTCCCTCCTGTTTTAACTTATTTTAAATGTATACAACAATTGTCTGTGAAGGTTATTTATTAAGTATCTTAAGCAATTTTTTAATTTTCAAAATGTCAGCATAGCAGAAATGGAAATCATTTGGTTTAAAGAATAAAACAAAATAAAATAATAAAAAGAACAAAGAAAATCATAGTAATAAACAAGAGAAAATAAGAAAACTAAACTACAAAAATAAAGGATAAAAACCTTATATTTTAAAACGAAAACTACAAAAAATAAAAGGATGAAAACTAAAATGAAAACTTTGTATTTAAAAATGATGAAAACCTAATATTTAAAATGAAAACTTTATATGTAAAATGATGAAAACTTCATATTTAAGATGAAAACTTCAAAAAAAATAAAAGGATGAAAACTTCATATTTAAAATGAAAACTTCAAAAAAAATAAAAGGATGGAAACCTTATATTTTAAAACCTGCATAACCTACTAATGTGTTAATCATATCATGATCACTTGACAAGTCATTTTTAAACACCACGTCATTCATTAGCAGTTATTACAAGTTCTCCTCTAACAGAATTGCAACGGGATGCTGGTCTTCTTGAGGCACGGCAACATAGCAGTCATTGTAGTTGTTATCATCTTTGAAATAATTAGTCTTAGACATGGCGGTGTAGCTGCTCCAGATGTGTGGTCAGTGACATATTTCTGCAGAATGGTCAAATTCTGCAAAGCTTCATAAATGTCTCCGCTTACAAACTCCTCCTTGTGATGCTGTTAGCAGGTCTAGTGTCAGTCTGTTCTGCAACACCATCGTTCTGATGGCCTTCTGTTCTCCTGCTAAAGCCGGTCCCAGGGTCTTTGTCAAAGTTGATGTGTCGTAGCAGAGCATATCGGTTGATCTCCACATGATCCCGCACCTCGGCAGCTCCAATGCCGGGGATCAAGCTCTGTAAGAATTTCACTCCTCCTCAGATGCGAAACTCTGGTTCCTTTACTGCTTGGTGCCGTCCGTGCACATCCTGTCTGGTACTGAGTCTTTGTTTGTAGTATCATCCGGTAGATAGGTGAGTAGGCAGCTCCCCCACTGCCCGCGATCGATTGTTCATCACACATACTGGCAGTTGCGCTGCGTTCAGTCTGTTTAGTAGAATTACATCAGGCAGTGGGTCTGAGACTTGGGGCCAGGTCAGTAGGTAGGTCTGTCCGGAACAGTTCACATTTGTGGGTGATGATGACCTCCAGGTTGCTTTTGCTGGGATGCTGTAGTTGGCCTTGGACCAAAGAGTACCGTAGCCTGGATGTGTTGCCAGGCCCAACAGACACCAACTGTGATCTTCAGGTATGCTGTAGTGTTCATAAACTGCCACCAAAGGTTAGTGGCGTAGCCATGGGGAAACTTGGTGTACTGTCCTTTGTCATACAGTGTCTGCCTTTTCTTCATATTGCGTGACTTGTTGTCCCTCACGGAAGCAAAGATGAGGAGCCCGGCCATGGTCAGGGCCGCTGCAGTTATTAAGAGCCACCACCTCATGACGACGGGACACACCCTCCTGTCGCGAATAGACCCCCTGGCCAGGAAAGCTGACCCCTCCACCGGGCGAGATCACAACAAGTGGGCAAGCCTGCTGTCAGCTGTGTTTAGATGGCTTCACTTACTCGCCTGCAGTGACTCTGATGGATCCAGGATGGTCGTTCCGCAATTTTGCAAGCGGTCGGTGTAGTGAGGAGGACTTGGTATGGCCCCTCCCACCTGGGTGTGCTCCAGTTTTTCCTTTGGAGCACCTTGATCAGAACCCAGTCACCGGGCTTTAGTCTGCAAGACACTGGAGAAACATCATCAGGTTGTTGATTATGTACAATGATCTCTTTGTTTTCCAATAGCTTAGACATCCATTCTCCTAATGTGTTTTCTCTGATTGCTTTGTCTATTGGTTGACTGGTGATTGGCAGTGGGAACGGCCTGCCATGAATGATTTCAAATGGAGTTAGTTTATGGGAGCCTTGCGTTAAGCGCATCCACATTTTCACTAAACCCAAACATTCAGGCCACGGCCTTCCTGTTTCTGCCATGCATTTCCTGAGCCTTTGTTTTATAGTGCCGTTAGTTCTCTCTACAAGGCCTGCGCTCTGAGGGTGATAAGCGCAGTGGTGTTTTATGTTGAAACCGAGTGCTTCAGAGACCTTAGTGATGACATCATTTACAAAATGAGTGCCGTTGTCTGATCTTATCAAAGCTGGGATGCCATATGTGGGTATGAAGTGATTGCACAGGCACTTTGCTACTGAAATTGTATCTGCCTTTTTCACTGGATAGATTTCCGGCCATTTTGAGAACACGTCTATTACCACTAGGGCGTATTTTTACCCTTGGCATTCGCTTAGCTCAATAAAATCCATATGAATTGTGTGAAAAGGATAAGGTGGAGTGGGAAAACGGCCTCTTTTTGGTCGCAGATTACCTTGAGCATTATATTTTTGACACGTCATGCACGTTCTGACAAATTGTTTTGCTGAAGATTCAAAATTTATAGTGTAGAAATGAGAGTTGACAATACAGGGCATTCCCCCCCGATGACAAATGCGTACAGCCATGAGTCACTAATGCCGCCATTTTGTGGAGGAATTTTTGGCAACACTGGCTTGCCATAACACATCATTAAGTCGTTTGTCAGAACTGCACCGTGTTTTAGCCATTTTGCCTGCTCTGCTGTGCTTGCTGCTTTTTGTTCATTTTGCAACACATCCAGTGGAATCTGATGTGTGTTTACTGCCATCAATGCGATGTTTGCCGTTTGTGCCGCCTGTTTTGCTGCTCTGTCAGCAAAATTGTTGCCTGTAGTAATGAAAGAGTCAGTAGGCGTTGTAAGAGGTTGGCATGGTGAACTGGTTTTCCAGTTGGTGTAATCATTCCTCTGTTATGCCAAATTTTTTGCAAAATGATGCACAGCAGAGAAAACATACTGGCTGTCTGTATGTATGTTTATTAGTTTGTCTTTGTGTATTTAGCTTTCGCGTATCACAGCTATCAGCTCAGCGCTCTGTGCAGAACATGAAGAAGAAAATGGTTTTGCTTCTATTATTTTACTATCTGTGGTTACTGCGTAACCTACACAATTTCGGCCTGTGCTGTAAGGTCAAATGCTAATACCAGAAAAGAATGGCATGACTGCTATCTTAAGTTTTGTCAGAGCGTCTCTACCTAGCAAAGTTACTGGACACGACGGGTCATATGCATTTAATAAAGCACCTGCGGCCACTTGCTGTATGTACTAGTTCTAAAGGGGCAGTTAATTGTTGTACAGTTGTGTGGCCTGCAGCTGACTTTACAACTAATTTGTCCTTTGAAAACTGTAAGTTTAAGTGGCTGCCTCAAAACTGTTTGGGATTATTTCTCTGTGGCCTACTCCTACAATCTCGTGGGAAGTGACCTTCCTCTCCACGGTTCTAGCAGGCGTTGTCTCTATGTTATCTGCTGTTTCTGCGTGGCTGTCTGCAGCCTTGGTGTTTGTGACTTTGCTCGCCTCTCTGTTCCTGATAGCCACCTGCGGATTAGTGTTTTAGTCTGTTGTCAACACATCAGCCTTATTTTTAAGTTACAGAATGCTTCTTCTCCTTTTTTTTTTTTTTTTTTGTTTGGGAGAATAGATGCAACTCTACATTTTCACTTAAGGCATTTTTAGGTAATTTCTAGTTCTTCAAACAATTCATGGATCTCACACATTTCAAACTTTCAAGTTAGGGTTGTTTCCCATTTATACAAATATATATATATTTAACTTTGCATTCCTCACAGCTCATAGCTCACAGCTCTAAACCTAGGCATTTTTCAATCATATGCCTAACCACTATGTGTCATTGTGACTCTCAAGTATTGTCACAAGTTTGTTTAAATTCGTTTCCAAAACCAACAAAATAATCAAACAAAAACAAAAAACATAAACGTGTCAGGACACAAAAGAAAAAGAAAAAAAAATGCTGGCAGAAGGCAGAAGTCTGCATATGTTGGCTTTTAATAGCATGCAGCTTGTAATATGGTAGACTAATGTGCCTGTGTTAATTCAGCTCCATATTATTGTGTGAAGTTGCACTGGGTTGGGAGTGGTTTTGTGTGTGTCACATTTTTGGTGAGCCAATGGCTGGAATGAGGTTGGACTAATTAGAGGCAGGTGTACTTGATTGCACTGATACACTGGTCTACTTATAGCCCACACTACAACCACTGCTGTTTTGTTTTGTCTCTCTGTGCAGGTATGTAATGTGATGAAATCAGATATGATTGGGATGGATTGGTTTTGCGCTATGAATTTTATATTAAGTGTGTCGTTTTGTCTCTCTGTGCAGTCCAGGGCCTATTATATGCCACAGCCTAAAGGCAGCTGGGTTGCAGAGGCTTGAGTGACCACTGACTATATGCTTGCAGGGTGGTGGGTCTCCAAGTACAACTTCTAACCCTGTTAAAGGCAACATGTGGAGTGCAACTTGGCCGTGTGTCATAGCTGTCTCTGGCCTTGGGACTGTGTGTTTTTATACAATTCTTAAGTGGGACACTGGACTGTTTTATCTTTTATCTCTTGATATATTTTTTGTCAATAAATTATCTTTTAGAATTTTATTGACTGACATCTTTTTGCCCATGACTGAGACGGTTGGTCAGACCTACAGTCTTTCTTTTGGTGTGTTACAGCAGCTTCTGCTCTAAAAGAAACAAATAAATAAAAAGAAAAGAAAATGTGGAACATGCTCATCAGCTTAGCAGTGTCTACATATTTAATTCAGCTTCTCAATCCTGTAGTTTTAGCTGTTGTCTACAGGGTTTTGCTTATTGGTTGTTATTATAGGTGTGCTCTATATCTCAGCAATGTGTCATTCTAGAATGATAAGTTTCAAGCTGGTCAAGTGCCTCTATGCACTTCATTAGTTTAGTTATTCTCCGTATTGTCTTCATCTCACATGTCATTACACTGAGTTTCAGCAAACCTTAAGCTTGATGCAGACTACTGCTTAACAATTATTCACCTCACATCATAACCGATTAAGGTGCCTCTTCATATTAATATTATGTCATTGTTAATATTATCCTCTTTGTCTTATATAACAGCAATAGCATATTATAATATTTTATTAGTGTGTACCATTATACTACTACTGAGCCAATTTGTTAGTTAGGGTCATCTTATTCAGCAAACAGATAATTTAGAATTCATCCAATCTGCGGTCACATTTGTTCTCTCTGTTGCATGGCGGACCAGGCAGTTCTATTATAATGTATTATTTATATTTTATTTTGTATCCATCAAGGGCTTCAGATGACCTGCAGAATCATCCTTTTCCCAAGGTGGAGACAGTTACTTTTTCGCACACTGTCCTTGGCTGAACAGTGACACAGCCTTAATATACTTTATTTATTTTATTAAAATATTTTCGTGTGAATGATTTGCTTTATATTCATTTTATACATTGTGGGCATGGTCATCATGCCAACTGTGTTTCATTGTTAATATCACTTTACAGGTTGTTATCCTTGCTATTATTAATTTCAAATACTCTAAAGATAATTTCTACTGTAATTTTCCCTTTGTTTATCTTTATTTCGTACTTTTTATATTTATATCTACTCAGTGGGGTCTGTTTTCAACCCTTTTAAACTACTTCAAACTACTTTGATCTCTAGTTTTCACTTAATAAGGGATTATTAAGTTCTTCCTGATATGGGTGGTGCTGCAGATGCGGCTGCAGGAATGAGTGATGGTTTACTAAAAGGATTGTGGGAACTGCAGTGTCTCGTCTTCTGGTTTTACTAAACTGGCAGTTGAGTTCTGTTCTTCTGACTGTTTATATTTTGTTTTCTTAAATCTCTCAGTTTACAGACACTGTTTTTGTCCGGCGTCTGGACTTTTCTTTTCTCACCACTGCTCGTCAGCAGGAGTGAGTTTTAATTTCACTTGCTTGATTACCCATCTTATTTATGTATTTACTTATTTTTGTTTAAGTAATATATACACAATACAGCTGCTATCACCTTCGCTGGTATTAGAGACGAGAGTGGTTGCTCACACGCCCTTCGACTTTCGGACTAGTTCCGAAAGCGGTGTGAACTTTACGAGACGGAACTCGACCGTTCTCTCAACTCACCAGCACGTCAGTGAACAGCAGTAAAAGAAAAACACAGGAGCAGCTCAGTCTCTTATTGGACCGTGAAAATTCAGCTTGCTCCATTAATTAAAACAATACACACACACACATTCACATTCACAGCTTCGACGCGCGCGCGACCGGAACCCTTAAGATAAGGGGAGCTCCCAGAGCTACTTACTCCCTAGACCCAGTCTAGACCCAGCTGGGGGAGCTACCCAGAGCTCCAAAGCTACGAGTCGACGAGCTCCCAGAGCTACCAGCCGACGAGCTACGCTACGAGTCGACGAGCTCCCAGAGCTACCAGTCGACGAGCCACTTCCGCTATTTTAAATTCCCTGAATTCAAAACGCGCTTTTACGCAAGATTGTGTCAGTGTGTCTGTATCTACCTGGTCAGTGTCGCCGGGTCTGGTCCACCTCGATCGGGTCCCACCACCGTGGGTCACTTTCTAAGACGTTGGCCAAGACCCGAATTTAACGCTCTTGGTCTTTTTCCACACACCTGGTGTGTGGGCTGTCGACAGGCGAACAACGTGGACTGGTCACGGAGATGGGACACGATGGAGGTGATCCGGCTCGAAGGACCAAGAAATGTTGGGGGGAAAACTCTGTAAAAGACCCAGGAGAAATAAAGACACAATGAGACAAGATCACTTTTTATGCTTTAACGTGCACACGGGTAAGCTGTTCAGAACAACTCACCCCGTGTACAGAGGCTGGGCACTTTTTATAGGAAAGACAGTGAGAACAGGATAAGAAAATACAAAACAGATAAAATAAACAACTCCATATGTGGCGCTAGTCTCGTCAGCAGAGAGCTGGGAGAAAGCTGTGAGAGATAAAACAATCTAAAACAATATGTCCCAAAACAGTATGTCTTTGCTGAGAAAGTCTAAAAAGATAATTCTAAACTAATCTAACCATAGACAAAAGGGCATGCTTGCACATTTAAAAGAAGGTAAAGAAACATAGAATCATTTTTCCTGTAACAGTAAGGCATTACACAGTGATGCCTTAGTGTACGTTTGACTTCGGGACCTGAAGCGAAGTTTGGAACTAGAAACAGCTAATGAAGGCAGACTTAAAGACCGGATACAGAAACCACTCCCCATACAATTCTGGAATACACTGGCTTTTCCCAGGGGGCCAGCGACCAGTCTCTAGGCCTGTATAACCGAAGCTTTGGCAAACAATTTCACTATGACTGCCAGCAACAGCCAGTCACAACCACTCAAGGAAAACACATTTTCCCTCATGACCTGTGGTTACCAGATGGTCGCTAACCAATCTCGAGGCCTGTGTGACTGAGACCTAATGTAAGGACTTGCACCTGCAATTATGTGTTTTTAGGTCATTTCATATTCTTTCCTTGGTCCGATTTCATGTACTGCCTCCCAACCTTGATTTTTCCCTTGGAGGAATTCAAACTTCACCGTTTCAACCAAGGATGCATCATAGAATTACAATGGTTTTGCTTTTGTGGTCCATCATTCAAAACAGTGCCTATATGATTTCTGCTCATGTGTAGTGATAGCGCTACAGTGGCATCAAAACTTTGCCCAGCATACAACAACCTTTAATTTTCAAGTCTTGGGTCATTTGAATTTTTTTTCTCTAAACAAAGAATGAGATAAGATTTTGTTTTGATATTTCTTCAACTCGTGAACTGGTGGGTTTATTTATTTATTTACTTTTCGTGTATAGTAATCAATATAAATATATGTATTTTTGTTTTGTATGGTTGTTTTGACAGTCTGACTTTTATCACATTAACTGAGGATAACGTCCACAACAAGGTTCAAAGGTTTTCCACTGAATTGTACATGTACATGTATCATGGACCTGAGGCAGGGGGTGTGAATGCACATGTATAGGCAAGACATGTGCATAATATTTTGTGTTCATAGGGTCCCCTTATTGTTTTGCACCAACCTTTTCTTCAGCTCAGTCATTAATAAAACATACAGTAGGTACGGCAGTGTGTGTCAGGAGAGAGGGACTGCGCTAGAACACGGTGAAAATCTAGGTCATCAGCAACAGAGAGAGGGAGGGAGGTACAGTGTAAAGACAGCAAGATAAAGTAAAATAACAAAGACATAAGTCAGACAAGAGTAAAATAAACATCTGAAGTTTGGGACAGACACAGTTTTAAATAAAATGAGTAGTTTATAGAAAAGAAACTGTATATGAAAAAGATTTAGGTTTACTTATAGTATTGCTTGCTATGGGCAGCAGTGGTATTATCACAGCAGGTGTGGAAACTGTACAATGTTTGTTAAGTTATAGATTTTCCTCCTACTTTTTCAGATTCAACCAGAGAAACTTACTGTCAAAGTTATTTACTTTATTTTCTTTGAATCTTTGGGCTGAAGGAAGGACAATACTCGGTGTATATATGCTCAATCAACAATCATTTATTTCGGTACAATTCACAATAAGAGCATTACAACGTCCGGACGGGAGAGATGCCTGCAGAGGTTCGACAGCATGTCTCAAAATGGTGGCAACTTTCACAGACCTTTATAGCTAATCCCAGCCCCCCTCTTTGTCATAAAAGCTGCATCTTCACATGTTTTTCTAATTCTTAGTGAGCCTAGCTCCTGACCTTGCCTCCCTGTCTTTCTGTGTGAAACTGGAAGGGGGGTAAAGAATGTGGTTTTATCTCTTCTGCCCAGACACCTAGTCTCCCTCTTATGGCCTTCTTCACATGATTCAGCAATAAAACATTCTCAAGAAAACAGTGTCAGACATTCACAGCTGATCAAGGATACAGAGTAATGCACATTTTGTCTAATGAACTACAAATGATTATGTTTCTTTTATTCAAGAGTATAATAGAGACTAAACTACATACATAGCACACCATTAGAACTAAAGGATAATATATGGCCTGCAGCTGTTAAGCTAATTTACTACATTGACTACTGGTCATAAAATGGCATATGTTTAACTACTAGTCTTTAACAACACCCCCTTTGATCTCTTTTCTCAAAGAGATCACTTACAAGACGCATTCCAGGGTCACAAGGTCCACGTCTCTCCATTCCTCAGGATCATCCTTTAACAGAGGCATCATGACCCCCCGGCCCTCCGGCCCTGAGGTTACGGCCCTGTCAATAAGACGAACTACTAGAGCTCTGAGGCATGGGATCAAACAACAACCACATGTGGTTAAGACAGCAGTGAAAACAGACAGTGAGACCAAGATTGACATAACAAATCCCTTCCATTGCCCAAAAACAGAAGTCATCCATTCCTCCAGCGGATTGTCGATACCTGAATGTTCATGCATATTATGGGCCAGAGTCCGTAGCCCCTCCAGTGCTCGAGTTACAGAGCCATCCGGAGCAGTATTATTGGGAATAAAAGTACAACACATTTGTCCAAACATTTCACAAACCCCTCCTTTTTCAGCCAGAACCATATCCAGCGCCATCCGGTTCTGCACTGCCATCAGAGAGGTTGGACCTACTTGTTCTGCTAAGCCCTGAATTGCATCACGGGTCAAATTTGACAGTCGGAGAACGTTATAGTGCACATAGTTAATTCTATCTACGTTTTTGTTGGGGGTGACGGGAAACAAGGCAGAAAGTACTGGAATGTTTTCAAAACCGGCTGCTATCTGATCTACTAATTTAAACTCATTTGGAACGCCACGCGGAACACCGATAGAATCTATATATGTGGGTGAATTAACAGTTAAATCAAACGACCAAGATGATCCTTTAGGCCACCCTTGACGCCTGCGCCTAGGTGGTCGTCGCGCATGTCCCTCTACCCTCTCAGAATTATCCTTACCCCCTATTATCAGCAGAGGCGCTCCTAGTCTGACCATGGCACAAACACCAACCGCTTCATTTGGTATTCGCACATGCAGACTCCCACCTCCACAATAATAGTACAAACCGGCTCGAGCCCAAGTACCCACGACCGTGGCGCCCGCACGCGCTGCCTCTCCTCTTCCTGGAAATGTGGCCTCACACCAATCAGCCGGGATCTCTCCAGCGTCATACTCCTGCTCTCCGGGATCATCTGCAGTAAAATTGAAACAAGTATAATTAGCTTTCCTAGGTGTGAATGGTCCGGGGATGGTGTTATTATCTATTGGGGGAAATATAGCAGATAATGGAGCACATTTTCCTGAATTTACTGCTCTCCGAGTAAGTCGGAGCATGCAATCAAAACCCCAGGGGTCCTCTGGATACAGAGGTGCCGGTTCAATAAATAAGCGTGGGCGTGCTGTAGCGCATGCCACACAATCAGACACCTTTTGCTCTTTTGTAGTTTCAATCAGCCAGTCCAACCACAGGTTGCTGTCCACATAGCCTGTGGCCCGAGACATCAGCTGTCGGGGTTTCCACTTTGTGTAGTCCATTTTTGTTACCTTAGACACGGAAGGGGGGGCTTTGGTTGATGCGGTGTCGCTGCTGGATAAATTACAGCTTAATGTAGCGTTGTGGCTGGGTAATTTACAGGATGGATCTTTAAAGTTTATCTTTATTACGCCCCTCGGGTCTTTCCCAAATACATCTACACCTAACCCTAAATAAAACACTTTATCTTCTTTCCTGTACCGCTGCGGTGTAACCTGCCACCCACCAATAGACATTGTAAGTGGATTTTGTGTGTTACTGAAATCACGCTGGATTGCAAACCCCTCCCAACGGCCCCGTGTATCCCATCCTGGGAGGGTGTAACCGGTCACCATGTCCCACTCCTCACACGGGGTGTACCCCGTGGCGGTGGGTTTACCTATAAGACAAGCATTTGTGAATCTTATGTCATGACATATCCACACTTCGTACCCGCGCCAACTGGTCTGATCCTTTCCACAGTCTATCACGGAACACAGATCAAAAGTGAAGGCTGTGGTGGATCCTCTAACGTAATCCACCTCTATGCCTCCATAATACTCCAAACAAGGATCTGGTTTCTCACCTACATCGCGCTCAGAGCTGGTCGCCTCAGGGTCCGCGAGAGGAAGAGGAGGTGGATGAGTTCTGTAACTGGGCAACTCACACAACAGAAAAACAGTAGTTAGCACACCAATAGTGATCATAGCTAACACTCCCATCAGTTTCCAGTTCTCCAGTAGCTTTATTTTTGCATTAGACTTTTCCTCCCCCATTTTAATACTTGCTAATAACTTGTAGACTATAGCTTTAGGCCTATGGCACTTTTAAATTTAATTTTACTACAACTAATACTATCTTCTCGTCGGGTGATTCTCGACTTCTTTCTTCAACCTCAGGGGTGGACTACCCTTTGGTCGTTACACAGATCAGGGGATTATTCTGCCCCCTCTATACTAAGATCTGTGTTTTTTGGGGTCACAGCCGTGTCCCCCTTTTTCGCCAAGAGCCTCTCCGATCGCCTAGGCTCCTCCGCCGCCGCACACTGGCTCCAGTGGTACCAGGTGTCGCCTTTGCCCCTCAGCTGGACCGCGTGAGAGGTTCGAGTGGTCACCTCGAAAGGTCCTGTCCACCTGGGCTCGTCCCACTTTCGCTTATACACCTTCAGCCACACCCACTTTGCCTCTGGCGTGGTCACCTCCTTTCCTGTTGGATCTCCCACCTGCGTAGTGAAACTAGAGACAAGAGCTTTTAGTGCTTTAAACTGTTTCACATGTTCAGACACTTTTACTTCCTCTCTTAATTCTCTTACACCTGCTGCAGGGCCTGGAAATTGTCTTCCTGTCAGCAGCTCATATGGAGTGAACCCAGTGCGCTGATTAACGGCACACCTTACACTCATTAAGGCTATGGGAAGAGCATCAACCCAATTCATGTTAGTCTGTGCACAGATTTTTGCCAATTTGTTTTTAAGATTTTGGTTCATTCTCTCCACTTTTCCCTGAGACTGTGGATGGTAAACTGTACCATATCTATGTTGCAACCCCAACATACATTCCACCTCAGCGAGATCTCGATTTTTAAAGTGAGTGCCATTATCTGATCTTACCTTCTCTGGGAATCCATGCCAAGGGACATAATAATTCACCAGACATTTGATCACTGTTTTGCTATCCTCTCTGCGGGTAGGCCACGCCTCTGGCCAACCAGTCAGTCCATCCACACACACCAACAGATATCTACACCCTCGAACAGCGGTTATCATGTCAGTGTAATCAATCACAATTTCCTGGCCTGGTCTTTCTGGCAAAGGAAACTTACCCATTTCTGGTTTCACGGTGGGCTTCGGATTGTGTTGTCCACAAATCAGGCAGGCTCTCACATGTTCCCTTACCAGGTTTTTCATGTAGGGATGCCACCAATGACACAGATCCCTTTCCATCTGGGCCACTCCCACATGACCTAACCCATGAGCTTCTTTGATTTTCTCCTGGGCCACTTCTGCTGCGAGCACTGGCCGCCCGTCGGGCCCTCTCCACAATCCTTCTGATTGTACAGCCCCTCTTTCCTGCCACACCGCCTTTTCCTCGGGTGAGGCTCCTCCTTGCGCCTTTTCGATGTCCTCTCGCTTTTGGGCTGGCAGGTCTCCCCATTCCATACCCATACTTACCATTTGTTTTCCTTCCTTATAGCCTGCCGCCCGTTTTGCTTCCTCGTCGGCTGCTCTGTTTCCTTTCGCCACCCAAGTGTCAGAGTCGTCATGCCCTTTACACTTTATGATAGCGACCTCCAGAGGCTCTTTCAGAGCGTCCTCCAGCTGTCTCATTTCCTCCTCATGTTTGATCGGTTTATTTGTGGCTGTTCTGAATCCAGCCCTTCTCCATTGCCCCAACTCCACATGTGCTGCTCCGAAAACATATGCTGAGTCAGTATAAATGTTAACTCTTTTTCCTTTCCCTAATCTCAGAGCTTCTATCACTGCAACAAGCTCTGCTCTCTGTGCTGACTGAGGCCCTTCTAATGTTCCTGATTTCTCCACCAGCAGCTGTTCTCCAACTCCTTTCATCACTGCATAGCCTGTTTTCAATCCTTCACTCGGATCTCTAAAACAACATCCATCTGTAAAGTAATCATCTGCCTCACTCACCGGTTCTGCTCTCAAATCAGATCTTACTTTCTCTTCAACCTCTACTATTTGTGTACAGTCATGAGGTGTTCCCCCCCCCCATTTGATCTGCCATGTTAATCCCTTCATGTGTGAAGGTCAAGTTTGGAGACTCCAGAATCTTAGTCAGTCTCTGTTGTCTCAATGGGGTCATTGTAAATGCCTGTGAGTTCACATAGGCCACCACACTGTGTGTTGTGAGCACTTTCAGTGGGTGCCCTCTTACAATGTGAGCCACTTTCTGAATTATTTTTGCTACCCCTGCTGCATGTTGTGTGCACATGGGGTGTCTTTTTTCTGTGTTATCCAGGCCAATGCTGATATACATCAGTACTTGTCTCTTTCCCCCTTTTTTCTGAAACAACACACCATTTACTACTCCATTTGTTTCAGAAACATCAACTGAGAAATCAGAGTTATAATCGGGGATTGCCAAATCTGCTGCACGAGACAGGGCCTGCTTTAATTCAATGAACCGCATTTCAGCTTCAGTGGTCCAGTTGAGATTAGCTGTGAGATCTCTCATGCCGTGTTCTCTTACCAAATCCCTCAGAGGTTTGGTTTTGCCCACATAGTCAGGAATGTAGTGTCTGCTGTAACCTGTGAGCCCAAGAAATGACAACATTTCTTTAACTGTACGTGGCTGGGGGTGTGACATAATTGTTTCCCTCTGGGACGCCAACATGCCCACCGTCTGCATCGCCACCACACGACCTAGAAATGTAACTTCAGTTCTGACAAGTTGGAGTTTTTCTCTACTTACTTTAAAGCCTGTTTTAGCCAGCTGGCGAAGCACCGTCAGTGTCGCTTGAAAACAAGCATCAGCTGTTTTAGCGGCAATCAGCAAATCGTCCACATATTGGATCAGTGTGCATCCTTCAGGTAAAACACATGGAGAAAGAGCATTTTTTAGTACCTGATTGAAAATGCCAGGTGAAAGGGCAAAACCCTGCGGCAGCCGTGTGTAACGCAGCTGCTGGCCCCTGTAAGTGAATGAAAAAATATCTCTTAAAGATGGATGCAGAGGGAGACAAAAGAAAGCATTTGCCAAATCTATGCATGTGAACCACCGCTGATCTGGAGATAAATTAGTCAGAGCTGTGTAGGGGTTTGGTACAGGTACTGTTTGTGTCTTAAGGACAGCGTTTATTGCCCTAAGGTCATGTGCCATGCGATACTTGCCCGTGCCTGACTTTTCAACTGGGAGGATCGGAGTGTTCCATGCAGAGGAAGACGACTCCAGCACACCCACCTGCAAGAGCCCTGAAATTGTTTCTGCAATCCCATTATCTGCCTCTGGACTGTGTCTGTATTGTGAACGCCAAATAGGGGTGTCATCCTTCAACTCAAATGTGATGGGTGAACAAAATGTTAAACCCACATCAGTTGGACCTTTAGACCACAGAGTGTCTGGGAGTTCTGTTAAGCCTTTAACAGCTTCCTCGTGATCAGATTTCTCCCTGCCATGTGTGCGCTTTAAAAATTTGTGCTCTAACACACTCTGATCAGTAGCAGTCACAGAAATTCGATATGTTTTACAACTGGGTGAGTATGAGACATCAGTGAGTTGTGTTTGTTGCCAATCTGTGGCCCTTGTGGCTGTTCTCACCATGGGGCCTAAATCTTTTGCTTGATGACCCTCGTGTACTGCCAAAGACACATGGGGAACTGCTTCATCCCCCATTCTATACCAACTCATTTTATCTTCAGGGAGTGGAACAAACGCTGCCACTCCAGCTGTACCAACATAAATGTCCTGAGAGTTAAGCTCCCAAGTTGTCTCATCTAAACACTCATTAAACAATTCCTCAAAGCACTCAGTGTGCTCGCGATCATAAAACAAGGTCACGTGGTAGGGGTCACGCAAGGGAGAGTAAACAGACATGGACATTATCCAGGGACGCCAGAGTTGGTACTGTGCCAGAATTCCATCTGATGTGGTCAGTCGCGCCCAGTAAATCTGCGCTGTACGTTCACAATCCTCTGATAACAGCCACTGTCCTCTCATTCCTGATTGCAAACAGGACAGCTGTGTGTCATCTCTCAAAGTCACTGTCAATCCATCAGCTCCACACATGATAGTAGCTCCCAGCTTAATGAGCAGGTCCCTGCCCAACAGATTAACTGGAACTTGTGATGAAATCATGTATGAATGTGTTAAGGACTGGCGTCCTAACTCCGTCTTTAGAGGGACGGTCACTGGCAAAGTCATGGTTACCCCAGAGAAGCCGATAACACTGATTTTTGTGTCGGTGAGTGGGATGTCGTCAGGAGCCGTACGAATGGTGGAATACGTTGCTCCTGTGTCCACTAAAAAGGGCAGGTTACGTCCATGAACCCTCAGTGGCAACAGGGGGTCTGCCCCTCCCCCTATTTCCAGGCCTCTCTGTGGGGTGTGTCAGTATTGTCCCTGCTGCCAGTATTCCACTGAATACTGGCCTGGTGGAGCCATCTGTGAGTTGGGGGCCGACCATTGTCCACGCCCCCTTCTGGCTGAACGTGGCATGTTGTTGCTGAACAGCTGAGGTGGTTCTGGGCACTCTCGAAACCAATGTCCAGTCTGACCACAGTTGAAGCACACAGTCCCTGGCACATATAAACCTCCTCTCGGCGCACCCCTTTGCCTGCCCATGCCGCCGCCTCCTCCCCGTTGACCACCACGTGAGCCCCAATTTCCTCTACCGACCCCACGGCCACCCCAATTTGTGCCTCGCGCGGTTCCCGGTGTGTCTACTGGCAATGCATTAGGATCAACATCAGTCCCCATTTGCTGGAAACCTTGAGCTACCATTACTTTTGCTATTTTTTCATCCTTTTTCTTGTCATTTGCTTTTCCCCTCATCTCACCCAGCTGTAATTTCAACAATTGCTCTTTCATGCTATCCGTCTCCTCAGTTTTAGCCACAACCTCATCATGAGCTGTCTGCAGGCGATGCACCAGATGTTTCTCCCACACGTGAGACTCCGCTCCCTCCATGTCGGGATTATCAGTCATGGCCACTCTGACCTTTTCGGGCACACCTTTTAACACAGCGTCTCTAAACCACAATTGTTGCATCCCCTCTCTACCAGGATGCTGGCCAGTGTTAAGGGCCCATGTGGCTTTAGCCTGTTCTATGTACTCCCTTGGAGTTTGATCAGGCTTCCATAACAACTTCAAAATCTTAGCAGCATTTGGAGTGGGATATTTTTCACGTAATGCATGAGATATTTCATTCACAACACGGCAAAACGGGGTGCTATCAGCCATCAATGCTGTACCTGCTATTTTTTCTATGTCATCCAGTGCTGTGCCTTTAACGCATCTGGCCACCACAGCTCTGAAATCACCTAGGGCCAGTTGAACACCTGTTGTTGCTCTATCAAATTCTCTCAACCACCCCGCACCTCCGTCTGTAATAGGAGGTAATAACTCAATCAATGCAGTTACATCCCCCACCCCGTATGGCTTGTATTTCATGTGTCCCCCAGCGGTCACCACCAGGGGGAATGATCCTGGCAGAGACAAAGTGTCCCTATCATCCTGGCTCCGACGCATCATGGGGTGTGGTTTGTTTGGAAGTTTGGGTTTAACTACTCTGCCTCTTCCTGCTTTTTCTCTAGCTGCTCTATTGTAAAAGGCCTCTTCTAGCTCCGGCACTGCATCTAATTTCTGCTTTTCCCAGACACTTACTGGTGTATTATCATCCAGTGTGCCTGATAACCAGCCCTCGTATGCGTCCCCATCGGGCCCGCACACCTCACCTTTCTCAACCTGTGGTGCAACAACTACTCCACTACATGCCTCATCCTCAGAAATTTGATGACGCTGCTCTAGAGTTATTATAGCTGTTTCAAGCAGCCGCACAGCCCGCTCTTCTTCAGACTCTGCCTGCTGGGGAGACTGTTTCATGGGCGGTGTCTGCACCCCGCCACAAGCTCCCTCTTCATTAACAAAAGTGGAGCTTTGCTTTATTCTTTCACCCCTCGGGGGTGGAGTAGGTCGTTTGGGCTCTTTAGATATATCACAATCTACATAGCCTCCTGTCACTTCTAAAACTTGGCCATTTTCACTAGAGAGACAGCCCTGCTCCACCCTCAACACAGGGTAGAGGGGGGCGGGGGCCTGATAGGGAGGGGGAAAGCCAGTGAGCGATGACTTCACCGGAGAAGCCGGCAGCATCAGCTTCTCAGGCTCCTCCCTTCTCTCCCTCATCCAGTGCTCCACCCCCTGGCATGTCACAGCCCACCTTGTTACACGGGCTTTCTCCTCCTGAATTTCCTGCAACTTTTTCCCTAATCTGCGCCTGTTCCAAAAAGCAGCCTCCTCTAACTGTGTACTAATGTCCTGTTCTTCTTCCTGGAGCTTCTGTGCTATTCCCAGAAGTAATTTTGCCAACGAACTTCTTGTTTCTCCTCTCACTCCTTCCTTATCACACAACTTTTTGACTTTCGCTGCCACAGCTGCAGCCTTTGATTTTTTCTCACCCACGCTGCCAGGTCGCATGACCCTCAGCGCCCGCAACAACTCCTTCACCTGCTCATCAACAGTTTTCCACTCACCCTGCATTTCTCCTCTTTCTATGTCAGATTTAGGACCCGACATATTCACACCACCACACACTTCTCACCCTTTCACTCCTTTTTTATATTTTTAATACTTTAAATGTTTACACCACAGAGTAATACACCCAATTATGCCCGTCTATCTCTATGTGGCTCCGAATTCCCTCTTTATTCTAATTTCACACTCGTCAGGGGACAGGCACACAACAATTTCAACCACTGAAACGAGGAATTCAACCTTTTTATATTTCTTTACTAAATCTAGACTCAACGTTTGTTCGCAAAATGTGTCTTGTTCTAGTCCGGAAATAAATGTGAACCCGTGATTACACGGCCGTTCCAGTGTTATTTCCGTAGCTATGCGGGGGCCCTCACCTCCCCAAGTCACCACCTCGGCACCCGGACAACGCCGGTCCTGGCCACGCGTCCACGGACAGGAGGGTCGCCACTCCTAGGGCAAAGTTCCACAGGTACACTAGGCATCAACCTTTGATCCTAAAATGTGTATTTGCTCTAATGTCCTCCTAATCAAACACATTAACCGTCACTGTCACTGTGTTCACGCTTCACACTCCACACAAAAACACACTCAGAGCGCGCCTCACTCACACTCTCACTCAGTGCGCGCTTTACCCACAAGACAGCACCCAGAGCGCGCCTCGCAGCTTCACACACACTCTCTCACCCAGAGCGCGCTTTCACACTCACACACACAACACTTTTCCTCAGCGGGAATTTTACACAGAAACCTCTGAGCTCAACTATTAGATCTTCTGAAAGCACACTGCACCATAGACCAAAATACCCTTTTCTCTGCGCTTATGACCGCCACCACGGGGCAAAGTCGCATCATAAACGTGATGCTTGCATCCCCGAAGTTATACCAGACATCATAAACCAGGTTTTGCTCTATGTACTTCTTGGCAAGTAAAATTTTACTTTGTTTTATGACCGCAGCCCTTAAAAAAAAAAAACTCGACTGACGCCACAAACCACCGTCAAACCTCTGTTCAATGTACTAAAATTAGCACCAACCACTACTGCACTTCACGGCCGCATCACCGGAACACGGCCGTATCATAAACCAAACCTACGGACGTGTTTCGCTCTCGCGTTGCCAGTGTTTAACCGCACCGTGAAGCCAGCATCTGCTTTTCCTTAAATCAACTTCTATTTCATAGCCGGCAAGAGCCAGGACGTAACCGACACCATAAACAAACTTCAAACCTCGACTTCAATGTACTGAACTAATGGCCGCGTCTTCAGAATAAATTCTAATGTATTATTGCTACAGAAGCCAGTATTAGACAAAATTAAATGTGGAAGGTAAAGTGGCTGCATCTAGTCCAACGTAGTATGTTATTAGTATCTCGGTAGAAGCAGATTACTGCAATCTAGACCAACGTAGTATGTTATTAGTATCTCGGTAGAAGCAGTTTATTTAACACACTGGAATTCAGCCTCAACTTATGTTGTTAGTATCTTGCGCCAAAAACCAGACACCGACAAATTTACTGTGAAAATACATGTGACTCAGCGAACAGATTAATTTGGAAAGCCCAATATGCACATTTGGTATAATACAACAGGTTGTGCTTACCTTTTTGTTGTTAGACCGGTCTTCCGTTCGCCTTGCCCCACGATCTCACCAAAGGCCAAATCTGCACCTCCTCAGCACACCAAAGATCCGGGTCACGGCACCAAGTTGTTGAAAACAAGCAGTTCTTTGAATCTTTGGGCTGAAGGAAGGACAATACTCGGTGTATATATGCTCAATCAACAATCATTTATTTCGGTACAATTCACAATAAGAGCATTACAACGTCCGGACGGGAGAGATGCCTGCAGAGGTTCGACAGCATGTCTCAAAATGGTGGCAACTTTCACAGACCTTTATAGCTAATCCCAGCCCCCCTCTTTGTCATAAAAGCTGCATCTTCACATGTTTTTCTAATTCTTAGTGAGCCTAGCTCCTGACCTTGCCTCCCTGTCTTTCTGTGTGAAACTGGAAGGGGGGTAAAGAATGTGGTTTTATCTCTTCTGCCCAGACACCTAGTCTCCCTCTTATGGCCTTCTTCACATGATTCAGCAATAAAACATTCTCAAGAAAACAGTGTCAGACATTCACAGCTGATCAAGGATACAGAGTAATGCACATTTTGTCTAATGAACTACAAATGATTATGTTTCTTTTATTCAAGAGTATAATAGAGACTAAACTACATACATAGCACACCATTAGAACTAAAGGATAATATATGGCCTGCAGCTGTTAAGCTAATTTACTACATTGACTACTGGTCATAAAATGGCATATGTTTAACTACTAGTCTTTAACAACAAACAGTATTTGACATAGTGCTCTGCATGAATTATTAGTGTGAAAGAAGTTGACGTAGTCTTTAGTTGCTCATCAGACCCAGTTGAAAAACTGCCAAGGTGATGTTGGACATACATGCCACTCGACTGTAGACACTCACTATTGTAGCTCTTTCCTGACCTCCTCTGTACATATGGTGATTTGAACCAAAAATTTGTATCAGGTCTTTGCTGAAGTTTTGCTGTAGATAGTTTTTTAGGCGCTTACACTAAAGAAACTTTACGCCTCAATGATTTATAGATAAGTGTTAAATGATTTAACCAAAAAGATATTGCTTAGAAAATGGCCAGATACAAGGACTGGAGAGAAATTTAGTGAAAAAGCCTGAAGAACTATTGCTCCAGATCAAAACATAAAGATTTACTTTTAATTTGTATGTATAGTTTCATTCTCTTTATTTTACTTTTTTCCTTTTATTCAAAATTTGAATTTTAAAGTTCCACATGACTACAGTAATAGTAGTAACATCTGACACAATGCCCTGATCCTGAAATTTTAACAAATCACTTAAAAAGGTTTCAGCTACCAAAAAAGCAAACACAGCCTGCATGTGTACATGTTGCGTAAGAGACCCAAAGGATCCATTGAGACAGTGACATCACTGCTCGGGGTATAGAGGCTATTCTCATGAGTTTGCTGGGAAGGAACACACAGTATGGAGCTGTAACACAAGCAGAAACACACACAGTTTCATCAGCAGTTTGTGCCAAAGTTGCTTAAAATAATAATGCAATAAATATGCATAGACATGCAGAGAGGATGTAGTGACAGAATGTGCAAATGCAATAATGTGTTAAGTAGATGCCAGAAGTAAAATGGCATCTTCACAATATGTTTCTATAGCTCAGCAGCTATGTTTATGCATGCAAGGAGTTTTATTCGTCTGTCTGAGACCTGGCTTTGAGTCAGTGTGTGTGATGTTAAAATATCAGCAGCAAGCTAAGTTAGACTGCCTTTCATGTCATTTCTGCCTTCCATGAAAAGATTCACAAAGCCTTATGGGTAAATTTTGATGTTTAAATTTTGATGTTTATTATTGGGATCATCATTTATTTTGAAGCACCCTGTTAATGCTGTGTAAAGTGGCAATCAAACAAGCAGACAGATGAGTTAGTAATGGTCAGGAGGCAAATACGTATTTGCTGACTATTTGCAGGTGGCTGCTGGTTGATGTCAGGTTAGTCACAAAGAGGATGCTGTACCAAAACTCTCTTCTAATGTTTGCAGCTATGCAAATTACAGACAACCACAGGAACCTGTTAGCAACCAAAGCAATCACAAGAAGGTTTTCAGAGTGCTACTCTAGTGACTGCCAGCAGCATTCAGAAATGTCAGAAACGTCTCCCCAACTGGTAGCGGAATACACAAATTATGTGTAATGACCAGCAGTTTACCAGAGGGGGGGTCAGTTACCGATCTCTTGGCCAGCCTGACTGCGACTTTAGCAATCAATTTCACAGCACTTGTAAGTGGTTGGACAGTGTACATTTTCCCTTAGTGACTTTGTGGTTCCCAGATGGTCACTAACTGGTGCACACCTGTGTTATGGGAGACGTATGCTGCTCGTGGACCTTTTTTGTATCATTGTGTCACACACGCGTTGATTCATGGCAACAGTTATTAGTAGCAGTGTAGGTTTGTTTTGGATATAATAGACTGCTGTGATTATTCTGTTTGTTTCTCCTTTATAACCAAGATATAAATAATCAGAGTTGGTTGGAACTAAACTGTATAGGAGTTTACCCATGGAGCGAACAGAGTAGTTAGATTCACTGTAACTCACATTTTCTTTGTCTGTGTTCTCTAAAATAACACACCAACAGCGATTATTCACTCATCTAATAGTTTTGTTTTATTCTAGTTTTGAACATGTTGGTGACTGTTGCATGTGGTCCAGTTAAATTACAATGTGGTGTACAGATGTGTATATATAGCAAATTATATTCTAATGCCTTCATCAGCATTTTACGTAAAGAAGAACAAAAAAATCTTCTTGGTCATTAGAGGTTTGCTTGTGCTTTTTTATTTTTTCATGATGCTTATCCCTTATAGCCCATTACGTACAACAAGATGTTTTCACTGTTGATAATCCCATTGCCTGAGCCAGCTGCCAGCTGTATTCATCTTGCCACATGGGTAAGATCCTCTAAAATGAATTTTACCACATACTGACGTCCATTTCCATTTGCAGAGACACATAAGCCTCACTAAATCGACTGAAAACAGAGAACACATTCAACCCAGCATGTGTAGGTGTATAAACGCTTGCATTCTAAGCTTATCTGTACTCACCTCAAGTGTGAAGACAATATAACAAAAATATCAGAGGATGTCAGAAGACAACAGTCAAATATCAGCAGTGCATGCATTATCCTCAACAAAATAATTACAAATGACTCTGCAGGGGGTCCATTAAATAACCGACTATATAATAACATCACAGAGGTGGTAAAGTACCTAAAAATGTACTACTTCACCTTGCATCTACAATACCAATCACACATTCTTTCCCCATGCAGTTTGTTAGCATTTTATCAAATCTATTACAGCAAAAAAAACAACTTTTTTTTATTATTTTGAAACATTTAACTATTAACCAATGATCAGTGGTCAACTTACAAACTAGGACACTTGCAATTGGTGTCTCAAAATAAGGCGTTAACATGAATTCTCATAAATATACAATAATCACTGTGTAATTTTCCAACACATTTTTTATAAACCTAGAGTAGGTTCCAGTTTGTTGAAGCTGCCGTGTTATCCCACCATTGTTAATAATGTGACAGCGATATCTGTTTCTAATTGCGTTTTATGTATGTGGCTAGAGACCAGTGTTGCCAACTTAGCAACTTTGTCGCTATATTTAGCGGGTTTTCAGACCCCCTTAGCAACTTTTTTTTTCTAAAAAGTGACTAGCGACAAATCTGGCAACTTTTGCTGGTGTTATTGGAGACTTATGATGACTTTTTGATATGAAAGCACGTTTCACTCTTACTCTCAACAAGCAGTTGCTGCCATGGGCACACATGGGCGAGGTGCGGATAGTCTTCACACAGCAGTCGCCCCCAGCTGCTGTCAGAGAAGGAAATGTTGACCTCTATGCATCCAAATTGCAAATGAATCGTGCATGAGCAAAGCCGCTGCTCCCACCCTGACTGTAACGCAGTCAGTTCTTTTTTTACTGATACTTTTTGTGGATCACAAGGTTTAAAACTACTTAAAAACACACACACACAAAAGTAACTCAGCCAGAGTGCCTATTCGAGGCACTTTTGTCGGTGCCAAGCCTGGATGAAGGAGGAGGGTTGGAATTGTGACGTTGAAAAAAATAATTGCTAAAAGAAATTTATATTTATATATATTTATATTCTAAATGCATTTAAGATGTTTTTACTCACTTTATGTCTCTTCCACGATGTTATTTCTCTCTCCTACAGCGTAGGCTACAATTACATAAGCATGACCAATTATGCAAATTAGGCGATGACATCATGTAGCCACTTCTAGTGACTTTTAGGACAACCAATAGTGATCTTCCTTACTGAGGAGGCAAATTTTGATTTGTGTCTGCACCTTCAGACTCAAGATATGATGGATCATGCCTTTTTTTTTTTTTTATGAGAAGGGGTCCTCTTCACCAAAAAGTGAACGTGACAGGTATCTGGATAAAATCTCATTCTCTTCCTCCTCACCCTAAGCTGCGACTCCTGAACTGAAGTGAAGGCTCTAACACACGAAAACCTGCATAAACATGCTTATTTATCCTGGATACAAACACTTACTGTCAGCAAATTAGACTTCCCACCTCCAGACAGTTGACAACAAGCCAGCTAAACAGCAACAACAGCTATAAGCTAACATTATACAATATTTAGCCTAGCATTATGCTGATAGTAGGCTTGAGTGGCCTAAAAATCAGACTTTCCTATTTTTTGATTACATTCTACATTGAATGAGAGTTTATTTATGTCTGTTTATTTATGTCTGAGTCGAACAATAATAGATCTGCTTTAAAGCTTTGCTAACCCTGACTAATAGCAGCCACCAATGCCAAAAAGCAGTGCTCACTGAAGTAAAAGTTCAGAATATGCTAAAAAAAAAAAAGAAAAAATATGAAGCACATGTTTAGCCTGCATCCATTTTGCAGTTTTGCAAGTAATTAACTGCATGTTTAAATAGCAGGAGATAAAGTGAAGAAACAAAGCAGATGCTTACAGAGAAGAAAAGAAAGAAGAAGGTGAAAGTTTACATCTGGTCTGAAGTAATTCGCTCTAAACATGTGATTTGGAGTTCTCTATTTGCAGCTCATTTTCTTTATAGAAGAGTTGAGTTTAAGAACCACTACCAAGACAACCAGCTCTTGACTGACAGTTATTTTTGCATGGTGCCAATCAAACTGACTTATAGAGAACATCATTTACTGTATTTAATAATGAGATGAATAAAACCAAATTGAAAACAAAACAAAAGAGAAGACAGTGAGATGATGATGAGACTGCAACTGATGTGTGCAAAAGCAGCTCAAAATCAGGACTCCTTTTTAACATGTGAAAGGCATCCCGGCAGCTTCACAGAACCACTGGGAACAGAATAAATTTTTACTTTCTCTTGGATTGCGTGCTTCAACTTTTCCGATTATACTGAGAGTTTGGAGAAAAAGTGAACGAGAGATAGCGATACAAAGAAAAAGATACAGGTACTTGAGATCAATGTTAGCATTAAAGAAAAAAAGAAAATATAAGAGGTTTGATATTTGTTTAATCTCCTACTTTGTCTTGTGCATTGCTTGCACTCCCACGATTACAATAGGGGACGCTATTGAAAAACAAGAGAGTTAGCAGGAAAGGTGAAAAAGAATGTCAAATTGTTTGCGCATGAAGGATCGGTGCAGCCAATTAAAAATACATTGCAGCACCTATGACAGTATTTACAGTGAGAAACTCTCATTGCTTATTCTAAGTTAAATAAGAGGAAATGGAATTTATAAGAGAATTGGCAGAGAGAAACACTAATGTTATAATGTTATATAATGTTATTTCAGTGTCTACATATTTTCCAACATCCTGTATTACTCCTCACAGTAACCTGCTTATGTGGATTTAACAGACATATGACAGTATGTCAAAAATATGAAAGTATGAAGAACAATTCTTCCTTTAAAAATATAGTCAAAAATATGTGTGTGTGCGTTTGCTTCTATTAAAAGGTACAGGGGAGGAGAAAAATAATTGTCAAATTGTTTTTGTAGCGCTTTTCCCGGGGGATTTGGATGCTGATTCATTAATCTAAAAGCAAGCTATATGCCCTCTCTCTGGATTTTCTGGAGAAAACAGTGCAACACATGAAAGAGAGAAGCTACACTTAACATTTTTCTCTTCCTCTACTACTCGTTTCTATCCATTTCTTTGCATATTTGATTTTGCTGTCCGTTTATAGCCCCACCCAGTCACTCTGGTACTATTTTTCCTCTCTCTGCCATAAAATACTGATGAACGTGACTAAAAAATTTAACTCTAAAATAAAAAAACATGAATTGTTTTGACAAGTTCACTTTTAGACTTTTAGAACCACGTATCTTTAAAATTTCAACTACTAATGTCTGATATGCATTAGTAATGAGAAACCTGCTGACTTATCTATCGTATTGTAGTGCAGCTGTGTATGGTTTGAATAAAGAATATTTTATATACAAAAAAGAAAGAATGAATTTTTGTTTGGTTGCCGAGCTACCAGAACTTTCTATACTAATTTGTGAGATAATGTAAACTATTATGGCTTAGAAGAGAATAAACACAGATTCAATTTGCATGAACTTGTAATGAGCTTCTTGTATCATGACTTTATTCTGTTCAGTTTGTGCAAGAAAAAGAAATGTAAATTGCATTTCATCCCACAGGTGGACCTCAGATGTGTGTCATAAATCAAAGTGAGTTCACCTTATAAAGGATTGAGCCTCACATTTTCATGTGGCCTCTGCAGTGGGTGTTCAGTGTTCCTGTGGGTTTTTCTCTCACCCTCCAATTGAACCAAACTCAAAGAGAAAGGGCTCAAGAGCTTGACTAAACGGTTCCAAACATAAACAGTGTGAACACACTTTTTTGTGTTGCTTTGCTGAAGTAGTGGATGCCTACACACACAGACACCCACAACTTCCTCGGATTACATCACCTTCTTGTACACGAAAAGCACAGTTGCAAACATACAAATCCAATCATAAGCATACTTTGCTTGGCATTTGTTCCGAGCTCGGCTCAACTGGGGAGGGGGAGTCACTTAAAGCAGCCTTTTAAGAAATCCATAGAGGCAGTGGGATCTAAAAGAAGAGCCTACTGAGATGCATTTTTCAAGTCCAAAAACTGTCCACAGAATTAACCTGTTTCATATTTATATTTTGTGCTTTTGTTGTTTTTTTATGCTCTGACTTGTCAGACAAACACCTGAACAAAATCAAAGCAGAATAACTGACTTCATCTGGTTTGAAAAACCTTGGGTGTGCTAACAATGGACAAACAGTTGCAGCCATTATGGCTGCTTGATGACTGGTTAAAATGCCAGACTAGAGGACATTGTGGGAAAAAAAATCATGAGCCACCATTGCAGCTGCAAAAAAGGTTTTTGATAGAAGGAACTGATTCAAATTGCCATTGATTCAAATGGCAAAATATTGCGCTAACGCCTCATAACAATGTCATTTTCCTCCAGCTACTGTTAGCATCATGGTGTGTGCATTTTTTGCTATGTGATGTGTGTTGACTAATGTTGAAAACACGCAGTTCTTTGAATCTTTGGGCTGAAGGAAGGACAATACTCGGTGTATATATGCTCAATCAACAATCATTTATTTCGGTACAATTCACAATAAGAGCATTACAACGTCCGGACGGGAGAGATGCTACCAGAGGGTCAGGCACATGTCTCAAAATGGTGACGGGTTGCTCAGCTTTTTATAGTCTCTAGTGGCCCCCAGCTAGTCGTAAAAGCCAAAACATCACATTCTTCTCTGTTACAGCGCCTAAGTTATGACCTCGGCAGTTGTTTCTCTGCTTTCTGTAAGGTGGGGGTGTGGAATGTGGTCTATCTATCTCCCCTGTCTTTAGACACAGAGTCTCCTGCTTACAACCTTCTCTTCATGATTCAACAATTAAGCATGTCAAGAAAACAGTGTAACACATTCCCAGCAGATCAAGGATGCACCTTTATCTAATGAACTAATATGTGAATATGTTCTGTTAACTCAAAAGTATAATGAGAACTACACTACATACAGCTCACACACTCTATATTAAAGGGTATAATATGATCTACAACAATATCATAATTCAACTATTTTGATTACATCTATAAGGTAACATATAATAACAGAATAATATCACAATACTAAACAATGTCTGACTGGTAACCTGGTTTTCGCCTAAACCTGCTAAATTGAATAGACTGCACCTGCAGGTGACCTGCTGGCTTAAGTGCACACACACTGACAGATACACACACACACACACACAAAGACACACACCTGTGATTATGATGGTTGTTATGCTTGAATACAAAAGGACAAATGTGCATGTTAGCATGGACACTAACTTGCAAGCCCCCAAGCATAGTAATGTACATAATGCTCATATACACCTGTGGGAATTTATAAAGAGGCTCTGATGTGTTTGGTTGAATCGGGTCAGACCCTGCGTTATAAGTATGTAAACTACATAGTATGCAAGTACGCATACTATGTACTTGCATACTATGCGTACTTGCGTACTTGCATACTATGCGTACTTGCTTACTGACACACAAGTACGCATAGTATGCAAGCACGCATACTAAGCGTACTTGTGTGTCAGTACGCAAGTACGCTTTCACTTGCATACTTACACACAAATCAGACCACACAAATACTTTCTGGCATCGGGATTTAGCTAAAGGGGGTAAACGGAGAGAGAGAAACAGAAGTAGACACCAATAAGAAAGAAAAAAAGAGTGATGAAGAGAGATAATGATAATAAACTAAGGCCTGAGACACACACAAAAAGAAGGACAACAGAAGAGTGCTTCTGTAAGAGTCAGAGAAACAATAGGGTGTAAGGAAGGACAGAACAAAAGGTAAAACCTTTAATTCATGGAGCCAAGTTACACAAACTCAGCTACTGATTAGTTGCTAGACCTTCTCAAAATAGCAGCATTACACATAGTTACAGAAGGCTGCATTCCTATCAATAGTATAACTGCATTAAAAAAAACAAAAAAAGAAGTTATGATTAGATGATATAATATTTGCAAAAACTACTGGAATTTCACATGTTATTTAGAGTGTGCTATTTGAAAATGTAAGTGTTTAAGGAAGCATGGCAAGAAGCCAGGAATCCATGCGAGGCTAGAAATGAACCCCAGCTGGCGTACTGTCTGGTTAATCCTGCTCTCCAGTGGTGACTGACCAAGACCTTCCGGTTTTAATAACAGACTGCATAAAAGAAAAATGCGCAGTCTAGCCAGCACGTCTTCTACAAACCCGGTTCTTATACAGTTCGCACACTGTGTAAAATAAAAATAAAAACAGAATGCAGATTTACAAAAATTTCAATTTTTAAAAATCCATGTTGTTTTTAGTAAATGTACCATCTTATGAAAAAACGTAGGTTATTTTGGCATTTGACGGCAGCAGCATGTGACAGGAACATGTTTTCCACTGTGAAGCATCCTCTCTTCTTTTAAGAACAGCCCCAAAACATCTGGGAAATGTGGAAACCAGCGGCTGGACTTTTTTTTTTTTGGTTGTTGTTGTTTTTGTAATGACGAGCCAAATGTTTTCAGTAACTGAAAGATCTGTATTGTAGGCAGGCAAGTTCAGCACATGGACTCTTTAACTACAAAGCCGTGCTGTAGATGCAAAATGTGGTTTAGCATCGTCTTGATGGAATATGACATGCCTTCCCTGAAAAAGACGTCGGCTGAATGGGCGTATATGTTGCTCACCATCAGTCCTTTCAGCACCGATGGTGCCTTTCCCAATGTGCAAGTAGCAATTTCTCTTCAGTCCAGAGGATGCTGTGTATATGTTTTCCAAAAAAGAATTTTAAATTTTGATTTGTCTGACCACAGAACAGTTTTCCATTTTGTCCCAATCTATTTTAAATGAGCTTTGGCCCAGAGAAGATGGCAGTTTTCCAGGGAAATGTTCATGCATGGCTTCTTCTTTGCATGATAGAGCTTTAAACTGCATTTGTGGTCACACAGTGACCACTTTTGGATGTGTTCCTACATGCAGGGATTACCATGACAGAAACATGCTTGTTCTTAACACGGTACTGCCTGAGGGCATCCTATACTGATTGTCAGAATTATTCTTTGTGCACAGAGTTTTCTCCAGATTCTAAGAATGGGTTTTTTTTTTTTGATATTATGTACTGTGAATGATGAGATATTCAAAATCTTCACCATTTTATGCTCAGAAATAGATGCATTTTTTTGTAGATTGGTAAACCTCTGCTGATCTTTAGTTCTAAAAACTCCGCCTTTAATTACCTATTTCTACATAACCTAATTAGTTACAAAATGTTCCTCCAGTTGTTTCTTTTTATTGCCACTTACTTTTCCAGCTTTTTGTTGCCCCTCTCAATTTTTTTTAAAAAACCTGTTGCCGCCAATAAATTCAAAATATGCTATTTTTTTCATGTCATACTAAAATATATAAGAAATTGTTAAATGTCTCTGGTTTTCTATGTTCTTCTTTGAATAGGATATGGGATTTGTCAATCAATGCACTCTTTGTGCACATTTTACACAGTACGCTAACTGATTTGGAACTGACGTTGTGCTTATTCTTTAACTCATAATTTTGATCTGGGCTACAGTAGTATTACAGGGTGAATTGACTGCTTTGCATGCTCACTTTAGAAGATTTTCTTTTAACATATTTACCTTGTTTATTTGGTGTTGATTTTAACTGATAGACAACAGTAACTGTCTTCTACTATTGAAATTTTGTGCTTGTGCTGTCATAATGCTGGGCTGTTTGGATACATGCGAAATGCAGAGTCTTTTAACTAAGAGAGATTTATTGGAAAGAAAATGACCAAATAAGGGTTTACAGCTGGGGAACCAGAACCACTTCAACGCGTGAGGGATCACAGGAGCTCTGCCAGAGGAAAGAATGAGAGTTAATTTGTTGCCCAGGGAATGAATATAGTTAGTTGGTGCATAACCTGAAACAAATTGAGTCTTACTTGAGAATGTGGCGAGGCAGAACATGGAAGGTGTACTGGGTCAGCAGGTGGGTATCCACGGGAACCAGGTGGAGAGCGGGCAGGCGGGCTAAGTGTGAGTCGCAGATGTCTGGAGGTCCAGGTAGTGATGAGGAGGAGAAGCAAGGAAGCTTGATTTATGACCAGATTGTGGGTAAGAGGATTCTTGAACTGTCTTATGTTCAAGCCCACAAAGTGTTGGGTTTTTGCAAAACATGAAAAAAATTAAACTTGTCCTGATGTTTCTTAACGAGAAAAGGAGGAGATTGAGAGTCTGGGTTCATCCAATTCTCAAGAAAAGCAGAGAGAAATTTATGGTTTAATCCAGGAGTTGAAGCTGTATTACGGCTGCTTTCGTACATATTTCAGGATGTCCGTGGGGCAGTTTAAGCTTTTGTTGGCAGAGCTCCTCCCGTTGGCAGAACCACATCTGAGGAGGCAGCGGAATAATGTCAGCGAGCTGTGTGTCTTTGACCAATCTGTTCATTCACATGTGAAAAATCATAGAAACTGAGCTTGATCTGGAAAAACTGAATGTGTTCTATGTGAACGGCACATGAAATATAATGTGCAAAAAACGTGTAAAGCCCTTAAGAATCATCACGGTGACGGAAACGGTCGGCAGAGTAGTGTGGTACCACCTCTCCCTCTTACACTCAGTTCCAGATAAAGCAATTGAACACAGGCGAGGAGGGTTTGACCCACACCATCAGCCAAAACAGAAATGATTGTACTGGGAAGGCACATCCTCTTCAGACACAGAAAAATTGTTTTCTTGTGTTGATGGTTGCGAGTGGCTCCATAGTTTGATCCCAGGAGGAGAAACAAATCCCTTTAGGGTTGCGTCAGGAAGGCCATCCGGTGTAAAAACTCTGCCAAATCAAGAATGCGAAGCTCCCTGCTGTGGCGACCTCTTGTGAATAAGGGAGCAGCTGAAAAGTAGCTTCTTGTATTGATGGTTATAGTGAACACACAAGTGCTGCTGAATTGACTAAAAATGTAAGCGATCAGTAATTTTAAATGATAAACGTTTTCTATTTAAGTACATAGGTCCTTAACATGTAATTGTAATAATACTTTAGTGTCCTATGTATTGTATCTAAACAAACCCATTTGCCAAGACCCTGAAAAAATGTAGTGCAAACAGGCAGGAATCCTGAGTCACCTAAAAGTAATCAATAAAAGTTTGTAATGCATGTCGTATGAGTGATACGTTTTCCACCAGACCTAGTAAAACAAGAAAGGAGAGTTTGTTGATTAATGGATGGATTTATGAAGAATACAGTGTGACCATGATAAGACTACATGAAGAGTGTCAAATCTTGCTGCTTATGGTGATCCTCAAAATGACAAGCCCTTCCCTCAGGCCCGACTCCATGACTCCAGGGTCGATTTCCTGAATCCTTATTGCTAACATAATTTGGAATCACAGTCTGGATCTTCAGAAAGGACCAATTTGGCTTGACAAACCCTATGAAGGTCAGAATACCCCCTACAACATATAATGTAAGAGGCTTTGATAGTTCCTGGCTACTGAAACTGGCTTTAGGCTCTTTACAAGGAGGTGGAAATAGATGTGTTCCAACTTTAAGAGCAACAAACTCACTGTGACAGTCTACACCTGGGTAGAGGAGAGGCCAGTCCACTCCTTAACTGAATCTTAAACTGAGCACTGCACAGCTCCTTACCCTTTCACAGATATTCAAAGGTGTGTTGGAGTTTGTCCAACCAAGTGTTTCATGAACTTCATCCTTTAGGCTAAACTATGGGGGCTACATTCAGAGTATTTTGTATTGTTGATGTGGGAGCTTGGTTCACTATACTGGAAATAAGTTAGAGCCATTCCCAGTGGGTTTTGACCTTCATTGCTGACTCTGTACTTAACTTTTATAGAGTCAGCTTGCTTCTCATGCTAGAAACCCAAGTTTAACTCATGCATCATTTGCATGTTATAGATGTTATAACTACTTCTCACATTATTAATTACCTAATATGTTGTGTGTTTAAGTTTAGGCATTAACAATAACTTGATTAAGTTTACACCTTGGAAACAACTTGGTTAGGTTTAGGCACTACAGAGGGCTTGTTGGTGTTAGGCACTTCAAGTTAGGTTTACAAAAGAATCATGGTTTAAGTTTAAAAACAATGTTTGCCACACTGAACTTCCACTTTTTCAAGACAAACATACATGCTTTGATAAGTAATTTAAATGCATTACTTAAACATTTGTGATTGCTAACATGAACAAGTGATTACGTTAGTAGTATATTCAGGAACACAAGCAATAGACAGCATTTTGTGCCTAATTTATAAACTGAGAAGGTGTGTAGTGCCCACTCTGGGTTGTAAATGAACTTCTGCCGTAAGTGGAGATGCTGAGCTGAGGTGGTCTTATTCACGAGTGGGGCAGGGATGGAAATTTACAGACAGATTGGGGTATTTTCTGCAGTGATACAGATGTTGTACCAAACCTATATCCTATATCCTATATATATATATATATATCCTATATCCTAGAGCTGTGGGTAGTGACAGAAAGTATAACATTGTGGATTCAAATGGAAGAAATTCAATTTCTTTGAAGGGTGCCTGGCTTTCCTCTTAAAAATAAGTTGCAGACCTGAGTCATCTGGGATAGCTTCAGATTAAATTAAAAGAGCTATAGTTGAGGTTGTTCAAATGTTTGGCTTGGATGCCTCGTGGATGACTCCTTGAATAGGTGTTTCGACCACATCAAACTGGGAGGCGACCCAAAGGCACACCGGGGCATGCTGAGGATTAGGGCTGCCACGATTAGTCGACTAGTCATGATTATGTCGACTATCAAAATCGTCGACGACTGATTTAATATTCGACGCGTCGTTTGAAGCTTTGTAAGATCACAAAAGACGCAGGAATAAGTAGTAGGATTTAAGAGTGTAATAACGGACTGAAACAGAAGATGGCAGCACTGCATGTACAAGGATGCCAGCTGCCGTTAAACCCCGAAGAAGAAGAAGCTGTGTCCCAGAATTCATAGCGCAGCCCAGCTCAGTTTCCAACAATGGCGGCAGCTAGTTAGTTTTAATGTTACTCTTATTATGCTTTCTGGGTCACAAAATAAACGTTTAACATATTTTTAGGCGAGAATGTAGCTGTGTAAACCTCAAATATCTGCTCAGTTTATCAAGACACCACATATTTTCAAAAGCGCTCCGACGTTTTCGGAGACGTCTGTTACCCACTAGCTCGATAGCTAGCCGGGGTTTAACGCTCACTAGAGCCGTGAGAACACCGGACTCCCGGCTAATCGTTTTCAAACCCACCGCCGTCTTTCGCTACTCAGGTTAAACATGATATATAAGTCACTTAGATAACTTAAAATGTTATTGTTTGGCTTTTTTTAGTGTTTTATTTGTTCCTGAGTAAATCAGTTTGGCTGAGATTAAAGTTATAGTTTTTACACAGCTGAATAAACGTCAAGCAGACAGCTGATTATCAGAAGTGTGAGATGCTGGAGAATATACTCCGGTGTCCTGTTATATTTTAGATAGCAAGGAGTTTATTAAACTTCACCGAAACAATCTGCAAATTTCAATAAAATTTAATAAACTATCATCTTGTCTTTATTTTTAGTTAGCACATACCTGAAACACTTAAAGCTGTAAGCTAATGATAGTTATATAAGAGCAGATGCTGCTGGTGCAATAAGCTGTACGTTTTACGTCCAATGGATGCATGATCTGATTAGTCGACTAATCGCAAAAATAATTGGTGACTAGTCGACTATCAAAATAATCGTTTGTGGCAGCCCTACTGAGGATATTATTTCTCTTGGCTTTCCTTGGAAGGCCTTGGATTTCCCCCAAAGGAGCTAAAGATGGTGACTGGGGAAAGGGAAGTCTGGAAATGTTTCTTTAAACTGCTGTCCCCAGAACCCCGACATATCTGGACATGTCCAAGTTTTTGTTCATACAATGACACTTTTCTACTTTCACCTGTAGCTTCATGTACTACCTTTGTTTGCACACAGTGTGAATTATATTATCTTTTTTAGCACTACAAAAAATACATGTATGCCAGTGTATTCTGTTACTGCACGGTATAAAACTGACCTGTTCTTCTTCTGCTCACCTTCAAGGCCATTCATAACCTCGCTCCTTCTTACCTTTCTGACCTGTTAACCACCACTTGTTCTGCCCGTTCACTTCGTTCTTCTTCTTCTGTCCAGCTTACTGTACCTTCCTTCCGCCTCACCACCATGGGAAGCAGAGCTTTCAGCTGCTCTGCTCCCAGGCTGTGGAACTCTCTGCCCCCTGAAATAAGAAATATTGGTTCTCTCCCCCAGTTTAAATCCCAACTCAAAACTCATCTGTTCAAATCTGCATATTCACTGTGAATCCACTGTTTGTTCATTTTATCTTGTGCTTTATTTTATTGTTCTTATTCTGCCATTGTTTTACTAAGTGTTTTATCCTATTGTAAAGTGTCCTTGGGTGACTTGAAAGGCGCTCATAAATAAAATTTATTATTATTATTATTATTATTTGTGCCATAAACAGATGAAGTTTGACTTCTAAGACAGAGACAGCTGTGTATTATTAGGCTTCCAACATAACATCTTCTAACTACAAAGATTTTGCCAGGGAG
The DNA here is from genome assembly GCF_057381915.1 of Diplotaxodon limnothrissa. Classification (NCBI taxonomy): domain Eukaryota; kingdom Metazoa; phylum Chordata; class Actinopteri; order Cichliformes; family Cichlidae; genus Diplotaxodon; species Diplotaxodon limnothrissa. The sequence goes on along the minus strand of NC_140609.1, from coordinate 20,889,287 downwards.
AAAAAGTGCCAATAGTTCCCAGTAATAAATCAAAATCAACTTATTTTTAATTTGTGCTTCCTTAAATGTCTTTTTATTTATTTTGAAATATTACACTCAATGTAATGGCATGTGATACTGCCTCATATCTGACAAGTGCTATTTCCAGACTTGTTTACTACATGTATCAGCAATAAATAACTAAAAATACTCTGCCGCTGACACCTACACACACAAAAACATACATTTAAACTCTGTAGTCCCTTGACACGACAATCTGTGTTTGAGCTATGCTTCTTATATTTCGTGTTGTGAAGCAGAGAAAAGAAGATCAAGGAGACAGGAGTTACGTTGAGAGGAATGGATCCAGGACAGAGCAATACTAGAAAAAGCAAAGCTGATATGAGATGATACAACAAGTGAGAGCAGAGAAAATTCAGGGTGAGAATAACAGAATCAAAAGGGTTGCACAAGGAGTGGACGTGGGGAAAAGAGAGCCAGAGGCCTCAAGTTCACAACACTTTGACACAACAAATGCCAGGAGCACAAGATGACTGAATGAAAACCAAGCCGCCACCAGAGGGAAGTCTGAGTGAGAAGGGATGAGAGACAACAGAAAGGAGCAAGGCACAGAGGCAAATTGATATGTGTGGGTGAGACACCAGAGAGATCCACAGACACTGTGTTGTGAATGTGTAAGAACAGCACACTGTACAGAGGGCAAAAAGAACAAAACTGTAGGCAAAATTTACCAGAAGGACAAAGAAGAAAGACATTTCAATAAAGTATATACATGTAGGTCAATACGTTTTGGACAATAAAACAGTTTTGTTTGTTTTCTTGCACCGTGAAGCACCACACAGTTTCTTACTATTTGTCTGAATCTGAGCAGAGTATAGCCCTGTACAGTTCTGCCTTGCTACTTCTATCAACAGTCATCAAAAAACAGCCACACATGTCCATGACATAGCATAGATTATGTGGTGTGCAGAGCTTCTTTCATTCCTTCTCTTTACCCATCATTCCAGTATAATTTAATCTTGTTTTTTTTTTCTGTCCAAAGATATTTTTTCTCTAGAGCTGTGCAGCATCTTTTAGATGTTTAATGACAAAGTTTATTTTGGCCTTGCTGGATCTTGTTGTACACCCTCTGTATTTCCATTTATAAAGGAGCCTCTTGATTAAGTTCATGACAGCACTTCCATGGTCTTTCAGGCCTTGGGATGTGACTGAGCAGGCCCGATTGTTTCTTATTTTAAGAATGTACCAGATTGTACCAACTAGTTAGTCTGAAAATTTTTCAAACTAACGATGGTCTCCCTCACTTACACACTGACATCTCGTTGGAACTATATTACATTGAGAGTTCTACTGAACAGGTACCAAATGCGAATTCAACACTTGAATCATCTTCTGTCTGCTTAATTTGTTTTGGGTTTATGAGTTAGTGGGTGCTGGTGGCCATGAAACCGCTTGTTGGTCAATTCTCCAATTTCTTTTGAGCCTCTGAAAACTATAAAAATGAATGTAATTCGTGAACAGTTAATTAAAAAAAATTCCATGAATTAAAGTTGAAAGTGTGAATTTAATCACATCTTGGTGGTTTGATGTAAAATCCATTGTGGTGTTTTACAGAGGCGGAACTGTAAAAGTTTTAGGGTTTTTTGCTCATAGTTTATTCCCATATTGTTTGTGTAAAAAGAATAATGATTTCATGACTGTGACTAAGCTGAAGAGACAGTCACTAACTGCTTTATTAACTTTATTAACCCTTAGGTGGAGTTTGCAGTTATCTGTACTTTTTACTTTTACTCTATTTTTAAACAAATATCTGTATTTTTAAACAAAACAGGCTTGTTACTTTTGCTTTGACGCATTTGAGGGGAGTTATTGTTTCAGGTCACATGACAGGTATCCTGTTTGTGTATCAATCACTTGGCAATGTCACATAAAAAGAAGCGAAACCATGTGTCATAGTCAGAGGTTACCCATGGAAAAGGAATAGTAAAAACTTATATGATTTACTCATGAAAGTGGCCACTTTCTCATTACTTTCATATATTGTTTTAGTAAGTATCCAAAACATACAAGTTTCATTATATAATTTTTCAAGGGATCTTATATCTGTTTTAACTCTTGTATGCTTTTCATACAAGTTTCACACAAGACAGATACAAACTTTATAAGATTTATATATATCTTTTCCATATGGGTAAGATCAACCAACATGTGCAAAAATAACAATGACAATGTTACTGAACATCACACAGTACTAAATTTACAATAACAACATTTTTGGAGACAGCAGCCCAAGATAGTGCGTGTCTGTGGGTACCTGCCTCCAGACATGTGTGCATGAGTGCACTTGTGTTCATAAGGTTTTTGCATGCAGTGTCGAATAGTGGGTATGGGGAGCCACAGCCCCACCCCCCAGGATATGAAGCAGCCATGGTGGAGACCTGGGCCTCAATCATCCAGTGGGCACTCAAGTCACGAGAGCACCAGGAGGACCACCGCAGGGACAACTGCGGCCCAGCCACCCAGCAGCCACAGTGCAGAAGCCCCAGGGGGCTGTAGCAATGAGCACACAGGCTCCAGCGGCAGCCGGCAATACCAGAGCAGACTAAGCTCCGGGCCCAGAGACTAAAAACCTTGGGACACCCCATCCTCCAGCAGGGGGACAAAGCCAGGGGGACGACAGGAACAAGCCTAGCACACACTCTAGTGTTCAACCACTGGCAGGGAGATTGGCAAGGAGAAGTACATATAATTAGGGATGGGGAGGAAAGGACCCCCCCCCCCCCCACCTTCAATCAATGCACTGAAAGCCCCTAAGCCAGGGCCAAGCACCAGTGCATGCACCAACCCACAACCCTGGCAAAACAGCAGCCATGACCCGAGCAGCCCAGGGCCAGCCAGAACCCCAGGTGCAGCACCCTCATAACGCCAAGCCCCCAAGCTAGCCCCGTAACTACCAAGGAGCAGTGAGCATGCAGAAAAAACACCCAAGATCTACCAAAGCCCCAATTCAGGTCAGAACCACAGCCAGGTATTTGATAAGTTTGGTCTTTACATGTGACATTATGTTTTATCATACCGTGAAAAGTATTGACAAATAAACTGAGGTAGACTAACTGTGTTATTTAAAGGTTGCATGAAAACACTCTGCTGTACTGTGGATTTAAAGTAAAGAATAGTGTCTGACTGGTGCAAGGTGGCTGTGGTGCTCATGGTCAGAGTTAGGTTAATCAAGTATAACAGACATCAGTTTAACCTGATGAGATTCGTTCACTGAATCCCACCTTCATACAGACTTTATACCTTGTAGTATAGACAGTATAAACAATATCCTGTCAGTGCAGAGGATGGAAACCAGTCAGGACATCCCATGACCTCTTGTTGAATTCAGCTGGGTAAATCCAGAATCAGTATCAGTAAACCTCACAGCAGCATAGCAGCACAGATCACTGCATGTATATTAAGAAAATGTGCCACTCATAATAAAAATTATTGTGAGTTATAATTCTTTACCCACCTTGAGCCACTACAACTGATTCTAGGGTTCCCCTACTTTAACCCCTTTCCTACTCGTTTTCCTGTTTAGAGGCAAAGTCACCCTCCACGCCTTTTCTTTTTTCTTTTCTTTTTTCTTTTCTTTTTTTCTCTGCTCATGTTCTGTTTAACTGATTCAAGCTGAATATATTCATTAGAAAGAAAATCTAAGACTTAAATAAAGTTTGCTCAATTCTCACAATTCATTACATATCCAGCTTGTGGCATAAAGAAAAAGCAATTTATCACATAATTCACCTGTTCAAAAAATCCATGCATTGGTGTAGTATCGAAAGGTCTGGAAGTGGTCTGGCTTCAAACGGTCCTTGAAAGCTTTCTGTTGTCTTTAGGTCTCTTTGATAGTTGCTGTTTGTCTGTTTGCCTGGTTAGCTGGCTGTCTGTACAGGGAAGAGTTTACATACTGACCCAAGAACAGATGAAAAAATATCATTAAGACTTCATGTCAGGCCATTTGTTAAATGTCAGCACACAGACTCTGTTTGTTTACACTTACATTGTACTGGCAAAAAAGATGTCTGTGCCTTCTATGTGTCTGATCCTTACAATAATGGATGGGTGAACATTTTTAATTGAAGCACTGACATGCATTCTGTATAATTTATAAATCATAACATGATGCAGGGTTGTATCTCTTATATTACAGAGTTTGGTGAAGCTGTTTGTCTTTATTTGACTAAATGTTCTTGTATTTTTAGTTTGAACCAAGACTGCAATATTGCTTTTCATTCAGGGACAAAATCTTTCAAGATGAAAAAATGTGTTTAAAAAACACACACACATGTTGCAAAAAATAGATAAACTTTTCTGTTTCACTCAAATCTCTTCAGCCACTTGGTTCTTTGTCTTTCGATTTGCCTCATTTTCTTTTTCCATTTTGTTCATCATGTTTCGAGATGCTGATCAGATAAAACAAGTTGGAAGGAAAACATTGCATTTAATATCCTGTTTTTCCTGGAAATCTGCAGAGACGTGTCAAAACAATTAGCTATGACAGATGAGTTTGTTGATCTGAAGCAGCACAAAACATTTTACTACCTTCTCAGTATTCCCAACTGAACAACTGCTGATTTCTGGCAATGAGAAGAACTGCCAGCAAAACAAAAACCCAAATAAATACAAATGTATAGAAATATATCGTTTACCAACTAGTAGACATTAGCAACCTTGGTTGGCAGTTGGATAATTTGTATGTGGCTTTCTAACTTTCAGGGTGTGTTACCAATTAGACTGCAAAACTTAAGTATAAGGATAAAATGAAGAACAAAATACACACACAAACAAAAAAACACAGGATGTAATTGTCAGCTATGTGATATTAAAAATCTGTTTGCCACTCCAGGGAAAATTCATCTTGTCTTTGAAGCTGAGCATAAAGTAAATGTCCGGTGTGATAAATCCCGCAGCACAAACATTCAATTAACTGCATAGTTACGCCCCACTTAAAAATGAAGTGTTGACTGGGGCGGGGGGTAACAAGCCCCTTCATAACACAAACAAAATATTTGACTGGTAAGCTGATTTCGTTAGAACATCTACTTTGTCAATATTAGCATAAGGCAAGGCAAGGCAAGGCAAGTTTATTTGTATAGCACAATTCAACAACAAGGTGATTCAAAGTGCTTTACAGAGACATTAGAAACAAGAACAAATAAAAAGCATGATTTAAAATTGATTAAAACAAGCAAATAAACTAACTAACTAATTAACAAACAAACAAACAAACAAACAAACAAACAAACAAAACAGTATATAAAATCAAAACAGATAAAATCAGAACAGTAGATAAAATCAGTAGTTAAATGTAAGTTTTGAAATTTAAGCTTAAAGTGTGGATTTGGTGCTTTATTCAAATGCAGCTGAGAACAGGTGAGTCTTCAACCTGGATTTAAATAAACTGAGTGTTTCAGCTGATCTGAGGCTTTCTGGGAGTTTGTTCCAGATATAAGGAGCATAAAAGCTGAATGCAGCTTCTCCGTGTCTGGTTCTGACTCTGGGAACTGATAAAAGACCGGATCCAGATGACCTGAGGGATCTGGATGGTTCATACTGGGTCAGGAGGTCATTGATGTATTTTGGTCCTAAACCATTCAGAGCTTTATAGGCCAGCATCAGAACTTTAAAGTCTATCCTCTGACGGACAGGCAGCCAGTGTAAGGACCTCAGAGCTGGACTGATGTGGTCCACTTTTTTGGTCTTAGTGAGGACTCGAGCAGCAGAGTTCTGAATGAGCTGTAGTTGTCTGACTGATTTTTTAGGTAGACCTGTAAAGATGCTGTTACAGTAATCAAGCCTACTAAAGATGAATGCATGGACTAGTTTTTCCAGGTCCTGTTGAGACATCAGATCTTTTATCCTTGATATATTCTTGAGGTGATAGTAAGCTGACTTTGTTATTGTCTTAATGTGTTTTTCTAAGTTTAGGTCTGCATCCATCACTACACCCAAATTTCTCGCCTGGTTTGTGGTTTTTAGATGTATAGATTGAAGTTCTCTGGTGACCTGTAATCGTTTTTCTTTGGCGCCAAAGAAGGCGAAAAAAAATAGCAGCTGTTCGTGATGAATTATAGCCCCAATTATTAAATGATCATGGCCTGCATTTGTATAGCGCTTTTCTAGTCCATAGGACCCCAAAGTGCTTTACACTACATTCAGTCATTCACCCATTCACACACTGGCGATAGCAAGCTACATTGTAGCCACAGCTGCCCTGGGGCGCACTGACAGAGGCGAGGCTGCCGGACACAGGCGCCACCGGGCCCTCTGACCACCACCAGTAGGCAAACACGGGGTTAGTATCTTGCCCAAGGATATTTGGCATGCAGCCAGGATGCAGCCTGGGATCGAACCACCGACCTTCTGATTAGTGGCTGACCTGCTCTGCCACCTGAGCTACAGCCACCCCTTAATCATAACATCAAATGTTTTTTGATATGTTTGAATAACTAATGAGAGTGTCTCCATTTGACTGCGATGGAGTTGGTAGTAGCATTTTGCTGGGCATTTATTCCAAAAATTGCAGTTCATTTTCTGTTTTCTATTTTTGTAAATTGGGTTTTGAGTGAGGACTTTAAGCTCCAGCTCTATCACAAAGCTGAAATGGATAAACACAAGATAATGCATGGGTGGACGGATGTAATTCAGATGCTGCTGGTTAGGTTTATGAATCTAAACTACTTTTTTATTTTTAATCTCATGCATTATCCTTCTGGACATTTAGGCAGTCTGCAGTATAACTAATGGGTATAACTGTATTGTGTTAATGCATAGTAATAATATGTAATCAACTAAGGAGGTGAATCTGCTAACTGTTATCTGATCATGAGTAATATGGATTTGGGTTTGATTCCAAGCATAATAATAATCTACTTACTTACAGCAATTCTGCCATGATGTACTTGACAACATAAATGTAAAAAAGAGAGACTGAATTGTTTTTAAAATAATATTTATTTAGCTTTTTTATAGCAGATCCTCAGAGTAAAGGTTTCAAAATTACATTCATCAAGAGTCTCACGAGGCAGAATTAATGAGTTAGTGAACTAACTTTAGGCTTAACCCCAATGCTAGTTCTGTTTTAAGCAGGTACATCTCCATAGTAACTCTTCTCATTATAATTATCTTTAAATATGTAAAAAGCTTTTCTTAATCTCACCTTTCAACTAGGGAAAAATGACATCGCCCACCACTCCTTGAAGATACTCCTCATTTGGATGCATACATAGCAAAAAAAAAGTATTGTAGCTCTTTTTTTTCAGTGATGAAAGAGTCGATGACATCTATACTCACTGTGATTAAATGTTTATGTAACTACTTTATATTCCTACCAGGAATCTACTTTGAGCTTAGCGACAGATGTCTTTTCAGCAGAAAAAGTGAGTTGCTTATTTATTACTTTGCTATATATACCTGTCTATCTGTTTGGTTGCTCTTTGTTTTTGGTTACTTTGAGCTTATTACAAACCTTTTAAGTTGCATATTGCAACACATTTAAAATTTTGGTTGATGATGTGTTTTGCTTGTACTGGTTAAGGCCCCGGTTATACTGGCCTAGAGTCAAGTCGGGGACAACCATCTGAAGAATGCGATTTCAGCAACCAGTTAGGAAGTTTGTGTTGATTGACACCAGGCACGACTTGTCTGCACAGTGAAACTGTGAGAATGCAATGTAAACTGTACATTCTACATTTCCCATTTGTGTAACATGTGTGCAGCTAGCGAGTGTTTGCAAACAAATTGTCACCTTCCATGCAACCTACAAGCAACCGCTGCAATCTTCTAGTGACCAAAATAATCACAAGGAGGTATTTGGTGCAGTAACTTCTTTGCAACAGTGAGTAACCTACAGCAACCATTCACCAAACAGTTGGAAATACACAAAATTTTTGCAAATTTTTGCATGTGAACACAGCTTTAGGCAGCTGTGTTCACATGCATTGGTACCGCTCCCCCAAAATCAAAACAAACCCTGATGTGTAAAATCTCTGGAGTTCTGCTTTCATTTATTTAGTACATTAATTGCCACTTTCATATTTCAGCACACATTTGAAATCACTGTTGGGACTGAGTTAGTATCAAAACATCATGCTACCCTGTTTTCCATACCTCCGAGCTTAATGGTTTAACCACTCTGCGCTTGCATTGTACATTGCTCCCAGTGTGCAGATTATCGTTCCATTCTGTGGTTGTGCTGTCAAGATGTTTTTAAACATCATACTGAGGCAATGTGACTACTGTGATGGTGGTGAAAAGTATTAAAGCAACAAGTACTCAAAAAAGCACACGTGTTTTGGTGCAACCAAAATAATTTACTTCCTGCATGTAATTAAATGAGCCCACACATTATGTGTAATTATTCAACATTTTAATCTCACCAAAAAAAGAAAACCCCTTCAAAGCATCCTTCAAATCTGAAAAAGGCTGTGCACCACGGTTTACTTTGTTTCAATAACCAGGTCCCACAAGCTGCCAGAACATAGGGTTGTCAAAGTGTATATCAACATTTGCATTGTACTTCATGTAAATGATGTGTCTTCGCTATAGAACAGCAAATGGGCAATTTTGTGCATTTTCAAATTGTTTTTTTCTTTTTTTGTGTGCATGTGTGTGTGTGGGGGGGGGTGGTGGGGGGTTGCATCAAATGCGTTTATGCAACATTTCTCCACCTTGAAAAAAACTAATTTTCAGAGTCTCTCTCATTCTGTAGTCAGTGCAGCAGCTCTGCATCTTTAGTTTGGGGGTTTAAAAACTCATCTCTGAACTGCTGCACGTCCCGTCTCCCCACTGAATTGGAACCCTCCGTGTACACTGATTTTATCTCAACAAAAAATATCCCCTATATCTCTCTTTGAGCATTTTTTTTCTAGGGTGTTTTATAGCGCTTTCCTTTCCACATGATTACTCAAGAGGTCGCAGGAGAATTGTGCACTTTTACTACGATATTCCTGGTGAATTATTTGCAATTTCATCCAGAAATTAAAAGATGCTGTAAGCTTCTCTAGACAGCAAAATCTCACACACAAAGTTTGCACAGTAGAGTCATGTTTCTTCTTATTACTATTACTATTATTAGACCAAAATATTTGCACTGCTTTTTTTATATTTGGAATAAAATTAATTACCAATGATATATAACATGAGTAATAAACAAATGCTTCTAATACTATGCAGAACATCAGGTTTTATGATTTTACACAGCTCTTTATTTATGCATTTATTTATGTATAACAAACAACCTGACTTTAAGTGAAATGTCATAAACACCTGAACATTACTGCTAAGATTCCAAAGTTTACCTAACATAAAGATTAAAGCATATTAAAAATGCCTTTTTAAAAGAGATCCTCATTTGTTGGCTTCCTAAAACAAATACTGGTGAACAGCCAGAGGTTGCAGTTTGCTTCAATCTTACTTCTACCATATATCACCATGATATCATCTCCCCGAGACAAGAAAGCAAAGCCAAAATTCATTGCTTTGTCAGCACATCCTGTATTTAGTCAATACAGACAGATTTAGAAGGCACAAACACAGAGATTAGTCCCCACAGAATGACCAGCAACTATATATATTTTCTGTTTTAATCCTTCCTTATCTCAGAGCTGTAGAAACAAAAATCTAAATTAAGATTTTATTGATCATTCTAACCAAATGCATTGAGTTGGTATTGTGATTTAGCACACCTTATAATATATTCCAAACTACGTCTTGCGGTCCTTGAATAGTTTTGTGTAGGCTGTTTAAAATTCATCAATAGAATATCCCAAGAAGTTGATTCTGTTTATCTGCGTCCAGATGGACAGAATCAACTTTTTGGAGTTCCTCATATGGATGATTGAGCATGGATCAAGACATAATTACAATAGAAAAAAAAACAAGAAAAAAAGAAGAACGTGAATGATAAGCATTATGCTCCTGCATAACATAAAATACAGCAGAAAGAAAAAGAGAATTCAAGTTATATGAAGCCACTATAACAGCAGTAAAAACAGCCACGATGTCAATACACCACCTCTAAGGGCAGCACCCTCGCTGTCACTCCTGATTGCCTGTTAAAAATCTGTGTGATCTAATGTGGTTTCTTAATGGCTTCCAACAGCCTGCACCCGCTGCTAGGAAGAAATCCTGAAATTACTTCATAGCTTAAAAACTTTATTAAATATTCTACACATGTAGTCATTTACAAAAAATAAAAGCTTTAAATAAATCTGCATTTCTAGCAATGGGTGTCCTTAAAATATGACAGGTAGACTCAATTCAAACCATAGCTGGGAGGCTGCCACATTGCTTAGATTACTTTGGATTCATTTCCATAACCCGTTCTCCTGCCACATATGCTTAGTTTTGTCTGTGCATCTGCATAAAAGACAATTTATATCATCTAAGCTCCATGTCAAAGATAATTTATATTGTTTTCTTTTTGCGAATCTATGAATCAAATCGGACTCCCCATCTGATCATAAATTCAACACTGCAGAAAAATAAAATAAAACTAATTTAATACCACAACAGCTTGGTCTGGAGGAAGATAGTCTGAAGATATGTCCTTGCCGATGGGCGGCACACCAGTAAGAAAAATTAATTAATTAATTTGATTTATTTATTTATTTTTTGCCACATTACCATATTTTTGGGCTGGAAAGTCAATGGCTTATCATATTCAATATTTGACAGGGCACTGGATTGCAGGAAAACAGCTGCTCAGTTAAGCACACAGTTTCTTTAATCAGTGGTTGCTATGGTTTCCCTGAAATTCTAAGGCCCATGTTCCATATGTTGTATATCAGAAGCATGTGTTATCTAGATGAAATGCCACTGTAAGTCTGGGTGTATATGCAGCTACACGCTCCTTACTCACCAGACACCCGTTTGTGCCAAACTGCATGTTTGGCTGTTTGTGTTATTAATCCAGAGGCTGTGAGTTTGTACCTCGAAGGAGAAACTCTAAATGCATGACACCTCCTCTTGTGTCTGTTTGAATAAGAGTTGTTTGTCATACGTTCGGCTGTCCAGGACTGCTGTAGGTGACTGCTGCTGCACACTTTGAAAAACGGTGATGTTCAAAAGTTGCATTTATCAGTGACACGCTATGTACAAATACCTAGAAATGAAAGAGTATGGAGATAAAGATAAAGTAAAAGATTTTCTTTTTCATTCGATATGCACTGACAGCTCTGCTCAAGCCAGATTCAGATTCAGGGAATCCATTATTCAGGTGATAGAATACAAGTAGGTGAGACTTCATAGTACCATGCACAATAATGCCAACGAAATAAAGAAATCCAAAATAATAAGGATGTGAACTGATGACGACTTACCACGGAGCAGACAGGGAGATGTCTAGTATTCATTAATACTACATGTATATTGAGAAAATGTAAGTAATGACTGCAAGTTTTTCACAAGCTATAATTATCCATGAGTTTTTAAATAATGAATCGTTCGTGTTTCACCTCTTACTCATTCTTCACCGAACACCCAGATATTTATGTGTCACGTTGTAATGTGTAAATATCTTTCAGAGCCCCTGAAGGCCAGACCTCTGCCTTGTCCTCGGATGACTTACATCTAAGATAAAACCAAATCAAACTGCATGTTTCTGCGGCCTTTGTCAAGTCTGACTTTATTAGCAGGAAGTTATTTTCAAAGTGCAGACAAATTTGGAAATATCAGCTTAAAAGTCAAGGAAGTTCTATACGTAAGAGATCAGCCACTTTGTTCACACATGAAAGACAGCTCGGGCAAATTGTTTACCAAGCTAATGGAAAGTCCTTCAAAAAAATCAGAAGGGTTTACGGCTGGTTTCTGTTATTTAACTTACACTTTTTTTTTCAATGATCCAATTCAAGTGGAATTGAAATGTATTGTAACATTCACAAGAACCAGACGGTTGGGTCTCAGTTTGTCCGTTTATTCGGCACATAAGCAAGCGGGTTGCTAACTCCGGGGAGAGCGCCCTCGTACAACCCCTCTCTCCAGCCTGGCACACACACAAAAACAACCAGGTCCCCCCTCCCCTTCCTGTACCACAACCAAACATGAATCTTAAAGGAACAACAACAGTGTGCAGAGATCACCAACATGTCACTGTAAAATAACACTTAACCATCGTTACACTGCCCCCCCAGCAATAAGTTCCTCGTCCCCGAGGGAACGACACAGTCTCTGAGGCGGGGTGGTAGCCTACGTTCCCTCCTTGACCTCCTGAGCCCCTGAGGTGGACGCGGAGCTTCGGGGCTTTGGGGTGGAGAGTCCGAGGGAGGGGAACGCAGCCCCGGTCGGGGGTCCCTCTGAGCAGGGTCACGGACACTCTGTACACGTCCCTCTGGAAAGGAGGGGAGGGACTGCCCTCTGTAGGGGGCCATCCGGTCTCTGTGCAGCGCTACTATCCTCCCCCTAGGAGGCAACTGCACCCTGTAAACAACCTCCCCTACTCGCTCTAGGACGCTGCAAGGCCCCACCCAGCTGCTATCCAGTTTAGGACACCGTCCCTTCTTCCTCTTTGGGCTGTAGACCCACACCAGCTCCCCAGCATGGAAGTGCCTCCCCTTAGTGGTGATGTCGTAATTCCTCTTTTGGCGCAGGCCTGCCTTCGCCAGCTGCTCTCGGGCGTAGGAATGTGCAGAATCCAGCCGGTCCTGCAGCTTCCTTGCGTAGTCCCGGCCCGGTGGTGCCTCTGGCGCGTCCGGGGGCTTCCCAAAAGCCAACTCTGCAGGAGTTCTCAGCTCTCTCCCTAACATGAGCGGGGCAGGCGTACATTGGGTGGAGTCCTGTACTGCCGACCTGTAGGCCATGAGGGTAAGGGGAAGATGGTAATCCCAGTCCCGTTGGTGTTCTGAGGTAAGGATGTTAAACCTTTCCACCAGCCCATCGCTTTGGGGGTGAAGTGGGGTGGTGCGGGTCTTCTTAATCCCAAGGCGTCCACACATGGCAGCAAATACCTTGGACTCAAAGTTACGCCCCTGGTCACTGTGGAGGGTCTCTGCTGTTCCACAGCGGCTGAACATCCCCTCCACTAATACATCAGCGACAGTCTCAGCCTCCTGATCTGGGATGGCGTATGCTTCCGGCCACTTGGTAAAATAGTCCATTGCCACAAGAACATAGCGGTTTCCTCTGTCTGTGCGAGGAAATGGGCCCATGACGTCCACAGCTACTCGCTCCATTGGGGCTCCTGCTGGTTGCTGCTGAAGCTGAGCCCGGGACTGGTCCTGTGGCCCTTTGTGTGAGGAACATGCATCACAGCTGCGGCAAAAGTCCTCCACGTCCCTCCGCTGTTGACCCCAGTAATAGCCCTGGCGGAGGCGGCGGAGAGTCTTGGAGACCCCAAAGTGGCCGGAGCCAGTGCTCCCATGGCAGGCTTCCAGCACAGCTGACCTCAGCGACCTTGGCACCACGACCTGCCACCTCTCCTCCCCCGTGGCAGGATCCTTCCAGGCACGCTCCAACACCCCCTCCTTCAGCCTGAGAGCTGCAAACTTGGCCCATAGCCCCCTGGTACAGATGGAAAACCCAGTGACCTCATCCCAAAGGGGTTGCTCCCCCTTCTCCAGCCACTGCAGGACCGGCAGCAGGTCCGTGTCTTGTTCCTGCCGTGCCCTCCACTCCGCTGCATCCACCACCAGAAGAGCCCTGCAGGCGAGCTGTGCTGCTCCGTCTATTGTCGTGAGTTCCCGCTCTATTTCCTCTCGCTTCTCACAGTAACGGCAGCCAGCTGCAGCACATGGGCGGCGAGAGAGGGCGTCTGCGTTAAAATGGTGCGTCCCTGCTCTGTGCTCCACAGTGAAATTGAAGGCTTGGAGCTCCTCCAGCCAGTGAGCCACCTGTCCCTCTGGCTCCCTGAAAGACATCAGCCACTGAAGGGCAGCATGATCAGTTCTGATAACAAATGCTGTGCCGCACAGGTAGTACTTAAAGTGTCTCACCCCCGCCACCACAGCCAACAGCTCTCGTCGTGTGACACAGTAGCGCCGCTCACTCCTGTTCAGGACCCGGCTGAAGTACGCCACCACCTTCTCCCCTTCCGGCCCAACCTGCGACAACACCGCTCCCAGCCCCACATTACTTGCGTCAGTGTCCAGGACAAAAGGCAGGGCGGGGTCAGGGGGGGCAAGGACTGGGGACTCTGTCAGCGATCTGCGGAGGGTGTCGAACGCCTGCTGACAGTCCCGGGTCCAGATGAAGTCACGGTCCTTCTGCAGCAGGTGGAAGAGTGGTGCGGCTATGGAGGAAAAGCCCTTCACAAACCTCCTGTAATAAGACGCCAGTCCTGGGAAGCTTTTGAGCTGTTTCTGGTCTGCTGGTGTGGGCCACTCGGTAATGGTGTGGATTTTTTCCTCCAACGTGCTGATGCCCTCACGACCCAGCTTGTGGCCCAGAAACTCCACCTCCCTCCTCATGAAGTGGCACTTGTCGGGGTGCAGCTTCAGGCCTGCAGCTGCCACCCTCTCCAACACTTGTCTCAGGGCATCCAGGGCAGCATCAAAGGAGCTCCCGTGCACTAGAAGGTCATCCAGGTAAACCAGACACCGTTGCCGTGGGACGCCAGCCAGCACACTGTCCATAAGCCTCTCGAAGGTCGCAGGAGCGTTGCAAAGACCAAAGCTCAGGACTTTGAACTGCCATAGTCCCCTGTTAGTGCAGAAGGCTGTCTTCGGTCTGGATTCCGGGGACAGTGGCACCTGCCAGTAGCCACTCCGCAGGTCCAGGGTGGAGAACCAGGAGGACCCGGCTACTAAGTCGAGAGACTCATCAATCCTGGGAAGGGGGTAAGAGTCCTTCTTAGTCACTTTGTTGAGTGGTCTGTAGTCCACACAGAAACGCATCCTAGGACTTTTTTTCTTAGGCACCATCACCACCGCGGAGGCCCACGGGCTATCAGATGGCTCTATGATGCCCGCCTTCATCATTTCACACAACTCTCTGTCCGCAGCCTCCTGATGAGCCAGGGGCAGGCGGCGTGGGCGCACTTTAATAGGCTGGGCATCCCCGGTCTCAATGACGTGCTCTACCAAGTGTGTCAAGCCAACATCACTTTCTTTCAGGGCAAAAATGTCACTAAACTCTTTTAGTACCTGCCATAGACTCTCTTGCTGCTGTGGAGTCAGCCCCTCACAGTTCTTTGACCAGATACTCCTCACTGCTAAGAGCCTCTCCTCCTCCTCCTCCTGCTGTTCTGCTGGCGGGTCTGCAGGGGTCTCTGCGGTGGAGGTGGACGCCGCGGCAGATGCTGTGCAGACCGGGGGAGGAATAAGCGGCACCTTCTTCCCATCAGGGATTACGAGGAAGCCTTTGCCTAAGTCCAGTACACCGCCAATGGCTCGTAAAAAATCCAGCCCAAGGATGCAGGCGTCCTGCACGTCAGCCACCCAGGCAGCATAAGACACACCGAGGTCCCCCACCTTGAACTGGAACACTCCCCTCCCTCTCATTGGGGCCAGATCACCGGTCACAGTCTTAAGTTGCACATTAGTCGGTTGCACAGCAGCTCCGGTTGGGACAATATCGGGTCGGACCAGCGTTGCATTGGACCCCGTGTCCAGCAGGGCCGTACAGGACACCCCCGCGATCGTCACTGGAACATGGCAAAAGCCGCCAACCTGGGTCCATCCCACAGCGATGGCCGCACCGGGTGGAGGTGGTGGTGGCGTGGGGATGTCGTTCTCCCAGGCCCGTGTACTCCCGCCTACACGGGCCCGTGGGCATTTCCCTGAACCGCTGCAAGCTTGGGGCACTGCCTGATGAGGTGTCCGGGTTGTCCACATCCCCAGCAGCTTTGTGGTCGGCGGTGTGGGCCAGCCCGAGGGGAAGGCGACTGCAGCGAAGCCGCCTGCACCAAACTGCACAAGCCCGCTGGCGTCTCCATCTGTTCCACAGGTGCTGACACAGCCCTCACCACGTGTGCGTCATCAGCGCCCCCAGAGGATCCTGCAAGCATCTCCCTCTCCAACGCTAGCTCCAGGGCTGCACTGAGTGTGGCCGGCCGAGCAAGCTGAGTTTGCATACGGAGCTCTTTAGGGCTCAGGGCCTGCAGGAACTGGTCCCGAGCTAACTCCGCTTGCACTGATGGTGGCATGCTGTCATACGCCCTCCGGCAAAGGCACTCGATTTCATGGGCCAAAATGCGGAGGGGCTCGCCTGGCAATCTGCGTCTGTTGTGGAACTCCGACCTCAGCAGCACTGGTTGGTTATACTGCCCGAAGCGCCTCTGAAGTGCTCCGACCAGAGCATTATAATCTCCCCTCTGCTCCTCGGTCAGCAGCAGCAGGCATGCAGCTGCATCCTCACACAGGCACAAAGCCAATTGGAGAGCTTTATGTTCCTCAGACCAGCCAGCTGCGACAGCTAACAGCTCGAACTGTGCGATAAACACTTCCCATGGCGTCTTGCCGCTGAACTTAGGCGTTTTTATATTCGCTGCAGCTTGCTGGGCGCCGCCATGTTTGTTTACATCACGTGACGGCGCGCCAAGCGAGGTCGACTCCTTCCCGCCGGAATCGCGGCCGCTGTGCGAACAGTTCCCGAGCCTAGTCAAACCTGGAGAAAATCCAGCCTCGGCAGACAGCCGCAGCGCCGTTTCCTTCACTCCATGGGCGGGCGAGCGCGGACGAACGTCCCTCTCCTCCGTCTCCTTCTTAATCTTGCCCGGCAACATCCTCGTCTCGTAACGGCAAGCGTCGCCAGCAACAGGGTGTCGGGCGTTCTGGGGTTCTTTTTTCTTTCTTCACTTCTGACACCAATGTAACATTCACAAGAACCAGACAGTTGGGTCTCAGTTTGTCCGTTTATTCGGCACATAAGCAAGCGGGTTGCTAACTCCGGGGAGAGCGCCCTCGTACAACCCCTCTCTCCAGCCTGGCACACACACACAAAAACAACCAGGTCCCCCCTCCCCTTCCTGTACCACAACCAAACATGAATCTTAAAGGAACAACAACAGTGTGCAGAGATCACCAACATGTCACTGTACAATAACACTTAACCATCGTTACAGTATTTACTTGTGACCGGTGGCCACTTGAAGGTAAACATTTTGCAGAGATTGATGTTTTACAACACGAAAGATCAAAACATTGTCTGAACTACAGCGCGTGCATAGTAATTTGGTGGATCCTGAGAGTATAGTAATGAGCTCCTGAGAGGCCATTCCAGTCTTACCTTATAAAAGCACACATAAAAAGATAAAGCAAGGGTGAACTGAGAAAACAGCGTAAACAATTTAACAGCACATTTAGAAAGAAAAAACATAGATGCTTGAAAGAGGAAAAAAAACAAATGCAAGTAGCAAAACACAGGAGTCATTGCAGAACACATCTGTTTCTAAATTCAAGGGAAGGGCTTGCATTTTTCAGCCACATTTTAAGGGTCTCTATTTTAAATATGGCCTCCAAAACCTCTGAATTAGGTGGGAGGACTGAGCCCTGGGGTTGACTGCTACAGTAATGGAATGACTTGGCTTGAACAAGCACTTTATTATGGTTATACAAGACCAAATCCTCATAACTAGAATAGTCATTACCATTAATCATACATTTAGTACACAGTATAACAGTTTAATGGGGACAGCTAGAGTCAAAGCCACTTAAAGAGGACACAAACAAGGAACGCTCAGTGGCATGTGTTTCAGTTACAGATGGATTTGTCATTTGTGGACGCTGCTATTACAACCAACAGTTACATTTTGACATTAAGCAGCCTCTAGTGGCCGCGTGAAAATTCGAGACCGTAATTCTGTGCAGTGCGGATTGCTTTTTGTTGATTTTGCTGCTCTGATAAGGGTAGCGATTGCTGAACAAAGCTGCTTCTGCTCCATCACACAGGTTTTGAGGGGAAGTTGATGTGGATTCCACATACACTGCAGTCTGCTTGTTTCACTCCGCTGTTTGCTGCAGGGACCATTGCGAGGATTTAAAACTACAGTCACGATTTACTGTATAACCTGACAGCAGCCGCAGAGAGCCCAGGAGAGAGGCTGAGCGAGCTGAGTGAAGATAAATAGCAAACTGGAGCTTAAGTAGCTTCAGTTAAAGGCAAATACCTCACAATTCTGTTACTTAAGAATTTAATTCATCTGGCCAGAGGCAAAGCAGTTTGTCATAATGAATAATATCTCCTATAGCTAAATAAAAAGAAGAAGATTATTCTCTTCCAAAACTTCCAGGCCTCACCAATGTAGTACATAGCTTTATTGAGAAGTAATTGGCAAAAGTCTCATTTGAGTGTAAAAGCTGTTATCAGCGTCAGTCTTGTAATAAATTTCTGAGTTCAAATCCTGGTTTTACATTTTAATAATATCAGTAAATACCTTCTTAGTTCCCTGGTTTATTTGAAAGAGAGTTGCTGATAATACTAGTGAGTCACAAACTAAATTTTTCATCATGAACCAAAGAAAATACATTTGGTAGACTTTGCACAAACCTATTATCTCCCTGGTTTTTACATAGAGCTTCCTGCGCAGAAATAACATGCTCTGAATGCTTCCAGGAAACTAAGACAGTTATGCTTGTAATAAGTATAAGCAAGTCGTACTGTAGATAAAGTAATTTTATGTTAAGCGCTGGCAAAATGATGGCATTAGCTTTCTATTTATCAGGTACCATGGAAACAAACTCAGTCGTCAAATTGAACTCTTTGGGCTCCTTGATCACCAGTTTCATCTTCCTTAGTCTACTATGCTATAAAAGACCAAGCTCCTCTTGTGCCACAATTAGACTGGATGAGTGTGAACACCAAATGTGAAGCAACTGGGGCACTGCAAATGGAACAAAGCTGTTTTATAGGTCATGTTTGATAAAATCGGGAGTCTCAGAGACAGGCTGTGAAGTGGGCATCCCAAGAAGACAACACCACAAGAAGACCTAGCCCTAACCCTGTAAACCCTTAGGAAGTGTAAGCAGTCTGCAGTCAAGGTTTTATATGGTCAACGGCTCTATCCCCAGACAATCCTGAACAGACTACACACAGCCAATCAGAGGTCTTCCACTAGGGACTGTGACTGTCCTTCACCATCAGGTCAGTTTGCACTGGTGCTGGCAACATGTTCACTGGAATCTGAAGGAGGAAATGTTATGTTTAACAGTAAGTCTAGATTCTGCCTACTGCCATTGGATCATAGAGTGGAAGTGTGGCGAACACACAGAGAATGCTATGCTGATTGCTGCACTGATAGGGTAGCTGCTTTTTTTTCACAGCAAAAGCACCTCCCCTCGTAAGACCCCCCTTGGTTACAAAGACAGGGCACTATGTGTGTGTATGTGTAAGCACCTGTATGCATGTGCAACAACGTGTGTGTGTGTGTGTGTGTGTGTGTGTGTGTGTGTGTGTGTGTGTGTGTGTGTGTGTGTGTGTGTGTGTGTGTGTGTGTGTCATGGGGGTGCGTTTGTGTGACCTCCTGCTGACCAAAAGGATCATAAAAGCAGGAAGCAATATCACAAGAAACAGATCTTTCAGATAGGATGTATCTGCAATAAAACCTCCCCCAGCACAGAGTGGCTGGAGAGGTGCTCAGAGATCCTATAGATTGAACTGAGACTTTTCAAATTTAAGAACATAATGACAACATTCAACAATTAGACTTAACATCTATTATCTAAGTTGATACCGCTCACCCCCACAGAGTGGGGTTTATCGGAGACTACCTCCAGAATTTGGGAGTGGAGTGGATGGAATGTGCTGCCTGTAGTCTTGACCTCAATCCCACTGAACACTTTTGGCATCGGTTTGAGACATGCTGTCCATGTAAGGGTGACCAACACCTGTCTCTCTTGTCAAGAGAGAAAGATGAGGTGAGAGTATTATTTACTAAGCAACATTCCATCCATCCATCCATCCATTCGCTTCCGCTTATCCTTTTCAGGGTCGCGGGGGGTGCTGGAGCCTATCCCAGCAACATTCCTTCCCCATTAAATGGAAGTATTTACTTGGTCCAATGTGCCCTAATTCCACCAAAGTCCAAAATCCAGCAGAGTAGAGTAAACAGAAAAGGAAAGAGGAAATATAGTTCATTATTACCAAAACATTGCTTATTATACTTACAAAAACTCTACTTCCCTTGTCCGGATTCCTGCTGAGAACACTCACATTGACTTCAGTTGCCCAACACTATTACTATTAGCATAATCACATGTATATGAATTATTTCTGAATGCTGTAATTTCGTAGCTAGCTATTAAGTCACTCATCTAGACACTCCCAGGTAAATGAGATCTTAGGGATGTCAGCCTCTTTGACACCAAAAGTTAAGGCTCAGATGATCTCAAATGAGGTCAGACAGACACCAGGACTGTCTCTCTCTGTGCTGATGCAACACGGACCTTGTTCAGCATTCACCAAATAGAATTATCACATTTGTAGGGTTATAGAGTAAAACAAAAATTTTGAACAATCTTGTCTCGTGGTACTTTAAACTACTAAACCGAATTGAATACTGTGCACTGTTCTGGTGTCTAATAAATCTTAAAACTCATACATGGCACTCAGACCTAACCCTAATTTCACTACCTGAAACGGTGCACCATCATTCTCACAGCCTCTTGCATTTTTTAAGGAAGGGCTGTATACCCACTGAGCCAGAGGCACTGCTGGGGGGAAATGAACCTTGTATTTTCCACAGCAAGTAAGAATTTCTTTCTGCCTGTGCATGCAATGTCATATTTAATCTATCTTGTCAATCCTTGTAATCATAAATCAAAAGCCATATTTTCATAGTCTGACATTACAATTTTTGTGTTAAGGTAGCAAGATCACTTAACAGATCTGTTAATACACCATGAACTTTGTAATAGCCAAATTATGATTCTGATTTTCAGAGAATTTCAAATAATATCCTCTCGATTACCCACACGAATCTTTTGCATTTTTGTTTAGCTTAAAATTTCACACCAACTTAACATATTGAACACTGACAACACAATGCTGTTCATTTATGTTATTTGAAATTTGGACTATTGATCCGCACACAAAAAAGCCAGCTCATTGGTGACTGTCATTTAAGGTCTGGTTTTTCAACTTGGGTTTATTTAGGTGTGGCTGTGCCATTTGCAATCACTGAGGCAGGCACACATGTTTCTTGGCAGCAGGGGGGCATCACACAAACAACTCATCAGCCAGGCTGAAGGAAGTGGGCTGTCTTTGTTGCTGCGTGTCTTTGTTCATGCATGGCAGCGTGACATGCGGTGCAGCAGAAGAGGCATTTCACTGGCAAATCGGGATGACAGGTGAAAACCTTGCAGTGCTGGGTCATAAATTATAGAGTTGATGCAACTTAACTGAATGTGTCCTTGGAGTTATTGACATAGGCATGAATATTTCAAAGGTGTGTGTGAGCACGGGATGAGTGATGTAGATTTGTTTACTGATGTGGAAATGTGGACAAGGATAAGGATAACATGTGGATTGGCCTGATCAAGATTTATTCATGCATATCTTGTTGGAAAGGAGGGGGTCCTAGAAGGCAGCCAAAAAAGATTACGATAATTATGAGAGAAGAGAGAAGATAAGGTAGCTGATAAAAGAGACAAATTACTTTTAAATACTGGATACAGTGTCAGTGCAATCATGACTGCTGGTGTTGCGTTTAATTTCTAAATAATTTCTTGAATTAGACATTAAAGAGAAGGATTGAGAAGAAACTCTGTGCTGAGAGGGAAAGGCCTTTGAGAGCATCACACAGAAGCAGAAATAGGATAGGGATGGAAGAAGAACAAACTGCAGGGAGCTGTCAGGAGAACTGATGAAGGCAACAAAGAAGGAAGGGTGGAGAGGAACTGAAGGTTGGGGTTGAAGAATAAAAGAAAGAGAGAAAAAGTGCCAACTGTTACATTAGAATAAGAGAAAAACAACAGAATCAAACAGAGAATAAGGGAGAGACAGACATGGATAGAGACAAGCCCACCTGAAAACGACAAGACCTGTATTACACAGGTATAATAGGGAGGAGAAGAGGGAGGGGAAAATTACATTTTCATTTCAAAAAGTTATTGTTTTCCTTTATTTGAAGTCGTTGTGGAAAATGTGAGTCAGAAGGCAGTCAGAGTAAAAATAAATGCAGTGAAAGCAGTGGACAAGTTCTGTCTTTGTGCTTTGTTTCTTCCATTTCTTTCTGTCACTGTCCTTGAGGCGGAGAGGTAACATTCAGCAAAACATCAGGCACTCGCACTTCACAACTTTACTTACAGACAAATACAGGCATGTCTACAAAGCCTTGTGAACAATATTGTATGCCGAGGGACCCATCCTGTATTACATAAACACATGTTGCTGAGCATACTCCTACACAAAAGCATGCACTTTGCACATGTATCTGTCTTTGTCAGTCTTTTTGTTTGGGGTTTTGTCTCTTTTTTGTGTTGTCATCTAATCTGCCCTTCTTTCAGATTGCCTCTCTTTCCCTTCCCCTCACTCTATCTTGCCTTCCATCCTCACTTGGATTTTCTCCCAAAAAAAGCCCCTTGCTTTCTAAATGCTGCTTTTCTTTGGCTCTGTCTCTGTCCCTCTATTTCTCAACATGGCTTTTGTCCTGCCGTAAAGATCCATTCATTTCATTTCTATGAAAAACCCACACCAGGACAGTTGTCAGAG
Organism: Diplotaxodon limnothrissa; assembly: GCF_057381915.1. Classification (NCBI taxonomy): domain Eukaryota; kingdom Metazoa; phylum Chordata; class Actinopteri; order Cichliformes; family Cichlidae; genus Diplotaxodon; species Diplotaxodon limnothrissa. The sequence continues at coordinate 20,866,661 of NC_140609.1, read as the reverse complement.
CCGATTACCCACGTAGTGTACAATCTGCGGATAGCTATTTTTCTTTTATTTCTTGGTTTCTTGTAGTGCCAACCACCCACAGAAAGGGTTAGGTACAAGCATAAATACCACCAATGAAACACAGACAGGCATTTAAATAGAGAGGAATACAATGCAAACACTGAGAGGTGTGTTTATTATTCATTTCAGCTTTATTTATCCCACCAATTGAATAATTCCCACCTCGAAATCATCTTGTTGAAGGCACTTTTACAGTGTTAAAAGGAAAAAATCATAGACGTCAATAAATTCAGTGTGTCTCTTACAGATTCTCAGTAGGACTGAACCTGCTAAATACATGGAAATATGTATATAAATATTGTTTTTTGTATATATGATGTTAAATGTGCAAGTAATATACAGTATCTAACATTTTAACCAAATCCTTATTAAATGTGTGATATGACACGTCGCATCTGAAATTGAGCAACTTAAAACTAACTTAACATGTCATAAAATAATGGAAATATACTGAGCACGCACATATATGTCTATAATCCCAGATATAGTTAAAACAGAACCAGCAAACAAACATAGTTTTTCATATTTTCAGACAAAAATAAAATACAAAGGTTAGCTAAACCAAGTTCTTATCTTGGAGTTAAAAACTCTTGAAATTGTGATTCTGATCTGAATAAGTATACGGCAATATTTAGTTAGAATTCTAATAATAACATTTAATAATATATTAATATAATTAGATCCATGAGATGACAGATATTTTTTTGTTTTTCAAAGCAGCTGCAAGCAACATTTGAGGCTGGCTGCAGTAACATCCTGGCAGAGCATCTCGAGGGAGGAAGCATGGGATTTGGTGATGTCTATGGGCTCAGGACATCTCCATCATCACCAAAATACTTGAGCCTATGAAAATGTGGTACTACATGTCATGGTGTACAGATGCAAAATTACAAAACAAATATTTAACAAAAATGTGTTTGGGTTTGTTTCTTTTCATTGTCTGTAATTAGAAGATCTACTCATGAAACAGTAGGGAGGCCAACATCCTGCCGACATACAATAAAATGCTGCTTTGTCTATATAAAAAGTAGAGGAACCGATATTAAAGAAGCAACATTAAGTTGAAGGTCAGCCATGTTTTGACAGGACTCGGAGCCTAACAAATAGACTCGAGGGAAATATTTCTGTTCCGCTGGATTAGATGGCTGAGAAATACACCATATAGTTCAGCAAAGCTTTTTTGAGGGGAATGATTCATTATGTTAATAGTAACGCCTGCTTACTAATTTACAGTGTTTCGGATAAGTTCTTCATTTAGTTGCAGAGTTTGCATGTTACCCTGTGCCCGCTGCAGGAAATCATCCATGTTAGGTTCATTTTGATTCTAAATGATGTCGTTATCAGTGTGTCTCTCTGTGTTGGTCTTGTGAGGGTCTGCCAGGTTTTTAACCAGCTCTCACTGGGATAGGTTCCAGCCACCCAGCAACCCTAGCAGGAATAGAGATTAAGCAAATAGATTGATATATGCATCTTAATTTAGCATGTTACCATGCTAATTAGCTCTGAACACAAAGTACATCTGTACAATCTTTCCAGTATTTTGGTTATTAACCTTCAAACCTATTATTTATATATTTTAGCCTGTGCTAAAAATGAACATTGCTATCAGTTGAACCAACATAATGAACCTTATGCGCAAGTTCAATGATGAAGTTCTGTAATCATTCATCTGCCTGTTTTCCCGGGTGTTCAGTTGCTAGTCTATTATTTACATTACTTCCACTTTCGCAGACTGTCAAGTTCAATCCCCCATTATTACTCTGGTCCAATCATCTTCTTGCCTGTCTTCTTAAAGCCAATCAGCCTCCACTCTGCGTGATTTATGTCGCCATGCTCCTCTGTCACTTTCCCTTTCAGAATCTCATTCGTGCAACCCACCTCCTCCACATCTCTCACCCGAGTCACTCCTCAGCCTGCATCTTCAGAGGGTCCTGTCCTAAATCCTATCATCCCGTGGATTCTCTTCTGCCATCACAGGTCATTAGAGTCTAATCACCAGATAGATTAATTCATTTCTGTGTCACAATAAATATTTTTTTAATTCTTCCAAATGATTTCTCTGTATTGAATGAATGTGAAGAAAATGTAAAGAGCACTTAAAAGTTATACATCACAGTTTCCACTGTTTAACCCTGTTTCCAGCCCTGTTCCCTCCATATTTATTTAACTCGGGGGTTGTATTTTTTATACGTTTCTTTTTTTTGTTACTATGGCTATTTTAGCATGATCATCATGATCAGGAAAGTTCCTCTCATGTTCAGTACCAGAGATGGGCAGTAACGCGTTACAAGTAACTCATTACTGTAATCTGATTACTTTTTTCAAGTAACGAGTAAAGTAAGGGATTACTATTGCAAAATCGGTAATTAGATTACCGTTACTTTCCCGTAGGAACGCTGCGTTACTGCGTTAGCTTCCGTTGTGCGTGGGAAGAAAACTTCTTTTTACAGCGAAAAAAACCCCTAAACTTCCAAGCAAGCACCGAGTGCGCAACGACGTAATGGGAAACTCACAGAGAAACTCGCGGATTCTTCAACTGACCACGGCACACCTGCACCAGGGTAAACCTCCGCCTACCGCAGTCCTGCTTTACAGGTGAAAATAGAGCAACAGGACCGCTGAGTCTTTGACTTTATTTATTTTCTGCTGTGTTTTACTTGCATCTATTTGAAAGAGTGAGTGTAAACACAAAAAATATTTTATTTTATGTGCTGGAATGTGCAGAAAATAGGTTTAAATGTTAAACTAATTTATTCAAGTCAGTGAATGTTGCATATAATTAAATTTTTGCTTAATGCATAAAGTTAAAAGATTACTTTTTTGGGGTTGGTCAAGTTACTTTTTTCAAGTAACTTGACCAACACTGTTCAGTACTCACCTGCAAACTGGAACTGCTCCACTCCATCAAAGAAAGGATATGCATTTACTTACTTTCATTCACCTGCCTTTGCACATTCCACCATCACCTGAGCTTCCAGAAAACTCCCAACTGGCTGACCTCCCTACTGCTGCTTTCCAAGCCTGATCTTGCAGGGGATACAAATTTAATTGAGACAACAACTCCTGCACATCTCTGGCTTCAACAGCTAACCACCTTTCTCTTTCTGACAGATGCTTGCCCCAGAGCTGTGAACCCATTCCCACCAGTGAACTCCTGCGCTGCACTAAACCTCTCATTCATTTTCTAGTTTGTGTGACAATAAACCTTGTTAAACTGAGCACTGTGCGTAAATCTGGGTCTTGCTTTAGAGTCCTTAGTAAATTAGCTCTTGCACTGGTTATGACAGGTTGGACTTGATGGATGATTGTGATTTATTTTAATATGTTCCTGTTTTGAAAAATAGACTTAAAACTCTGAATGCGGAGCCTGGAGGCTGGATTCAGCCCTGATGCAGTATTTTCCCCCATTGGGCTTCATGGAAAATGGGTAGCAACCTGGTGGGACCCTGAAACTGACAACCATACACAGTATTACCAACAAATACCTCAATCTGGCAGATAAAACAAGCCGGACTTCACTCTCTTTACACCAGTTTTGCTATATTTTCTACAAATGTAAGCTCATCGCAGAGGTTGTGGGTCTTGGGAGCTTTTCATGGGATGTGACAAAAATGAAAAATAGAAAAGAATTACTAGATGCTAAAGCAGAGTTTTCTCAGTTTTAATAGATTTTTTTTCAAACCCCTGGCAACTTCTGTGTAACAGCATATATTTTCTTCTCCCGCCAAAAATATTAATCTATAATGGAAGTTTGTTTGAGTGTGTGTTTGTGTATGTGTGTGTGTAGGTGTGTGTGTGTCTAAACTAATACTAGATGACTTGATAGGCATAATGGCTCTGCCAGTGCATCAGAATGATTGAAATGGAAATAGATGGATGCTGTCAGAGAGGTTGAAAGCCACAGAGTTGGATAAATCACTGCTGTCACAGGGGGAAAAACATGTAGCTTTATGATTTAACCTTTACTTTTATTTCCTTTTTCAACAACTTACTTGACGAGCGAGTTCCATAATCACTGGCTTTGAAAGAAAAGCATCTGAGTCTGCATAAATTTACATAAGTATTCCCACATTTCTGTAAAAAAAAATAAAATTAAGAATTACTTTTACAGTTGTAATTTAAAGTTGATGTGAGCCCTAAAGTGGAAATGTGTAGGTTGTGGGCAAGTGTGCATGTGTGCATGTGTGCCTTCCAGATCACTGTGCTGCCACATAATTCATTTGTGAAAGAGTCATCACTCACGTGCACACACACACACACACATTCAGACTCTAGTGTGCACAGCCTACAACTTATTCACAACAACATTATATACAACCATGACAAGAAAGAGGATAAATGAACAATGCAAACACACTTTGAGGCATATGGCAGGACATATAAGTAGATAGATTATTAATGCATACTCACGCAGCTACCTGTCCTCAAATAACTTTTGGTAATTTTTGCTATCTACGGCATACAGCATAGCTTGATTGGGAAGAATAAATTATCAAAAGGCATCACTGAAATTGATCTGAGTTATAAAGTTACCGATAAAAGTAACCCATAAAATTAGTTTTTAAAGCAACTCGCTCAGGATTATTTCCTGATGATAAATAGTTGCAAGAAGTGGCTCTGCCATTAAATCTGCCCCCAAAGGAAACCGATGTTGTTGTGTGGGAGGTGCAGACTCACTATGCCATGTTAATTTATGTTATAGTATAAGAGGAGCATTTTGTGAACATATTGCTTCTGATTCTTTACCCACTCCACGTTACATGACAGTCAATGACCACGTAATGATGGTCACTCAACATTCAGTGCCATAGCCACATGATTAATTATGGCCTAGACATGCTTCAGGCAAATAGGTTAGGTTTATAACACAGTTGTGAAAGGCCAGAAACAACCTGTCAACACATGTTGTCATAGGGCTGGGTTTAAAAATCGGCCTGAAGAAAAAAAAAGTGAAGTCCTTAAGAATCAAAAAAACATTTTTGTTTTTAATTCAGCAAAGCTCCGTAGATGGATTCATGGAAGACCACAAGAAATGGTTTCTGTTGATAGGTGGCTTATGGAGTGATGAATCAAAATATGAGATTTTTGGTTCAAATCCTCATTGTCAAAATTGATATAATTGTGAAAAACACTGTCAGATTTTGATCCACCATGGGGAAAGTGTCTTAATGACAACATTTTCATAAGCTTTGTAAGGCCTGGAGAGCTGGAGAACTATTCCTGTAGACTACTTAAAGAAATTTCAAGAACGTTTGCCCAAGAGAGTCCAGGCTTGGTTGAATTAATCATTAATTTCAATCTTCATTTATCCATTTTCTTCCACTTAACTGGCAGCCAAAATAGAGAAGCCCGGACCTTCCTCTTGCCTGCCACGTCCTTCAGCTTATCTGAGGGGAACCCCGAAGTGTTACTCCATTGGCAGATGTAATCTCCCTCTCCCTAAACCACCCCCACACGACAACTGGGAGAAACACAGTTGAAAGCCTTCTCCAAGTCCACACATGTAGACTGTAGACAAACTCCAATACACACTCCTGTTTTCCACGACCAGGACAAGAAGCACATTGTTTCTCTTGCTTCCACAGAATTCCACAGAATTCCACTGTCTTCTTAGAATTCTACAAAATTTGTTTTGCCTTGTGACTGTTTCCACATGTTTCAATAAATCACTGCAAGATTAATGTTGCATGATTTATTCTTTAATTTATAAAAAAAATGACCTGTGGCTCAGGACTTTTACACATTTTGCACATCTAGATGATGTAGTACCTGAACTTAAAGTCATCTTTGTCTACAATTCCATAAAGAATATCAGTGCAGTTACACCAATCATTGATTTAACACATTAATGCATTAATAAACATAATGCAGAGCGCAGAATTGCAACCATTATTATAATAGTGACATTCTCAACTTCCTGACATCTGGCTACTAATCAGCAGAACAAGAGCCAACCAAGCGATTCTGACAAATGAATGGAATTAAATGCCAACAGTTACATAACACATTCTCTTTATGAAGTCTAATTAAAATGTCATGATTTTATCTATTGTCAATATTGCCTGTAATATCATTGATCAGGACATCTGCTGGATATTTCATTTATTAATTAATTTTAATTTATAATGAATGATTATGTTTTCATCTGGTGTTCTGTGCACCTATTGATATGAATTACTGTGCAGGATACAGTGTCAGATCAGATTCTCAACAAAAGGATGGCACACACTTCCCAGTAGTGCATTCGGTTCAGTTCAGCTTCCTGTCTCTCATCTCACTAACACCATCCCATAGCAATTTTCCACTGCAATGACAAATTAATTATGAAACTGCTTAGTTATGAAACTAGAAATAGGCTTAAATGTATCTCTAAGTAGTGAGCTAAACAAAGTCAGTCTTGTTCTCTTTCTCTGTCTCTCTTTCTTACTCCCCATGAAATGATCTTTGACTCCAAAAGGTTTCATTTTGATATGATGCCTGATACTAGAAGTGATGGAAAGGCCATTGTTAGGCCTATTTCACACAGACCTAATGTCACGGCGGGGTGCGCCGATGTGTATGGAAACAGGACCCAAAAGCAGATGAAGACGAGGAGTTGTAAGTTTAAACAGAAAAGTGATCCTTTATTAGATGACGGCAGGGGTTAACCAGGAACCTAAAGCAAACTGACAAAAAAAACCCACTAAGAAACAAAAACTATGACATACTATGACAAAGACTATGACTATGACTGAGGTGGGAAAAACAGACGACCCGACAATGACATGCAGAAAACAGAGGGCTTAAATACATACATGAGGTGATCAGGGGAAGTGGAGACACATGGGGGAACAGCTGACTGACATAAACCTAAATGACAGGACCAGGAGGAGGAAAGCTAAATACAATGAACAAAAAACACATGACACTGTCAGAATAAAACAGGAAACACTAAAACTAGACATAACGTTTCCGGTGACGTCATCCCAACGCATGGCAGCCTAACGAGTAGCGCTCTCTCATATATGATTCGTTCACCCCGCGAAGTGTCAAAATTATTACCAATTTTTGATAGATAGTAGAGTTACAAGCGGGGTGAACATGGGGAAAAGAGACAAACAGAAAAGCTCAGCAGAAGAACGTGTAAACGAAGGGCCTATGGCAGCGGCATCGCCATCTCGACATGAAGTCAATACTAGGGCCAATATGGATGAAGGCTCGGGCTTGACCATGATACTGGAAGAATTACGGGACTTTCGAAGAGAGTTCCAAGAATTTAAATCCGACTTGGTCAGAGCCAATAACAGGATAACCGAAGCAGAAACCCGCATTGCAAAGCTGGAAGACCGGGTCCAAAACGCGGAACAGGTGATGCTAAAGATGTTAAAAATTATCAACGAGCAAGAAAACAAAATTGTGGATCAGGAAAGCCGGGCCCGGCGAAAGAATCTGAGGCTGTATAATGTCCCTGAAGGAGTGGAGGGGTCTTCGATGACAGTTTTTGTGGAAAAAGTATTGACGGAATGCCTCGACCTCCCCCAGGGCACAGAGCTTGGTATTGAGAGATCACACCGGGCCCCGGGAGCAGTGAGGAACCGAGAGGGAATCCCACGTTCGATATTGATTTGTTTTGCACGTTACAACACCAAGGAAGAAGTTTTGCGTAAAGCGTGGGCCAAGAGGACTGTTCTGTTGAACGGTCAGAAAATATATTTCGATCAGGATTATGCACCAGCTATTCTGCGAAAACGTAAAGGCTACACTGAAGCTAAAAGAGCTCTGAAACAACAGAACATAAGGTTCCAGACTCCTTATCCTGCTAAATTAAGGGTCTTCTATCAAGAGGGAACCATGCTTTATGCGACGGCGGAGGAAGCAACCGCGGACATGCGGACAAGGGGATTTCAGATTGATAAAGTTGCCCAGAAGCAGACCTTAACGGAACAGCTGTCAAATTTGACGTGGGCGAAGATTGGAAAGTCGCAGCGGTGTGACTCGGAGGGACATAGAGAAAGTCCCAATAGTGAGCAGCTTCAGCTATCTAGAAGGTGCTCTCCCTCTACGACAGGAGACTAATGGAGATATACTGTGCGGCCGCAATGGGTGAGATAACAAATACTTTTCCCTTATTAGATGATTAAGATTGCAGAGAGACTGTGGAGAAATGCACCTTAAAGGAGCTAGCAGGGGCCCTTGCCCTCCAGTCAGGGGAGGTTTCCCCCTGTCTATGGGATATACGTGCCAGGGTCTGTTAGGACTGACCCCAACCTTGGAATCACATATTATTTTTGTTTTTTTGTCTTGTTTTGTTTTTTCTTTGTCCGATTCTGGACGATTGTGGTTGTTTATTATTTGGGTTGTTAAAGGGAGTTTACCAGTTGATAAATTAATTAAGTCTGGATATTTTATTTCGGATAAATGACTACTAGAGGAATTAAGGTTATATCTTTTAATGTGAATGGGCTCACGAATCCCATTAAACGAAGTCGAATCTTGAATAAAATGAAGAAAGATCGAGCGCAGATAGTATATTTACAAGAGACACACTTGAATAATAATGAACATGAAAAACTCAGGAGGATGGGTTTTACAAATATGTTCTCCTCAGCGTATGAATCAGGCCGCAGACGGGGCGTGGTAATCTTGATTTCCAGGGCACTGAATTTTGAAAAGTCATTTGAACTTAAAGATAAGGATGGGAGATTTATACTGGTACGGGGAACAGTTGATGGTAATCAGGTTACTCTAATGAATGTGTACGCCCCACCAGGAAGTGACCTAAGTTTTTTTAAGTACATTGTTAACATAATGGTGACAGAAACTCAAGGCCCTTTAATTTGCGGCGGTGATCTGAATATACGCCTACAACCGGACCTAGATAGCTCTAAAAGAAAGAAGCCGGGATCGAGTACATTATATAAAAGAATCTCAGCACTGTTCGATGAGGTGAGTTTAATTGATGTATGGAGAAATCGCTTTCCTACAAGGAGGGATTACTCTCATTTTTCAGCCCCACACTCACTTTACACGAGGATAGATTATTTTTTAATGTTTGGAAGAGATAGGGATAAAATCTTAACATGCGAGATGGGCTTGATAGATATAAGTGATCACGCACCGCTGTACCTAACGATTGATATGAATGTACACCCAAAAGTTTCAATTTGGAGATTGAATTCATCCCTGCTTAAAGATGTAGAATTTAGGAAAGTAATAAAGGCAGAGCTCAAAGATTACCTTGAAATTAATGATAATGGGGAGGTTTTACCCCCGATACTATGGGACGCATTAAAAGCTGTTATGAGGGGGAAGATTATAGCATTTGCCTCCTTCCAAAAAAAAGCAAGAGAGAAAAAAATGGAAGATTTACAAGCGATTCAAAAACAATTAGAAAGTGAGCACAAACATAAGCCTTCAGCGGGCACCTTGCAGAAACTAACAATGATTAGAAATGAAATAAATACGCAGAGTATACAGACGATAAAGAGAAAATTGTTATATTTGAAACAGAAACATTATGATGGAGGATCGCAATCAATGAAAATTTTAGCATGGAAACTTAAGAAGAAGATAGCGGAGAATACTGTAACTAAAATCAAACACCCAGAGACGGGGAATATAATGACTCATCCTTGCAAGATACAAAACGCCTTTGAGTCATTTTATAAAACATTATATGCGGGAGTCCCAGGGGGGGCTGAACACGAAATGGACAACTTCCTGAACTCTTTATGCCTACCAAGCTTTAACGAGGAACAAAATAAAACGATGATAGCGGAGGTGACGGAAGCTGAACTTATGAATGCCATCAATAGGCTGAAATCAAATAAGTCACCAGGCTCCGATGGTTACACCGCGGAGTGGTATCGGGAATTCAAACAGGACTTGATCCCTACACTACTTACTACTTTTAACTGTGTGTTAAAAACAGCGCAAATTCCACCGAGTTGGAAGGAGGCAATTATTCCGGCTATTCCGAAAGAAGGGAAAGACAAAATGGAGTGTGGCTCATATAGACCTATTTCTGTCCTTAACATAGATTATAGATTGTTTACTTCGATAATGGCCAGGAGGATGGAAGAATTTTTACCTGACTTAATTAGCAATGATCAAACGGGGTTTATAAGACGACGACAGACCCAGGATAATATACGTAGAACTCTTCATGTAATACATCAGATACAGACATCTAAGAGTACAGCCATGCTTATGAGTATTGATGCAGAAAAAGCCTTTGATTCTGTAAATTGGGACTTTCTATATAAAGTCCTGGATAAATTCGGCTTACATAAGGGAATTGTTGATACGGTGAGGGCACTATACACTAACCCCACCGCAAGAATTAAAGTTAATGGTTCTCTCTCAAATAGCTTCGTTCTGCAGAGAGGAAATAAACAAGGCTGTGCTTGGTCCCCGCTCCTGTTTGCATTGTACTTAGAACCCTTGGCACAATCAATTAGACAAAATAAAGACATTAAGGGGATCACTATTGCAGGACAGGAACACAAGCTCGCTTGTTATGCGGATGACATATTGATCTATTTAGATCAGCCCACTAACTCCTTGCCTTCGCTGATGAATCTGTGTCAAAAATTTGGGAAACTCTCTGGATATAAAATTAATATGTCTAAAACTCAAATTCTCAGCTATAACTACAACCCCCCAGCTCACATGGTTGTTCAATATCCAATGAATTGGCAAGCACAATCATTGAAATATCTAGGAGTTGTTATTCCCAAGGATTTAACTAAACTATCTGAGGAGAATTTTGGTTCTCTACAAAGGAGAATAGTGGGTGATATTAGGCGATGGAACATGATCCCCTTTCTTTCTTTACACTCACGAGTTGAATCTATTAAAATGAACATCTTGCCAAGAATATTATATTTATTCCAAACACTACCAATATCCATTGATCCAAGTCGTTTCAATGAATGGGATAAAATAATATCGCGGTTTATATGGGGGGGGAAGCGGCCGAGGGTTTGTTTTAAAACTTTACAATTACATAAGAAGGTGGGAGGATGGGGGTTGCCATCACTAAAAAATTATTATCGGGCTGCTCAGTTGAAAACGGTGGTCAATTGGTGTGATACAAGCTACCAAGCACACTGGAAGACTACAGAGGAGAATATGTTTTCCTCCCCAATACAAGCTGTCCTGATGGACTCGAATATTCGAAAATATATTGACAAGATTCATAACCCCTGGGTGTCGTGCACACTTAATATATGGAGAAAAGTCGTGAAAGAATTCAAACTTGAACAGGATTTGGCTTTATTCAAATGGTATGCATATGATTCTGACTTTGCCCCGAATAAATTGGACTCACGTTTTAAAAGCTGGCCTGCTAAAGGGTTATCTACATATGATAGTTTGATAAAGGATGGGAACCTTATTAGTTTTGACACGCTGAAACAGAGACACAATCTAGAAAAACAGGATTTTTTTCGATACTTGCAAATAAGACACTATATAAAGACAACAATCGGTCAGATGTCAAATACTAACGTGGAATTGGTAACTTTATTTAGACAGGCGTACAGTGGGGATGTTGACACAAGACTCATTTTTTTTTGGTACAATTTTTTTATGAATAAGCTTCCACACTCAACTGATTATGTGAAGATGTTATGGGAAAAGGAGGGAGGGATGTGTATTTCTAGGGAAGAATGGACTCAGATGTGGGAATGGCAATGGAGGAGTACTTCCTCCAAAAGCTGGAGGGAGTTCGGATGGAAAACTCTGATAAGGTTCTTTATCACTCCATGTCAAAAGGCTCACTATGATGGGAATCCTCCCGTGTGCTGGCGAAACTGTGGATACCAAGGAGCCCATCACACCCATATTATGTGGGACTGTCCTGTGCTACGGACTTACTGGAAAGACATTCATGGTATATTACAAGGCATTTTTAACTGTACATTCCCTCAGGATATGAAGACAATTTTTTTTGGCTGTATACCGCAGAACTGGTCCAAAAATGACATATGTCTGTTAAGAGCTTTATTGGTTGCAAGTAAGAAATGTATAACAAAGAAATGGTCCTCGCAAGACATACCGACTTTGTCATTATGGTGGGAAATTACGTTAGAGATATATAGGATGGAGGAAGTAACAGCTCATGTTAATGACAGGATGGCCTGGTTCCATCTGTGCTGGGATAAGTGGGTCCAATACGTTAATACCTATAAACCGAATTTTCTCTTTAAAGCTTGAAACCACCAATTTAGTTAATTGTTTACTCCCGACAGAGCTTTCTCCTTTTATTTTATATATATATAATTTTTTTTCCTTTTTTTTTTCTTTCTCTTTCTCTCTATCTGTCTTTCTTTCTTCTCGTTTTGTTTCGTTTTTCTCTTGTAAACTGTGTTAATTAATGCCTGTAATCATCTTTATGAGGTAATATTGTAGAAATAAAGAATATAAAAAAAAAAAAAAAAAAAAACTAGACATAACAACACAAACTTAACAGACCTAATACGTGATGAATAATACAAGAACCCAAAACATAGAAAACCAAGGGAACAATAATAAATAACAGCTTAAACTAAAGCTAGATAGGAAATGACACAAAAACTAATCACATATCAAAATGAGACAAATACAAAAATGAACTCAGAGCGCTGGGTCAGAGACCCAGCCTGTGACACCTAATGAGGAATCACCACCCATCACTAGGGAAAATCATTTCTAAGTAGTTGCTGGAGGTTGATGGCAGTTGCTGTAAAATTCATTGCTAAGCTCCGGTCATACAGACCTAGAGACCAGCCAGTAACCCCTTGGTAACGACCGGTTACTAATGGTAAATATATGCATCCCCCCAGCTGGTAAGTGGTTAAAAGAGGTTACACTCCTCACAAATATGTGGTTTGCCAAAAAATTCCTTTGGTCATTAGTAGGTTGTCAAGGGCAGATGTAGTTTTTATAGTAAATGTCAACTTGCCTGCAGATGCCCTCCTCCTACTTGTGAAGAATGCAATGCAAACCAATAATGAAGCCTTTTCACCTTCAAAGTAAAAGCTGCACTTTTTTAATAAGGCTCAGCTTTTATTTTGAGGATGAATGGTCTTAGTGAATGATAGGTGTTGCATTTTTTCAAAGTTTCACTACTTTGGCTTGTTAGTCAGTGTTTGCAGACAAGTTAGTATATTTCATGCAAACTAAGGATGAGGTTGCCAGGGAGGCACTGACCCTCTACGCCTGTGACAACTTACACAACTTTCTCTTTTTAAATTTAGTCACTGATAACGAGATTAATAAGACTCATTGTTGTGAGAAGATTATTTCAGAAACCAAGTTGTAAGACGTGAAAATGAATGTGGAAAAACATTAATGTTTCTTATTTAGGGATTCAATGTAAAAAAGATCAAGGAAAGCCTCTTAAAGCATATTACTGTTGGTCTAATGACTCTGGAGAGAAAAGCACAGGACTTTCTTGAAGATGTTTCCCCATTTAAGTAGCCTCTTCAGTTCTAAAACCAAATGGTGGAGAGTCCCAGGTATTTAAACCCTAGCGTGGGTTATCCCATATGAGGGTTGTTGACACACTATTAATCATGTGACTCATCACATGAGCCAAAGTGTGGCTTGGGTCACTTTGGGTCATTATCACCAGAGGTTTAAGGCAGAATCATTGTGAGACCTTGCCTTACCCTATCATGTGACCGGTTAAGGTCACCTGACGAAGGATGTGAATTGGGGTTGAGGCACCTGGGAAGGGATCTCAAAACTGCATTGTAGGTGACAAACCACTAGCATCATAACCCGCCCCCTCTGTCCAAAGCTGGTTGTTTAGAGTGGACACAGATGACCTCTTTGATGCCTCTTTTACACCATCTGTGTTCTCTGTCCAAATGGCATCCTTGAAAGAGGAACCTTTATCCTTTAAATCCAGATGCACAGTTGAGTCTTGTCCGATCTTTGAACAGAGGCGATTGGTGTTTACATGTAATAAGCTTTAATTATTTTTGACATTTTATATCTGTGTGTGTGTGTGTGTCTAAAAAGTATGCCAGAGTGTCCTCTTTTGTCTAGCATCTGAGATCCAGGCTATGCCAGGATACAGCTTTGTTTCAACACACTGTTTGATGGACAGCAGAGGTGTCAGATTACTATCAGTGGGGTCAGTAGTCCCATCAGCCCTTTCCTGGCAAGATGAGTGATCACCAGGGTTTAACATTACCTGTTGGGATGCTTGAAGTTATACAGAGCTGTAGTCTAGTGTTAACTCAATGCAAGTCTGATGAGCGCTGACAGCAGATGTGAAGCCAGTTGGCTTCAGGATGCTGGAATTTTATTCTAGGTTGTGTGCACAGGCACATCACCATTATTTAACAAAACAGATGTGATGGGTGATTTCACCTTCATAACTCTGATAACATAGCTCCAGGAAAAAACACCCGCACTTCACCAGCATACTGGCTTACACTAGTGAAAAGACTGACAAGGATTCACCTGCAGTTACAGTTTAGTATCTACAACATAGCATCTCTTTTCAACAGCGCCAAATTGCTTTTAAAGTTTTTATAGGCTTTCAGGATTGCTAAAGGAAGTATAACCCTTCCTGGTTGTCTGTCACATTTCAGCAATAACGCTTGGACAGATCATTGAATATCAGTGCAGGGAGCAGTCAGCCTCAAGTGTAAGGTCCACATCACAGCACACAATTTTGTTCTGACTCCAATAGTGCTTTCCATTAGAGCATGTTTGTGTTACAGATGGTGTCATCATGAACCACGGACAACTCAAAATGACACGTGGCTTTAACAATAAACCTCCGAGTTCATTCAAAACTCTCCGTGTAGTGATGAATCTCAGCGTGACCTGAATTGGCTGTGAGTATACCCCTCCCCTTGACTGCTTCATATTTAATGGGCAGATATACATGTGGTATCGCCCCCGTTGTTAGACTTGGTGCATAAAGATGCCCTCATAAAATCAGCAGACAGGAAAGCAATTCAGATTTGCTTAGCAGCTTCAGTTCACTTGATAAAGTTTAACAGCGTGCATATTGCCAGCAGACTGTTCAAACAATACAAATTTCATTCATGTCATTGCATCCTTCACATCTTCTAGCGGTGGCAAACTTGAGCTGGACACAACCCCAAGCATTGCATTACATGTCACAATGTGTTAAAGCAATGACAAAGCATTCAAGTGTCAGCTTCAGTTGCTGCCACTCCAGAGCATTAGATGGCTGTTACAATGTGGGATTATATTCTGGCAATATAATCCCACATTGTGGGTCCTCCAACCTCTGAAGGATGCTGCAAAGCCCTTTTTTTCATTTTCAAAGCTTGTTATTGCAACTTTGATTTCAAATTTTCAGGAATTAATGTAAATTCCCTTAAAACCATGTTGTAGGAGAGGAAGAGAGAAGATGGAAGGTTAACAAAGAAAATGAGAGAGAGGCAGCAATAGAGGGACAGAAATGGAAGGAAAAAAGTAAGAGATCAGATAAAACCGTCAGCAGAGATCTGAAGTTAATTTGTTTTTGTATTTTTTTTTAAGATGACAGCAGGACACCCAGAATCTGATTCAAGATATTACAGACACACTTTCCAATCGGATATCTCTTCTATCTCTGCCTTCACGATGCATATCCACTCATCTCTCTGTCTGCATCCGTTTATCTCCTAATCTGCTTCTTGTCTATCTAGGTTTTTTTCCCCTCAAAGTCTTCATCTCCTTTCCTTTACATCCCAAACAGACGGTTGTCACCCCCCCCCCAGTGTTTCTGATGTTGTTTCATGCTCCCGTCTCTCTGCTTTTTAAACGCTTTCCCTCCTAGGGTCCTTGGCTCTGTATCCATCTCTTTTATGTCTCCTTTTATTTACAGTCTCTTCAGTCCACTCCTCTCATTCATCTCCTCTCCTTTTTCATTCCTCTTTCTGTCCCCTATATGAAAGTTTTACTTCTTCTGTCCCTTTCACCTCTGCTTTACTAAATTCCTCTCCTTTTACCCTTCTACCCCCTTCTTTCCCGATTGCTGGTGCTTCCTCCCTATATTCTCTGAAATCTATTACTGTCATCTAGTGTTTGAAAGATGAACCACAGCAATACAGCCTTTGATTTCTGAATCAAATAGGTCTGTTCCTCTTCTTCTCCTCCCAAAGCTAATGCCAACAATTAACCTCAGTACTATCAGTAGCATCCGTTGTGATGAATTCCTCAACCATTTCAGAGGTGATCTATCTTTAAGTGGTGTCCTAAATCATTAATAATATTGAACTCCAAAACATAAAACATGCTGTATTGGCATGCTTTTATACATTTCATATTTTCTATATTCTGTATTGATAGACATATGTTGTCTCTCTGATTAAAAAGTAATTTAATTGGAGATTTTTCAGCTACCAGCAGCACCAAAGATAAGTCAGGCTGTACATAATTATCTGTTTGTAATGACTAATGAGCTAATGAATCTTAGATTAACAAGCTGGAAGGGTTAAGCACTGATTCTGTGATATCCTGATGAATATGAACATATTACTTCACTACATGCCATCTGACATACGACATACAGAACACATGAAAGTTGCAGCGGCATCCTCTTCACCTGCTCGCTCTTATATCTGTATGCAAGCATTGATTCTTCTGCACAAAATTTGATGATTTTTCTATCAGCTGCAGCAGATCTTCACACCTGTTTGCTTGTCTGAAAACATTTTTCAATCCAAAGCGCGCGGTGTTGCTTTCTGCTCCAGGCACACCTCAATGACGTAAACTGGAAACTTAGCAGATTTGCAAACAGTCGTGTGGCATTTTGAGCACAAGCCTCTTCCTCACACTTGTGATGTGCACATTGGGTAACCATTTGTTAAAACACATCTTACATGTTGTAAATCGGTAGATTTGAATTCTATTTAATTAACTCAGTGAGGTGTCAGTTGGTTGAAAAGTGGTTTGTGGATACTCAACACAGTATACTAGATCTATACATGGTATCAGCTATCAGCTGGCATTCAGATCAGACAATGCACAGACATTTTAGGGGTGCAGATGATGTGATGCAAGTGGCAAATTCAAAATCAATATTGTGCTTAATAATTAGGGGGTTCCATCCATCCATCCATCCTCCCAGCTATAGGGGATCTGTATTAAATGCTGTATAATGTTAAAAAAAGTAAATGCTAT
This sequence comes from Diplotaxodon limnothrissa, assembly GCF_057381915.1. Lineage (NCBI taxonomy): Eukaryota > Metazoa > Chordata > Actinopteri > Cichliformes > Cichlidae > Diplotaxodon > Diplotaxodon limnothrissa. Next base: position 20,849,483 of record NC_140609.1, on the reverse strand, counting down.
TGATAACAAAGTGACTGATGCTTTGAGCGGACCTCATGGGTAACATTTGCACTTGTATCTTCTCTAAGAATGTTTGGTAAATATTTCAGTCAGTTGGTGTTAAAATTACCTCACCAGGACATCACAAAATGACTCCATCATCTTTGTTGTTTTTTGGGGTGTTTTTTTTCTCTGCTGCAGGTCAGACTCACACAAACACACACAAACACGCACGCTCACACAAACGACATGCTGCTGGCCATGTCTGACACACAAGCTTTGACATACTCTTTCATCTCACTTGTACTGAACAGTTCATTCTGAGAGAAAGCTCATCTTTGTGGCACGCACGCACTGCGACTGGATGCATGCACTTTGGTTTCATCCAGAAAAGCATATGCTCGCAAGTTCATAATAATCCAAAAGATTTCAGATTAAGCCCATAGGAAACAAAAGTGGTTAAAAATTTGAAAAATTTACGGACATTTTGTAGAATTTGACATGTATGTCTTCTCTGCGGCCTGCTGGAGTAAGGGGCCTGGGAGGAGGAGTTGGCCATCTGACTGGGGTCTGGAATGTGGGGCCTCCCTGCTGCTGCGGAGTCGGGCGGTCTGCATCTCCCCACCGCAGGGAAAAGGGTAACACCACCTGGGTCTGGGTGCAGTTCCCCCCTCCAAGGGCAAGGGTACCTAGACCCGGGGCTTAGAGTACACTTGGGGAGTGTGATTGTGTGTATAGTGTCTCTTTGTGTCTGTCTCCACGTTCGGTGAGTGTTGAGTAAGTGCATATGAGAGCATGAGGGTGGGAATGGATGTTTGTATCTGTGTGTGCCTGTATGTCTGTGTCCATATGTCAGGTCGGGTATCAGATGCCACCTCTCTGGAGACATCTCAGGCCCTCCAAGGTATGGAGGCCTATCTCCCCCACCACTTCCCCTGCCAGTGGCAGACGCCCTCAGACATCAGTGCGTCCAGGTACACAGTGGCTCACTCCTTGGTGGCTGCTTATCGGGGCCTGGAGCCTGGGGCTCGCTCGGGCCACTTCTGGGGTGGGGTGCCCTCGGCCTCTCGGCCTGGGGCTCGGTCACTCTGGCACAGCTGGCTGCCGGCGGAGCTCACGGGCACATCACTGCAACCCCCCCTGGCTTCTGCTCTGCGGCTGCTGAGTGAGCCCTCATCTGGGGCTCTCCTCAGCTCTTTCTGGGACAGTGGCCCCTCTGTTGAGCTTCCTTGGTCTCTTGTGTTCTGGGGGCCTCTGGATGTCTGGAGTTTTGATCTTCTTCATACCTGCTTCATGCCCTGATGGATGGTGCTGTGGCCCCCCACACCCTCTATCAGATCATTACATGTAGGAACCTTTTAAATACAAGCACGTTCATGCTCACAGGTGTACACACGGGTGCTCACACACACACAAACGACACCCTTTTTGGCTCCTACCTCAAAGCACACTGTGCGCTGTCGATCTTACATGCTGCACAATAATATTCAATATTTAGTATTTACTGTTATATTCACATAAATCATCATGATGTTGTTTATCCCTTGTTAAATGCTTGTTTTCTTTTTTCTTTCTCAACAGGTGATCCAGGTGATTGATATATGTATTTTTGTCTGCTTATTTAGTTGGTTTTTGTTTTTTTGCCCTTTATCCCCCGTCCCTCTTCTCCACTGTTTTTTTTTCCTCTTCCTTTCTCCCTTTTCTTTTCCTCATTCAAGTCTGTCCTGTATCTAGCAAGTGAAAATAAAAAATAAAATAAACAATCAAATGTGAATCAAATGGACCATTACGGCAAGGCTGGGATGGTCCATTTGGTAAGTAAATCCGTTGGGCATCTTTCTTCGCCTTTAGACAATAATTCTGATGGCAAAAGAGCCAAACGGGACAGGCAAAAAAAAAAAAAAAAAGAATTTGACATGTATGACTAATAGTTCGAGGACTAAAAACATATTTGCATACACTAATGATCACTTAATTCTTTCTGCTGTCAGACAGAGGGTCTAACAGAGTTCAGAGTTTGCTTTTCATTAAGTATTGTAGCTGGTGTTTGGCTGGCTGTACTGACATGTAATAGTACAAAAATGTCATACCAGTGACAAACATGGACGATGAAGGTTAAACGCTATTGTTATCTGACCATAACCAGTAATGTGACACTGTTCCTCATTCACTGTTTCTACACATGCATTTAAATGGCATGTGCAGCTGACTGTGACAACAGAGAAGCCAGGGTGTGTACAGTCTAAAAGAATTATAAAGACCATTTTCCTGGGATCTAAAAACTTTTAAGGGGACTGGGACCAAATTTAAATTTAAAGTATAAAATTATGAAATGGAAATTTAAAAAATGGGAGTGCTTTTCAAGCAAGAGGCTAAAAGTGTAGGTGCATGAGCACCACCTGGAGTTTATCTGTGCATGTGCACTAGATCAGATGAGGGACAGCTTAAATTTGTGCGCTGCCTAAACTAACACAACGCATGATTTATTTTTACATTGGGACTATAACATTGGGACTATAAAAAAAACACACCTGATTAAATATGGCCAAACTCACATTCAAAACTAAGTTCTTGTGCTCCTCTTGACCATTTTCACTGCTGCTGCTGTTTTTAGATCCTTCTATAGAGATCCTGTTATGTCCTCTTATACTTGTGATTCATGCTGGATCTCCTCCAGTGTGTCAAAACAGTGATTCTTCAAGTTTATTTTGTTTTTTGGTAGCAGATGGAGTTGCAGGGAGGCATGTCTGGTGAGTGGCCCGGCTGGTGAGCAAAGATTGTGTTGGTGTGGCCAAAAACATGTGTGCTCTCTCACTATGCTCTGTGCTGTCACATGATGTCAAGCATGACAGTTCAAGATGCTTCCATTGGATGTTCCCCAGACACCAAAGGTCATTAGAACTCACTTTTACAGTCTCACCATGCATGTCCAACCTTGTGAACACTAAAAATCCATCAATCAGTCAATGAAGTGTGCTTCCAGTGTGTATAGTCTAAATCAGTCTCAGTTTATGAAGAGATAAAATAAACACTGAGGCAGGCTTACTGGTGTGGCCCTTCACAACAATTCTGTTTCCCATGTGGCATCGTAGGAAAATTAATTGCACACCCCTGGTTGAAGTGGTCAAAAGTGGACTTGGCACATGCCAGAGACAAGGACCTTTAACAGGAAGTTTTTGATTGTTTTTTGTGGTATATCTATTTTGTTACTATTTGAGTGATGATGCTTTCTGTGTGTTTATGCAACAGCTTTTTTATTGGACACTGGGATAGGTATATGTTTTGATCTGTCCTTCATCTGTTAATTAAATGTTTCTTTGGTTTTTTTTAAGACTTTTTTTTTTTAAAGAAAACAGCATGCTTCTCTAGATTTTGCAAGACAGCAGTTTGGGTTGGAGGGTATCGCATCCTGAAAATGTTGCCATACATGAGCTGCAGATCCTTTCCCCTACAGTGCTTTAGTGATTGAGGTGACCAAAAGCTCAAAGATTTCTTTGACTTCTCGCCGAACTCTAAAACCACAAAACAAGTGAATCAAATGTTAGCATTTCCCTTTTAAGCTAATGCTTTGCTACTATTAACAAGAGCAGTGATTACAAATACAAGGTTTTATGTTTCCGCCAACCTACTCCACAGGCTGCCTCAGCAGCATTCAGCTGAAACGGCTCTCTGTGAGTTATAAGACATAGCTCATTAAGTGAGCAGCAGGCCCAGCTGTCTTACTGTCAGGTATATGAAGGTTAATGGTACTTTTGTTGGCTAACTATTCATTTAAGGTTAAGCAATTATTGTATGTGTTAGCACAAGATCAGGTTACTAATTCCAACATTATTCACCAGCTGACAGTTATCTTCGATACCAAAAATAACAAAGATATGTAATATAAGGGAATGTCAGCCCCAAGGGTTTTATACTTGTGGTTACCAAAAATGAGGATCTTGTATAAGAGGCAGGTTTGGGGGGAAAATCTGTGTAGTAGTGGAGGGTGAATGTATTAGAATATATGAAGTGACTCTGGTGCAGAAAGAATATTTCACTACATGAATTTGGGGTCTGGTGTAGTGATGGCCAGTACGGTGCATAGAAATTGGAGTCAAGCAGTCAGTCGTGAAAAAAAATTCAGAACATGGACTCATTTGTCTGCCTTAACCACAGCCTGAAGGTATGGAGCTGCAGATCCTTTCCCCTGCCATGTGTGCCAGCACCAGGGATTTTAAAAGAAGTAAGTGCAGCTACAGGGAGCTAGGAGGAGTATCTTACAGCGCTAACATGAAGGAATTTGGGACAAGGAGAAACAAGACAGGCTGCACTGTTTGGGATAAGTTCAGGGGAGCTCAAGGAAGTGTTTCAGTAAGCTTACTTTGGGGAAACTGAGCCAGAGATGCTGTGACTTTGAGCCCTGCAGAGTGCCTGCAGAGGCTACATCTGATTTGATAGATGTTGTAGAGTGCAAACCTGCAGGATCAGGTGGTAGATTCACAGAATTCTGGGCAAGCAGAGCACGAATGTGGTTTGACTCATAACACTTATTCATTTAAATGAATAATCTACCCAGGAATGCTTTGCTGAATTTAATGTGAGAAGGTTTTGCTGGAGTACTTTTCATTGAAATGTGTGGAGAAGGAGGATATACAAATCAATATAAATGAGCCATCATTACATTTCTGCAGATATGTGTTACTTGCACCGACATGAAATTTGATGTCTTTTAAATGATTTTTGTTGTTATGATCTATTCACGATACAACACAGTGATGCGGTGGATAACAATGTTTTCTGACACCAAAAAGGTGAAAGGTTTGAATCTGACAGCTAACTGGGGCCTTTCTGGGTAGAGTTCATGTGTTCTGCCTGTGATTGTAAGTCAGGTAAGTAAAGTTTAGTTATGTAGTGCTTTTCACATACTATACAAATATTTAAATGCTATATCAACACATAATGTTTGGGTTCCCTATTTGGTACTGCATTACAATCAAGAAAGGTGGTAAGTAATGTGTAATACAATACTTTTTTTGAGTAACGACCTCAAAACTGGGTGTTAGTGTGGATGATTGTTTTGATGTAGCCTTACAATAGGCTGTCATCCTGTCCAGCATGTATTCTGCCTTTCATCCTATAGCAGCTGGGATTGGATCCAGTCACCTCATGGCCCTGAATTGGAGAAGAGACAATGGATGGATGGATGGATGGATGGATGGCCCATTCAGTCTCGTTATGCAACTATGCTGTTACAGCTGTTCAACAACTGTCGTCTTTCATTAGCTTATAAGACTTAGCCTGATAGGACTGAACCTTGCCTTTGCTTCATTGTTCAACAGGGAAAACGTACATAAAAAGGATGATAGCTTAAAGCATTCAAAGCATATGACACTGTCTATGTGTTACCTCTGGATGTCTGGTTCAGTGTTGGTGGCATTTTTGGGAGTGATGCCTTGTGAGTTTATTCAAGCTGATGGTGCATACTAATTAAGGCCTGTATGGTCAGTGAGGTGTGAAATGTTTTTGTAACCACTCTGAAAATTACAATATCAATCACCCCATCCATCAATAACCACTCCAACTGCTATTTTAATTTGCTACAGCCTGCGTGCAAGTGCCGGGTGTTAAAGGATGGCTGGCAGCATTCTGTCAGCGAAGCTCGTGAAAGGCCCCGAAGCAACAATATTTTAGTGTGTCATCAAGAGCACGCCCCTTCCCACAGGCAGGGTAGTGAAAAACCCAATTTCACTTCAAAGGTAGGTTGTTTTTAAATGGGACAGCTGTTTTAAGCTATATATACTTTTTTTTTTTTTTTAGTTTTATTACAGTTTGAATTATTTACAATTAAAATATGACTCTTAACTCTCTGAGGATGTCATGGTCTAGCAGTCTCCAGCCAAATCTCTCCAATCTTCCTCTTGTCGCTCTCCCACTTTCTCTTTTCTTCTCACATGAACGAGTTCCCAGTTATTTGCATATTGTGCCCAGGGCTCCCAATCAGCCGCTGGCTACACATCCTGTTACGCACCTGTTGGTCATTACCTCATCTAGCCTTTTGCATACTTAAGCTCTGGATCTTTCATCTGCCATAGTGGTAATGTCCGGCTCAGGTTTAATGTTCTTTCTCGCTAATGTCTCTTTTTTCATTGATCTTACTTTGCCTCCTCTCTTACTCCGCCTCCAGTCCCCTCTCTGGACCTGCCATGGTTGAATTGGATCACTCATCTTCTCTGGATCCTTCACTCATCATCTATTAGGAAGAAAAGGATTTGAACTGTGTTAGATACCCACCTGCCTGCCCACTCTCCATCTTTTAAACCCATTAGTGGCACTTACCTTCTCATAAACTGTTTTCCAGAAAATCGTCCTTTTGCGTGTTTGTAATTCAGTGAAGCACCTGTGTTTAATAAATACTGTGAAACACTGGCTGGCATCTGGGTCTGCGTTTGAGTCCCATTTGGTAATCAATCATGACAAAGGTTAGGTATGACCTCACAATGAGAACCAACGCATTTTTAACTGATTGAATACAGCTCTTTCAAAGAGCACCTCAAACAAAAACAATGTGAATTGGGAAAGCACTCTGCATCTTTTGTTCTTGTTTTTTTTATTTCAGCCATGAAACATTGTTCAAAAAATCACAGTTAAAAGGATTATATGTAAAAGAAAATTAAAAAATATAAACTTGTGCTGTCTGGAAATATCAGAGGTTAAGTTAAGTGAGTAAAACAATATTCTGCCATTACTGATAATAGTGTTTGCCTGCAACATCGCTTCTAAGTACTCTTACACAAATGGACACAGAGCAACTTAGCGACCATGTCTTACCAATCTATCTGTCCAACCGCGCACTAGGGTTAGAAGACAAGGACAGTATTACTGCAGATGCTCCACCCTCCTGTCACTCCTCTGTCCTGTCAAAAATAAATTTAAAAAAAAGTAAAAACTATCGATGTCTGTCATTGTTTAAAATACCTGTGCTCCATAGTACCTTGTTACAACATAATGCCAATGCTGTATACAAGCCTGTGAAATTCCTCCCTCATATAAGTCCTGCAGCTGAGGTATTAGGTACACTGCTGGGACAAACACCGGAGCAATGATTGCCTCCTTGTCTGTAGATTGTTTGCTAGATTGAGCATTTGACAGCCCAGTGTGCTTTCCTCTCTACTATACCACTTTTATCTCACGACATTAGCATCTTATACTTGACCTGATGTGTATATTTTCATTCTCGTTCATTCGACTCATTTGCTTTGTTACTGTTTTTTTTCTTAATGCTAATTTTAAAGAGCCTAGAACACATTCACACGCTTTATTACAGTTCCTCCCTTGACACAGACACAATTCCTCAGACCCATGCACATATATACAGTGATGCATTTATATACAAATCATATTAACTGTAATGGTAGCATACTCTTATCATCTTGAGAACCTAAAATAGATATATGCTGCTGTCTATGGAGATAACCTAGTTGCCCACACATGCGCTGTCATCAGTATAAGGACGCTCACACAAGCAGCCAGGTCTAAACAAACTTAAGTATAGGAGACACATCAGCATACTCACAGATGTGAGTTAATACCTACCCACACTCACAGGCACTTAAAGTATTTGTGCACACATAACGTTGGCACATTTGCAGTCAGGTTTTTTCACACATGGGAACGTATAACAAATAAACCCCAAACCCTTCTGTTATATTGATGCTATTGCTGATAGAGCAGAAAACAACATTTTTGGATTATTTTGTATGTTTACATGGGATATTGTTTAAATGTGTAGCAGTTTCTATTGATTTCCAGGACAAAGACACCCTTGTCCAATTTTTTGTGAGACTATCTGCCTCAATTTACTGTTTTTAGCTAGGAGTGTGGTCTTCTGCTGCTGTAGCACATCTGCTTCAAGGCTTAACATGTTGTGTGTTCACAGATGCTTTTCTGCATGCCTTCTTTATCTGGGTGATTAACACTGAACTTAAATTCATTATGTAGCTTCTCACTTGTGTCAAATAACTATTTGTCTCGGGATGCTGGGGTGCAAGTAAATGTGCTCATTGTTGATTTCATTTGAACATGGCAAAAATTGATTTTAAATTGCTTCTGAATTGAGTGGCATAAGATACAGCTGTGCCGCCACAGGTTCATCTGATCTTATAGACTTTGGTCACAAGGTGGCAGCACTGTGATTGTGCCAAGTGCATCTTGGTCTATTGTTGCGTCCACATTTGTTTTGGGCTGAGCCTCAATGTGAGACAATGTTGGGCTGGTATAATATGCTGACATATACTTATATAAATACTTTTTAAGAAATTACCTGTTGCTATTTGAACAAGATTTTGTATTTATTTGAAGCTATGTTATTATCTAAGGCATAGAGACCGCCTGCAATCTCCAGAGTATTCAAATGGTTTGTTATAACTGTAACGAAATGCAACAATACAAATTATGCACCAACCGTTTCATTGTCATTTGACAGGGTTGTGGTTTAACATCTTTTTTCTTGCGTAAATTTTTTTCTGTCATATTTTTGAGTTGTTTGTGTTTTGCCAAAACAACTGAATTGTAGCAAATGAGGAACATGTTAAGTCATTCATTTCCATGCAAATCTGTGTCTTTTTCTGCATTAGGGCTACAAGAACCCTGCTTATTTTGTCCCACATGCCACCTAATTTCCCATGCTACACTTGTAATGAGTAGTTATTTGAGTTGCTGTTGCCTTCTTATCAGCTCAGAGCAGTTTAGCCATTCTCCTCTAACCTTGGCCATCAGCAAGGCATTTCAGAACTGCCGTTCACTGGATGTTTTCTCTTTTATGAGAATTCTCTGTAAAACCCAGAGACGGTTGTGTGGGAAGACTCCCAGCAGATCCACAAGTTCTGAAATACTCGGACAAGCCTGTGTGGCACCAGCAACCCTGCCGCCTTAAGAATCACTTAAATCACCTTTCTTACCCATTTTAATACTCAGTTTAAACCTCAGCAGGTCATCTTGGTGACATCTACCTGGTTTCTATACTGATAATGTCATCTTACATGCACTAATGTGTATTATTGTCTAAGAGACAAGTGTAGTAGAATAAACAGCTAGTGTGTATTTGGAAGTATTTACCTCCAGTCAGAAAAAGCCATTTTATTAAAGCAAAACTCAGTCGAGTCTCAAAATATAGCAGAAAACATGTTTTTGTGCCTTTGTGTCTATCCATGTTAAGCATTAGAGATTCACAATTTTGAGTTTTAATGTAGCATAAAGAAAAGTCCTAGGCGATATTATGTAATAAAATGTTACTTTATGAGCTACTGGTTGTTCTTTTTCAATGAGCTGGGAAAGTACATTTATGGCCCATTCTCCCTGTGGCCTCCCACACGGCAGCAGAGGTCAGTAAAAGCACTGAAAGAAGGGTTTCAAAGGTTTATGCTGGCATGATTTCAGTAGGGAGAAAGGATGTAGATGTGAAGCTGGTCTTGAGGCTGAGGGTGGATGGCAGTAAACCGGCAGCTTCCTGAAGCACGTGTTGGGATTGCTGTTATACAGAATGGCACCCCTGTAAACTGCAAATGACTGGCAAGTTAGGCAAAGAAAAAGTCCTGAATAACATCTCTATGGCACTTCTTGTAATGTTATAAGGAGGTTGATTCATAAAATGCAGTTGTGCTGTGTACTGAAGTCAACTGGAAAACCCCTACTGCCCTCTGATAAAAGAAAAAAAGGTTGAGGGATAAAGACCTTTTCTCACTTCTTCTTTTATGTAGCTTAGTCTAAATGTGTCTTTAAAGCTCAGCAGTGGTGCTTTCTTCTTGATTGTCTTGATACTCAGTCCACAAACACACATAAACTGCAAAGTGGGTGCTGGCAGCAAACAATGCTTCAAAGTTTCTTATAAAACAGCTAACTTTAACACTGCCATCAAAAATGTCACTTCTTTTTTAATATATGTTTTTGATTCCATGTAAATATTGACTTAAGTGACCTAATATCCATTTCTTTTCATGCAAAAAGAGAGAGAGAAAAATGTTCCTACGCAAGGAGCGGGTACTGCCAGGAAATATCCATGCATCAGCCACTTAACGCTACACCTCAACCTAAGCTCAACCTAAAGGGCAACTTAACAGAAAGGGCAACTGAGGCACAATCTGTGAAATTAAACTGAACTGAGCTCTTTTATAAGCAGGTGCAGCTAAAACCTGTGAAAAACGTTCCTCAAAGGCATAATCGTTTTTTTCTCTCCATCATTTAGTGTCGTTGTTACTTTTACTGATTTCACTTTATTCTATTTGTAACAAAGTGGCTATAAAAGGTGTAAGTATATGTTACTTACTTACTGCTTGTCATTATAGAGCGACAATTTACTTGCATTTGCAAGCGTATATGTTTTTGTTGTACAAAAAACTGTTTTTATTACTATTCACTGTAAGACTCGGATATCGAAGCATCTCGTTAATGAGCTGAACGGCTCCAAGCTCATTGGTTTTGGCCCTTAGCACACATTTTCCTTCTGTGCAACTGAACTAATAAAACATCTGGTTTCTCCTGATGAATTTATTTATTAAATCTTTCGAAGATCCTGCTACTTAGGTTCAAATTCTCCTGGGATCTCTTTTGCTGAAGTGAACTCCTGCAAGTTACAATTGATGTGTCTGGAGTAGAGTCTGCTGAACGATGCTGTGAATATGCCTCAGTAAACAGAGTAATCAAAGCAAATGTGATTATTTATTGGGGGAATTTGTTGAGTAGTTAACATCAGAGAATAGGGGACTACACGTGCTCACACTTTACATTACATTATATGATTTTCCAGCATTTTCAACACAGATATTCGGTTTGGATTGTGTTTAAGTGGGAATGATCACAATTTAGCATCAGATAGCTTCCTTCTATCCATCCATCCATTTTTCACTTTTTGTCTTTGCTTATTCAATGGAGATCGTGGCTCAAGAGTTGGGAGTTCGCCTTGTAATCGGAAGGTTGCCGGTTCGAGCCCCGGCTTGGACAGTCTCGGTCGTTGTGTCCTTGGGCAAGACACTTCACCCGTTGCCTACTGGTGGTGGTCAGAGGGCCCGGTGGCACCAGTGTCCAGCAGCCTCGCCTCTGTCAGTGCGCCCCAGGGTGGCTGTGGCTACAACGTAGCTGCCATCACCAGTGTGTGAATGGGTGGATGACTGTATGTATAAAGCGCTTTGGGGTCCATAGGGACTAGTAAAGCGCTACACAAATACAGGCCATTTATTATTACAGGAAATTTTACACTTAGAAGGTGCAGAGGATTTCCACAAGCTCCAGGAGATTTACACTTTCCAAACTTCTTTTGGCCTTTAGTATTCATACTATAAAAACTTAAAGCCAGTAATCTAAATCACAGAATTGGATTTTTGCCCACTGGCAAGATCAGGGTATTCTGCCCGGTTCCCCTAGCTGTATAGGCATATCTAGCAGCAGAGGTTTACATTAAAAAAGGCTTTTTTGTAGATTAATTTGGGTGCGTTGGTTCTCTAAATACCTCAGAAGAAGATGTACACAGTGTAGCCCAAGAAAAGTTCTGTGATGCCTGAAGACACACAACATAATAATTACATAATAAAAACCACTGGCTCTGTTGCTCATATTCTATAGTCTATGTAGTTATGAAAACAATCCATATGGACAATAGAGATTAAAAGATCACTACAGCAAATACTGACTTTGAGCTTTAGCAGAATATTAAAGCAAGCTTCATTGGGAATAATTAATAGGTCTAGTCATGCGTGACTGTCTTGCTTTGGGGTCATTCACGCTGCTGCTGTAGGTAATACAACTACAATATAACTACTTTTTTTCTTAATCCTGGATTATATATATGGTTATCTCACTAATAACCTCTTACAGAGAAGTCTGGATGTGCACTTCATGATTGTCGGTGACAGCACAAGGACAAAACACAGAGGGATTTGGTGGATGGAGAGGGCCACGTTAATTTATTCCATTATTTCAAACAATTATGTATATCTGGTATTACCTAATGGTGTCTAATGGTGCCAGTTCTAGTTGTGCTTAATCTGCAGTTGAAATAATTAGCCATCTGGGGTGCTCCTTCTAGCACTTGATACCCTATGGACAGAGCCTGATGCTTGCCTGCATGTAGATAGCAGCGACATGGCTAGAAACAAGAAATTAAGGATCAGAAGATTAAAAGTTTTATTAACAAGGTCCTCAGTTTCTCCCTGATAATACAGCTGGTAAATATTTGACAGTGCAAGGTGAATTTAAATCCTGTGATTACTGACACCCATGCATATGTACATGTGTCCATGTTGGAAGTAATTTAAGCTTTAAACCGGAGGTGTCAAACAGAAGGCCCAGTAGCCAACAAAGACCCACTGGGAAGCTTTGGAAAATGTGAAGGAGGGCAGATGGATTTCAAGTGTATTTTCATGGGCTTTGTACCTTTTCTTACTGATTAGACCACCCCATTCATTATTAAATAATAGATAGAAAAACCGTAGATGCACTGTTAGAACTGCACTTTTTCTTATTTTAACCGTTTATTCAGCGTGAGCCTGACAGCAGCCCTATTTTACAAGCCTTTTTTAAATGACCATAACTCTGTTACCTCTGTTAACAGTTTAGGAAAGAAGAGAAAACAAGCTATACTGGGATATTTGGTGAATCACAGTGGCACAAACCATTCATAACATACAGCTTTCTGAACATGTGCAATTATTTTGGGCTCCTGATTCCCTTTTTAGACAATAAGAGGTCTGGAAAATTGAGTGGCTTTTATTTTGGCGAGCTCTTGTTTTGCACAGCACTTCAATGACCTGTTAAATGTTGGTGTTAGTAATTAGGTAATTACTGTTAAGTTTAGACAGTTATGATAGGATAGGATTGGGCTAGCTAAGGTTTAATGCACCCTATTGATTTATGTCCTCACAAAGTGCACACTTTGACACACTCAGACACTTCTCACTTTACACCTACATGTACTGTGTGTACTTGGCCTATGTTGTCTGACTGTCTGACAACAGAGAGCAGCTCTGGGATTTTTCCAGTGGGTTCCTGGATGTTTATAGAGGACACTTGTGAAATTGTGTAATGGTTCAAATGTGAACGTGTGGTGAGGAGGTTATGTAAGTCCATCGCTCACATCTGATTCATACGTTCTCAGATCTGCATTAGCGTGTTTGCGTGTTTGTTCGGTAAAGGGTGGTACTCACAAAATAGTGGAGTGAGACACCTTCCTATGCCCCCCGGCATATATAAACATACCGCCAACATTCAAAGTCTTGAAGAGACACTAGCAAGGGCAAAGCGAGTAGGTAGAATGTAACACGGAAAAGTGCACGCCCACAGAGGCGCATGCACGTAGACACCTGCAACGCAGCATGACAAGTTTCAGTTTTGCTAAGAAGGTCAGAACACAGACGTGCGCGTTGCTGCAGTGATTCACTTCCCCAACGTGGGGAAACACATTTGCCTTTAAAAACCTTTATGTGGGGAGCTAATTGCAAATCCAAACACAAACTCTCAGGTTGCCCTCATTGCAGGTGTAAGACAGCCACTTGGTTTTCGTGCTGTCTGAATAGCTTCACATCTAAATTGCTACTTGTCTCAATGAGAAAAGCATAATAACAGAATTACTGTTTGCCTGGACCTTTAAATGAATATTAAAGTGAATACCAAGGTAACAGAGACAATTTGGTGGGTGTTGTTATCGATGTCTGGGACCCTGTTACTTAAAAGGGAAATTCCTACATATTCAAGACTCTCCATTCATTCCTTGCTTTCTCCCAGTGTCTACTTAATTCCTCTGAGTGCTGTAGCTAAGGTTCCAGGGTTTTAACAGTGGGATTTATTGTGAGTCGTAATATAAGAGATATAAGACATTTAGTTAAGACTTAGCAGGAATCTGACCCAGCACTTTCTTTAAACTTCTTCATTTAAGTATAAGAATAGATTTCTTGTCTAAATTCCCTGCATATGGTTATTTGCACTAAAAGCAAGCAAAAAAAGAATTTCTAGCTCTTCACCTTTTCTTCATTGTTGCATAATTTGCTTAAAGTTGACCATCATCCTTCGCCTTGCTTCCCTTCACTGTGTTCTGGTGAAATTTAGAATTTATTTTTTGAAAGTTTATAAATTATTTATAAAGCCCTGTATGACCAGGCTTCTGTATATACAACATACATATTAGTGCTGTCACCGTTAATCTCGTTAAAATGACGTTAACGCCATAACCACATTAATGCGGCAAATCTCCGTTAGCGAGTTAGCACAAGGACACTTGCTGCACAGCGTCAACGCATTAGTGCAGTTAGCTCGTTATTTTAACGAGATTAATGCTGATGCACACATATAAAACCACACTTTTGGGGTTGTAGCACTTTAAAACGTAAAAAAAAAACCATGCTCAGCTCATCAGGTCGGCTGAAGCTTTTGAAGGCTTTTCCTGGATCTTTCGCAAATTATTTTTCACTCTAAATTTTTCTGTTTCATTTCTCTTAGGTTATAGAGGAACAGCACAGCCTCTACTTGGACAAAAAGGCCAGAACAGAAAATTTGAGGTCCTGGCAGATAAGTTTCATTTTCCAACAGGAAAAAAAAACAGAGAGAGAAGCAGAGAAAAGGAAAAAGACCTCTTGTTTCTGTATATAAATGAGACTGTTATGATGCAACTTCATAAATCACAACTGACAGCAGTCCAATTACAGTGATGGATTACCTTTGCCAGCTAAATTAGAAGATTTGTTGTTTCCTAATCCTGCTTGAAACCATATGGAAGTGAACACCTTAAAAAAAAACCTGATTCAGAAAATCTTTTCAACCATATCTGCCTTATTGAACCGCGCTGATACGTTGACGATGTCCCAGTCAGATGCAGCTGCAGTGCTGAAAGAAAACACCCTTGTACTGGTGGTTGTTTTGTGGTCACTTTTTCATGTATACTTGATCACTCTGAAAACCTGTGTGTGTGTGGGGGGGGGGGGGGGGGGGGTCTTTCTACTGACCGTGTGTTCCTGGATACTGGTATACATGTAAGGGTGTGTATATACCGTATCTTTAGTGCATGTGTTAGGACCCCTGTGTCCGCTCATCGTGTCTCCCTCTTGTTGTCCCGCGCTTTTTATCTCTTTGTTGTGTTTCCCGTTTTCTTTTGGTTGTCCTTGTGCATTGTGTTCAGTTTTGTTTTCCCTGACGTTTTATGTCTAGTTTGCTCAGCTAGATTCCCATGTGTCTCCACTTCTTCTAATCACCCTTAGGTGGATATTGTGTCAGTCTCCCTTTGTCCTTCGTCGGAGCGTCTGTTACATTCCTGTTGTTCTAGTCGTGGATCTGTTTACCGGTTCTTGCATCTCCAAGTGTTCCTGGTTTGCTGTTTCGTTCCTTCTCAGCCAGAATAAAGGCCTCACTTTCAGGGTAAACTTCCCTGCCTGCACTTCAGTCGTCATTCCACTCACTACAGGACACACTCAAGAGGCAGGCAGGGCAAACAATGAATAAACAATCATTAGAAGAAGAGGGGTCAAACAATCCAAATATGCATAACAGAATACAACACAAGGACAGGACTATTTATACACATAGAAACACTAAAGGGTAATCATGAGAATAGGAAACACCTGAATGGCAAGACACACCTGAAAAGAATAAAGACAACAATGCAGAAACTAGACAAAAGACATAGAAGACAACCACCTATCACAGACTAACATGCTGAAACGTGACACTGAAGGGCATGGGGAAAGGCTAGGAAAGTAACAAACTCACAGGTCATGACATTGCCTAACGAGAAAAAGAATTCCAGTTTGTTTTGGGAGGAGACACAAATCTCTCGGGGGTTGTCTGGAAGGACATTCAGTGTAAAAAAACAAAAGAAGAAAAGAAAAAGAAATCTGTCAAAACAAATACATAAAGTTACCTGATGTGGGGGAACACTTCTGAATAAATGGGGAGCCAAAAGTAGCTTTCTTTACATATGATTATTTACAGAGTTTATATTCTTGACATCATAGAATTGCGAATGCAACCAAACTTTATTTTTGTTTTCAGCTAGAACTTAGAAGTTATTTATTGGCCTTCTGTTGCCTTTGGGCAGTAAGAGCTTGTGGTTTCTTGTAAAAGAGTGAAATCTGGATGATGTGTGCCTTAGTGTGTGTGTGTGTGTGTGTGTGTGTGTGTGTGTGTGTGTGTGTGTGTGTGTGTGTGTGTGTGTGTGTGTGTGTGTGTGTGTGTGTGAAATAACACGCCTTGATTTCCCAAAATGGTCCTGGGTAATAATACCTTTGTCTGCTCACTTACAAGCTGAGGCAAAGAAAAGAGGATAACATAACAAATACAGTATGTGAGCTGTGTTTTGTGGGGACACCCTTAACAAAGTAGCTGATTAACCCATTAGATTTTCTGACAGCAAACTAAAGGCTAAGTCTGTTCAGCTTCACGCCCAGAGATGCTATCTCTGATCAAAGTCCACATGACTTCAAGGTGTCGGTTCAAATTATTTTTGCTGACATTATTCACGGTTAGCTTGAAACAGAGCTGTAAAAACCTCATGGCAACAATATGCATCACAGAGGAGAATGAGATGAACATCTGCAGTTTGATGTGTCACTGAATTCCATTTCCATCTTGTTTTCCTTCACATGTGAACTTGTGTCACACAGCATGGGTTTACATGAAAAGAAAAACAAGCACATAACGAAGACGTTTTCTGTTTACACATTAACAGGAACGTGCAGTTCATATTAGCTCCTGCGCAAACACTAGACTGGGCAGAGTGACCTCTATTTCCAACTCAAACACATGCTACCATTCAAAGTGCACCTCGGCACACGGTTCACCGCTGCAAGCTCTGAAATTACATTTTTCATCATTTATGCAAACACCACCAGAACTTTCACTTCTGGTGGTGTTTGCGTTTGTGCCATGACTAGGTATTTTAGAGTTTTAGGAAAATGTGGTGATCTGCTTATGAATCTGCTTTCCCGACTCTTGGCAGGAGGTGGCAGCACCATATTAGCAAACAGACATGAAGTGAAAAGAGGGAAGTTCTCCCATTTACTGGAAGTATCTACACACCTTTCCCAGACTACAATTACTGGCAACAATAAAAACACTTTTGTGACTTTTGATTCACGTTTATTTTTTTGAGGAATGTTGTTTTTTGTATTTTCACTTTACTCTCTGCTTTCTTAATATTGTGCAAAACACTCATAGCAGTGATCATTCATTAGTTTGGAGAGTGCATTCAGTTTCAGTGTGTACATGTTTCTCAGGTTATTAAATAAGTGTAAATGTTAAATCAATATGAAAGAACAAAGAATTCAGATTCAGCACTGACATCATTACCCATGTCTTTTAAAGCTATTTTAGACCTAGTGGAAAACAGATAAGCAACAGACACAACTGTAGGCTGATAGGAAAACATTTTTGAATGGGACAAATGTCAGAAGTTTCTGAACTTCTGCTTTATGATCTGCTCTTCCTTCAACAATGTGTTACTTTCCATGCCATGTTCACCACATGCAGTAAGTTTGTTTTTGTTGTGTATTTCTGCTTGGCATCACATGACCTCCACACAGGTTTGGCCAACAAAGTCTGTACAACTGTTGTGGCTGAGCAACCATTGCCCAAACTCCTCTGACTGCCTACCATAAAAAAAATTTCAGTTCAGTGCGCATCACAGTTTCCATATCTATAAATTAAGTTTGTGTAAAAGATGATACGCCATCTCAGGTCGGGCTTAATTTACTTTAGCTTCCTCTAATGTAAAATTTAAACCTGCCTAAACTAAAAAAAGACCAATAACCATGTCTGTTGGGAACTTTAAGCTTTGTTTTGTTTTTGTTTTGTTTTTTCTTGCATTTCTTTAGGAATAGGAAAACATGTAAGTGAATTACTGTTACTAGTGAACACTAGGAAAAATATCTCTTCATAACAAAACCAACCAACCAATCTTTTCAACCACTAAAGTTAATGACATTTGGCACATGACAAAAACACACTGTGGTTGTCTGTCTGCCGGTTATAAAACACAAGCTGGAACTGTTCTCATTGCATACAAAGTGTTTTGGGTAGGTAGACAAGTGTACTTTGCTTTTGAAGTAGAACTCCACCTCAGTAGAGAGGAAATGGAAAGGCTTTCAGAAAAGGAAGTGAGGCCCCTTGGTACGTAGGAGAAGTTCCACTTGGGGAGAGGAATGCTATTCAAATGAAATCAAAGGACTGCTCGTTACACAGTGTACTATACAGTATCACACCTACCCCCTCTTGTCCTCTGCTAATGAGCAAAGAAAAACTTACTTCTGCTTAGCAGGCCTCTTTGCTTAACCTTCCTGAGTTATTCTAGTGACTCCAAAAGTAACTCCAGAAAAATGAAATGACAAAAACAAAACATTTGTCATCTGTTTGGATAAAATATATCTCCTAGTGTCTTTGAGAAACTGATATCTTTACTTTGCTTTTAGTTTGCTTTAGTATTATTAGAAAGTCAATCATTTCTAGAATATTATATTATTCTGTAGTATATAATGAATACAGACAGGTTCAAAGACACATTCTTCATGAAGGTCTCTTTGAACTTGATCAAAGAACATTATTACAATGGGAACATCATTACTTTAATACTGTTTCCATTCCTCTTTATAAGTCATGTTGCTAGCATCACAACCTGAAACACAACATGCAGCTAGAAGCTTTTGTGAACCTCATTTGCTTGTATGAACAGGAGACAACAATGGCCACTGCTGAAGTCATTTAAATCTACTAGTACATGCCCATGATACAGTATTGTTTAGCCTGTTTATACTGTTGGAAAACTGATATACTTGATCTCAGTTAGAAAAGTGGAAAGAATACAGGTCGTAGATGTTGTTTATATGAAAAAATAGGTAGTTTGAGCATAGTGAGAGTTGGTTGCTAGGCATGTAAAATTCAGATTTGTGGATATAAAGAATATGTTACTGTAAGAAAAGGAAGATGCTTTCATAAGGTGTTGTAGGTACACAAAGGCTAAAAACAGGTTTAGCCTGCTTCTGTGTGGTTGCTAGGCAACATGACGGCGTCATATATGCATAGTTCTGCTTTTGTAGATTAAGTTTTGATATTATTGCTGTGAAATAAAAATGCTATGCTTTTACAATAGGGTGTTTAATAGGCATAAATCTTAAAAATTCATTTCAATCATTCATCCATGGACAAAAAAAAACAGTCATTAAAAGACACAGCAAGACAGATTTGATGCCATATAAAGAAAGAACCCACTAAATGTATTGAAACTAGTAGCTGTTTATGTTTAGCAAAGCTTGAACTTGCACCTTTGACCATCCAGGGGCACCCACAATTTCAGCTTTTGCAATGGAACGCCACTGCCCACCTCTTCTGCGTGGTCATGTCTATAGTTGTTTATGGGTCCAGTATGTATGAACGGTGGAAAACCACCTACAAGCCCTTGACACATCTTTAGAGTCGCACGTTGCTATTGCACATCCTGTGAAACCACAGAGTATTTTAGCAGAGGGGTTAATCTCTATATAGTGTCTAACTGATGGGTTTTTGCGGGGATTATCTTGAGTCAGTGAGCAACTAAGCAAAGGATAACTGTTATGTACCAATACTCCTATTCCATACTGTAATACTCCTATAATACAGTATGTAGATATTCTGCATGCAAATCAACACATTTCCACATGTATATGCATGCATATGTATGTGTGTGAACACAAATTGTGCGTCAGTTAACACCCAAAAGACCATTACAGGCTAACAATAGATATATGAAACAACCATCCACCAAGCACTGTGTTTTTAATTAGTAATTCATGACTTCAGTAGGCATAATGTTAGTACCCATGCAATAGCAAAGCTTTCACAACAATTAAAAGTGTACAAATAGATCAAAAGTAAACTGTCAGCTAATGGTTAACAACACAAAATGTAAAAAGGCCATTTACATAGAATGATTCAGTGTTCAGTGACACTCCTTAAGCCAGTCATTACACGTGTACCGAAACGTGTAGAGTCAACAGTTTGAATATGAGGCAGACTATTCAGAGCGAAACAACAGAATCACAGTAGGTCTGTTAAATTCTCACCACATATATGACTGTATGCTTTCAATATGATATGTCATAATAAAACCAAGAAAAGCTAAAACATCGATAATCTTCAGTCTTCAGTCATCAGCAACAAACTCCAGTGGTCAAATCATTAATTCAGTACAGGAGTGCTTAAGAACTATCGGAATGACTCCCACAAAGAGTTGTATGTTGAATGTTTTCTCTGATCACATCTTATAATCCGATTTAAAATCTTGTTTTTTGTACATGTACTTTGGATTCTGTGGCTAAGAACTTTTATCTAATCAATTACACTTTGACTTCAAAGTCAGGAGGAAGAACACGAAACTACTGTATCTGTGTTTAAGCATTTACGCAATGCTAGTAAATAATCAACAGAGACCAGATTGTAACTGAATGGTCTTCATGAAGTATATTCGACTAAAAATGCTTTCTAAAATTTAAAATATGCAAACTACTCATTCTCAAACTACGACTTCTTTACTGCTATGAAAAGAAATACATAGGTACGTTAGGTTCTTCAGACTTCAGACTGTCATAAATAATGACTCAGGCTTTCTGAGACGTGTGTCTGGCTTTAAGGACCATAAAACAATTTAACATGGACAGAAGCAATAAACCGATGAACTTCACCCACACAGAAGAAAACTGGGGCAGCAGAGGATCTGACATCAGCCAAAATGTACTGCACATTCTCCACTGGGGTAATAAAAACCTACTCAATGTTGCAAAAAACAGACATACAGTAAACACAAAACTTTGAGATAAACAGGAACAAACAAAACAGTTCCACACGCACACGCACGCACACACACATGATTATTTGACATTTCACAGCCAAATAACTAAATAAATGATATACGGACTAGCGTATGCACACTCATATAAGAGGAAACAGATGACACGATGATATGATAACACAAAATTACCTGTAATCACATGCTCACATAAGCACTAAAAGGGAAGTGTGACCACATGAGCAGAGCTTAATCCACAGCAAAAAGTCCTAAATATGCTCTGTGTAGTTGATAACAAGGTACAAGTATCCGACTCTTACCATAAGCACAACTTAATGTACATTATCCAGGTAATTATAAATAAAACTAACAGAGAAAAGAGATAAAGGCAAAATTATAATATTATCTGTTATCTGTGCACTATAAATATTACATATGCACATATACACTGTTCACTTGATTCTATTGTTATCAAGCTGATCCAGTCAGTGTGTCAAATCCCTTCACACTTGTGAGCTGAACCTTTCTGACATTTCATCTAAACTGTATTTTTTATATTTAAAAATCTATCACCTGTCAAATTTCTGATTTCTTAAACCTCATGTCTCTCATGAATAGGACATGTCTGAAATCACATCTTCCATACACAATACATCTGTAGACCCAGGGTTATCAGTCATTGACATGGAGCCAAAAGTGCTACGTGCTTTAAAGTTACCCCTACAAGATAAGCATAGCAGCAATTGCCCCCTCCCCCACCCCACCCCATCCCCCACATCACACACACACACGCAAATGAACACAGTTGCATGCATGTGCATGTCATTATAATGATGTTATTGTTCCTTTCCACAGACTATACAAAGTAAGTACCTGATTGATCACCATGTTTCTGAGATTTCTAAGGTCATCCACAACATGCGGTAACTTCAGTTTTGTCTGAATTTAGATAGAACAAATTACAGGTATACATTATTGTCTTCGACATAGTAATGAGAATGCTTGCAGAATTCTGATTTTCTCATTTTAAGTTCTCTAAAAATATTTGTAATAAAAGATGACAAAGGAAATAATGCAGAGCAGTCTGCGTCTTAGTACAGAACCCTGTGGAACTCCATTACTGATCTTTTTTGTGAATGTAGAAGTTGTTATTTATACTAATCTTTTTTTCAAGTAAATCTGTGATTACATCATCCATACATTTTCTTTCGCTTCTACGACTTGGACAGGATGCCAAACAGAGATGGCTTTGGACGGTGGGAGGAAACTGTACAACTTAGTTTGGATGAACTCATCAAATTTTGTACTGAAGTGCAAATTAATGTTAAGGCTTCAAGTAGCGATGGAGACTAATAGAGAGGTTCAAGGCATAGCTGAAGCCAGAACTTCAATAACTCAACAAAAGAAAATCAGTCTAAATAAAATTTAGCAGTACGCAATTCACTGTTTCCATTTGTCAGTTTTGCTCCCATTTTTCCAGTTTCCTAAACATAATATCTAAAAACGCACACTTACACACAAAGAGATGCACACACACTGACAACGTGACCCTGACCCGCAGCTAAAAATGAAGACCCAAGAGGAAGTTAGCCTTTAACAATGCTTCCAGCAAAGCAAGCAGTTCTGCTCTTTGATTACAAAACTGTTCTTTTTGTGGATTCACACTTACAAACTTTTTTGATAAGCAGAATTAGCAAAAGAAAAACAGGTACAAAAATAAATGGCACGAGGAAGCTCCTGCTTAACAAAATTTCCATTTGCAGTAACATTTTTTTAAAAACTTGTGTATGCCAGGGCCTCGTGGTAAATGGTAAATGGTAAATGGACTAGTTCTTATATAGCGCTTTTCCACTCTTCTGAGCACTCAAAGCGCTTTACGTGAGAAACCTGAGGGTAGGTGGTAAGAATGTAGAAGGTAGTGAAAGAAATGTAACACCAACAATTATTGGCTTACAGTAAGTGCTGTATGACAGGGCTCTGGTGACAAGACTTGGCAGTGGGAGAATAAAATTTCAGTGTTCAGAAAGTGCTAAACAGTGCACAGTCTGCATTCCATTACTTGTATGACCACACCCTTGGAGTGCTGACATATACAGTCCATACAAAAATATAATCTTGAAATTATTCTATTATGATAAAAATTGTACTATAGTAATAGAAGCAACAGTAAGAGTACATGTATATCTCTAAAATCGCACTGTGAGCCATGGTGTTGCATGGTTTTTCAGTGCCAGCTGGAAATGGGACATGAACTGCAGTCTTCCATGCATAACGTCTGATGTTTGGTGACTCAGCTACACATTCTGATTACTAGGTCACTGACCCAATAGCATTTAGTGGTCGAAGTGTGTCAGTTGCTTGCAGAATTTAAGTATTTTTAGTCAGCAGTGACTAGCACGTTACTTCCTCATTAAATGTATACAATCACTAGCTATCAAAGAATTAATTACAATTACATTTGAAACCTCAGGGCTGAACATTGAAACAAGATGATTAGTAATCCTTTGGCCCACTGCTGAAGTGTCTGTAACTGGAAATGTGATGACAGCTGTGGTTCTAGAAGTAGAGCAGGTTTTCCCCTCCCAGCTCTTCCAATGCTGATTTTGACCTCGGAAAAGTCTGGATGTGGCTTATAGTGTAAACCGCTTTTAATTGTCAGTAAGACTAGAACAGTTCTTTATGAATGGGTTTCATATGTTTTACCAGTCCATAAAAAGTAGCTAGAAGTCTTTACACTGAACGAAAGAAAAGTAAATGCAATTGTAAACTTCTAGAAAACATATATATATATTTATTTATTTATCCTGAAGGGAAAAAAAAACCTCCATCATGTATAATACATAAGGTTGAGAAAAAAAGGGGATCTGTAAGTGGCATAGTTTCAAAAGTGGGTTTTTTTTTATGCCACATGAAGCATCCAAAAACCCCACACTTAATCACAGGATTTCTAATCATGGTAGTGTGTAATGTGCTGAAGGGCGTGAGTATACATTCATGAAGAGATTGCACAAATTTGACCTGAGTGATGCCATGCTTCGCTGCTTCAGGGAATTGGGCAGCTCGCAGTCATTAATTCTGCATATCAAAAGGTGTTTGAAGATAATGTGGGCCGTCTCAACTGGAAGTAAGACCTTCAACAGAACAATGATTTGAAGCACACTCCCAAATCCAACACAAAAATCCAAAAGAAATAAAACAAATGTAAAATTGTAAAATTTCTTGAACTAATATTATTTGTGATTTTAATCAAGCATATGGCCTTTATCACTAAACACTACACCAAAAAGTAAGATGTTGCTGATTAATGTGCTTTTTGCAATATTCACAATATGAAAAATAAACTAAAAATGTAGCTTTTATGTGGTTTATGAACAAATATTTGGCCATCCCAAATTAGAGATGGACCGATCCGATATTACGTATCGGTATCGGTCCGATACTGACCTAAATTACTGGATCGGATATCGGAGAAAAATAAAAAATGTAATCCGATCCATTAAATATCACGAAAGCACCTCACAAAACTTGCAACACGCTGTAACTCACCTCAGAACGTTAGCACGTCGGAGCAGTATGCGTCACGTGATAGAGCGGCTGTGGCATGCGGGACCTGTCGGTGGTCTGGATAGCATTTGGAGCTTCGCTAGCAACCCGGCATTTCATCTCCGACAAAGTTATCCCGAGAGAAGTAAAGCAAGTGTGTAAGTCCATCTCTGAATGTTTGTAAAGCATTCCTGCGTTAAGCTTAACAAACGATATATGGAGCGACTGCCTCTTCTTGCTGCTACTTCAATCATGAAACTGCTTAACGATCAGCTGATCGGCTTTTCTGTCTCGAGTCCGTGTCTCTTGTTTGCTTTTGGCCCACTTTGCACCAGAAAGAGGAAACCAGCGGCTGAACAACAGCAGCACGTTTAAGCTTGATCAGCTGTTGTTAGAATTTATTTAATATTACTTTCTACTCGAGGATCTTTTTCTACGTAGCTGACGCTGGTAACTGTGCAGGGGCGGATCTAGCAAAGTTTAGCCAGGGGGGCCGATAGGGCATTAACAGGGAAAAGGGGGCACAAAGACATACTTTTCTTTCTTATTCTCATTTAAAATGTCTAGCTTTTAATAAATAATTATCTGACACCCAAAGTTTTAATTTGATGTAAAATGAATAGAAGTCAATTACTGTATATAGTGACTATTAAGTCTAATATATATATACCCTAGTAAGCTATAGTACTTTTTCCTTTGGGAAGGTACCATCTGTGCAGTCTGCAATTTTGTTGAAGAAAGATGTTGAATCTATTTAATATTTCTTGAAAAATAATTGATTTCTGTGCATTTTTTTTCACACTGCATCAAATTAAGGTTGATTACGTCGATTAAGCATCATGAGGTGGAGCGTGAGGGGTGGTTCCCTATTTTTTATTTATTTATTTTTGTTGTTGCTGTGAGTTGGAACCCTATTAGTTAGGTTGCTTAATATTTATGCTAAGTACTCTTTAAAATACCAGAATAGGGAGGATGGTGTAGGTTTAAGTTTATTAGATTGATCAGTATTGCTGAACTATGAAATATTTTTTTTTGCATACAGGTATAACAGAATAGCTTTAGTGTAGTTGTTGTTTTAAACTTGAGTATGAACTTATACAAAATGCAGCAAGATATTTAAAAAACAGTTTTGTTGATTAAAAAACACTATACTTCTTCTGCTCACCTTCAAGGCCCTTCATAACCTCGCTCCTTCTTACCTTTCTGACCTGTTAACCACCACTTGTTCTGCCCGTTCACTTCGTTCTTCTTCTTCTGTCCAGCTTACTGTACCTTCCTTCCGCCTCACCACCATGGGAAGCAGAGCTTTCAGCTGCTCTGCTCCCAGGTTGTGGAATTCTCTGCCCCCTGAAATAAGAAATATTGGTTCTCTCCCCCAGTTTAAATCCCAACTCAAAACTCATCTGTTCAAATCTGCATATTCACTGTGAATCCACTGTTTGTTCATTTTATCTTGTGCTTTATTTTATTGTTCTTATTCTGCCATTGTTTTACTAAGTGTTTTATCCTATTGTAAAGTGTCCTTGGGTGACTTGAAAGGCGCTCATAAATAAAATTTATTATTATTATTATTATTATATCGGATTCATATCGGTATCGGCAGATATCCAAATTTATGATATCGGTATCGGTATCGGACATAAAAAAGTGGTATCGTGCCATCTCTATCCCAAATACAGTACGGTATGAGAAAGCAATGAGAAAATCTCAGGATACAGGTACATAGACGGTGAATAGATTTTGACTGCAGGACCTATTACATCATTGGCAATAAACATGTTTATGAGTAGATTGTTTCCATCATGGAAAAAAGTTCACATGTTTTTTTAGTGCAGGATTAAACAGAATCATTATGACTTAACATTACTGCGAATGGTATCACTCTAATCTTTCTTGCTCCATGTAATAAAATCTGCAGTCAGCTTTTCCACTTGTGTGTGGTCATGTGGGAATGATGATGTGAATATGTATTAGATTTCCTACTGTAACACACTTTGATTTCCGTAAGCGTGTTTTTTTACACCTTTCTGCCAGATGATTCGGGTGTGTATTAAACACGGTAAACCTTGCCCTGTCAGGTGAGAGTCAGTTATGCTACACTGACTGTATGACGTGCATAACAAGAAGAGGGCTAAATCAACAGAGTGCAAAAAAAAGTGCCATGCTCTTCTTTTTCAGGTGGAGGTCATGCTTTGCCAGTAAAAGCTAAAGGTATTGTGCATCTACAGTAAAGGTGCTCTCTTACAGGACTCCCAAAGAGAAAACTTGGCATGAAACATAGTTCAAAAATGTTCCCTTTATGAATTATCTTTGTTCCTTTCTGAAATAAATTGCTGTAGCTTCTGTCTCTGTACACAAAGCCTTTGCTAGCTTGGTGTGATTGTCCCAAAGGCAAGAATAGCATTCATGACAAGAACCTTAGTATAATATGGACCAAAAATGCATTTTGTTAATACAAAGACAGATACATTAGCAAAACAAGGTGATATTTGATCACCCACGATCATCTCTTACAAACCTGTTATTTTTTATGTTTTGATTGTCATAAATTAGAGGAAAAGTGAAGCGTAAAACCCAGGTGCTCTACCCGTTTTATGTTCCAAAGGGACTCTTTTTTTCTTTCTGTATGCGTCATGATATGTTTACCCCTTAACAAAGACTCTAAACAACTGTAGCACAACATATACAGTAAGTGTAGGAACATACAGTAAACATACAGTAATTTGACTATATGCATATACCGTAAGTGGTACAATATGTGAGAAGCTCAGAGTCATGTGATGCAGACTAAAATCAAGAGAATGTGGTTATGAGTCACTCTACTTAGTTCTTTGATGGTACCTTGTCATGTGAGCCTGTGTCAGTGTGGTTTGAGATAGTATACTGAGTACTCCGCATCAAAACAAGGGGGAAATGAACTGTGAAGTAGTGGGAAACAAATGTATTGTCAGACCTGGAAACTTCTCTGTAATTTCCTGGCATCTTGTGTTGACTTCAAAAGAGAATAAAAGTGGCTAACAGAATAAATCTTCGATGCCGCACTGTTTTTTCTGATATGAAAAAAGAAAGCCAAAGTGGAAATCTCGGTTTATGATGTCATGATTACTGAACAGAGTTCCAGAGGACTTAAAAGCATGCTGCCCTCCATGTCACATCAGCATGCCACATGTACACTATGCCTTGTATACAGGCTAAAAGTTAAAAAAAATTCAGTCTAGCTTCATCTGCAATTCCAAGATTTTGACTATGAAAAGCTAATTTTAGTCTGAGCTCAGGATTCAGAATAATCCAAATAAAGCACAATGTTTGATGGGAAAAGGGGCAGTGTTCATTAACTATAAATATTTTATCAGTTTCTTAAAAAGAATGTGTGTCTTCTGTAATGAAGTGTCAGTAACTGCACACATGAATTTACTCGACTGCTGCACTGGAGAAGACACCAGTCAAGGTCTCAAACCTCAGACCCACAAACAAGCTCCCAATGACTGTTATAACAGCGTCATAGTGGCACAGT
Source organism: Diplotaxodon limnothrissa (assembly GCF_057381915.1). Taxonomy (NCBI): domain Eukaryota; kingdom Metazoa; phylum Chordata; class Actinopteri; order Cichliformes; family Cichlidae; genus Diplotaxodon; species Diplotaxodon limnothrissa. The sequence continues at coordinate 20,821,680 of NC_140609.1, read as the reverse complement.
TTTGGGAGGAGCCTTTGATTCTGCTTGACTTAATAGTTATTATTTTATTAATGGAAGCATCTGTGTGTGTCATAATCCTATATATATATATATATATATATATATATATATATATATATATATATATATATATATATATATATATATATATATATATTTTTTTTTTTTTTTTTTTTTTTTAAATTTAATTATATTATGGATGAAATATGACAACTTTAGAAATATTGATGTCTAAAAATCTATTTTGATCAAATTTGGGAAAGTCTGTATATGCATTTTCAGTCATTCACTGTATCGTATTACATTATTTTGCAGTACTTGTGTTTTGGTATATTTTATTTTTTTCCACCATATTCAAATGTTTTACTATATTGCATCTATGTGTGAACTCTGTATACTTTAGTAACAGTGAAGCAAATGTCAGGCGATTGTAAGGTAACTCCTTCCAGACAGGATTTGGAACATCTGAACACGTTTTTGACTTTAAGTTTGACGTCTGAGAGACGTCTGTAAGATTTTCAAGTACCAACATGAAGGGTCCCAACAGCTGCACACTGAACTTTGCTCAAACCCGCATAGCTCTCACATTCCTGCCTGACTCACCAACTTTGCATGTGTGCATGTGTGTGTATGTATTTGTGTATCTTCGGTGTCTTTTAGGCCAGTACACACTCTCGCTTACTCCCACGGTGTAGGCATGCATGTGCTGTCTGTCCTACAAACAAGTCAGTGACTCAGAGTTCATTATATAATATGGTCTGAACAACATAAAAACCAGTCAAAGCCACCACACAGCTATATGGTAGTTCATACTGAATCGAGGGTCACAAATGTTATCTTAAATAACTTAAGTTTTACTTTTTTTAGCCATGCATATGTATGAAAAATAACAGTTAGTAAATTTCTTGTTTTAAGCCACAGGCCTGCGTGGAGAAAAAATGATTGTTTTCTCACTTTAACCACATACACAAACACAGAAAGGTGGCTGCATCATTTCCTGATACCAACAGAAAACTGGTTTCACCTGCTGATGTCATAAAGGCCTCACCTTCTTAAGCAATGTCTGACCACACCTTAAACTTATTTCCAGGCTTCGCACACATGCATAAAAAACATACAGACAGATGCGTGTTTTCACTTTCTTGCTGTATTAATGTGGTGAAGCATTTTTATTCACATTTTAGACAATTTCTTTAATGCATTTTATTTGCTCTACAACTTCTGTATGCTTTTTAATCATATATTATGTAACTTGATTTTATCACGTTTGCATTGCGTGTGTAACTCATTTCACGGCAGTGATAGACCGCAATGTAGATATTTTCTGCTCATTGTAGAAAATTTCCACTGTATTCCAAGTTTCTTTTACTTTTGACTCTTTTACGTGACTAGTTAAGAGAGTGTGTGTGTAGGTGTTTAAATCAAACATGACCCAGTTAGCGTCACAAAGAAGGTTTTGATGTCTTAATGACTTACTGGGCGAAGCCCACAGAAGATGACCTGATTTTACTCATAAATATTGTTTCTCAGGGAGGGCTGATGCCCAGTCCTCCCCTTTTCTCAACAGCATAGCTTTCTTGTGTAATTCATAGAGCTACAAAATAAATCCACAAGAAGACATAAAAAAAATCAGCTGTCACCAACAAACAAAGTAGTCAATGTTGCATGTGATGTTGCATATTCTGTGCATGAATGTGTGCTATCTGGGATTTTACACACAAGCAACAATTGACAGATGACAGAGTGTGTTACCTGGCAGATCGGACAAACTTAAAAACTTGTTGACTGAGCATGAGCTCAGCAGTCACATATAATGACTCATTCTGAGTCTTTTAGAAGGGAAGCAAATGAATAACACTAGACCGAACAATATGGTGGGTTCTTAACGAAATAAAAAGCAACATTTCATGTTCTTAGTCAGTTAACACATTTTTTATGATGCTGATACACATTTTAAACCTACTTACCACTCGATGCACTTCCATATATCAAACCATTACTTAACCAGGAACATCATTTAGAACAGATTCTTACTCATGTTGTTGGACTGCCCGTTTTTTATAATGAGACTGTGTTTCTGTGCTTAAAATGCTGAAATGTTTTTGGGGAAGTTGAGCAGATATTGGTGCATTAAACATCCCAGAATGTGAGTTTACTTCTTTTTCATTTATAGAGGCAATCTGGAATGTGACACATAAACATGATGTTGTGTTTTTAACCATTATGTGAAACATGACACAGGCTCACACACACTACTTTCCCATTACATTTTTACACTGTTTCACAGACCCAACAAGAGAGTCCTTCAAATTCACAGAGTGTGTGTGTATTCGCGTGTGTCAGTGGTGGTGTAGTGGGAAATACAAAGTGTATGTGAGAGAAAAAAAGAGAGCTGAAGAGCTGAGCAGAGGACAGACAAGTTGTAGCTGGAGACATATTTATGTAGTCCTCAAATGCCTCTCAGCTATGCCACATATTCTTTATCTTACTGCATTTCACACAGTTGCTTCTTTATAAAACTTAAGTTGTGCAAATACTGTTCCCAAAAGATGTGAGGTTTAACAAATTGCCAGCAAAAGACTAGCACTGCAAAGTGCAATACCAAACATAACTGCTTATTTTCAAAAAATATATATTATCATTGTCCCACGTAAATAAGAGGAAGAAGTGCCATAATGTGTAAACCATAAACCTTTTTTTGACATAGTGCAAAAAGGTGTTTTCAATTGACCAAAAAAGGGAAATAGGACCAAAACAAAACCTGAAAAAAGTAGGGAGACAAGCTTTTTGTGCAACTTGTGAAAAGTGAAATGGACAGCATTGTGATCCTTTGTGTCAGTTCTTGCAGAATAGTACAATTATATCTGAGAAACATCTGTAAAACTCCTCACTTCCCTGCTTCTGATGTCTCCCTCTTTCTCTGTGTTGTTCCTGCAGTTCAGCCAGGAACATACTTTTCCTTTTAAAGAAACAGGAGGGACCCAGTGTTAGTGAGCAAGCACAGGGTGAGATACTGCTACGGCATACGGTTAGAAAGGTAGGGCCAGTAACAGCGAATAGGACTTACAGATATAAGGAGTTTTATCAGCTAAGCCTGGCATGTAGTCACACAGGACCGAGTGATGAAAGACAGTGGAACAACGTCAAAGACACAAACGTAAAAGATGTCAGGGAAAAGGTACAAATGTTCATGCTGTTACTTGAATAGCGTGAGAGTTACGATGAATCCTGAGGTCAAATATATGACTTTAATAATTTAATAAGTCTACCTTTCGGTACTAGGGTGGTACTTTTTTTATGTGCTCATACAACTTTGTTTCTTCTAGGCAGATGGCATGGCATAACAAAGTAATAATAATTGTGGTATTTTTTTTTTCCTAGGGCTCATCTTTACTCTTATGGGTGCCATGAGCACAGTTCTTCAATCTGCCAAGACTTAATGAGTTCATCTTAAAGTTCATTACATGAAACTTTAAGACTCTTTCTTTACCCCTTAAGCTTCACAGCAGCGTGCTTTGTTAAGAACAAAAGGATCATTTAGTTTATAACATATATCCATCATTTAAATTCAGTTCAGTGAAACTTTTTTTTGCATTAAATTATAATGACAAGGCATTTATTCAAAGCCTGTACATGTATACAGTATGTTAAAGTAATAATGCAAAGTGCAGCATATACAGTGGCATAAAACAAATTAGCTTGACTTGCATTAGTGTGCTTTATGAAAACATAAAAAAGGAACTACATGACACATATGCTCATGTGTTTTTCTGCAAGAGAGAAGTAACATGAGAGAGGAACTGGAGAAAGGTCATCTCAAATACTTTCTGCTTACAGCTTTACCGGTGGATTGGTTGTTTTGTGTTTTTCTCCCCTTTTCTTCAGGTCTCTTTCTTTTTCTCTCTTTTTAGAAAAGAGCTTTTTTTTTTATCCTCCTGAGATCTAAGTATAAAAGTTATAATTTCCTTGAGTTTTTAGGGATGTTTTTCATTAACTTTCGGGCAGTTTATAAACTTTTTGGGGCAGTTTCACCACTAAGCCTGGCTCATTTCCTGGCAGTTGCTTCAGCGTGCTATTCAGAACATTTTGTTTCATTTTCCTACGTGGCTTCCCGTCTATCCCGCCCCCCTCATTCTTTGGCCTCACTTAAGCCTGGCCCTGTTTCCGTGTGAGGAGGAAGAGTGCTGATCCCTTGGAAAAGTGGGAAGGGAAATGGAGGCGAGTGAAGTTTTAGGGGAAACAGCAGAATTCCAGAGAATTTAATAAGTGCTTCAATGAGCAGTGCATGCTCCTGCCAAAACAGGCAAAGGAAAGAATGAATTAAAAAGGGGGGGAAGGTATAAACTATCTTTTTTTTTTTTTTTGTTTCTGTTAAATACAACCCAGCTGTAATGTTCAACATTTTCCAAAACTAAAAGATGTGACAGGTGAGTTAATCAATAATCAGCTCAATGACTTCCATGGTAAAGCTTTTACTTCATACTCACTCATTGTCCTCTGCTGTTTCTGGACTGAAAAACAAACAAGCTCACTTGGGAAAGCATTTTCTAACTAGTTACAATAGTTCTGCACAAAGGTTAATGTATGACTTTTCACTGGAATCTCGCAGCTATTATCAGACATTTTTCACCACTTTCTCTGCAACAGTTTTGCTCATTTTGTTTTCTTTGCAGGATAAGAAGTATGTTTTGTTGTCAGCAGCACTTAGACATAGAATGGCCTTATAAACAACCCAAATTAAGCAGTCCCTGAATAAATGGAGAATAAATAAAAACCCCAAAACCATCTGTTGAGTATTTGCAGCTAAACTTGGTTGCGTGAATAGTGAACACATGGAGCTCGGCTTCGTCCAAGATGAATCCTGGATGGCAGCCACAGTCCAGTCGGAAAACACCGTTGCACTGAGTCATAACATATCAAATATCTCCTAACAACACACACTGGTGACCTTGAGCTAAGAGTATCCTGCATATACACACAAATGGGTTAGGTCACTAACTTGCTGATTAAGCACTTACTATATCAGTGTTCTGAGGCAGTATTTCTAATGAAAAACAGCCAGCTTTACTGTTAGCATGTATGTTTTATGTGTCATTGAACTTGATTGAGACACACATTACATTGAAACAGTTAGATTAGCTCTGTCGTCAGTCCCAGAGATCAATAACTCTGGCAAACAAAAGTCAAGAATGTAACTTCAGAGCTCAGAAAAATGAGTTAATAAATTTCCCCTTTTAAATTAGATTACAAACTTGACAATTTAATGTGCAATATGTCATATAAGCGTTGCATTGCCAGTATAGTGTTATTTTAGCGTCCCTACTGCTGTAATCTGTAGAAACACACAATTTCTCATGCTGAATAGGGTCTCAAACTGCATGTCCCATGTGCCCCCAGTTTTTTCCAGAGGCCTGTGATAAGGATCAGGATGTGGGCTCATTTCAGGGTTAACTCTGGGTTTTCTTACCATATTACAGTAACTTAGGGCGAACAAGTTACATTCAAGAGAAGAGATCAACAGACAGAAAATCACCCTCTAGGCCAGATTTACACTTCTGCAGGGACTCTTTGCAGAGCCTATGATGTAGCCTGTGTGAATGGTCAATGTTGTTGCCGGCATTTACGTTTGTGCTGGTCCATTATGTCTTAATTATTGTGTGGTCGTGTTGTGCAGCTGGCACTGCGTTTCATATGTGGTGAATAGAAACAGGCGAGCAAATATGGAGACTTCTTTCCTTCCTGGGTCCTCACTCCTTGGTGTGGTCGGTTATTTTCATTGACAAACACATTTGCCCCTCAAGTATTTTTACTTATTGTACATACCCTCTTGTCCATTCTGATAGTTGCTGACTGAGTCCTTATACTCATGATACATTGAAAAATTATCAATGAAAAAGTAGTACAAATGCACAGGAGGAAAAGTCGGGGCTGAACAGGTCAGTCACAGTTCCTGTGTGGATCCATCATAGGTAGGTTACGCTGTAATGTTTCAGAGGGGTTTGCAGATAAGAAGTAGATAGTATAAATCCCCAGTAATTAATTTGGTGAAAGAAATGCCATTCCTGGAAGATCCATTGGACCATAAAAGTGTCTAAAGTCTTTATCACTCTCTGATGACCCTAATAAAATACATTGTCTTGTTCCTTGATTTTTCTTTCTTTTAACTTCAAGTATTTTTGAAACACTTGCTGCTGTGTAAGCATTAATATAGGATCCTAAAACAGGACACTTATTTGTACTTGGTGACCTGTGAGATTTTTATGTAAGCTTAGCCTTTGTTTGAATTTTGGTTTTTATTTACTTTGCAATATATTACAATAAAGTTTTTTTTCTGTTTGTTTTTAACACCACTGGGACTGCAGCTGAAATAATGAAGCTAACATTATCCCACACACATCCAAACATGATGGAGTACTCAGTTGTAATAGCTCAGCCTCTCCCATGTCTTAATGACAAAGCTGTGATACTGACTCTGTTAAGTTACACAGCTGGCATTTTTACCAACTTTCCTTCCTGGCTTCAAATTACTTTATTAATATTTTTAGTCTTACTGACTTTAGAGCCTAAAGTATATGTGCATTCATACAGCACTTTAAATGCTATACTATTGTTTCATGAAAATATGAAAGGGGTAGTTAGACTGGGAAACAGCAGCCAGACTAATCAAGCTGACAACTGTGTTTGTGTGGCCAACTAGCCCAATCAGGGTAAATGAAGCAGGATAACAGAAAGATATCTTGGGTGTGTTGCTTAGCAGTCCAGGCCATAAAACTAGGACAAGATATCAGTGCTTGTCAGATTTCCCTTGCTGCTAACACCACCTGATTACAGGAATCCTGTTTTATTCACTAATGACAATGACACAACATGAACTCTGACCAGAAGTAGTAAATCGCAACTGGAATCTCAGCCATGGTGTCCCATTTCCTGTTAAATCTCAGCACGGTTCTTGTTCACACAAACACCGGAAACCACATCACACATTAACAACAAACAAAATCCAAAAATAAAATAGTTTAAATACCCATAACAACACTTTTAGATTAAACTCTATCAACTGCCTCCTTGGGTTTCTAGAATTTGTCACTTTAAGGTTACTTTTTTCATTTCTTTATAATAGCTGTGAGCTAAACAAGCTTGTGGGACTTAAGGCAACAGGATTTTGTTCAGATGAGTTGGAGTCAGACTCAAAAAACAGAGTGAGACTGAAGTCAAGCCTAAATAAAATGAATAAATAAAAATATGCGTGCACAGCAGAGAAATTGAAGCATATATTGCACTCAAAGGTTTTTTTCTAGAAGTAGCTAACATTGTCAGATTACTTGGGCTACCTAAAAAAACAAAACAAACTGGATGCTAAATAACAGGTGATTAAATCAGAGCATTAGTATGGGTACACAAAAAAGTACATGTTGTTCAAGAGACCCAAAGCATTCCAAACAACTATAGTATGACTACCCATATTGCAACATAACTCAGATCTTTTTCGTCTTGCACAAGTAGTTAAATGTCACGAGATACTCCCCTTTTTTCTCGTTTTACTTGCCAACTTGACAGGAACAGCAAGGAACTCATCACAAAATCTCCGGTTCTTCCACATGACTGGTCTTGCAAAAGTCAATTAGGCGTTTTTTTTAACTCTTTGCTGTGTGCTCATAATAAAACAAAAGTTTAAATGGGCCTTCAGATAAGATTAAATCAGTTCCACAGCAAAACTGGATTCTCAATCACTCGCATTCAGTTTGAAGGATTGAGACATAAAGCTGGTTTTTCTTTTTTGCAAAGTGACTATTCGTGAGGGGAAAAACTTCACACCAAGAAAGAAATGTGTTTGAAATGTGCATGAGAAATGTATAACTCAGTGGAGAAAACAGACCAGAAGCCTCCACAATACATGCACACACACACACACACACACACACACACACACACACACACACACACACACACACACACACACATACTAAGGCACACATCATCCAGATTTCACTCTTTTACAAGAAACCACAAGCTCTTACTGCCCAAAGGCAACAGAAGGCCAATAAATAACTTCTAAGTTCTAGCTGAAAACAAAAATAAAGTTTGGTTGCATTCGCAATTCTATGATGTCAAGAATATAAACTCTGTAAATAATCATATGTAAAGAAAGCTACTTTTGGCTCCCCATTTATTCAGAAGTGTTCCCCCACATCAGGTAACTCTATGTATTTGTTTTGACAGATTTCTTTTTCTTTTCTTCTTTTGTTTTTTTACACTGAATGTCCTTCCAGACAACCCCCGAGAGATTTGTGTCTCCTCCCAAAACAAACTGGAATTCTTTTTCTCGTTAGGCAATGTCATGACCTGTGAGTTTGTTACTTTCCTAGCCTTTCCCCATGCCCTTCAGTGTCACGTTTCAGCATGTTAGTCTGTGATAGGTGGTTGTCTTCTATGTCTTTTGTCTAGTTTCTGCATTGTTGTCTTTATTCTTTTCAGGTGTGTCTTGCCATTCAGGTGTTTCCTATTCTCATGATTACCCTTTAGTGTTTCTATGTGTATAAATAGTCCTGTCCTTGTGTTGTATTCTGTTATGCATATTTGGATTGTTTGACCCCTCTTCTTCTAATGATTGTTTATTCATTGTTTGCCCTGCCTGCCTCTTGAGTGTGTCCTAATTGGGTACTAATTCTACTCTCACTGACAATATGCTCCGACTACGAATAGGCCTAGCAGACACAGCCATCTTATCCAGGGAGCTAGGGAAAGAGGTGACCAGGTATTTTAGACTCTATCAATGGACCTTTTGTCCATGATGGGTGTATTGGACAAACATCTACAACTCTTCCAGTCTCAGGTGTAAAGAAAATTACAAACATTTGACCGAGAGTCTGCCTACCCCCCTGACGCCATATGTTCACAAGTTCGATCACTCCTTACTTTGTCCTTTCCAGCTTCCTGTTTGACTGACATGTTCTCAGGTGGTAAGGAGCCAGTTTTTCTCTGTTCCTCCACTGTCAACCTCAAAGAGGAAGCATAGCACTTGGTTATGCTGTTTACCACCACCTGGCATGTGATCACGCCATTTTTTGTGACACCCAGGCCTCTCTATACAATGGTCCACCCAAGGCCTTCTCACAGACTGCCCCACCCAGGGATTCCCCGTAGGCTGACCTGGTGCTGACTATAGCTCAGCGACCAAAGTAGGCAAGTCCTGCACAGTCCCGGCTGCCTGACCCTGTTAACTTTAAGTATCCTGAGTCAGAGTTGGTGTTGCCCAAGCAAATTTTGTGACAGGTGACCTTTGTGCGCCACTACTCAAGGAGCCACTGAAAATAATCAGAATCAATCAATAATAAACAACTAAAACCTGCTTGTTGATAGGACTGATTTTACATCTATAGTTAGCCCCATAAGCTTTGGGACAATTAAATATTTATTTGCAGTTTTACTTCTTCACTGAACAACAACATCATTTTAAATCAACAAAAAACAATCAAGATGTAAAGTCCAGACTTTTAGCTTTAATTCAATGGCTTTAACATAAGCCTATTATTTAATGAGCAATTAAGTAGATAAAAAAGCTGGGAAGTTTTGAACTTGTTGTCGGAATAATTTTTGCAAGAATTATCAGTATTAGGTACAAAGAGAAGGAGGCCATCATTAGGATGAAAAACCAAAACCTAATGTTATGGACTTAATGCTACAATGATGGTGGTTTGATCTGATTTAGTTTGGTTTATGTTTTATTACTTTTTTTTTCTTTTCTTTTTTTTGTCAGGTGTAGAGATATTACTGTATAGGCCTGTCTTATTCCTGAACAATGTTGTAGTTCACAACACAGTTTTCACTTTTTTACATTAACACAAAAAATAGACGCCTTTAAAGGAACCTTTTGGTACAGTCGGACTTGTTGCATGTTATGTTGTTTATCTGCATTACACCTTAACCTACCATTGAAAAACAATCTGCAGAAGCAGGTTTGACCAGTCCAGCCTCATGCTGATCTGTGTCACATGATAAACCTTTACCTTGTTTACATCTTATGTCCCTTTTGTCTATTTTTCCATCTAACTAAAGTCTAAGTATAAAACTTTGTTTTGTCTTGAAAGATATAATTTCATAGCTCTGTATTTGTTCACCTGTGCAGTTTTAATAATGGAATTTAATAATGTGAAACTGGGATTTGTATTATTATAGGTTATTTGTATAGAACATAACAAATTTAGTAGACGAATTGTCATGAAAACAAGATAACACACAAACAATTATATTGCCATTAATTAATAAAATAACAAACAGAATTCATATTTTTATATCCAAATTGAACAGGCACACTGTAATTTCAGAAATCAGTAATTAATTAAGCATAACATGCAACCACTAAAACAATTTTTTCTGTTCAGGATTGCAAGTGAATAACTGTAACTTGGCATCTTAATCAAAAAATAATGTGGTCTACTAGTTTTCTGCTTTTTTGTAAAAAAAACTAAATTTGAAAACTAATGGATAAAAATTATAATTATCTTTTAGCAAAAACATTTGATTAAAGATTTTGGATATAGTGGTGGATTAGCCATTACAGAAACATGAAAAAAAAAGATTTTGATAATTATCAGTACTGTTAATTTAGGGGAAAGGTACCATAAACGTTACATTTGTAACAAGCTGTTCATTTTCTGTATGATAAATCTTCATATAGCTGCATAAATTGATTTAGTGTAAATTAGTTTTGACACCGACTTTTGAAATCTTTTGTAGAAAAAGATTATTCACACCAGTCTCCAGCTCAGACGTAGTAAAAAAGAAACTGAAGCTAAAAGCACTGGAACATGATTGAAAATAGTTTCAATAATTGAGAAAGAAAAACACGGCAGAAAGTCTAACAAATGACAGTCTGTTTGTTGTCTCACACGGATGACACATACGCAAATCATTGTGATGAGTCATCATCTATTTTGACCCCCAGATTACTGGTAATTACTTGTAGCATATACGGCAGCATATGAACCGAACAGACACATACGCCTGCAGTTGTTACAAAATGTGGGGATTTTGAACAGATGGCTTTAGTCATCCTCAGAGTAGTACCTAACTTACCTAAATTTAATGTACTGTGTTTGTTTAATGTGAAGTATGGTTCCTAAATTTACAAGTGTTTCATATTAGATTCACAAGTTTCTGAGACCCTTACTTAATCAGTAAGACTTTATTTTTCTCTCAAAAAAAAACTAATAAAATAACACAATAGATTTTTTTTTAATGAATTGCAAAACTCAAACTAAATACATTAAATTAAAAGTCATACATGCTTTTTTTTTCTTTTCTTTTTTTTTTTTACAAACAATTGAGTTTCAGAAGATTTCATGGTTTAGGCTTTACTTGTTACTTGCTTTGTTATATTCACAGTTTAAGTCATACACTGGTACAGTACGACATCACTGTGGAATTTAACACTTTGTTGTTTGTAGAAATGTATTATTAACAGTCACCTGTGAAGCATAATGAATGAATAAATAAATAAATAAGACTAAAAAAGAAAAACACTAACAAAAGGACCCTATAGAATTATCTGGCAAAACCAATTATGTTTGGCACATCAGTCAATTCAGATCATGATTCTGATTGTAAAGCTGCCAGACAAGACTGTCTTTTAAAAAAATACAAACAAACAAGAAAAAAACAAAACAAAATCACACACAAAGAAACCTCGCCTCACTAAGGGTACAAGAACCGTAAAGCAGCACCAAAACAAGCACAAACACCACAGTTGTTTGAATCCATAAATCTCAAACTCTAACAAAAAGTAGCACTTACATTTTGAAAGATGTAAAACATATTGGCAGATGACTCATGAGTGATGACGTCACACGCTACAGTCAACATTTACTACATTACTGGTCTGCCGTGTCAAACTGCATGCCTTCACACATAATTCCAGGTAACGACCTCACACTTTTGCTTTATGGGAACATTTCTGCATGTGGCCTTCAGCTATATTCTCATTCACTGAGACTCCCTAAACTGAAAATTTTGTATCCATTACACGTTGTCTCTGTGGCACTGCTAAGTGACACTAAGCCCAAACCCAGAGTAAAGATTATGAGGGAATCTCTGGAAAATTTTGTCATCCATAAGAGCTCCATAGAATTGCCTGGGTTTTTTATCCATTTAATATTTATTGTTCTTAATTTTTTTTTTTTGCAATCTCTCTTGATATAGGGTATCACTTTGGTAAAAATCTGGTTCTTTAGTGCATTTAGCACTTGTTTTTTTCTGACCTTTGGCAAATAAATAATTATAAATGGTTAATTAAATAAATATGAAGATAATCCCATGAAAAACATGAACAGTTTCATTAAATTTGAGAGAGAGAGAGATGTATATATATACTTTTTTAATGTAGCATATTTAGCATATTGAAAACAACCTCAGTACAAGCTATGCAAAATACAAAATACACATTATACATAAAAGTCAACAATAAATATACACTAAAGTACACAATTAAGTTATTAAAAATGAATGTCAATTAAAAAAAACAATAATAGAAGTCAATACACCTGCGTTTGCACAATGAAAGCAAAAAATAAAACCTGCTAGGACTAGAATCGAAAGCAGGCGATACTAAACAGGTTTTCGCAGTGTGACTAAGTGATTGGGAAACTCTTATGTTAAAAGTTGTTGTTCATTGTTTACAGTGTTCTGGAGATTTTAAATGATTTTCATGCACCACGCTGTTTACCTCCTCAGCTCTAAATCAGCATCTATAGTCTGACATTAGTCAGGACCTTTTGTTCTTTCAGTTCTTATAAAGACCACTTTTGTTAAGTCAAATGATCCTCATTTTAACACGTCTTTGCATATTCTCAGTACACTGTGGTACTGTGTGGTCAGTGCACTTCCGGTGCACCCCACACAGAAGAATCCATAATTGTTACATAGATAAAGATGGAAAAACAGTGCGTCTGGGATTCATTTGGGGAGACAGGTACTTTCCCTCATCATAATGTCAGCAGCTAAAATCCCTTCCTCCCTCCCTTCTAATGCTCCTATTTCTCCTCTTCGTTCGCAATTCCCTCCGTGGCCTTTCACCGTGATGAATCAGCTATTAAATTTAGAATCAGGAGCAGCTTGGCTTCATCATATTTCTGTGTCAGCCATATTAGCTTTGCAAACCTGCTCCACAGCTGTCGCTAAGTAACTGCTGAACCTGTGCCCATTTAGGCGTGCAATGTTTGGCATGTCACCATAGCAATGTTATGGAGGGCATGATTAAATATTTGCAAAGTATCTCTTATTAGAGAGACAAGCTGGCCAGAGCGTATTTATCGGTGGCTTTACTTACAACTTGACCTAAGACAGAGGGACAGAGGAAATGAAAGGCTAAAGAGATAAAGCCGGAGAAGCTTCTATGCAAATAAGTACACAGAGGCAGTATGGAAACCATAGCAGGTTGGGTGTTCCCATATATGTTGACCTCACCTGCCAGTCATCTTGAACCACATGATGATGACTTGGCAGTTCACAGCCATCCGTGGTGAGTCAAACACCTAAAAAGTTCCCTCCAGTTTCCCTCCTCTATGTTGTTTCTTGAATAATGAACCTTGAGGAATAAAATACAGCATGTTTGGGTGTATTTACTATTCTTTTTTTTTCTTTTTTTTGTGTATTTACTATTCTAGTATATTTTTGCCAGCTAGAGATATTTTCAAGATTGAAAATTTTCTCACCAGCTCTGTAATTAGGCTATAAATTATCACCCACTAAGCTGCAGGGATAACATTATCTAAAATTCCCCCAGGAGACTTTCTATATATCTTTAAAGAGTGATCTATTTTGCAAAGGCGGGTTAATGTAAAAGCCAATCGTATAGGGGATGGTTAAAAGGGTAAACACAGGCCTGTTTTAGTTAATGACCCATCTGTACATCTAAGTGACCGGCAAAGCTAAAGAATTAAGAGCTGATGTGGGTACAGAACTGCATAAAATTCATACTGCAGCACATTCCTTTCATAAGGCAACAAATAAAAAGATAAAAATCATATTGTAAAGATTTTCCATTTCATAATAAATTTATATTAGGGGATACGGGAATAATACAAATATGCATATTTGCATTGCATGGTGGATTTTCTCCCCACATATATTGAATGTTTGCTTTCAAGTCTGGGCTTTTTACCTGTGGAAAATGACCTACTGGCATTACTCGATGTTTAAATAAACCTCATGAGCACTCAAAATCTCATTGGTACTTAACTTATTTTTCTGTGGATTAGTCCCAATCTTACAAAGTATTGTCTTCATTTCTCATATTACAATTTTCCCACAGTTTCCTGCCTCATAGGGACAATTTCCTTTGAATTAAATGTGCGATCATGTTCTAACATGTTACAAGACCTCAAGTCTGCTGGTGTGTCACTAAAATCATCCTAGTGGAAAACTTGGCATTGGGCACAGACTCTCTTAGTCACCAAGGAAAGAAAAAACACAACAAGAACCTGGAAAGCACCATCAGCATTTTTTCTGAATATAACTCTACGTGACACTCCCTGTTAAAGAGAAAATCTATGCAACCGGGAAGACTTTCATTAGAAACCAGTAGAGTAAGGTAACCCACACTTAGACATACAAACAAAGGAAAGATATACATATACAAGATGTCAGTGCTGGTATTTTGCATCCCTCATGTCTGTGCCCGCTTACTTGCCTGCTGACGAACTAAATTTTTCAGCAAAGATGGGAACAATTGTTGCATGCCCTCTTGACAGACTTTTTTGTATCAAATGCAGCGGGGTTATTTATATGTAGCTGCAGTTATTAATAGCTGAACATGAGAGGCTCGTTTGGCTTGAGTTGCACTGTTAGTGTCGGCGTGCAGGTGAGGCCTGTGAGTTGTGTACATGATATAGATTGCGATTCTCACCAAACCCTCTTGCACATTTATACAACATGGTACCCAAGAATGATTTAAAACCAAAATAAAAGCAACTCATCTCAGTAACTTAAAAAACTCAAACATTATGCATTTAACAGTGAGAAAACTTAGGCTCAAAAACACATACAGAGAGCTGTTGTGAGGGAGTACACTTAAGAAAGTACAGTGAGAGCAAGAAGAGCATCCAAGTGTTCTGGCGGTAACTTGTAACGAAACTCTATGGTTGGCTATGGCTCAGTGTTTCTTGAAACAGAAGTGGGAACTTTAATCACGCTCTTAATTTACTAGCAATGTACTTCTGTATTTTCATTTTCTGCTTTGGTTTAATTTACTAGACTTATGTTGTATGTGAAGATATCTTTTGCAAGGTTAATCCAGTCTTACCCTTTATGCATTAATAATTCCCCTGTTTAAGCAAAACTCTTTAATTTCAGTTGGGAGCTACGTTTGATTTGGAGTGAAGGATTTGCTTAGTCTGTTAATTTTACCAAAGTGTTTGAATACTTTTGATTTACAATGCAAAGTTGTTGGGCTTTTTTTAAAAATCCTTGTGGCTCTTCTCACGGCACCCACCTTCTGTTTACTGTGACTTTTCTACTGTTTCACAACTATGATCAGAATATATTTGCCATCATTTACTAGTCTAAATATGACTCATGTGACTTGATGACGCAGCAGTAGCGACAAAAAAAATCTGGTGTTTCATTTGGCTGATAACAGCGTAGCAGTTTCGCAGAAAAATAAGAAGCTATTAGATTTACTGACATGTGTGAAATGATGTACAAGTGCGTCTAAAAAAAACCCAAAAACGAGCATTAGAGATGCACGTGATAGTGTGTTCACTTATGCACTCAGTGCTTAACTGGGGCGGCTTTATTAAAAATTACCAATGTGTTGAAGCTTGTAGCAGTGCTGAGCTGTAACTAAAGCCCAGGTTGCTTTGACAGTGGCCTCCAGCTCTTGTTAATTTTTTTTTATTTTGAGGTGGATTTGGAGGGTGAGGGAGTCTCATCTTCTGCCTTATGATAGCCCACTATGGGGGATTTCTAAGATATCAGGAACGTGACAGCTCTTGTGGTGGCTCCACTTCCTGTGAAGCTCTCCAAAGTTCTTGAGTTGACTTTTCTTGATAATCTTCTGTATGCAATCATCCCTGTTGCTTGTGCACCTTTTCCTATCATACTCTTCCCTTCAAGTCAAATTTCCATCAACAGCTTTTGATACTACGCTCCGTGAACAGGCAGCCATTTCACCAATAACCCTCTGTAGATTACTCTCCTTGTAGACAGTGTTAGTGGTCATCGTCTGTTAACGGTCTTCACCATGGCTGTGGTTGAATTGACTCAACTAGACCAAGAGACATGTGATATTTATATTTTATCACAGTCTTAATCAGCAAAATGCAAATAAAAAAGGGCTTGAAATCTTCTGCTTCATGTGTCAGGGTACAGACTATATGAACATTTATTGTTCACACTTGACACTGTGTGAAACCGATCCATGCAATGTGTGAATCACAGAGTGTTTCTACAGTCGTACTATACAAAAAAAAAAATCACCCCAGAATATTATAAACAAGTTAAGTGTTAATGTAACATGTTTTTAATGCCTGTGAGAAAGACAGAAAAACATAGCTAACGCAATGCTCACTGTGGAAAGAAAAAATGGTTAAACACTAATAACAATATGCTTCTGGTAATTACTTTTGTTTTGTTTGTGAAGTTTATGTGTCAGCTTCATTTCCACTGTGGGCCATCCAAAGTGGGGTATGTGTGCAAACCTTGCATTAAAACAGCTTTAAAAACGTGTGGCTACACATGACGTGAAGGAGTTATTCACCACATTCTACTACCAATAAGAGACCACTATTGGTTTCTTTCATCTGTAATCAATGCTTCTATTGTCTGTGTTCTGGTAATGGTTAGACTCTGCTGGAGCTCTGGTGCACAGCAGAAACCAGACCACAGATGGGGAAATGTCTGCATGTATTCTGGTAAACAAGAAAGCACAGTGATGTATATGTAACGTAATGTGAGCAAAAGATATAGTGTAGAGGCGACACGGGATTTGATCAGAGATGATTGATGGCACTTCCAGAAAGCTGGGCATTAGTCATATATGAGTATATGGCTGCATATGTTTATTACTATCTATTAACTACTACAGACTATAGAACAGATGTGCCTGTACTTTGAGATGAAAGGAGTCAGTGTATTCATCTTAAATAAACAGCCTTCCTTGCCACTTTACATTGAGCGCTTTGGGTTTTAAAAAGTATCACAGAGTTTGTGCGGTTAAAAATCATTCACACTAATTGGTACAGAATAAGAGCAAAAACAGCAAAACAAGTGTGCGCCGTTCTAGGTTTGGAGTGGGTATGAGAGCTATGTAAATAGGCCCCCTTGCCTACGAAACTGACACATTTCACGCAACTAGTTAAAAATACACTGTTTTCTTTCTTCTCTTCCTCTCTCTCTCTCTTCTACCGTTTAAGTCCCGCCCATCTCTTAGCTCATATGAAACTTGAGGCAGCAGCAGCGTCATCCCGGAAGGGGGAATGGAAACTCCTCCCAGTATAGGAGGGGCTTTTAAATAGACTTAAAAGGAGAGGCTCGACCATTAACTTTTAAGACTGGACATATATCCAACAGTCAACTGGAGTTCAGACCCGAGTCCTTAACTTGTTGCCAAAAGGATGTCCGAAATGCTCGACGATATCTTAACAAAGGTGAGTCAAACTACTTCAGTGTTTTGTTTTTGTTTTGAAAAACCCTTTTTCTAGTTGGTGGGTGGCGTGGCTTAGGCGCTCTGACTGTAACACTTTGAAAAGGTGTTTTGATGCGAACACCTTTTGAAATGACAGAGGGTCTCCTCACTTTGTGATTTAAGACATAATGAGGTGACTAAGACGGTCAGCTGCTCAGTTGGTTGTGTGCCCTAGTTTAATCTTCCTGTATCAGTAAACTAATGGAAAATCACAAACTATGATTTTATTCATTTATATTATTTCAGTTAATCTCAATTTAATTTGGCTACATTATTGTTATTGTTGTTGTTATTATTTGTTTGGCATTTATGTAACCCAATATCCTAAATAAAGCTTTATAGAAAGACTTTGAAAATGTTCAGCATTTCATTAATATTAGACATATATTGTTTTGGATTCTAACAGTCTCCTCTGTCTGTTACAGAACTTGATCAACCTGGCCTTGAACGAAGTCTCAGGGCAGAGCCATCGGTCTGCCCCCTTTTTCACCCCTTCCCCTCCTGGCTCTCTGAGCCTCAACATGAGCACTGAGCATGTTAATAATGACGACACTGGCAGCTCTCTCTGGCCAACCATCTGGGGCCCGGCCCCTGTCTCCACAAAGAAACAGCTACCTTTCCGTCCCGATCGCTCCATGAGTCTAACTGAATCCAGCAGCAGCCTTCTCTCTTCGTTTGGACAGCTGAAGAACTCAGAGCTGTTTCCCTCAGGCCCTACTGCTACTACTGTGCCTCCCCCACCAGGCTTCCCTCCCTCATCTACTGTTTCTGCCCAGACCCCACCAATGGTGTCCTCTAACCGTTACAAAACTGAGCTGTGCCGTGGCTTCCAGGAGACTGGCAGCTGCAAGTATGGCAGCAAATGCCAGTTTGCCCATGGTGAGGCAGAACTAAGAGGACTGTACCGCCACCCCAAATACAAGACAGAGCCCTGCAGAACCTTCTATAACTTTGGCTACTGCCCCTATGGTTCACGCTGCCACTTCATCCATGAGGAGAAAATCAGCGATGGTCCGTTACTGTCTGCCAAATTCCAGCGGCAGCAAACTACCACAACACCCAGTGTTCACAATCCACGGCACCAGCTCCGCCAGAGTGTCAGCTTCGCTGGGTTTCTGGGCTCTTCTCGCAGCTCCTCCCCTCCATCATTCGCCTCGGTCTTCGGTGATCCTAACCAGGGTTTCAGCCGTGCTCCCTCTGTTTCTCCACCTCCTGCTGACCTTCTCTCCCCAGTGTTTGACTCTGTGCAGCGTGAGGCAGCAGCATTCCCGTTTGGCAGCCAGCAAACCCGTATGAGCGCTGGAGACATCCATAACATTCCTCTCATCTTGGAGCCACAGGTCTCACGTTGCGTGTGTGGTCATGGAAATAATTTCAGTAGCAACAACAGCAGTGTCTTCACCAACGTGAAGGACGGGCAGCACCAGGACAGCAGTATGCTGTTTCCAGCTGCTGGAACATTCGTAAAGCCTTCACTGCAGCGTTTCTCCTCTGAGGACTCCCTGGAGGAGTCCTACAGCAGCAGCAGTTCCAGTGGAACCGAGTCTCCGACCTTTGATGGCTCAGCCACCAAGAGGCTCACTGTGTTTGAACGCCTATCCCTGTCTGACTAAATGGATCCAAAGGGAAATAACAAAAGATAAATGACTTTCTTTTTAACTTTTCTGTCTATCTGGACTTTCATCAGCACCAGAACTGTTCAGAACAAGTCGACAATAACACTTAAAGTTCTTAATTTATGTGTGTAAAGTTGAGCTCATCTTAGACTAACTACACATACTGAGATGATTTAAGTACCCAAATGTTATCAATCTATTTTTATACATAACATGTAGCTTATAAGACCTATATATGCGGTCTTCCGTCAAAATTAACTCATCTGCAGGTCTTGACATTACCGGTGAATGTTGGTAGTGATCAAAATAGCTTTGGTGATAATCAGTGATTCCTGTGCCTTGAATATTTTCCCTACCTAATAGGCTATTTATGCTCTGTGCCACAAACAGTATGTTTGATTCAGTAGCCTTTATCAGTGAGACCTGACATGTGTCTGTGATATGCACTTTACAGCTAATTCTAAAGGGAGAACCTGTCAAATCTCTCAGTAGCATTCAACCAAAGCTTCGTTCTTCACTCTGTCTGTGTGTGGACGTGTGTGCGCGTGTGGGCCTTGTACAGAATATGCATGTGAGAGTGTATGTGTGTGTCTGTCGTTTTGTAGACGTGGAAGCAAATACAACTTGCAGAATGCACAAAGATCAAAGTGCTCTAATACAAATAAGGTATGTCAGTGAATTCAAATCTGAATATATACACTTAATAACATTTGATTCTGTAAAACATTCTGTAATATTTGCTACTTTGTAAATTGCACACTATCTTTTATTTCCCCCCTTGTGTTTGACAGCCTGGTTCAGGGAACACCGCAGTATTCCTTTTGGGTATTGGTTACCTTGTGTTGTTTAACTTAAACTGATATATTTATTATGATATTTATTTGCATTTAGAGAAAATTGTATTTTGTACTTTATTTATGGAAAAAAAACTTCACTGTTTGTGAAATGCAAATGTGAGAAAAAGCAAAGTAGAAAAGATAATCTTATATTTTTGATTGCCTGAAAATAAGAAAAATACATTTTAAAAAAAAATTCTCAATAAAGAAATGATTGTACGCTGATGTTTTGGACTCGTGTTATTTACAGCTTATGCATTCACATGCGGAGTTCAGGAACTTCCTGTAGTTACAGCAAGGAAAGAAGATGTGTACCGATGAAGGCCCAGTTCTGTTAAGTGTTTCAGTTAGACACATTGGAGCTGGGCTTCCCCTTAAATGGAAGCAACCATTATTAAAACACCACTACTTTGACTTCTACGTGTGTTGGTAGGAAATCCTGTGTTTTCAGTAGCACCAGATTTTAAGAAATGGAGGGAAATTCACCTTTCCAGTAATCTGCTGAACCTCTGAGCCCGAATCACAAATACTTTTTGAGGATTTTTTTCTACATTATTTGAAATGAGATCGAGATTTTGAATGCGCTAAAGCCTATACATGTTATACTTAAATATACATTCTGCTGCATTACAGCTAAATAATAACTAGTCTCCTGAATATGGAACCTTGACCTTTTGTCCTCCACTTTTTCTCTCCCGATTCTGTTTTGTGCCATACATCTTTGTTGTGTATACAGTCAGGTATTTAGATTACCGTGTTTATACGCACTATCACGCAGCTTTTTATTTCCAGGTAAAACCTGCAATGTTTTGGCAGCTCTTTGCAGCAGTGCATTAAATTGAATTTTGGATATTAGGGTATTGCTTTTAGTGTAACTGTTCAAAGCAAATGGAGAATTGCTTTTTACATATCAAAAAAGCATTTATCGAAAACTGAGCAGTGGGAAATCTCATGGAAGAAAAAAAATGATCTTTTTTCTGTCGTCACTTTCTGTAAGGCGCATTTACGAGTTAAGGAGGCGTTTGTTAAAACACTCTGTTGCAATTTCCATGTTACATTCCCCTTGAGACTGTTGCGCAAACTGCCCCCGCCCTCATACTGTCAAAGAAGTGTACACTGTCTAGCAAGATTGGGATCTGGAATAATAAAAGTCCTCCTTACAGTAACACCCAGAATATCTGAGAACACACACAGAAGAAGCACTTGTGGGAGATAAGTGTGAAATTGTCCGACACATTAACGAGATTAGGACAATAAAAACAACAAATCATTGATGTATCTGATTACAGTTTTGCAGCTTGTTGAGATAAATACGATGTGGGAATTTTTCCCATTTGATTTGAGATCTTTTGAATCAGGATTTCCAAGAAATGTGGGACGGTTCAATTCCCCCTCCAAGTTAAGAGCTTAAGAAATCAGTTTTGGAGACACTTCTTCCTACTAACTCGTATTACTGGTAACACTGTCATTGCTCTCCATCTGCTTCCACAAAAATTCTGGTGAGGTTTGTTTGTGGTGACCATACATGTTTATCCCAGCCACAGGATTATATGATAGTGACACTCGAATGACTTGAAAAGCTATAATAAAAAGAGTTTAGGCAACTTGTTTGCTGTCCGTCTCCTACATACTACAAATAACCAAGATCATTTAGTAACCAGAGTTACATGTAACCACATCACGGTGTCATGTGGTTATATAGTGTCGATACACATGATACTCCCAATATTAACAGAGTGACAGATGCGTTGCTTGTGTTGACATTTCCTGAATAAAAGTGAGTAAACTTCATCCACATTTGCAAACTTCACTAATCTGAACAAAACACCGCAACCTTAGGAAATCATGAGTGAAAAACGTATGGCACACCTATCCCTAAGATAGCTCTGCTATGATCCTAACCCACACCCTTTATGTTCAAACAATAAAATCTAATTTATGACTGAAGCTCCATTTTTTTGTCAATTCTTTAGATTCTTTAAGGGCTGGATTTCAGACTCCAAGTGAACCTCATAGCCTTGTGCCTTCCAACTTTGTTCCCCTTCTGATCAATAGCAGGATGTGTTGCTATGGTGATGGACAATGACCACAAAGTGTAAACAGTAAGCCAAAAAAGCAGGAATGAGTGGGTGTTTGTGTGCTCACAATTTCACAGCCTGTTCTATAAGGCCAGACTGGTTAAAGTCCATTAACGTGTTCTTATGAGACCAAATAATGAAGACAAAAAAACTGTTTAATTTATTATTAACATAATTTTCTGTGAAAATATATGAAAATACAGAGAAGCTGGCCATTGTGGTTAAGTAATTTCTAATAGCTCACATGTGCAGCGAAGTGTACTTTTCCTGGAAGCATTTTAAGTCATAGTAATTAATCCGTTCAATTATTTCTTCTGTGTTTGTTTGACTCTTCGTTTCACGATGTCTTTAAGCCTGTTACAGTCATTTGAACTGCAACACACACACATGGCTAACATAACCACTGCTTTCTGTGAAATAGTTATTGATCAACCATGGCTGTTACTGTCAAAACTGACCTTACCCAAGTCACCTGATTCTGAGCACTATACACGTAAGGCACGTACGCATGCATAGAGGAACACACAGACACACACACACATACACACTGAAGCAAGGTCTATCAAAGCAATTGTATGCAATACAGTCTAAAGGTAAAACCATAAGTGAGATAATCGTATCCCAAGACACTTGAGCAATAGTTTCAAAAGGTCAAAACAGCCTTTCATTCTCATCATAAACACAAGCAGACTGATAGTAAAGTCAATGATACAAAAACTTGGTTCCAAAGGTATCACTCAGTATGAGCTTTATAAATCATTTTAATAGTTAACTTCAGTTCAAGGTGAAACTTCAGGGACTAAAGTTGTAAAACTAAAAGAACTTGAATTTGCTTTTATTACATGTATTAAAGAGGCTCTTTCAGTAGCCTGTTTTCAACTTCAACCAGTTTGGTAGGAACTTTGCAACCTTTGGCAATCAAATCCTTTTTGACCAAACTGTCTGGAAATAAAATGAAGTAAAATTTCTACCATCAAAATGTTCAAGGTTCAAGGTAACTTTATTTATACTCAAAGGCAAGGTAAATTTGCTTTACAGAAAAATGACAGCATTTGGCATCCCTTTAAAAAAAAAATAAAAAAAAAATAAAAAAAACCACACATACCTAGTAAATATATAAAGCTCACTGTGGCACATATATAGTAATTGCTAGTATGCTAGTATGAGTCTCTGCATGTTTCAGTAAGTAAACTCAAGTAGAGTATGATTGTAATTTACTAATAGCTTTGAAAAAAACGGCCTCTTCCCTCCCTATCTGTCTGTCACAACATGCAGATTAAGCATTGTAGTTGAGTAATATTTCAACCTCAAGCCTTCGTCAACCATTCAGAGCGTGACGGAGTACGTTATGTAACTTCTACTTTACCAACGAGGTCACTAAACACTGCCTTGTTTTTTCCTTCTTGGAAAAGATAAAGCCCGAAGGGGTTAACGTGCATTAAAACACTTTAAAAACACTTATTTGATGTTTTTAAAGGCACTCCCCCTTATAGTTTCCAGCATTTAATCGTTGAAGCAATAATATTGAAGCAACTGCAGTTCACCAGAAACATACAGTAAAATAGCTGGTTTATCAAAATCTATATAGACAAGGTCACACATTTTGTTATCCTACTTGTATTGTTGAACAATATTTCAGTCCACTTTAATGCTATATTACTGGCCTCTACTGTTACACATCCTGTGCTCACAGTGGTGCTGATCCTTGCACAGAAGCGTGAGGAGTCAACCTTTGTTGAATCATCGCTATGATTCACTTTCACGTGCAATTTGAAGGGGGAGACCTGAAAAGATTAAATAGATTAAAATAGTGCAATACTAGGTAGAAGTCATCTGGAACACCAAAGACTTGAAAAAGCACTGAAAAAAAGCATCTAGTAATTTCAAATGTAGTTAGTCGTATTCAGGAAGGTGCATGAGCTGCTATGTCGATGATGTGCTTTTTAAAAATCACAGCCTGACTCTTTACATAGATGAATGCTGAGCACAACTAGCTTCACATATTATTAAAAACTCATTATAATCTAAAGTTCAATACGCTGCCAATTTAAATAGCCCACAATGATTACAAGACTTTATTTACAAAGACCTAATTACATGTTTATTTCCCTCAATCATCACTGTCACTTTTCTGAAATACTAATGAGCTTTAAAAAAATTTATCCAGCTCACCAAATCCATAACAAAGAAAATAATGAAGCTCTTATGTACTTAAAGAGCACAACCAATTACTTGGTAAATTAATGTTTAAATGACAGATCCAGATGTGTGTGCCAAGAAAACAAAATATAGTATAGTTTATGAACCATGGATGTGAAATTGTAGACTAAATGTACATTCCCGGGCCTCGTGCATAGGAATTAATTTGCTCACATTGCATGTAAAATAAACATTCCTGCTTATGTTAGTTTTGGAAAATAATTCTAACAAATCCAAACTCCATAGTTTGGAATTTAGCAGGAAGGAGAACTGGAGAAATTCAGAGAAATTAAGATGAAATAGCAGCATCCGTATGTCAGATTTGGAGGCAAAGGAAGGAGGAAATATCTTAGTAGTGACATCACAGCAGTGCAGGAAGTGTTGTCCTTTTATAGCCATCTTCTCTCTCACTGCTACATTCCTCTGCTAAAGACCTCAATCCACCCCTCCTCCTGCTCTCTACTCTTCTGTCTTCAATCCTTTGACGCAGACAGAGGGAACAGGGGGTGGAGACTGTAAGGGAAGAAGGGGGAGAGGAGTTGGTAAGGCAGAAAAATTCCCTGAACTCTCCCTTCACAGCCCTCACAGCCACTTCTCTTTTCTTTTCACTCCCCTCTTCCTCTCTCAAGTTTTACTTTCACCAGCCGGTTTGATTTAGCCCTAAAGGCATCCAACATATTCAATTTACAATTTACAGGAAGAGCATTTATTTATTCATTCTTGAATGTGTCTTGAAAATCTCACTCAACAAGGTCTCAAAGGAAAATTGACTGATTAGTGAAGTGTTATTCGAAATTTAATGCAGAAATATCTATGGATCCCTATCATTTTTTTCTAGTTTAGTTTTGTTCTTCATACAGAAAATGTGAAAAACTTTAAATGTGGAAAAAAAGGCATTGCAGCTGTAGCGAGCCAGGAGTGGTAAAAGAAATGGTTTTTCATCCAGCAAAAATACTTGTTGTGATCCTAACCTATGAAACTTTTCTATTTCATAGAACAAGAAGTGAATCTAGATGAGTTTGTACAAAATGATCTGAAAAGCAGAAATGGCTACTTTGGGTTGTGTCACAAGAATGAAAACCCAGAATAACAACCTGGAAGGTGGCCATCTCCATGGATATGATTTATACAGAAGTTAAACAGAACTGGTCCATCAAGTCATGAACAGTGCACAAATAAACCTTGCTTACACAAATCATTTCAGCTGACTTTGACACAAGCGCGCCTTTAGATGCAGGTATATTCACATTACTGATGTATTGGAACTACATGAACTCTAGAAAGAGGTAATTTTGGCCTATTGCTAGGTGGTTTCCAAGTAATGTGACATCATCATAGTGTGTCATATATAACTCAACTTTTGTGGCTATAAATTATATGACGTTTTTATTAGGTGTTATAGGTGCATAAATCCTAAAAACAGGTAATTGTAGTCTGTTGCTAGGAGGTTGCTAGGCGGTCGCTAGGCAACATGATAACGTCAAATTATCTGATGTAGATAAGAACCTTCAGGGACCTAAGATTTACTCATATGCCAAGTTTGGTTGGCATATGATGGTCTAGGAGGAGTTTGCAGACAAGGAAACAAACAACCACACTGAGACGGATATCTTTGAATATACATATGTGTGTGTGTGTGTGTGTGTGTGTGTGTGTGTGTGTGTGTGTGTGTGTGTGTGTGTGTGTGTGTGTGTGTGTGTGTGTGTGCATGCCACTATACCTGTGGGGACTATGGGGATGAAATGCCTGTTCCCATGAGTTTGAAGGCATTTTTGAGGATTGTCAAGGTTACAATAAGGTTGTGGTTAGGTATAGGCCAAGGGTTAGGGTTATGCATTCATTTCTGATTGTCAGCATTATGTCAATTAGATGTCTTCACTAAGATATGAAAACGAGTGTGAGTGTGTGTGTCTGTGTATCGTATCAGACAAAATCTTTGTCTCAATGAGCTTGTTTGTTGTTCTTTATTTATGTATACATATACAGAGTTTTCACTTCCCATTTTTCCACATTTCTTCGTCAGTCATGTGTGCTGCTCCTGGAATGCCTTCCCCCTACCCCAGAGGACCAGCTGTCAGTTTGAGCATGATTTCAGGGCCCAGAATATGACGCACATGTGAGTAAGTGTAATAAATCTATTTTAGTTAGTTAGGTTTATATTCTTGTGTGAGAACGGTCAGCCCTTGTATAGACTCTGTAGCCTGGTCTGATCTGTTGCATCGGGGTGTTGGGCATAAGAAGAAAGTCCCTTCAGACAGTTTCACATCTGTTTGTGTTATTAAAGCAGATCTTTCACAACAGGCCAGCCCATACATATTCTCTGCACGCTTCCTGTTCATGATCACACTCAGTATGTGCTTCTCCTTTTAGACTTCACACTTCCTGTTTTTATGTTCTTTCTTATTATGGTATGAAAAGAAATTATCACTGAGTCGGTGAGTTTATTAAGGACAGATGTGTGACCTGCACATGAGGATAAAAACAGCTTTCTATGTGAAAGGCCAAATGGCTTAACACTTTAAACACTGGCTGAAAAGAGGTTTACTTTGCTTTTAGACTAGTTTATGTCACATGTGAGTGATTTGTATTTGAATTAGTATGATAATTATACATTATAGGCTAAATCAGTGTACAAAACACATTTGCTAAGTCTAGTAAGGCTAATAGTGACTTAAAAATGTCATGTATCAACCCAAACAGAGCAAAAGATGCACTTTTATCTCTAACCCAACAACAGTTCACAATAGATTCCAGTCTTTAAAGCTGGTGCACCAAATAGCAATCATCTTGAATTAAACCACAATTGTCTGACAGTCAAAAGAATAGATATAGTTTCATTTTTATTTTTGTGGGTTTTCAACTAGTAAATATAATATAGAAGTATTTCAGCTTGTGATTTTAGGTATCCTCTGTCAAATAAAGAGGAGCAGAGACACAATCAGCTCAAATAGCATAAATCTAAGTTTTTTTTATTTGATTACCCCCAACAACTTTTGTAGCTAAAGTTTGAAAATGGGTCCCATCAAGGATATCATGTTACAGTCAGTTATAAATCCTATTAGCATATATTGACATTATAAATGTTATGATGATCCTATTGTTTTACAGCTTTATAAGATGAGATCTCCTTTATTAATTCCAAAATATGGGGAATTATTTGTTACAACAAGGCTAAACACAGCAAACATGTACAGTAACACAGCTGTAGAATTTCTTTTGTCTGATCACATCTAAATAACAATTCATTTTAAATTAATGAGCTGCATGGGAATGAGGAATACATTTCAGTACAGTAGATGTCTTTCTAAAAGTGCTGTAAGTTCAAAGATGTAATTCCTCCACTGTTACCTTCAGGGCCATGTGCCACCACATTGCAAAGCATTGGTAGCTGGTCTCCACCACAGTGTAGAGAAGCTGCCTAAACTCTACTCACAGACAGGCTTACATCCTCACTGTGTACAAGCCTGGTTACTGTGTCTTCTCTGAAAAAGAAAACCTTGAGTCAAATGTGTTTGACTCCCTGATATAACTCACAAATGTGTACCTTGAAGCAGATAACTCATAGGATGAGTTATGGTGTCAGTAATTTAGAAAACCTTCATTTAGCCTGGAAAAATACTTTTTTGTGGTATATTTACCCTCCTTAAAGCTAGGACTTCTTACTATTTGTTTATTTTCAGCTCTGTAGCCAGGTTGAGAAAGAATCAGGGCTTTATTGAACCCAGCCACAAATAAAAATTTCACCATTAGAGAGAAAATCATTCAAAATCATCCCATTAGCATGCCATTATGCGCAGCAACTATAAATATTATTATTACTGTATAGACCAATGTTCAACCTTTCTTTTATCTCAAAATTTCTTAAAAGGGTAGCTGTAAAATAGCTAATTAATTATCTGCAGAGGAATGGTTTATTTGAAGCATTTCAGTCAGAATTCATCACCGTAAAGAAAGTGCACAAGTGAAGGCTAAAAAAAGATCTTTTTATGGCCTTGGACAGTCTCATCTCTATGTATTTACTGTTAAACTTCCCATGATATTTTAGTACAGAAATTAGAACAAGCCACTTTATTGTTTCCCAAGGGGGCAATTAAAAAGAAACATTGAGCATCACATGAGACACAGAATAACAAACAAACAGCACTGTGGTGCAGTGGTTTGATTCATACCTATTTAACAGAGTCCAATTTCTTCATGTAAAAGGGGAGTCTTCTTCACACACTAACATTAATCATAAAGTTTCACAAGGCTCTCTGGTGGGACCAATTCTATTTACATTATCCATACTTTCTTTAATCAGAATCAGAATACTTTATTAATCCCGAAGGAAATTAGGGCTACAGCAGGCAGCACGCTAATGGCGCATGCGCACTTACAAGGTCTGGGATACATTTTCATTGCTATGCAGATGATGCCCAGCTTTATTTATCCATGAAGCTAGATGACATACACCAACTAATTACCAATTATGAAAAGACATAAAGACATGGAAGACTACTAAATTTCTATTTCTATATTCAGATAAAACTGAGGTGACTGGCCCAAAAAATCTTAGAAATGTGGTGTAACAAGATACTTACTCAGGGTAGCATTATCTTGGCAACCAGGAACACTGTGAGTCCTTTTTGACCACGATATCTCACTCAGTGTGCATATTACACAAATATGTAGAACTGCTTTTTTGAATATCTCTAAAATTAGAAACATCCCGTTTCAAAGTAATGTTTGTGATCTCAAACTAGTTCGTGTTTTTATTACTTCTAGGTCGACTATTGTAATTAATTATCAGGTTGTTCTAAAAACTCCCTGAAATCCCTTCAGTTGATTCAGAATGCTACAGCAAGAATACTGACAGGGACCAGAGAGAGAGACCATATTTTTATCATATTAACGTCTCTTTAAGACAGAAACCCTCTACTTGCAATCCTACTTTGAACCCTCCCTTTGTTACACTGCAATAGGCCTAGCTGGGGTTTCCCATGGTGCACTGAGCATTTCTTCCTCATTCACCTCTTTTCACACTTTCTGTGTATTCATATGCCACTTTTTTTAGTCATTAGCTATTATTACACTCTGGCTCTCTTACACAGTCTGTCTTTTTTTTTTTTTTACTGTCTCCCCCCTCTAACTCATTTGATTGTAGGAGTCTTTTCTCTACTGTAGGGCCTTTATTTGTAAGACCCTTGAGGCAACTCTTGTAATGATTTGACAATATATAAATACAACTGAACTGAAATGAATTGTGTATTGTAATTCATTATTATCAGGATGTTAAAAAAAACCTCTCTGAAAAGCCTTCAGTTCATTGAGAATGATACAGCAACTATACTGACGGGCACTAGAAAGAGGTTCCTTTTTAAGAACACAGTTATGTGTCATTTTTAAGAGGTTTCTTCCTCCTAAAAAGGACAAAAGACATATCCAAAGAAACAGATTCGCAAATTCAATTGTCCAGCCAGTTTTCTTTAGTGCTGCTGTAGCATGAGTTGTGCAGAGGGTGGTATTCATGTGGCTTTATGTACAATAAATAAAAGGTTGCTCAATGACATTTTTTCCACCACAGCTTCAGATGCCCTTCTTCACATGCCCCACCCCCCACCCCCTCAACTGACCACAGCCAAGTACACTGCACTTACCACAACATTTTGACATTTAGTCAATACTATACTTCAGAAGTCTTTTTTGTAAATAACTATTTTTAGTTCCATTTATAAATAGTCAAAGATTTAGCACCACCCTCTTTGGTGAGGGGTGAGGGAAGACTTTTGCTCCATCACGCATAGTTAGAAAAGAAATGTTTAAAATTAAATTCAGTTTGTCAGGTGGTGTTAGGTGTTTCCAAGTGTCTGCCAGATGGCCAAACAAAATACCTTTTGCTAACATGTTCACCATACTAACTGCACAGAATCATGATGACATGATGATGATTTTGTAGTCATAATGACTTATTGTGGCTGTTCATTTTTTAGTCTGTTTTCTCAGAATGCTGTCTTCAGCAGGCTGAAGAATTTTCATTCATTAGTGCTGAAGCAAAGGATCCAAATAAAGTATTGTTCATATCACAATTCTACCACTTTGTAACAACAAACAGCGATAAAAGAGGGGTCTGTGCGTTTGACTCGGTGGGGTTAGAAAAATAAAACTATAAAAAGAAGATAATGAATGAATGCATGAATCAAATAATGTGACTTTTTAAAGGATTTGTTTAAAATTAAAACGCAGGTCTCATTTACCGGCATTACAGAAATATATAAAATATTCTCGTTTAAAATAATAATAATAGTAGTAATAACAACCTCAAAATGTAAACTCATTTCTAAGTAGTATTCTCATTTTTCACTTACAAAACATTGTGATTTACATCCTGACCCTTAAAGCCACGATGCTGAGGTAGTAGCATTAAAGGTCAGCTGCTTCTTGTGAGTGGCCGTGTTATTTTAGGTCGTATGTTTTAGTTTTAAGCTAAAATCAGCAGTGGTCTTTGTGGATGCAGAGCCAATTCATGACACAGCGCACACATTACAGCCAGGAGGACAATAGGCCTCTTTATGAGGAAGCACTTGCACACGTACGCACATATACATATACACACTGCTATGTTTAAACAGGTGGGCAGAAAATTGAGTGGTTAGCTAGGTGGGTGTGTGCGTGTATGTGCGTGCACGTGTGTGTGTTTCCCTGGGTGTTAGCTGTGTGTGAGGAGTTTGGTTATTAAAAGGAAAGGAATGGATATTGCATATGTGTGTTTAGGCTTGGCTGGCCTCCTAGGAATACATACCATGGTGACACTAGCAGTGCCGAGACCAGCAGAATTCCTTCTTATAAAAATAAGCATCATGGAAAAAGAGAAGAGAGAAAAGGAGGAAGAAAAAAGACAGGAAAGAAACAAAAGAAATGAATAGTGTGCATAATGGACATCTATGCAAGAAAACCACAAAAGGATGAGTGTTATGAGTGTCTGACCCAAGTGTTCTCATTTTGACCTAAGCTTGGACTGTCAGTCATAAGATTGCCACAATTTGATTCATATATAGCTAAAGGGGATTTATTATGCTTTTCCTGATTTTCTGTTATGTACACGTTGCTGCAGTGGTTAATGTTTATATTAAACATAGCAAAGGAGTCATATTCTTATAACCCAAAAGCACAGGCTTCAGACTGCTTTAGACTGTTTTCTCATTTTGGCTCTGTATGATGTCACTGAGAGTTGATAGCCTTCATATGGTCATCTCAGACACAACAGCACCACCCAGAAGTTGCATAAACCTTGTGTTAATAAGAGGCAGTTAACAAGAAAATTATCAGGTAAAAGTGCACCAAGACCCGGCATAAAATAAAAGGAGGATTAGTTTGAACTGTGACTTATGCAAAGTAAAGTCCAATAATAAAAATTATACACAACTGTGTTCTTCTTCATTACAGTTCATCAGCCCAATAATAATTATGTCTTGTGTTGAAAAACAAAAATTAGCACCTCTTTGTCTCACAATTACTGCTTTCAGGTGTACAGATTAGAGTTCTCCTCACAGCCTCCTCCCATCCTACGGTTAAAAAAATTACAGACTTGATGCAGCAAAAAAATGCCGGTACGGGAGTGGACCAAGTCTTGTTTTTAACTGCTACTGTTCAAATTGGGAAGTAGGCACAAGTTACATGCAGACATACAGATGGAGTTAAACTTTAGGGAAGTGACTAATTTCATGAGGTATGTTTAATTTGGTGACGGCTGTCAAAAAGAGGAAGCAGGAGACTAGATGACGCTTTGCGTCAAGTGCTTAGCTAGCAGTGCAAATACATGCTAACTGGCTCTGGTCAGTAACAGAAAACAATGTTCTTTCTCAATAGTTCTTCCAGAAGATGCAGTGACATCCTAATGTCTCTACCACAGCACACCCAGCACACACATATACTAGTCACCTTGAGCTGATGTATCCATGATTACTATTTTTATGTAATGCTGAGATGCAACTTTTAGGTGCAAATAGAAAAGAAACAGCAGCCTTTTGAAAAGGCTTCCATTGTGTTTCAGTGTTTTAGTGACCCATTCATAGACTGTGAATAAAAGCTGGTTAACATACCTAATATGATATCACTCATTTGTTTGTGGAGTCTAATTTTTAAGCTTCAGACTTTATGTGGTTTTGATGAGAAACCAAGAGCACTGCGTACTCATATGGTGGGGACCTGTCAATCACAAGTTAGCCACGCTCACACTGTGTCTTAATTATCTATTTTACTGTTAATGGGACCATAGTTTATAAAGTGAATATCGTGCAGAATTCAATATCACGTAACACTAACAACTGAGATCACAAACAGGATAATGTTTACCAAAGCTGAGTCCACACAGGAAGTCATTTCCCATCGCTCATCACTTTGAAGTTGACTTTTGGTCTCTTGTGGACATTCCAGGCTTCAGTTGCCTAGGTAACCCTGTAATGTATTTACCGCTAGCTCATATGTCAGTCAGTATTCTGCGCTGCTCACTGGCAGTCATTTCAGTGACTTCATATTGGGTCCTGTCTGCAGTTATTTCAACTGTATTTATTTGAACTTGCATGTGATTCTCTTGTTTTGGTCACCACATTGCTGCAAAATGCTTCCTGTGTGGACACGGCTTTGAAGACAGAAAGTAAGTGAGAAGCAGGGTCATTTTCTCATAGGCTTTGTGGCCCCTTGTTGGCTATTAGAGAAAATGCAGGTCTATGGCACTGTACTTAACTTTTAAGACCGAGAATCTGTGCCCATCTTTCATGTAAAGTCTGAGGGTTCTACCAAAGACCTTTGACCCCACCTTGTATTGCGGGTGGGGTCAGGTTTTGTTGGTTCCAAAACTTAAATGCAAAGAGGAGACAAAACCAATGCTAATTGCAAGTGTGGATGATTATTTTGCTTATACGTGAGAATGTAATGTAAACTTGCAACACATAATCAATATTAAATACTTTAGGAAACCAGCAAGAAAACCATCACACAGAAACAGCTCAAGGCTACCCATACAACAACAATTGAATTGCAGTTGTAAATTATATCAAGTGCTCCATTACTCCATCTTTGAGAGAATACAAGCTATATAAAAATTCTCGATCAAAGACAGATATATAATCTCTAATCTCTAGTGCCTTGATTATACTCTGTTGCAGACACAAATACAGATAGCTGAAGACCCAACCAACGAGTGCTTGTACCTGTTATACATTTCTGAAGTCTGCTTGAAGTTCACCACCTGGGACACACGCGTAGTTGGTGGACTGCAATGTGAATTCTCCACAAATGGTCTAGACCTTCTCTCACAGTAGCTGATAATGAAATTTATCTCAATCAAATCCTAGCAGACCCGAGCAAACTCATAGATGTGGAAAATACAAACAAGGCTTAAGATGAGGCCATTACAATTATCTCTGAACTAATAAAGATTAATAATTTTTTGAATAACGAATATGAAAATGTGTGATCAGTGAATCATAATACAAGTATTTGCTTTATTAATCCAGGTAAGACTATGAAAACATTTTATTCTGTACAGCAACTACATGTGAATACATATAAGA
This sequence comes from Diplotaxodon limnothrissa, assembly GCF_057381915.1. Taxonomy (NCBI): domain Eukaryota; kingdom Metazoa; phylum Chordata; class Actinopteri; order Cichliformes; family Cichlidae; genus Diplotaxodon; species Diplotaxodon limnothrissa. The sequence goes on along the minus strand of NC_140609.1, from coordinate 20,787,720 downwards.
TGCTAAAAATGCTTTCAGCAATACACTGAAACATCCTGAAACAACAAGTAACATCATCTGTATGATTCAAAGACATATTAAAAGACTTGCTGTCTGGTACAAAACATGGAAACTACAGGGGGAAGTTATGACAGGAAACAGTGTGGTAGACACTCTTCTCATCACGAAAAAACACATACAAGGATTATACATGCAGACATGCAGTTACAGCTCAACTCTTATAGCAATAAGAAGTAGATGGACAGGACAAGGAAGTGGAAGTAAAAGAAAATAACACCTGAATGCATGCAGGTGCATTCAGAAAGGACTGTATTTCTACCAAATTTACGATATACCAACCTATAAATAAATGTTAAAAAAAAAAAAGGTGAACGACATCATCTGGTATGTGGCTTGAGATCCATCAATATGCCTCTGATCAAATACGCTCATCAATATTATGAGCCGTTGCCTGGATACAGTTGGACGGGAACACGTGTGAGAATATACAGACGAGTATTCATCATCTTTTGGCACACTTTTAGGTGCACAGAAGAAGAAGGAGAAGGCTTACAATATATTCACATCAACCTCCCACAGCTGACGTGAATAAGAGACTGGAATGCAACGGGAGTAAAAAACACTGCTGAATTGCTCTGAGGGAGTAATAAATACACATTCTAACAGAAGACCTGCTGCCCCACTTCTGTCTACATTGGGTCAAACACTGGAAAGCACACACAACTATGTGTAAACACACAAAGTTAGCCTTATGACGATAATGCTATTTAGATGTAACATAAAGTTTTGAATTGTATAGTGCTGTGGCCCATTTTCAAACTCTATTTCCAGTAGTCAGTTCTGTTCAACTCTGATTAGCAAAAATTTGCACACCACACATACCAATCTTTTTACTTACCCTAAAAGGGCATTCTTGGTGCCTGTATCAGGCCATGTCTGAAACTGAAACAAATAGCAAGTAAAACCAAAAGAAAGCCACTGTTTTAATGAAAGTTTATGTTGAATGGAGGGGGCATTTTAACCTGGAAAAAACTCCGGCCATGACCTCTGCTAAGCCGATGTAACAGGAATGAACACTGTTTCCCCACAGCACGTCAAACCCTGAACATTCCCGTTGTCTTCTGGTGGCCACAAGAACTCCAGTATTGATGACATGGGTTTATTTTTCACCCGTCTTTACCAGTCCTGACACAAAACCAGTAAACCAAAGAGCAAGGGAATTTTGCAAACAAGAACGCCTCACATTGCAGGCTAGCAACAGAGTGGTGTTTTTATCTGTCCTCCTCTTTAAACAGCTTCAATAAATAAAAACTTCTCACCACTTATGACGCTCGTTCTAGGCTTGGCTGTGCTTCATTGCCCAAACACCTGACATCAATCTGTACTTGTTTTACGTTAGTGGTCTTCTTCCTGTCTGGCAGCTGCGTGGTGTTTTGCATACAACAAAATCCCTTTCTAAGGTTTTAGCTAAAGTACATTGTTCAGAAAAGGCTACTTTACACAAGTATTTTTCCACTAAGGCCTACATTAGGATTTGAGCAGCAAACTTTTCAAGTTACATTTGTTAGTCTTTTATCATTAATGTTAAGGCACTATATTTTTTTTTATGCAGGTGAATTTTAAAAATAGACAAAACTCTGTGAAATTACCTATGGTAAAACTTTCATGAGAAGATCTCTCTTTGCTGCTTTCTATTTATGTTTTTCTCACCTTTGTCTGTCCTTTCCGCCTCCCACGCCTTCCTCTCTGTGTGTCGAGCACACAATGTTTATGTTAGTTTGACTTTTTTTTGTCTCATCAAAATGGCTTTCTTACACTAAGATCTGATGAAAGTCAGTAGATTTGGAGCTTTAGATGCTGCGCTCAGGGGGCTCAGGACGCATCTTTGATGACATTGCTTGTACAGTACTGTGCAAAAGTCTTCAGCCACCCTTAATTTATTCTTTTCTTTGGCATGGGTGCATGGATTTATTGAAACACATTCAAACATAAAGGGTGGGCCATTTATATGGATACACCATATTAAAATGGGAATGGTTGGTGATATTAAAGTCCTGTTTGTGCCACATTAGTATATGTGAGGGGGCAAACTCCTCAAGATGGGTGGTGACCATGGTGGGCATTTAGAAATCGGCCATCTTGGATACAACTTTGTTTTTTCAATAAGAAGAGGGCCATGTGACACATCAAACTTATTGGTAATGTCACAAGAAAAACAATGGTGTGCTTGGTTTCAGCGTAATTTGATTCTTTCATGAGTTATTTACAAGTTTCTCTTTGTTCACAGCCATTGACATGTCGAAGAGGTTAACACGTGAGGAGCGGATCGAAATCATGTTGATATCTGGTAAATGCAGTAACTGGGTCATTGCAGCAGATTTCAATGCAAGACACCCTATGAGACAACCCATCTCCCATGGTACAGTTAGCAAACTGCTTGCTAAGTTTCGTGAAACTGGTTCAGTGTTGGATTTGCCAAAATGTGGACGCAAGAAAACTGTCACTGATTAAGAAACATCAGTGGCTGTCCTAGCTTCATTCAGCAAGCGCCCACAGCGTAGCACTCGCCGCATGTCGCTGGAGAGTGGCATTAGTCGAACATCCCTTCGGCGGATATTAGCTACTCACAAATGGCACCCTTACAAACTCCAGCTACTGCAGCATCTCAACGAGGAGGCCCACAAGGTCTCCCGATCTGACCCCCTTAGACTTTTATCTTTGGGGTCATCTGAAGGCAATTGTCTATGGTGTGAAGGTACGAGATGTGCAGCACCTGAAACTACGGATACTGGATGCCTGTGCTGGCATTTCTCCTACGGTGTTGCTATCAGTGTGTGAAGAGTGGGAGAAGAGGGTTGCATTGACTATCCAACATAATGGGCAGCACATTGAACACATTTTATAAGTGGTCAGAAACTTGTAAATAACTCATGAAAGAATCAAATTACGTTGAAACCAAGCACACCATTGTTTTTCTTGTGACATTAGCAATAAGTTTGATGTGTCACATGGCCCTCTTCCTATTGAAAAAACAAAAGTTGATGGCCGATTTCTAAATGGCCACCATGGTCACCACCCATCTTGAGGAGTTTGCCCCCTCACATATACGAATGTGGCACAAACAGGACTTTAATATCCCCAACCATTCCCATGTTATTACGGTGTATCCATATAAATGGCCCACCCTGTAGATAGAGATACGGCAGGAATACAGTTTGTACAAATTCAATATTTTCACTATCTTTTCTCTTCAACACAGCCTGAACTCTCTTAGGCAGCTTTCTTGTAATTTCTTTAAGTCTTCAGGAATAGTTCTCCACGCTTCTTGAAGGACACTTAAAGCTCGTCTTTGGATGTTGAGGGCCTTATCTTCTGTTCTCTGTCACACACACTGCTTCAATAATGTTGAGGTCCAGACTCTAGGGAGGCCAATCGATGACCAATGCTGTTCAATACTGTGTGTTTTTCTATCCAGGTATGCTTTTCCTGCATTGGCAGTGTGCTTGGGATCTTTGTCAAGCTGAAAAATTAAGCTGTTGCCATTCAGACTCTTTGACTCAGTACTGCATTCTGAATCAAACTCTGACAGTACGTTTCTGCATTTATAATTCCATCAATTTTGATCGTCAACACCAGTCGCTGCAATGCAGTCCCAAACAATGACAAAGCCTTGACTGTTTTTTATAGATGACTGTAGACACTTCCCAATGTACCCTTTTCTAAATTACTCTGTGCGTATTAACAACAATTTGAACCAAAAATTTCTGATTCTGAATCATTAATCTGTAAGACCTGTTGCCAAAGACTTTCAATCCAGTTCTTGTGTCATTTAACATACCCCAGTCTCTTCTTCATGCTTGGCTATTGCTCAAGACCATTGTGGGGAAAAAAAACTAAACAAGAAACCCTGGCTCCTTGGAGGCAAAATATTATAAGAAATGAGAAGCTGCTCAAGACTGCTTCCTGAATGGACCATATTTTAACTCACTGCTGTTCCTTCTGGTTACACATTAGACCGACAAATACACAGAGTGATAAACCACCCCTCTGTTATCGAAACAAAGATTTAGCTGTTTGTTTTGCTTTGGGTTTATAGGGGCTGTGTAACATGCACACACACATGCACACACACCCATACACATATTGATGTCTGGAGGGTTTCCAGGTACAAGTTCCCCTTTCTGTCAGTCTCTGTGTGAACTCAGCAGCCTTAGTTTCCTGCTATGGCCTTTTCATTGTGTTTATCAGAAAACTGCGTGTTTGAGTCATTGAAATAGTATATGCAGACTTTTAAACAAGTATTATATAAGGAATAACATCTGCCAGCTTATGGATTGTACATGAGTCATGTTCTATACTCTATATCGAAACTGATTTAGCCAAAGTAATCTAATGCACTCAGTTTGCAGTCCACCAACACCAACTTGGAAATAGTGCAACATCTCCCCCTTCTGGTGAAATAGCAGAAGAAGCTGCATAAACAAATTCTAACCCTGTTGCGAAATATAAGATTCCACAACTTTTTCATTCATGTTACTGGAACAATCTGTCACAAGGGCATAGCTTAACCTACGAACTTTCATCATTTGTTTCTTTTCTGGCAAATAAATCATATAAAACAAAGCTACACTATTGTATGGAGTCTTTACGGATCACATTAGAGTACAGGTGTAATCTTGAGATTATAATAATTAAAAAGATTTTTTGAGACCTTTTGTATTATCATCCCATATAATCAGTCTGATTTAATGTGCGAGTATTGAGGGTAATATCAGTTATCAGTCTGGTATAACTGGTATGCAGTTATTCTTTACTTCTGCAGCCGTCAGCAAACACCAGCAAGCTTATGGTAGGTAAATATCAAATTGCCCTCCTGTCTCTGCAACTTTCCAAACAATGGGATCATCACACAAGTTTACAGATTCTACATGTAACAGGGCGCACAGCTAATGCTACTGAGGTGATAGTAAAATCAATTCATGTTAAGTTACTTTGGAATGAGTGAGACTAAGTGTGCAACAGATCACCACAGATACCTCTGTCTTGCTATTTCATACAACTTGAATATTATTAATTAACACAGCATTTTAGATCTCATTCTAAAGACAACCAACACAGATCAAAAGGCAAAAACAGGAATAATAATAATAAATAACAATAAAACTGTAAGAACAAATGAAAACTATAATGAGACAGGAGGTATAGTGCAGCTACAGTACTGCGGTTAAAAACATTAACATGAGTCAGATCTGACATGTAATATTGTATTGTGGTAATAAAAGTTCCTTTGCCTGGAACTAGTAAATCCCAATGCACTGAAAAGTGCACCAGTTAAAGGGCAAAGATTGTGACATCACTGTTTGCAGACCTCTGTCACATGATATGCCTCAGTTTGTATGCTAGTGGTACTGCTTGTGTACATACAAATACAAACACAGCTGACTAATTTTCCTTCCTACTTTCCCTGAAAACAAAGAAGTTCAAAGAACTTGCATCTGAACTCTCCACCCTCACTCATTGTTTGTGCAGACATGTGTGCTGTTATCTTGTTACTAAACTTTCTCCATCCTTCTTCTCTTGCTTCCTAACTCTTGCTTCCTAATTGTATGCACATGAGTGAATTCCAGCGGATGGGAGAGGTAGAGAGGGAGGGTGTGATGTCAGAGGTCAAAGTTTAGATTCTGACCTTTGACCTCTTAGTAGAACCCAACTGTGTGGTAATTCTGTGTGTGTGTGTGTGTGTGTGTGTGTGTGTGTGTGTGTGTGTGTGTGTGTGTGTGTGTGTGTGCGCAAACCAAAAGGCTCTCTGTAATCACAATCACAAATGCACACACACAAACACGCGCACACAAGCAAGTGATGCAGGGGGTTACATTGTGAAAATGGGAGGGTGGCGAGGTGGGGTGGGGGTGAAAAGGGGGGAGAAAAATGGGAGCAGATGTTCATCAGGTCTACAAACCCCTCCTCCCTTCCCTTTATTTTTTTCCACTAGTAGTTGTAGCCTCTTATCTGAAGGAGGCTGTGTGGGGATGTGGAGGAATGACTTCACTTAATCATGAGTTTTTCAATAGGCTGAGTGTGCGAGTGTGTAGAGGTTGTAGGAGCACACACAAGCACAAAAGTGCATGCGCACAGACGTCAGTGTAATGCAGTTGTTTTAATCAGGAAATCCACTCACATCCAATGGTGATGTTGTAATTATGGATTAGTCAGCTCTACTATCTACCTCCTACTCAACCTTCCATTCAGTTCTTATAACCCGCAGACAGCTCTTAGACGTCCTTCCTACTCACTGAAAACCAATATTGTTTGATCATCAAGGGGTTTGTTAAATATATCAGAAAACATGAATTGTTTTTACATCATTTCCCTGGAAACATCTTATTAGACTTGGCGTGCAGTATAGCCTAAAGTCAAATATCTCAGGCAATACAACCTCTGGAAACCTGTTCTAATATCTAGTAGATGTTGAATAATCACAAGCTTTCATGATGACTAATTACTCCAGTGCTGAAAGATTACGTGACCAAGCAACAGAATGCATCCTGTGGCACATTTTTATGCACCTGGTGGAATAATCCCAAATCTCTGGATGAACCTCGCTGCAGATCCAGCCTCGACAAAACAATCTCCACTTTCCATCCTTTATTGCCTTCTCTCTCTCTCTCATTTCCCCTGTTTCTTCTAAATAACCCCAATCCTGCCCCTTCATCATCTCCTCTCCCCCCTCTTGCATCCATCTCTTTCCCCCTACCCAGCCCTTCTATCCCACACATTCACCTTGCTCTGTTATTTCCACACTGTGTGTGTGTGCATGGCTGTAGTCACAGAGGGCAGGCCATTAGTTTGTTAGTTGGTTCTGCAGCTCATTGAGCTCATTGTGCTCCAAAGGCCCTCCAGCCCAGCTGGACTCAACAAGAAGCAAGAACTCCCTTTCAAATCTCTCACCTCCTTTCTCCTCCCCTCCCCCTCTCCTTTAACCCCCACTGCCAGTAATCCCCAACTCAGCCCAAAGATTTAGTTTCTTCACAGAAGTAAACTGAACTTGCTAACCAAATAGCCAGCTTATAGCATTTGTTTGCCAAATTAACAAATTACCTCAAGGAACTTGTGTTGCTGACATCGTGCTAATGGTTTGTTGTTTACAGTGTCAGAGGAGGTAAAAACACACACACAGTGCCCACCTCTTAAGATGTAGAACTAATTAGAGCAACTTCTAATGTCACTTTCTGTTGAAGACACACAGCTGCATTAGCACTGGTTTTGTTTTATCCCGGGACAATACACATTATAATCATTGTGCATCTAAAAGTTCATTTTCATGCCCTTACTGTGCATCTTATAAATTTAAAGCATCACAGCAAGTTGCGGTAAATTTATAGTGTAGCAGTTTACACATTCGCCTAGGAAGCAAAAGATCCCTGGACCGCTTGGAGGTTGAATCAGCAAGGCCATCCAGTGTAAACAATTGCCAAATCAAATGTGTGAGTGGTGCTTCCTTAAGAAGGAGTCACCACTCATATATTTGATTTGCCAAATTTAGTAGCCCAAATTAAAAAATATTGTTAATGTGTTAAAGGATTTTAGTTCATGCGATGACAAAGTGCACCGAGACAATAGCGGCAGGAGACAATATTTGGCAATGGTAGCAGTCTGGTGGTTATGACAGTGTTGCCAAATCGACCTATAGGATCTGCTTGGCCATGAAAGCCCATGGCATGAAGTTCCCCGGCTCAGTTTTTATGCTGACGTTAACTCCAGAGGAAGTTTGGCACTCTGTAGTTACTGAATAAGCAAAGCATTGGTGGCTTTTACACCATGTTCTGTAACTTTACATGGTCTGCACTCTGCTGTGGTTCAAACACACTTTGGAATAACCAGTTAAAGATGATGGACGAATATCTATGGGTGACTACTTGCAGTGCTGGCACCCTGTTACAGTATTACACTCAGATTTATTGAACTCTGTATAATAACCAATTCTTTCCCTATGGCAATGGCACTGAAAACACCTGAATGCAAAGATTAAGAGGTATGGACCAATACTCTTGTCCATGTATGTTTGGACATTACTTCTAAAATATCTGCTAATAAAGCATCACAACAAAAGCAGGGACATAACTCAGAATTACACCGAATCACAAAACTAGAAATCGCTATGAATTTGCCAAAAATTGCAAAGCGATCTACAACTTTTGAAGGGTGAAAGACATACATATTACTTACAATGTGGTACGTGAGATTTAAGAATCTGTGTGGGCACACACACAGTTTATTATCATACTGTTTAATAGCAATTATGTGCAAAAGCAGCCAATTCATTTGCTTTCTACGGGAAAGGAAAAGTCACAAATAATGTGCAGTTTATTACTTATGTTGAGTAAACCCCCAACCTTCAGACTGTAGAGTGGGCCTGTACCATTACAGCTCACTGGGGGTGGAATAGATTGAAATCCTCTGTCAAACACACACAAACACGTTCGCACACAAAAAACACACACTTAATGGTGACCACTTGGCTGGAGCAAAACAAAGCTTTTCGGCAGGCTTTGTTCTCAGCTGAACTCATCTTTCAAAAGGGACTCAGAGCTACAACTTGGACTCAAGAACTTCTGAGGCAGACTGAGTCATTTTTGTCAACCTTTTAAGATGTTCCTCTGGTCCTGCAGGGATTTCATGTGGGCTGGATATCATTGGGTTGTTAATACCACTTGTTTAAACTTACAAATGAACTCAAGAATTTTCACTGATGCCACAAATGAACCTATTCTAAGGTAAACTTAAAAGTCCTAATCAGAATCAGTTGCAGAAGAAACTGAAAGCAGCTCACTAAGGTTGCAGCCAACAGTTTGCTTGCTTATGAATGCGGTCAAAATTGGTACGAGGTGTGACAGCCGAAGTCCTGGCAGATGTGTTTGTGCTTGCGTGTTCTTGATGTTTTGTCTTTGTGAGGACTGACTTGTCTTACTGTTGACAGAAGGGCTTGAATTTATGATTGTAGTGTCTAAGGTAAGGTTTAGACTCCCTGTCTTTGTAAAGGTAAAGGGACTAAACCTGTTGTTTTGTGTGTGTGTGTGTGTGTGTGTGTGTGTGTGTGTGTGTGTGTGTGTGTGTGTGTGTGTGTGTGTGTGTGTGTGTGTGTGTGTGTGTGTGTGAGAGAGAGTGGGACTAATCATCTCAAGGCTCTGCTCTGCAGTGGAATTTTTCACACATCTGTCTTCACCTTTGAAATCAACGCCTTCGTTCTTTCTTGTCTGTGTCATAGGGTTAGGCTGTCTCCACTTTTCTCCTTATCCACATTTAGTGCCTCAGTTTTCTGTTTCTTTGTTTTGTCTTTGAAATGGCCTTTTCTAGTTATGAGTCAGAAGCAGCACATCTGCAAAAGAAACCATCTGCCTGCATTTTCATTTCCTACTATGCATCAACTGAAAACAAGTATTTCAAGAGAACGGTGTAACAGTTGTCTGATCAAAGTAAACTCAAAAGGCCAGCCCTTGTGTACCAATGAACTAGAGATGTCATAAAACCACATATTCACTATAAGGAAAATACAGTGTTAGCAAATTAGTAAATTACTAACATTTGAAAAAAAAATGTACAAAAAAGACAGGGTGAATACAACAATCTGTTCTTTATTTTTAAACCAATATATTGGTTATATAAATTTCCTGGTATAAAGCGGAACAATCTCTTCTTTCAAATATTGTCTTCAGGTGTTCTACTTTCCACAATTAACAGATTTAATTATTAAACCAATTAAATATTAACATTTGTTTTTTGTAGGATAGCCTATCTATTTACAGCTTTCTAAGCTTGTGGTCATGCCCGGATCATCAAGCTACAGCTTTCCTACTATTTCTTAAATTCTTTTTTTATTTTCTTTTTGGTTGGACCCCCAGTTGTAAATATCCTCAGAATGCCCATTCATTGTGGTGATAACCCCAGACTGTCTGCTGAAATGAACAAGAGGGATAGTGAAAGACAGAGGTACATGGAGAAGAGAAGAGAAGAGAAGAGAAGAGAAGAGAAGAGAAGAAAGAGCAGTTAAAAAAAAAGAACTATTAAAAAAAGCTATGAAATACGCAAAACTAAGAAATCTAGCCTATATATTGTGTAATACCCAAATCAGTGAAGCTAGGCGATAGATAATGCATATTATACAATCTTATAATCAATTTTCAACTTATAGTCAATAAATGTATTTATTTATTTATTTATTGCATATAATCCCTCATTCTCATCCTTCTTTAGAACCGCAGGATGTGGAAAAACAACTTTTTGCAGAATCCACAGAGGCGTGGGAGTGGCCAACAGTGGTGCTAGGTTTTAAATCCACACGTGGTCCGGGTCTTGGGCTTGTTTAGCACCCATACATAACTAGAAACTTCTGACCATCTCATGCCAGCGAGTTGCCCACGTCTATCGCGGCAGGGGCAGACGGGATCGGACGAAGGTTTTGATAGCTCAGCAAAATGCCATCTTATCCCCTGAACCAGTTTGCTGAGCTGGAAGAAATGATGTGCAAGGTAAACCAAACCCCCATAAGAGCGCAAAAGAAAGTTTAGCGGAGAGCGAAAGTTGGCTAGGTCGGGGAGAGGAGGAGGGTGTTAGCCTGCTAGCTGCGCTGTTACGGAGTTTGCGGTCTCCATGTTATCTTTTCGAGTCTGCTTTAGTGGATAAAATGTGTCAGGCTTTCTCTTTTAAGACTCTTCGTCTGTCTTTTGACTGTTCTGTAACCTGAAAGTTTAACTCTGACCAGACGTTAAGTTGCCAGAAAGCAAGTTGTTGTAGTCCATCGCAACTTGGGCCCATGAAATTATCGATTTCATTATCGAGCCTAGTTTGTGATTTTCTCTCAACGCCGGTTAATTAACGTCATTAATTATTAAAGGTCGCTGTTTTCGTGCTAATAGCTTCTTCGATAGACAGTTCGCCAGTAAAGCATCTTATTTATACACATAACCCCAACAAGTTAAGTCACAAAAGTCATGGCTAACAGACTAAAGTCCCCAGTTAGAGCTGTGTTGAAGTGTAGAGGTCCTAAACTTGCTCGAAGTGGGGAAAAAAAGTTTTGTAATACTTTTTGTTTGTTGTTAAAGTTAACATTGCGTATTTTATTCCGTGCACTGAATGGAAACATTGTATAGCTCGTCTTAGTTATCAGAGCAAAAAACGTGTCTTGAAGGTTTTTTTTTTTTTTTTTTGTTCCTTAGGTTTAGATGGACGAATCCAAAAATCAAACGGAAAGAGGGGTGACGCTACGTATTACAGATTTGAATCTAAAATATCTGAATTTGTCGTGCCAGTACAATGCAGCACAAAATAAGCATATGGATGGATCGATGTGTCAAAAATTTATTTTGACGACACAAGTTGAAAAAGTGTGCTTTTTATGTACTTGTATACAAATGCCCAGTACCTCCCCACCCCCGAAACTTGGTTCTTGATGCTTGAATCTATCAGGGCACCTGACTCAAAATATTTCCAATGAAAACATTTAACAGAAATGTGCAAATAGAGCAGAAGATGTAACCTTTAGTGTTTAGTGGTAATAACAAAAACATATATTAATGTCTAACATAAACTGGCATAAACTAGTTAGCAAATGTATAAGTTTTAAAATTGCTGAATACTAATAGTAGCTTGTACAGGCTAATGATGTGGACTTTTTGTTTTTTTTAAATACAGCATTTACTGAATCTCAATCTGAGGGAGCCGAACAGAACAGTGCCATCCCTAAGTCTGGCCATGAGAACACCAGGTTACATCGGCGAGCCATGTCGAAACACTTCATTTTCCCTCTCCTCCCTGTCTTGCCTGCCCACTAATGCTTCGGACAGTGCACTTCTGACCTCCAACCAACGGGGACAGCAATCAGAGAGTGATCTACTTTCCCAGCTTGGTAATTCCACGCAGTGGGAGAAGCCAGGCTTCTTTTCCCAGCGCTCTCTCAGCATGGTAGAGACCAGTGGTGCAACAAGAGCAAGTCTAGGCTGGCCTGTGACAGGCACAAAATCCTCCCAAAGTGACATCAGCTCCGCCACACTGAACACCAGTTCCTCCTCGTCTGTGTCTGCCTCCTCTTCGTCGTCGCGCTATAAAACCGAACTGTGTCGGTCTTTCACCGAGAACGGCTTGTGCAAGTATGGGGGGAAGTGCCAGTTTGCCCATGGGCCAGAAGAGCTACGTGATCTAAACAGACATCCAAAATATAAAACTGAGCTGTGCCGTACGTTTCATACCATCGGCTTCTGCCCCTATGGGATCCGCTGTCACTTTGTTCACAACAGCGAGGAAGAAAAGAAACTTTCATTCTCTCGTTCTTCCTCCTCAAGCCTTCCTCAGCAGCTGCCCTCCACCTCCTCCTCCCGCTCCCATCGGCCACGTCTTATCCGGCAGAGTTTCAGCTTCTCTGGGTTTCCCTCAGCTCCCCACCAGGCCTTTCAGTCTGCCCTCACTCCTCATGTTTCTCTTGCCACCACCTCATTCACATGCCCACCAACGGCCTCTTCTCCTTCCTGCGCAGACATTACTGATCTTCTCTCCCATGCCTTTCTAGAAATGAACTCTGCCTTTGAGGCCTCCCCCGCTCAGCAGCACCATCCTCCCGTGGGTCCGGATCCCAGGTCTCCATTCATGCCCTCCCCTGACTCCGGCTATTCTCCGAGTGGGTTATCTCCAACGAGCTCCCCTTCCTTACAGCAGAGTCCCAGTGCTGCGGGGGTCCTTTCAGGGCCACTTGGTGTTAGATCCCTGTCCCACACTTCTCTCTCAGACCAGGACCAGGATGGGATCAGCTCTGCTGGTTCACTGAGCGGCTCCGAATCATCTGGTGGCATTAACGAAGCTAACGGCAAACGTCTGTTAGTTTTCAGTCAGCTCTCTCTTCCTGAGGATGCCACTGGGTTCTGCCTTTAAGCTGCAGATTGCTGGAACATGTGTACATGAGTATCCATACGCAGAATATCCACTGCGCACGTAGCCATACTTAAGAACACAGACCCTTAAACGCACACTCCCCGCTCACACACTGACTGACAACTAAGACATTTTTAGCATTCTGTGTGAAAAAACGACTGGGTGACCTAACACGCTGTCACACTGCACGCCACTGTCATTTGCACAAGGCACAGTGATGCTAAAACTCCAGTTTGTATGTGGCGGATTCACCAAAACGGTATATCTCAAAACAGATGTTTTAATGGTGTCCTTAAAAACCTTTTGAAGCTTTATCAAAATGATATGCTAGGATGGCAAAGTCCAACAAAGAATTTTGTAATCACAGTGTGAATTTAATTTCCTCCTGTCAGCATACTGCGACAGATCTAAAGAATGTGAGAAAGCCAAAGACATCTGTTTGTTGCTCGTTCGTTTCAGTAGGACAAACACGATGTGACGGTATGTTTAGGAGTTCTTCCATCTAATGTACACTGTATTGTTTATGTAATGTTTATAAGCTCGTGAAGTAGTGTTTTTGTTTTTCGCCCTTCCCTCTTGTGGTTGTACCATCTGGGGGCTGTGTTTAGATCGCTGGCCTCGAATCTGAATGTTACGTTTTTAAACAATGTATACCTGTAGTGTTATTTACCAGGTCTTGTTACGTTGTTGAACCAAGATTTGCTGCTGTGTTTGGAGAGATGCGAGCATGGGGTGAGAGTCTTCTTTTATATCAGGAGAGTAAGCTAGTGTGAGCGGAGGCGTTGCGTTTCTGCGGCTACTGCAGATGCTTTTTGGGTTCTCGTGCATTATTGACAAACCTCAAGCAGTCAAGTGTCAATTTGCCAAATTTAAACCACTCTGCAGCAGAGTGAAAAGTGACTCAGTCAGGAGAGCTTGGGCGCATATGGGTTCATATTGCACGGTTGGGAAAGCACAAGGTACCAGGCGCTGAATATCCATGCCGGGAGCTAGCCAATTAGTTCGATATGAAATGATGAGGTCAGAGCTTGAAGCCAGGTGACTATTTTCTGAGAAGTTGTCGTTTGTGGTGCTGAAGTGTTCGGGGTTTTCTTTGTTGTTTTTGTTTGTTTGTTTTTTATCTCAAACACAAACATTCCCAGTAAGTTTTTGTAAAGTGAGACTCTCACTCTGTCACTCCATCTCTCTGTTATTCAGTATTAATCTTTTTTTTTCTCTTTTCTGTTGATGCCTTTGTTGTTAAGACTGAAAAGTATCCTGGTCACATGCATGCGTAATATGCTCCCAGGTCTTTTTTTTTTTTATTTTTATTTTTTTTGCCTTACGAAGCTAGAGTCAGCCTACTGTAGGGTTAGAGGTATGTGTGCTTAGTGTTTTAGAAAATGTTACTTGGCTGTTTATTGTTTTTTCTTGTGTTAATGATGTAGTTGGTCTATTTAAAAACAAAAAAACCTTTTTCATCAGCGTGTTTAAGGCCTGTTTAGTGGTAAAGATGATCTTTAGTAAATTAATTTCTTTAATTTATTTTTAACATATTTATAGAGGACTTTTGAGTTGTTAATGCTTGCATCAAGTTTAATATATTTTGCTTTTTTGTACTGGAAATAAAGGAGTTTGTTTTGTTTTTTTTAACTGTCTTTCTTTGACTTCTGTTTGCCACCTGCAGGTAAAAAGTGAAGATTTTAACATTTGATGTGCAAACTGCTTTTATTGAATAATGCAGATGTTTAAAAGGGAGGGGGGGGGGGTTTAATATATGCTATGCTGGCGTTAATGTAGCGTTGGCAAAAAGGCTCACAGGATGTAAGGTTTTAGGTGCAGGAAACCAGTGAACTGTCATTTCTGCTTTTCGTTTATCACATTTCCCCAGTGACTGTGCCGTTGAGGTTAACCGTATCTATACAATAAAATAATTCCATTTGAGCTCTAAACCTCATTCATGAAGCTCATCTCAAGTTTATTTCCTCTAGATGGCTAACCTTTAAAGTATTCATGCAGTAGTTTACACTACACAAGTATTCCCTATACTTCCAGGATTAAGAAGTATTCTGTGATGCAGTCTCAAGGTGAAGAGTGTGAAAGCAATACTGATGAGAGCCTTTGAAATCCAGGAAAAGTCTTGGCTTTTTATTTTCCCTACAAAGCTTAGCCTTCGCTTCTTAAAGGGAAAAGTGATACTTGTGGATTTTAAAAACTCAGTGGCTGCTGGAGTCTGAAGCGAAGTCTCGGGGTTAAAAATGAGGAAAGCACTGTGGTCTCTCGCATCCTCGAAGTTCAGGTGCAGCAGTGTGTTTCTGGCAGCAAATTTGCAAATCAAAATGGATTTAAGCGAGTTTGGCAGTGCAGTCATGGCTGTCCCGGCCACTGCGGTCGAGGGTAATACGACAGTGGGGTGTGAATGTGGGAGTGTGGAGCAGTGTCACTAAAATTTCATGTAAAGATGAGATGTCTTTTGTTTGGGGTTTAATCTTACCAATCTTCAGTTTCCGCTTATTTCCATTCTGCCTTCCCTGATTCCATCCCACATCCCTCACTTTGTGGTTACTTACATCTCCCTTCCTTTTCACCTCCTGCCCCCTCTATACCAGTATAATTGGAGTGCAATGCAACAGTTCCTGATATGAGAAAATCTGACAAAAACACTTTACAAAAAGGCAGGCTTGATTAAAAAAATTAAAATATGATTTCAGGGCTTAAGATGCCTACTCACCCCTGATACTCAAGGAATCTCTCTGTCATGCACACACACAAGGGCTATTATTTTGTCACTTAACATGAGATGGGCCGGCTGTCTGGTAGTGATTAGTGGCCGTGAAGGGTTTAGAGGCATGCATCTGCTGTGTGTGTGTGTAGGCATTGTGTTCTATAGATATTCTCCCGGTTGCCCTGTGGGACATAGGAAAGACAGGCAGATGGCTGTATTCAGGTCCACCGCAGGTCAACATATGGCTGTGAGAGTCTTACTCATACCATGCTTGAGTGGAGGAAGTTGAATGCGCTGGTGTGACGACAGAAAAGTGATAAAAGGGGAAGAAGAAAAGTGGAGATGAAGAAAATAAAGGGAGGGCAGTATGAGAGGATGAAAGCGGGTGTCATCATGTGAGATCATACAGATTAAAAGCAGCAACATATGTTTTTAGGTTTCTCAGATGAAGTAAAACGCGGCCTTTTGCGTTTGTGAGATGTAATGATAATAATAATAAAAACAGAAAAAAATACCTTCACACTTCTTTGTGGACGCATGGAAGTGACACAGCTTACTTAGATTGCTTTGAACCATATTTGACTTTGAATCAATACATAGTACACATTTTAGGGAGTTAAACACAGATTTTAAATTGCAGCTGGTGATGTTTTAGTTTTCTTGTACTTATTTCAAATAAACTGAAACAGGTTCTCTCGCAGCTTCTCACACAACAAAAGACTTCAGTCGGTTTGTGTGGACAGTGTAGCTGAATTGTAGCAAGTCATCAGTTTAGGAATACGAATGCTGGTTTAACTTGCACACCCCCCCCCAAACACCTTTCTTTTCTCCAGCCATGAACACACCCCCTCCTTTTCTTCCGCTCGCATTCACCGTTCTTCTTTGTGACCGCATTTGGTGACATTGTGATGCGAGGTAGAGCAGGAGGAAGGGAGGCCAAGCCGTGTGGCGCGGCACAAAACGGCTGTTGCTCACCGTCCTGAGAGCCAGTCTCAGATTCCCTCACTCCTTATTGTTTCAGGCATTTATGTACAGACGCAAGGTACTTCTCTCACGCTCACTCTTTCCTCTCCTCATCATCACGCCCCCTCCATCTTTCTCTTTTCTGCCTCCCTCAGCCTCTAATAAACTTCTCCTTTCCACTTTTCACCCTTCAGCCTCCTGTTGAGGCTCTTCATTCTCTCTCCATCTAATTTTCCTAAAGCCCACTCTCTGTCTCCTTCAACTTTCTACAATTCGACCCCCTCCTAGTCTTTTTTTTTCTCTAATCCATCCTTCTGCTCCCCCCTTCTTTCCAAATGGTATTTGGACTAAGTGTTTAATGAGTTGCAACAAATAGGCAAAAGAGTGGGCAGTAGGCAGATGCTACACATTTATGCAGACATCTAACTCAATGTCTGTTTTTTTTCTTTCACGTCCAGCCCTTCACTCAGGTTGCTATTACCTAAGATGCACAGCAAGGGTCGAAAGGCAGCATACTTATAAGCAGTGACCTTATTTAGCTTTTTATTTTTTGGAATTTTAAGCTCATTCAAGTACCCTTATCTTTAGGGCCTCCAAAATAAGAAGATAACCCAGTTACAAGTGCCAAAGACAAGAGAGTCAAGAACATACGCTCACTGGCCAACTCATTAGTTACACCTTATTAGTACTGGGTTAGACCCCCGTTAGCCTTAATTCTTAATAGCATAGATTCAGGAAGGTGGTGAAAACATTCCAGAGAGTTCACTGCATGTTGACATGATAGCATCACACTGCTGCTGCAGATGTGCACATTCATTACATAAATCTCTTGTCCTAACACATCCCAAAGGTGCTCTATTGGTTTGAAATCTGGGCAATGTGGAGGCCATTTGAGTACAATTTGAGTTTAAGATGATTTAAAGATCTTAACAACATTACTACGCTACAAACATACTGAACCAATAATACAAGGCAGGATGGATCCATGCTTTCATGCCAAATTCCAGCACTACCATCTAAATGTTACAGCAGAAACTGAGACTCATCAGACCAGATGTTTTTCCAGAATAATAACTGCTGTCACAGCAGTATGAACAGTTGTGGAAATTAGAATCAACACTACAACCTCTGAAAGCCCAAGCTTGAGCCAGACACACCGAAGGGAAACAAAGTTGTATGTAAAGACCTTTATTGAGTAAAATTTTCCCACCAAAGGCAGTGAAATACTGGAACACAACAGGAGGTATTTTCCTTAGATTGGAGACAGAAACAGAACCAGATGAAAACCACAACATGTGCAATAATGTCAGTGTTGTGCCATATCAAAAACTGTACCAACTTGTGTTTTGACCAACCTTGGAGGTATAGGCAAACAAGGCTTCAAGTTAAGGTTGATCTTTTTGTTATTAAAAGTATAGACTAATCTTAATGCTTAAGAAGTAGAGCAGAGTAAAACCACTTCCTATCTTTTTCTTTTACCTTTCACATGAAAAAGCCTTGATATAAGCTGTAATTGTCAACTTCAAGTCTTTTTTTTTTTCTTAAATGGAAATGTTTTCTATCATAAATTAAAAAAGAAAAAAAAAAAAGAACTAAATTTATGTATGGGTCAGGTATCATGGAATAATTACACCAATGTTATTTGAAGAACTGATGAAAGTAACTGTGATGACCTCAACACTTGGGGGGGTCTGCATAGCCAAATCTGAAGAAATTACTTGAAAAAGACAGAACGGACAACAAGATTCTGGACATACCTCAACAACATGGTGAATCTAAACTCAAAGTATCAGACATATTGTAATCCGATTGTTAAGTGATGACGTGACGAATCCTACTTCCGGGCCTAAAGTAGTCTGCGTTTAATATGGCTTTTGTGTTGTTAACCTGTTTAATGTTTTGTATTTTCTTCTATATAATCTCAAAAAGCTCCTAAAACAGTCAGTGATCACTGTTGACCTCCCTCGGCTTTTATTACCGCTAATCATTTATTTAAGCTCAGTTTTTAAAACCTTACGATGTAACTACAGCCCAGCCCATGCAGCAGTATATGAATGACTAACCTCGTATTGTGGATGGATTATCTCAGTTGTTCTCCTGGCTGAAGTTTGGTCCTTTTACAGCATCCTGCCATGCGATTACATTTGTTCCTGACCACCGAGAACACTCACGTTAACTTTTATCGAGTGGAAAAAAAGTTAGCTTGTTTATATTATGCTAACATAGCTGAGTCGCTAGCGGTCACGTAGCAAATCATTATATAGCAGCTAGCCAAACTTCAGTAACCCTACAAACGTCACAGCTGTTTTAGCTTTCTGTTTTCATTTATGTTGGAAGTGATAGCAGAGCTGTACGTTTTCATTTGTTTCCAAAACCCCGCAGTCAGGACATGCTATATTGTATTTAGATAGAAGCTAGCGAGCTAACTTCCTGCTAACTTTAACTCTGTTAAATGTCATAAATTCCATTTTTATGGATGCCTAGATGTTAAACTCAATTGTTACACCTGGTAGAGCAGAACGCTGATCAATTTATTAAAGATGAAAGACTTTAGACAGTTTTTCAACTCTCAGTAATGCCATAGTGATCGTTTGATATATGGACCTGCAGCGGAGTTTAGGCCCAGACACGGCTAGTGACATCAGACTGAACAACCAGATAACAGCTGTATGTGTCCCCCTAGTGGCAGCAACAGTAACAGCCTTTCCCAGAGAAGTGATCATTTTATGGTCTTACATTTTATGTTTAACAAACCTTGTTTTGTTGTTTTCTTGTCACAGCATTTTAAATCCATTCAACAAAGTGGTTTAGTCGGGGGGGGAAAAAAGAATAAATAATAAATATTATCCAACTGCCTGACAACTGTATGATTAACTTTCATTGTAAACCCCAACATGTTTTACAGCTTACTTACTAAATTCCAGGAAAAATGTCACATTTAAATATCAATGCTCTAACAAGAGAAAACACATCCATCATGATGAAAAATAACATAGAAATACATTCAAGTCTACTCCACTCTTAAATGTGAGACCACTACATAGAACAACAAATAAGCTCGTATCATTCCACTTGGAAAAATTGTACAAATTATTGTTCTAGAAACATATTACATTCACATAACTTGAAGAAACTCAAATATTTCTACCAGTGTATTATTCTAGATTTGCATTTTGCCTTAGAAAAAGTCTAAGTGATTCCCACTACTACATGAAAGACTTCTCTCCTGAAGTCAAAACTAAAAACCAGAGCGAAGCACCAGGAATTGGATACAGCTTTTTCTGTAAAGAACAGTAAGCACTGAATAATGAATGCAATCAGCCAGATGTAATGATTTGCAAAGGTTCATTAGCCACCAATGGAATGGATGCTGAAAAAGATTGCATTAAATGCCATCCACAAAGATGTTTTCTCTTGACTTATGCGGATTGTCCTCCTGTAGTATTTTTGTTTTTTAAACTTTTTCCAATTTTCAGACTAAGCACTGCAACACATTACAAAGAATACATATCCTGTTAATAACTACACATTCACTTTAACTTCATAGTATTCAGTTGGAAGCCAGTGCTTAGCAGATAAAAAAATAACTTGAGTTGAGAATGTAAAATAAGCAAAAACCTTCAAAACCAGAATCAGTATCCAAAAGGATTTATATTTGAGCCCTGGCTACCTGTTTTTACCAATCAGTTGTACCTGGTGGTCAGCAGAACGTCAGCAGTCCTGCTGGACCCTTTTGTGGATGTTTGATTCGCTTTATGGCTTCACTCATCAGTGGGAAAACAGGAACCATTATTTTTTCTTTTGGCACCATGTGGGCAGAAGATTAGGGCAACTTCTGGATGACCACCTGAAACTTACCTGAGAAGATAAAAATGCATAAAATATTATCCATCTGTACTGTCCTTTAAGGTACAGGACTATGCAAAAGTCTTGAGCCACTCCTCATTTCTTTATATTTTCCTTCCAATTAGACAGACTTTCTTGTAATCTTTTGAAGTTGTCTTGCACAATATAGTTGCCCCGGGTTTTCTCAAGATCTTACAAAGGAATGTTTTTTGTTTGTTAAGCTACTTAAAAGTGACCTGTGACTCATTCAAGCATAAAAATAGCACCTAACTCAACAGATGAATCTGTGTTGTGTCTACACATAACAGCTTGGGAAAGACTTGAAATTGTATTATTCGACACTCTGTTACTAGCAGGCTGTCGTAAAAACTCAATTTAATCCAGTTTCTTTGGCTTAATCTACAAAAAAGTGTTCAAAATAACACAGTTTGACATAAAAAAATAAAAATAAAAAATAAACATTTTTAATTCACACATCACCAGCTGGTAGTATCTCCCCCTTGAGTTTTGAATGTCTTTCAAGAAGCCTGGAGAACTATTCCTGGAGACTACTTACATAAAGAAGTTACAAGCAAGCTTGCCTAAAAGAGTTGGTCATACCAAACTTTGACTTTGCTACTGCACAAACTGTGTTTTCGCTTTATTTCCATGTATGTTTGCACAGGTTTTGCTGCAGCTATTTCCCATTTTCCAAGCAAAATATGAAGAAATGAGGGGTAGCTCAAGACTAGAACTGCTAGTTATGTGTACATTATAAATCTAATTAAACCAGACCTAACAGAAGCTCACAAGTACAGTAACAATGGTTGACTGAAAGGTAATAAGCATGTTAGTCTGACTAACTTTTCCTTACAGTAAAATAATTATGTTTTCACAAAGCACTTACAGGATGGCATGACGGAGACCTCAGCTGTTACCACACTCTCCAAACCCAGATTAGATAGGGCTCCTCTCACCACACCACATGAAAAAGCAAGGTACTGAGACACACACGCACAAATTAGTCTCTATTGCATTATGACATTCAGGTTTTGTTGGCTGTATGCCAAAATACAAACCCTTAAGCACCTAGTGATACTTGTTCTATATGTAGTCTTTAGGAATGCAGGAACATGAGTGTGTCTGTGACTATTCTAACCTTAGGAGCCTGATCAAGGTACTGCTTTCCATTGGACAGCTGGGTCAGCAAATTAAACTTGTTATCCTGCAGAACATAGGTCCCCTGGTGTGGAAAATAAACAAGACATTATATTAAAAGATAACTCATTTTAACCAGCAATACATGTGATTGTATTTCCTGATTGCTGGGAAAGGTTCCTAAGATTTAAGAGTTCAATTTAACATCCATATGAATACAAGGACCCAACAGAAAACTGCACTGTAACAAAATGTTCAATGTTTAGGGTTTTAAAGTTGCAACAATAGCGGATAGACATGAAAGTAAAAGATACAGAATTTTTCAGAGAAAGAAATCCATCTAAGGCCTTTGTTAACTCTCAAGCGCTTTTGTTTATTTACAAGAAAAATCAACAGGACACGTTTAAGTCAACTTTGACACTAAACCTTTTAGAGACGTTTATGTTCTTCATCACAGTAATCATCCACTACAAACAGTGATGCATTGCAAAGTCTCTGTTTCACAAGAGATCAAATTTCCTGTTGTGAAGGCCAAAAACGTCTGTTACAGGATATATAACTGAAGCTTGAACAAACACTACACAAAACCTACTTACTAATTTGGTAGTAACATACTGCATGGTGTAACATTTTACCTGATGATTTGTTCTGAGGTTGTCCACCTGTCTCCTAAACACCTTAGTCCAGAAGTCTTTACAGATAAATTTCATTATATCCAATTCATCCTTAAAGCTGGGAGAGTCCCTGGTCAACCTAGAAAGAGCAAACAAGTGATGAGACACTCACTATAAAGGAAGACTCCACTTAACTCAGCATTTACATGTGTGACTTACCTCTCAATAAGTCCTTGTCCCACTCTGAAGCCCATACCTTCCAGGACAGAAACACAGACTGCTCTGTCCTAAAAAGATAAAATGCAAGCGATTAATTTGAACAGTATATCATGTAAAACTGTGAACATGACGTCACAATATTATAATATAAGGGGGAGCTGTGTTCTAAAACCGGAAAAAATTGTTTTACTACATGACATTATAGGCAACTCCTTAACACACCTTGTTGTCCATGGTTCCTTTGCTGGATTGCTGCTCCTTGTAAACATGTGACACGATCTCCATGTGGAGAAATTCAAACAGAGTCTCGTCCGCCATCCCTGGTGAACACACAATAGTGACAGTCCGATGGCTTAAATGTGCTCCAACAGACAAAACCAGCAATAAATATGAAAATACCGAGCAGCAGCTTAACGGAAGCTAAGATGGTTAGCGCCAAACAGCTAGTACGGTTCACTAACACTGCCCCCCACGCTAAAAATAACTATTTTTTATTACTCCCGTATATGGAAAGTTCTGGAGAAGGAGGTATCATATTAACGTATGTCATACATTTCTTTAATCTAAATTAAACCAGCTGAAATTGTAAATTGACAGTACCTGTAAAGTGACTGTAGCGCACGAAGTCTGCTTCCTGGTTGGCGCTCGATATAACGGCCAGCTCATTCCTTAAGTTGTACACACGCGGAGTTAGGAGTTTCTAACCTAAAACTGGTAACATGGAGAAAACATATGTATTTCATGTGCCACAACAACCAAAATTGTGTGATAAAATTGTTATTAATAAAACAAAACAGTTGTTTTCGTGTAATATGTAATAACAAACGTCCAGCTTCTCCGAAAGCTATTACCAGCCGGCGCTAACTTTCGACGTACGCCGGTGTGATGTACAAACAGACTCGTGAGCGCTATCATCCTATTCTGGGCTGAAACGTCATGTCTTGAATGTCCAATAGGCATGAAACGTCCGTTGCTACTTCCTTGTTGCTCATGTGATTTGTGTTTTGGTCTTTCAGGGAAGGTTTGTGACTTTTATTTTCATTTCAATGAAGTCTGCATTATATAAGACACATTTAATGGCATTGCTATTTCTAGCTGAATAAACCTGAAGTAAGATGTTGTTTATGTTTTCGCAGTCATGGCCGGCAGGTACCCGATAGTGGTCCAGGGCGAAGCGTCTGAAACAGACTCCGATGATGAAGTCTACATCACCTCTCTGACTCCCTCGGTCGGAGCCAAGGTTGTCCTGCATGCGTTATCCTGTATGCGTGGTTTTGAGAGTGATTTATGCACTTCAGCCAGTGACTTAAAATTTAGATTCAGCCATGAATCTACATTTTAATTTATTTTTTGTATCTTTTTTATGGATGCTTTCAGGTTCCAGGGGAGGCGTCTGAAACGGACAGCGAGGGTGACCCGGAGCAGGCTCCTGGGACCCATGACAGCGCTCAGATATTAAAGAGAGACCTCCCTCCTCTAATTGTAGTTAGAGACCACCCTGACATGCACTCCATAGTGGAAGACAGACCGAGCCCCTCACACAGGCCACACGGTAAAGATGAATAAAAACTCCAGTGCTTATTGTGTGAAAGTACGGCCAACCCAATCCAAGACTATGCATACTAGTCTTTTCTTACTAGTTAACAATTTCAAGGTTGTCTCATATGTATCGGCTTTGTTTTAACAACACTGAGATGTGTTTGACAGTTTTGAGAGGATTTGGAAGTGGGCCTTTACAGTGTCTCGTCACAAATTTAAAAGTGAACTTAAAGACCAATCTAGTTTTGCTCTGAGTAACTTCAGCACATAATTCTGTTTTCAGGTGAGACCCTGTTACAACAAAAGCTGCAGGAGTCTAACAGCCGACTGTATGCTGATGTGGGACAGACACTACAACAAGTCTATGGCAGTGCCAGCAGGGAGGTAGGTTGATATTTATCCATCCATTCGCTTCCGCTTATCCTTTTCAGGGTCGCGGGGATATGTATTTAGACAAGTAAAACAAGTAAAACTTCATTTTTCAAATATTCCAAATATCAAATAATGCTATATACAGTTTACAGAAGACATTAGAAGTGAAACTAGTCCAAATCTCATAAGGAAAAGTTATGAAGGATGATGGTCACAAGTTGAAAGGACTTCCTATGGAGTTCTGTGGTGCATAATGCTTAAAAGTGTATTTTACTGAACATGCTCCTGTGACTCTTCAAGCGCGATATGTAGAGGGTGCTAAAAGACTGTCCATTATTGACTTTAACTTGGCCTGCCCTCCTGGTTTTTTTCTAAAACCTGTATCAGAGAGTCTCCACACTCAGAACATTACTGTCTTGGTGGATCCATTTACTGAGTCCGTCATTATCCGCTACCCTCAAACCAACTCTGCATCACACCACAGAATAGAGGATGTCACTGGCCACCACAGACTTATAAAATATCCTGAGCTTTGTCCAGTAGATGTTAAAGGGCCTCAATCGTCTGAGAAAATAGAAATGGCTTCTGTCCGATTAATTGACAATGTGAGCACCGTGGTGTTGGTCATCCTCTACTGTTTCGGCACAGACCCTATGAAGGGGAATAGGGTTGTTTGCAAAGGTAAGTTGCAGATGGTTTTGCTTACACGACGTCACAAGGTTCTTCAGTTCTGTACTCTTCCTCATTGCCGTCTATTACCCATACATCCTACTACTGTAGAGTTATCAGAAAATTTCTGAAGGTAGTAGATGTCTGTGAAGTAGGGCGAAGAGAAAGGGAGAGAGGACGGTCTCCCGTGGATAATACAGTGATACTTCAAATGATAAAAAGTAGAACAGATGTAAATATTTTGTCTGACTAGTAGTTAACTCGCTGATTACATAGATTCTGCAAATTCAGAATATTAAGTTATCTGGCTTTTTCTTTTTTTTATGTGAAAGGTGCGCAGTGCAACATCACAGCTGAATGCATCGCAGAGCGCCATCATCAACGCGTCCCACAGCATCAGATTAATCCTGGACGACCTGAAGGCTGTTTCTGAAAAGATTGACATCATCACCAGCTATCAGATATTGCCTGATATAAACATTAATCATTTAAATAATTCTACTGCTCCTGCACCTTAAATTGTTTCTTTCAAAACAAACATATTGTGATGTTTGATCATTGTTATGGGTATATTTTCTCCGAATACCAGAGTGAGCTGGACAAAATAACACGCTGGCTTCTTTATCTAAAAAATGCAGTACGTGTACATACATGGATTTAACAATCACACACTACACCTGTTCTAATGCTAGCCGTCCTCGTTAATGGAGTTACGATAGTTCTGTCATTTCTTGATTTGCAGAGTTACACTTGGATTTATATTTTACATAGAACTGGAGAGGATCCACTTGTTCCCTCCAACACTGTTTTTATGTCACTATTTGATGATTTTTTTATGAGGCACATCCTGTTCTTTCCCTGCTGTTTGCCAGTCCTCTGTGATGGGTCAAAGAAGTAGGCTTGCAGCTATAAATAAAAAATTGGGTTATTTCTTCCTGTGTATATAAAAAATGAATGTTTGCTTCAAAAAATAAATGCAAATATACACCAGAATACTGCTCTGTTGGTGTGCAAAGACAAATTTATTTGCAAAATTCAGTTTACAAAACCACATCAAACAAGCAGGAAACATCCATACAGTATAAAAGCAATGTTCTTTGATCCTGTTGATTTTCTAATAATTGCAGTGTAATTCTCTACAATTCTTAATGAATCTGGAAATAAAGTGGTAACATTGCAGACGCAATTTGCAAAGAAAGATCATATGCGGAACATCTGTCACTTTGTGCAATTGAACTTCTGTAATTACAGCTGCGGCTTTATATAAGTGATTACCAGTAAATTATTCTCCTTAATATCAATAATGTAACACAAACATTATCAAAAGACAGGACTCTTGCAAGAGCTATAAATCCTTCTGTTTGGTGTGTTTGTAGTTGCATCAGACAGGGGTGTAGATGTACACTAACACCACAACCAGCAGGTTGAGCACTGTGCCCACAATGCCCACAAGGCCGAGCAGGTGATCAGGGTCAACCTTGCACATTACTGACTGATGATTTGCACATACAAGATCGTCCGACACCTGAAAGACAGAGATGTACAGTAAAGTGAGTCGCCGCTGTGCAGAATGGAAACAGAGTAGGGAAAGCACAGGTATGTGTGGGGTTTTTATGTTTAATATATTTACTGCTATTAGTCAGTTGACTGTATTGAAGAGGATTTATGAATGGGGTTATATATATATAATAAACAAATGATCTGTTTTGGAAGTATTTTTTTTATCTCTGCATTATTGTACCCACATTATCATTAATATAGTCCTTTTTTTTAAATGCTTATAAAATTGTGATATATTTGTTATATTTGTTACAACTTTAGCCGCCCTCTTGGCCAGATCTCTCTTAAAAAACACTTTTAATCTTAAAGAGACTTTTTACCCAGATAAATAAAAGATATAAAAGTCACTTTGCCAAAAACCGATTGCAGCTTCTACTTTGTGTTTGGGATGTTCTCTCTGGCTCAATCATCATTAATAAGAGATATGTTGGACTTATTTTTGACAGATTGTAGGCCATCTATCTATAGAATAGAATCTACCAGTAAGGGTCTTATACTATGAGATAGCGCAGGAATTTACATATTTACAACAGTTGTAAAAAACGCAGAATGAAAAAATAAAGTTACTTAAAAACAGTAAAAACAGCTAGCACTGTGTAAGAGAGAAGTGCAAATTGAATAATAAATAATTTGTACACTATAAATCTATGACAAACAGCTCCATGAAGGTATAATACAAAATTATGTTTGGGATCCGATGCTTGACAGCTGTTCACCAATCAGAATAAAGAGTTATTATACAGATTTATAGAGAACAGCAGGAATGATTTCCTGAAGCATTCATTATGGCAGCGAGGTTGAATCAGCCTGAAGGAGGAGTAGGAGCTCTTCTGCCTCAGAAGTCTGGACTTAGATTTAATTATACCCAAAATGTAACACTTTAAATTCCTGCACTAATTTTGGAAGATGTAAAATTTTTGATAGAGCTGAGCTGTATTTATTTTACCTTCTTCTCCCACAACGAAAAGTCAAGATTTCTATTGGATGTGACATATATCAGCCACCAGATGGCGTCATTGTCACATGCATTACACCAGCCACAAACCAGACCTCTGATCAAATAAAACATTTCTATTCGGTTCTATTCCGTTCCTTGTAATTAGCTCCACATCTGGACACATTTCATGTCCCGAAAAGTTTTACATTTGATAAAGTTGTATCTAAGTTTTTTTGTTTGTTTTATTAGACATGCAGTAAGAAGTATTATATTCTTTTTTTGTATCTATGATTTGTTCACATGTAGGTTTGTATCTGTACACATTTTATGTCCCACTTGTATTGAATATAATAAATATGTCTCATGTAAGTTATTTGACCCATATGAGCTATTCAATTACATTCTGTCATTTGCACTCAGGTGCCTATTAGCACACACTTTAGTTTCTTTCTCTGTCTTTTAAAAGTGATATCTTAAAAAAAAAAACAGTCTTGAGGAGTTAAAATTTTTATTTATTTAATATATTTTGTTCTTAAAGTTTATAAACATAAGTCACCTTTCCTTTGGGGAAAATAAAATACTCATAATTTTGTGCACTTTACCTCTCTGGTGTTTCTTTCTGGTGTTCTCTTTCCTCTGTCGTCCCTTGGCTCCAAACCGGGCTCCATTTTTCACGCTTCAGAATCCCTCAGAGAGCAATAAAAACTACTTCGACGTCAATGACAATCCACTCCCAGAGCAAATAGATCCAAATGTTCACAGAGATGACGACTGGCAGGACTGCGTGCGCGACCGGTTGCTCTCAGATTTAAAGCCACTTGTATCCTCCTCTCCCAGGGCTCCGAGGACCCACAGGTCTTGTAATGTGAGCGAATAAAGAGATGCTGGTTTTTCTGGTTTTGTTTTGTGCGTCGTGCATCACAGACTGCTACACAAGGCCAAGAAGCTGCTCAGCTGCTCTGCCACTATTTCTGTGTCAGGTCATGTAAAGTTGGCTTGCTGCTGCATGAGTGTGTGGATGTGTGTGTCCACTGGGTAATGTTACCATGGGAGTGAAGGGCCTCAAATATTTCATGGTGACATCACAGATTTCACTTGCATTCATGTATGAGTATGATCAGGGGCGGAGCGTGGGGGTGGCTTACGGGGCTTAAGCCCGGGTTGTTTTGTCAGAAGCCCGGGGTATTTTGGAGTGTAATTTTTTCATAGTTAGATGCCTGGCTGACAACTGTATAAAACAAAAAGTACACACAATATTCGAAGCACATAGTGCACACTGTGGGAATTTACGACTGTGCGTGAATCCCCCCCTGATATTGGTATGATCCGAGCTCAGGCACTAAGCGACTGAGCGAGGGGGCGGGGCAGCTGCTGCCTGTGAGTGCGCTGTTGGAGAGACGGAGCCAGCCATACTAAGGAGAGCTTAAGTTTGACCAGGTACCAAAGCAAATCATTCGTACTGTACAAATAATGTAAATATGACGGTGCATCACGAAAGATTGATATCAAACTGATCACTTGACCCATATTACGTTACTCGCTCTTCAAGGGAATCAACAAATGGCGAAACGAAAAGCCGAACAAATGCTATTTTTTTTAGAGAGTCTTAGCTTACTTGTGTTTATTTCATATTTTCAGTTCTTACCCTCCCCGACTAAATCGGTTTCAGTTATGTACTGAAATATAAGAATGGACATTAGAGGCTTCTTTCAAAGAAAAAACTCAGGTAAATGTTATTTTATATATTATGCTTTGTATGTTGTTCAGTATATTTCTATGCAAAACAAGAGGGATTTCAGTACACAGCAGGATATTCACATTTGTAACCAGATATTTACACTTTAGGGAGAAAACATAAAACATTTTTACTGTACAACATCAATTTAGAGTAAACTTTTGTTTTAGATAAATATTGAAATATCTTTTGAATTAGTTAAATGTCAGAATAAAGAGAGACAGAGCTTTCTATTTTTTATCACTTTGATCAAATTTAGGAGTACATGTACACTAAGTTTATTGTTAATTAATAAGAAACTCCAGACGATTCCATTCTGAGCTGAAGAAGCTTCTGATAGGTTAGTAGAGTCCATGTGAGTAAACTGGTGGCACAGCTGTGGATGCATATAAGGCAAAACACAGAGTCTGTTTCTGTGACATGGGAACATCAAGAGATGTCAACAAAACACCAGGAAAAGAACTGTGGAGCTCCATAAGTGTGGCTCAGTTTGAATACAATTTGGTGCCATTTACAATTAAGAAATACAGATAGTTTCTCTCTTTACTCTTAAAGTTAACAAATATGTTTTTATATTTATCAATCTAAAAAAATAAACATTTAGTCTGATTTGATCTTACAATTAAAAAAGTGTTTTTATCTGAAGAGTAAATATCTGGTTTCAACTGTATATTTGATGATTGTCAGCACAAAGAGGGAGAGAGAGCAGAATGAGGACAGAACAGATGAACAGGAGCAGGTGAGACACACATGTTAGTCAAATGGTTGTTTACCAAAAGTATCACCGTATCATAGGTACTCATGTATCTCGTACCTAGTGTTTCTTTTTAGGTTTGTTATTTTTCAAATTCTATATTTATTAAGTTCTGCAGGCTTGTTTGCACAACAAGGCTGAATAATTATATAAACTTTTCTGAATCTAAATAGTGGACTTTGGTAGAATTAAAAAACAAGTGTAGTGCAGGTCTATGATGATTTTTAGTGCTACTATCATCTAGTTCTGATTGTGGTTATGTCTTGGTTAAGTCCTCAGTAGTCCTGATTTTGAACTGTTGTAGTCCTGTTTTAATTCTGGATCAGTTCTGGGTCTGGTTGAATTGGGGTTTAGTCCTCATGTCTTGATACAGGCCTGACTTTGTTCTGCTTTGCTGCTTAATCAAAAAACTAGTTTAAGGTGTCCTGCACATGTGATATATATTTTTCCCTATATGAAGTCATTCTTTTTTGAACAGAGCCTATTAATCTTTTAGTCATTTCTACCCCCCGCCCCAAAAAAAAAAAAAAAAAAAAATCCCACATGCATACTACTCTTTGGGCTAAGCCCCAGGTGTTTCAAATGTCTGGCTCCGCCTCTGAGTATGATAGATAAGTCTGCTTTTTTTATCTGAGGATTCGTGAATGAATAATGTTTAAGAACACTTTAGAAATGCAATATTTTGGGGATGTTTCAATCTACCAGCTGCTGTTGCTTGAAAACATCCCCTTCTTTAAGTGCCGTTGCTTCCTTAGTACACTGGTCTTCATTTTGCACCTTAAACTATGAAGGTGAAAGGAGCAGATATACACAGCCTAGTGCAGATTGCCATCACGAGCAGTTTTTGCCGC
Organism: Diplotaxodon limnothrissa; assembly: GCF_057381915.1. Lineage (NCBI taxonomy): Eukaryota > Metazoa > Chordata > Actinopteri > Cichliformes > Cichlidae > Diplotaxodon > Diplotaxodon limnothrissa. The sequence goes on along the minus strand of NC_140609.1, from coordinate 20,756,902 downwards.
TGATGAACCTCTGAAATAAAGATCCACTGGGGGTGTATTTCAACCCGAGGTGAGGTGTCAATTAGGGTCGTGGTCTAACTCCTTCAGGCCTTGTTACTTAAACCAAATGCAACCACAAGAGACAGTATCTAACCAGTCGCACGTTTGGTCACTGATTCTGCTCTTACTTAAATCAATCCTAAATAAATTCATATGCTTTAAATGTGCAAGTATATAGAAATCAGATGAGTGCTGACATGAGAACACTTGCATTAATAATTAATCATCTGGATCTGGTTAACAGTAATGCAGTCCAACCATAAATGTATGGCAACAAAGAAACTGAATATGCCTAATAAACATGCTATTTTGTGTAGACAATGTGCACTTTTCTTCTATTTTATCGTATCAATCTTTAACAAATTTACAATACTTGACTAAAAATGTTGAGAGTTGTTACATCTCTCACATTTATATTTTTCCTGTGGCCGTGTGTCCTTGCTTCCCGATTGATGGCATGGATTTTATAATGGGCAATGACATTGCAGGTGGGAAGGTTTATCCTACCCCAGAGGTCACGATGCTTTAAGCCGGCACCACCCGGATGTATTTCCTGTAGGTGTTCTTACCTGGTCACACGCCCATCGGCAGGGAGAAGTGGTTGACTTGTCAGAGTCGGTGGTTGGCTCTATTTTGGAAAAGGATGTGATGCCCTCCGAGGAGGAGGCAGGTCCTGATGCCAAGGAACTGGCTCAAGAGGTAGCTGAGCCTGCTCCTGAACCCGCAGCCCCCCCCCCCCCCCCCCCCCCGCTCCTCACGCGGGAGGGGGGGGGGGGGGGGTTTCTGATTGCTCAGAAAGAGGACCTGTCATTAGCCAAATGTTTTGCTGCCGTAGATGAGAGTGATGGTCCGACAGGAGACAGGAAGCAGACATTTTTTGTTTGTGATGGATTGTTAATGCGCAGGTGGACCTCAAAGCCAGGGGAGGACTGTAGTGTGGTCCAACAGATAGTGGTCCCGGCTAGTTTGCGTCAGCATGTGTTACAATTAGCCCATGATCATTCATGGTCAGGACATTTGGGGATAACTAAAGCATATGACCATATTCTGCAGCACTTCTTCTGGCCGGCAGATGTTGCAAGGTATTGTAATACCTGTCACACGTGTCAACTAGTGGGCAAACCAAACTGTGCCCCCGCCCCACTATGTCCAATACCTGCTGTTGGTGAGCCATTTGAACACGTTTTGGTCGATTGTGTTGGTTCGTTGCCAAGAACACGGGCAGGTAATCAGTTTTTATTGACCATAATGTGCTTATCCACGTGGTTCCCTGAAGCAATTCCTCTGCGGAGGATCACCACTGCAAACATTACTAAGGCACTAATCAAATTTTTTACTACCTTTGGTCTCCCAAAAACAGTACAAACAGACCAGGGAACTAACTTCTATCCCGAGCATTTAAACTGACTTTAATCTCCCTTGGCATTTCTCATTCTGTGTCCAGTGCTTATCACCCAGAGTTGTAAAAAAAAAAAAAATGTTTATCATTAGAGAAAAAATTACCAGTAATCATCCCACAGATGTAATATTATCTACAGCTACTCTTAGTACCATTGATGTTAAGTTAGACTCTTGTTCTCTAATTGATCTTTCTGAGTTAACTTCAATAATTACTTCCTCCAAGCCATCAACGTGTCTTTTAGACCCCATTCCTACAAAACTGCTCAAAGAAGTCCTGCCATTAATTAATTCTTCGATCTTAAATATGATCAACCTATCTCTAATAATCAGCTATGTACCACAGGCCTTCAAGCTAGCTGTAGTTAAACCTTTACTCAAAAAGCCATCTCTAGACCCAGCAGTCTTAGCTAATTATAGGCCAATCTCCAACCTTCCTTTCATATCAAAAATCCTTGAAAGAGTAGTTGTCAAACAGCTAACAGATCATCTGCAGAGGAATGGTTTATTTGAAGAGTTTCAGTCAGGTTTCAGAGCTCATCACAGCACAGAAACAGCTTTAGTGAAGGTTACAAATGATCTTCTTATGGCCTCTGACAGTGGACTCATCTCTGTGCTTGTCCTGCTAGACCTTAGTGCAGCATTCGATACTGTCGACCATAATATCCTATTAGAGCGATTAGAACATGCTGTAGGTATTACAGGTACTGCACTGCAGTGGTTTGTATCATATCTATCTAATAGACTCCAATTTGTTCATGTAAATGGAGAGTCCTCTTCACACACTGAGGTTAATTATGGAGTTCCACAGGGTTCAGTGCTAGGACCAATTCTGTTTACATTATACATGCTTCCCTTAGGCAGTATCATTAGAAGACATAGCATACATTTTCACTGCTATGCAGATGACACCCAGCTCTATCTGTCCATGAAGCCAGATAACACACACCAATTAGTTAAACTGCAGGAATGTCTTAAAGACATAAAGACCTGGATGGCCGCTAACTTTCTGCTTCTTAATTCAGATAAAACTGAGGTTATTGTACTCGGGCCTGAAAAGCTTAGAAATATGGTATCTAACCAGATTCTTACTCTGGATGGCATTACCTTGGCCTCCAGTAACGCTGTGAGGAACCTTGGAGTCATTTTTGACCAGGACATGTCCTTCAATGCACATATTAAATAAATATGTAAGACTGCGTTCTTCCATTTGCGCAACATCTCTAAAATTAGAAATATCCTGTCTCAGAGTGACGCTGAAAAACTAGTTCATGCATTTATTACTTCCAGGCTGGACTACTGTAATTCATTATTATCAGGATGTCCAAAAAACTCACTGAAAAGCCTTCAGTTAATCCAAAATGCTGCAGCAAGAGTCCTGACAGGGACTAGAAAGAGAGAGCACATTTCTCCTGTTTTGGCTTCCCTTCATTGGCTTCCTGTTAAATCCAGAATTGAATTCAAAATCCTGCTCCTCACATACAAGGTCTTAAATAATCAGGCCCCATCTTATCTTAATGACCTTGTAGTACGTCTGTGAAGGTTCTCAGTCATCCAGGTCATCGTAGTCAAAGGAGCTTGCAAAGAAAAGCGTCTGGACTTCTTTAAGTTGCTTGAAGACGTTTCACCTCTCATCCGAGAAGCTTCTTCAGTTCTAAGGTCAAATGGTGGAGAGTCCCAGATATAAACCTAGTGGGAGTGACCCCCCACAGAGGGACAAAAGGACCCCCTGATGATCCTCTAATCGCCTGAGCCAAGGTGGGAAACTGGGCGTGGGTCCCAATCAGCCAGAGTTTCGGGTGTGTTCATTGTGAAACCTGGCCCCACCTTATCATGCGAATTCCTGAGGTCAGATGGCCCAGGATGTGAGTGGGCGTTAAGGCGTCTGGGAAGGGATCTCAAAACTGGATTATAGATGGCAGACAGTTGACCATCTATAGAGGCAGAGAGCGACCATCTTTGAACAGAGGCGGGGGTTTACGACACCAACTCTCTGCCATCTATAATCCAGTTTTGAGATCCCTTCCCAGGATCATCAGGGGGTCCTTTTGTCCCTCTGTGGGGGGTCACTCCCACTAGGTTTATATCTGGGACTCTCCACCATTTGACCTTAGAACTGAAGAAGCTTCTCGGATGAGAGGTGAAACGTCTTCAAGCAACTTAAAGAAGTCCAGACGCTTTTCTTTGCAAGCTCCTTTGACGACCTTGTAGTACCATATCGCCCTATTAGAGCACTTCGCTCTCGCTCTGCAGGCCTACTTGTTGTTCCTAGAGTATTTAAAAGTAGAATGGGAGGGAGAGCCTTCAGTTTTCAGGCCCCTCTTCTGTGGAACCAGCTTCCAGTTTGGATTCGGGAGACAGACACTATCTCTACTTTTAAGATTAGGCTTAAAACTTTCCTTTTTGCTAAAGCATAGTTAGGGCTGGACCAGGTGACCTGAATCCTCCCTTAGTTATGCTGCAATAGACATAGGCTGCCGGGGATTCCCATGAAGCATTGAGTTTTTCCTTTCCAGTCACCTTTCTCACTCACTATGTATTAACAGACCTCTCTGCATTGAATCATATCTGTTATTAACCTCTGTCTCTCTTCCACAGCATGTCTTTTATCCTGTCTTCCTTCTCTCACCCCAACCGGTCGCAGCAGATTGCCGCCCCTCCCTGAGCCTGGTTCTGCCGGAGGTTTCTTCCTGTTAAAAGGGAGTTTTTCCTTCCCACTGTTGCCAAAGTGCTTGCTCATAGGGGGTCATATGATTGTTGGGTTTTTTTTCTCTGTATCTATGAAGCGCCTTGAGGCGACTTATGTTGTGATTTGGCGCTATATAAATAAAATTGAATTGAATTGAATTGAAAGTTGTAGGGTGCACGTGAGCGTTGGCACCAAACACTTAAGGCCATGCTGAAAAAGTACTGCCACGACTCGGGCAGAAGTTGGGATGAGGGTGTCCCCTTTGTGGTGTTTGCGATATGCGATGCTAAGCAGGAGTCCGTGGGGTTCAGCCCAGCTACCCTTGTGTTTGGCCGTGATGTGCGATGCCCACTAAAGGTGTTGAAAGAGAGGTTCCTTAGCGGGGGTGTCCCAAAAACTAACGTGGCAGATTTTGTGAAGACGTGTAGGGATCGCAGGTAACGTGCTACCTCATTAGCAAAAGAGGCCCTGTGTGCATCCCAGGCAAGCATGAAGAAATGGTATGACAGAAAGGCTGTGAAAAGACATTTTCAAACTGGAGACAAAGTTTTAGTGTTTCTACCGGTTCTCGGTTCTGCCCTTTCAGCCCGTTTTGCGGGACTATATGTTATAGTAAGGAAGGTGTCTGAAACAAATTATGTCCTCAGTACCCCAGAACGCAGGAGGAAAACTCGCCTGTGCCACATTAACATGTTGAAACCCTACTATGATAGAGAAGTCCATGAGATTGTTGCCAGCACAGCAACCTACAGTTCTCAAAGGAGCTTGCAAAGAAAAGCGTCTGGAATTCTTTAAGTTGCTTGAAGACGTTTCACCTCTCATCTGAGAAGCTTCTTCAGTTCTAAGGTCAAATGGTGGAGAGTCCCAGATATAAACCTAGTGGGAGTTTCCCCCCACGGAGGGACAAAAGGACCCCCTGATGATCCTCTAATCGCCTGAGCCAAGGTGTGAAACTGGGTGTGGGTCCCATCAGCCAGAGTTTCGGGTGTGTTAACACACCCGAAACTCTGGCTGATGGGGACCTGGGATGGGGACCTGGGAAAGCAGGTGGGTTTTGGGCAGGTTTGCCCGGTGGAGGCGAAAGTCGAGGCTGTCCTCAGCTACCCGGCCACAACCACTAGGAGGGAGCTAAAGCGGTTCTTGGGCATGACTGCAAACTATCGCTGTTTTTGCAAGAACTTTGCAGTAGTTGTGGCCCCTTTGACGAAGCTATGTAGCCCCAAAATCCCTTTTGAGTGGTGTTAAGGTTCAAAATATTGGGGATGGAGACAAGAGAAAAAACCACAATAACAACACTGGTCCGGCCGGGTTGAGTCAAACGATGATTTAATGATCACACACGTGGGAGATGGACACTGATGCAGACAGCCTCAAAATCTCAAAATGGTGGAGCATTGCTCAAACTTTTATAACCTCTGGTGCCTCCACCTTATCATAAAAAGCCTAAACATTCACATGCTCTCTCTCACACAGCGCCTAAGCTACGACCTTGGCTCCCTGTTTATCTGCTCCTGCTGAAATGGGGCAGAAAACTCCAGCACACTCTGTTCTCTTCTACTCAGACAAATTAGACAATAACCTTCTGCGAACAGTATTTCTTATAACTCAGCAATATAATGCATCATAAAACAATATCATTCATTCACAACAAGTCAGCAATTTAATGTAATGCAAATCAGTTTAACTAATGCAATAGTTATCAGCTTCTTCTAATTCAGGAGAATAATGCAAACTAAAACTACATAATAATTCACAATCTTTAATTAGGGGTATAACATGGCATAAAATAATATCATAATTTTACAATTCCCCCTGATGAGGTCATTAGAATAATGACCTCACAAACACCCTGTAGCCCAGTGTGGCCGGGTTCATCTCTTCTCACTCCTGAGGTCCTTTGTCCCCCTGAGGGGCAAACCATATGTAAGATGACCTCTGTGTTTGCGCAAGTCAGGTGCAAGACAAACTATTACTACAAGGATAGCAGGTCCAGATGACACTCCCCTGTTCTCCCACAGCTTTATTTGGTGTTCCCTGATACCATTCAGACGTAGACTAGAACCTCTGTCCGAAGAGCTCTTAACCTTTATTTTATTGCTGCAGCTACCAGTGTCGTCCAGTTGGGTGATCCTCTGCTCTTAATTCCTCAACCTTAGGGGTTAGACAACCCTTCAGTCGTAACACAGATCAGGGGATTATTCTGCTCCGATTTCAAACAACGATCTGTGTATTCTCCAGAAAAAGGAACAGGAAGGTGTCCCCTTTTTGCCCAAAAGCCTCTCGAACTTCGTTGGTCTGGTGTTCCCGGATTTCCGCCAACCCCTTCATGGTTATTGCTGTGTTTATGGGATCCATCCTTTTGTGGTGACTAGCTGGAGCCCAAACGCCATGACCCTTGGACCCAGTTGATGTCTCGGCAGTCACTGTGTCTGACTCTGCTACGGAGGATCCTCGCATCTCTGTGACCTCGTCTGGTGTCTGTTCCTTTCTCTGTAAGAGACAGAAAACCAAAACACCTCTCTTCCTAACCCTAATAATCTAATGTTCTTATCTACTGACCTTCTAGTGATTCAGAATTGGTCTAAAACATCCAGAATGTCCCAGGGACTTATTCTAATCATATCTTATGTGTGTGTAAGCAGTGTTTGCATTTAGCCCTCCGCACTCAAGGCATTTCTTACACTTTATCAGTCCGGACAGTCACGCCGAACGAAGCTTCTGACCTTCAAAAGGCCGAGTGCCAACTCGTTATAAGCACATTTGCAAGGTGTGTCTGAAAATTATTGAAACCCCTCTTTTTGACAAATGACAAAAAATTAACAAATCTTCTAAACGCTATTCAGTTCATTTCAATGAGTAATGATTAAACATGAAAGTGATAGTTTATGCTTTTTCACTGATTCTCTAAAAGGTCCGTCTTCTCGGACCGCTATTAGCTTAAGCTTTACCATTCCTAAATTATTAAAGACACAAATGAAGTTATAAAATGTTCAAATAATCCTGGTTTGATGTTAAAGCTCAACCTTCCCCCCCTTTTTTGACACACTCCAATGTGTCAAATCAACGGAGCTAGAACATTCAAAAAAAAAAAAAAAGTTAGGCAGCTACAAAGTTTCCCAGACTCTTAAGGTGATCCGCGTGTAACGTTCTGACTCAGGTATTTAATATTTTAATAAATGTCGTTTAATTAACTGCCACTATTTAAACTAACCTTAAAGACATAATTTAAGAAAAGATCACAAAGAATAACATGATATCAGTGTTTTGTAAGCGCGTGCGGCCTTCTATGCTCGAAGCCTTTCCCCTCAATAGATCAGTCAGACATTCGCGCTGACTGTAGCTTTTAACCCTTATTAACTTGAGCACAACTCTACAATGAGCAACAAGTTGCAATATGTATAAAAATGATCATGGTTACACCTGCAATGAAAAATTATATCATTATCCTAACACCTGTAAATGGAAGATTCATCAGAAGTTATAACAATCACAGGAACACAGATGTTAGTATAAGGTCAAAAGCTTCAATAAATGATCATCGATGCAATGCTTGTTGCATGATTCTCATACAATAATAATGCTGACATTGAAAATAACAGTATAACACCCCCTTTTGTCCCGTTTCACTTGACACCTAAACGTTTATAAATGCCTCTTTAATTCTTGATTTTATTTCCCCCTTTTCTCCCCTTACTGACCACAGCAGGGGGATCTTAGTTTTGAATCAGCCATGAATCCAGCTCACCTGATTCATCAGTGAGCTCCACCATCACTGGCGTCTGACAGGGTGGCGCTGCATACTCTTCCTTTAATATCACTATTTTCAACCTGTTAATGAGAGTGTTTAAACCTGAAGTCGACTACGTCCACAACAAGTCAATACAGCTGTAAATGAGGCCAATTATCAATCTATTACCAATCAATAACAACAGATAACTTCTATTTTATGCATGCTTTTAATCAACCACTCACCCAGAGGATCTCCAATCCCAGGAAATGCCTTCTCCTCCTTTAATGAGTCTGTCCTCCTTCCATGCCCTGGTAACTGGTCCATCCAGAGCCATATGATCTCAAATATACATACGACAAGCCAAACCACACCTTGGTCACACCAACCCCCCTTCCACCCCCAAGATGTCCAATGCCATCCTAGTATGGACTGTCAAAAGTGGCTTTAACGCTGACTGTTCTGACAATCCATTTTATAACGTTCCTGGTCAGATTTGCCAATCTCTGCACCAGAGTTTTAAACGTTTCGCCATTTTCATTAGGTTTTATCTTTTATTTAGTTTCGACTCCAGATTTTCAATTTTTTGCCAGTTGTAATTAGTTTTTACCAATTCTTTGCTAGTTTAGTCTAGTTTTTATTTTCTGAAAATCCTTAGTTTCAATTTAGTTTTATTTGTGTTTTGCAAAAGTTAAGTGTAACAAAATCTCAGTTCCATCATATCAGTCATGCTCTTCTAATTATCCTTGGGTGTTGAGACTAATAACTATTAACTTTTGCCGCACCGAGTGGTCCTAATTTTGGTTGAAGTCAATTGATAACCTTTTGAAGGCGATTGTTTCACACCTTTATTTAGATGTCTCAGTCCTGTTATCTCGGGATGCATCACGCTGCCTTATCTGGGGTTAGCTATTTTCTTGGGATGCGAGTTAAGTGGGTGAGCTCTTCAACGAGGGGGAGCGTGCTCCCCCTGATGAGGTCTTCTAGGTAAGCTAGGTTAACCTTCTTGTGTGAGCTTTTCAAGTGCACTTTTAAGGTTTGTGGGATTTTTTTGTTTTATAAATGTCCCTCAAGACCCCCTGATGACCCAGTAATTCATTTTTGCGCACTGTAGTACACATTTAGTTTTTTGCTTGTAGCTCTCATACTCTACTTGCCACTCCTCTAAGTCCTGATGTTTCTTAGAGAGGACAACAGTACCTTTAAAATTATGTCACATGTGTGGGGGTGTGGCCTTGCCAATTGTTTTTCCCACCTTTTCAAAATGGCTGGCGTGCCCACAAGCACATTTTATGGAAGAGAGAAAGGTAAGCTTGATATTTACATTTAAAATGTTTTGTTAAACTCAGATTTTTATTTTATTCAAAAAATAAACATCTGGTAAATAATTTCAGGGGTCTTTAAGAATTAGGCTCATTTACTTTCACAGGGAACATGACTAATTTATTAATGTGTGCTCTACACATTGGGACTTTATATTTATATTTATTTCACTTTTTCCTAATACCCAACTTTTGACAAAGGCGGAGAGAATTCTTAACACAATTATTAAGGGAGATTCAAACATAGATTTTTCAAAATATGAGAGGGTCAGGACCCACTAAAAGCCACAGAGAAGATTATCGAGATGCAGTGGCAGATGTAATAGAGAAAGACACAGGGCCACCTGGAATCTGTCGTCCTATCTGGTGCAAAACCAACATGTAGTAGAATCTGGAATTTTGATTTTGAGTTAAAAATAAAATATGGGTAAAATGCAGAAATGTTTTCCAGTAAAGTAAAAAATAAGAGTCGCAATTATAGTTGAATCCATAACACCTAATGGTTTCTACGAGATCACGTCGTTGCTGAGAGTTATCAGTGATCTCAACGTGTGAAAAGAACTCACAGTATCTGGGGTTTAAGCTCCTCTTGGCTGAGAAACCTGGGACAAACATGTGAACAAGACCTGAATAATACCAGTAATGAAGACTTCTCTCCAAAGATCAATAAAAGGAAGCCCCAATCTGATGAGAGTCTAGCAAAATATGGTTCACTCCACTTGCCTGAAATGGTTAGCAGTCCAAGGCATTTCAGTTGTAGAATGATTGGGTACAACAATGAAACAGATGTGAGATGAGGGAAGTGCCAAATGTTCCTTTGTGTCTCCAAATAAAATCAGTACTTACTCAGATATCCTAAATAAATTGACTTTTGTGAAATAGAAAGTTCAGTGCCATCACTTATTCCTAAACCAATAGTTTACAGTTAGTGAAGTGTCAGTGACTTCTGGGTTGGTCCCTGATCTTCATCTTATGAGATTGTTATTTTAATAACACTTGATTCATTTAAAAGAAAAAAGAAAAAAAAAGAAAAAAGAAAAAACGAAAATATTTTCTCCCTGTTTTTTCTTATTCTCTGGGTCTCAGGAGGACATTACGTCCCTCTCCACTACAAGACTCTTGTTATGTCTACAAAACATATTAAAATCATCCTCAATTCTATTCTGGCGCTGTCTCCCGACTTTTCCTGACCTGATTCTGCGCGTGAACGGAGCAGCAACACAGACGACTCGACTAACGTACTACCTTAATTTCACTATAGCAGGGCACGCACACATCAATGCAACCAAACACATTTTGCTATAAATCTAGTTAATTTTAGTTAGTTTTGTGAACATTCAGTACAGTTTTAGTTAGTATTTCTTTTTTTTTTTTTTTTTTTTTTTTTGAAGTTAAGTTGTTGTCCTGCAACCCAGAGGGTTTATTTGTTAGTAGTGGATAAACTTTATTGTGTAACGGCGGGTGTATGTTAAGTTTCACTGCTTTAAACTTGCTGGAAAATCTTCACGTGTTCATGGGTGTAAGCTGTTTCTTCATTGCGTGTATGTGCGTTTGTACATGGGCTAATTTAACGTTTTTTCTCAAACGAGGCATTTCTCTAGCACGTGCCTCTCTCTCACATTTCTCTGCTTGTGTGTGTTTTTGTTTCACCTTCTTGTTGTGATGCTCCAGGCGCCTTCCCAACCTCCACAAGTCTGTTGGCCGCAATTTTATGTGTAAAACTTCTCTTAATTTCTCCTTTAATTCTCTGCTAGCTGCTGTCTTTTCCACAGCTGCTGATTCTTGCTGATTTTGTGTCCATTACTATAATTTTGCTTCGGCCGCCGTGCTTGTGGGGGCAGTTGGTCCAGCCCCATAGCCACCTGTATCAACACACTGAGAGATTTATTTAATATCATTTTCATTACTGTTAAATAGACTAGCAGGCAAGACGCCCACCTTTGCACTGCAGACTACATGCCAGTCTCCCAACACACTCCTCTCTGAGTTTCAGCTTTAAACTCCAACATCATTCACACCCCAGTCATTCAACACCTTATTTGTAGTATCATAATCAGCAAAATCAGCGTTTTACTTACAGGCATGTATCATTGTTTGCAAATCAAAATTATAAAACTCAAAAACACGCTAAACAGGAAGCAAAGTCCTCTGTGCGCGTCACAGCTCATTTGCATGTTCACACACCGTCTAAAAATAGCTCGCAGCGCTGCAGTGCGCTGTCGTCACACACAGGGTCACACAAAGCTCAGACAAAACTCTTCTATTTTATATTACAAAGACGTCTTATATTTACAATTACTGACAGGCCTGACAGATTCAGCACCTAACAAATTTCGACAAATTTAAGTTAACGGGTCCAACCGAAGAAAGCTTCACTTTTTTGTAATCAATTAAACAGTATCTGTTACTTCTGGGAACAGTTTCTGACCTAACTTCTAAATCCCTAACTCAATTTAACTTTGTCCAAACAAGCACATGACACCGTTTTAAACGATGAGGAGTCTCGGTAACTCCTAGCTTATTTCGGGATGCCCTGTACCCCACAGTTAAACCAAAACTGAACTACCCCTGTTCGCCGACAGGTCAAGACCGCGCGTCCACGGCCAGGAGGGAGCGTAACCTCCGGGCTATGTGCTTCTTAGCATCTTCCAGTGCCGTCCTATAATAATTTTAACCTAACCGATTTTGAAAAATTTTACCATAACGGGTCCCACCGAAGAAAGATAACTTTTTTACGACCAATTAAACAGTCTCTGTTACTTCTGGGAACAGTTTCTGTCCTAATTTGTAAAACTATTAAACAGTATCTGTTACTTCTGGAACAGTTTCTGTCCTAATTTCCCTACCAAACTACCTGAGCCTTCAGCTCAATATCCAGGGACTCAAACCCAACATTATTACTTTCATATTTCTTCAACTTCATTAAACATTCTTAAGCAACTTTAACTGCATAACACACGGTGATTCTCATCAAAATCAAAACAGACACTCTACCAGTAATTTCAGTGAGTAGACTTTAATTTAGTCATATCCAATTTGGCACATTTTGGAAATCATTCAACAGGTAGTGCCTTACCTTTAGATAAGCCGGCTTTTGTCCACTCACATCAGACCACTGGCTCGTGCCTGTCCGTTCGACAACCTCGGACCGTCCAAACTTTTAAATTCCACCCCAATACCACAGGACGAGCCCCCAAGCTGTTAAGGTTCAAAATATTGGGGATGGAGACAAGAGAAAAAACCACAATAACAACACTGGTCCGGCCGGGTTGAGTCAAACGATGATTTAATGATCACACACGTGGGAGATGGACACTGATGCAGACAGCCTCAAAATCTCAAAATGGTGGAGCATTGCTCAAACTTTTATAACCTCTGGTGCCTCCACCTTATCATAAAAAGCCTAAACATTCACATGCTCTCTCTCACACAGCGCCTAAGCTACGACCTTGGCTCCCTGTTTATCTGCTCCTGCTGAAATGGGGCAGAAAACTCCAGCACACTCTGTTCTCTTCTACTCAGACAAATTAGACAATAACCTTCTGCGAACAGTATTTCTTATAACTCAGCAATATAATGCATCATAAAACAATATCATTCATTCACAACAAGTCAGCAATTTAATGTAATGCAAATCAGTTTAACTAATGCAATAGTTATCAGCTTCTTCTAATTCAGGAGAATAATGCAAACTAAAACTACATAATAATTCACAATCTTTAATTAGGGGTATAACATGGCATAAAATAATATCATAATTTTACAGTGGTCAGGGGAATGCCAGCATGCATTTGAGTCTGCAAAATCTCTCCTTTGCAGCGCCCTGGTTCTGGCAGCCCCCAAATTCTCTCAGCCTTTTAAACTGGAAGTTGACGCCAGTGCCACCAGAGCTGGTGCAGTGCTGTTACAGGATGACGCAGAGGATGTGTGTCACCCAGTCTGCTACTATTCTGTAAAGTTCAAGCGCCATCAGCTAAACTATTCCACCATAGAGAAAGAAGCTCTAGTGCTTCTTCTTCGTCTTCTTCAGTCAAGTTTAATGGCAGCTTGCATCTAAGCTCTAGTGCTGCTCTCCTCCTCCGTCTTTATTGCCCCTCCCCTGTTTCTCTCTGTCCCTGCCTTCTCCTTTAGAACACACCTGCTGCTCATCTGCCCTCGTTTACCACCAATTACCCTCCAGAGGTGATATAAGCTGGAGGAGAGCAGTGTGGGTGTGGGGTGCTGGTCAGTGTGTGAGTCTGGTCTAGGTGTGGAAAAGGCCTGCTGTGTGTGACCAGCCCCACCGTGCGTGGCTTGTTGTGAGTAGGTCAACTGGGCAGTGGTTTTGCTTAAGTGACGGTGGCCTCCATTTCTTGGTTTGGCCTGCCTGGTTATTGCTAATAGCAGCGTTGCTGTCTTTTTCTGTTGAATCCTTGTTGTTTTCTTAGTTGAAGTTACTGCTTATATGATTATTGGGTTAATTAATTAAAATAAAGATTTATTTTCTGTTAAACTCCTCTGCCTGGTGTCCTTTTCATTTCAACCCGGATCCAACTGTTACTATCTCCCACCCCCTTCGCGTAGCTGTCATGTGGGGACGTAACTTTAGCATAATTACTGTTTACCTTTTCCTTTGCTAAGACAGACTTAGCAGACCTTACAGGGAGTGAGAAAAGCGATCCCATTAATTGATCAGGGGCTCTCCTAGGAAACAAATTACACAAGAATAATGAGACCCAAGAGATGTGAAATCTGCAATCTTTAGGTGAGGAACAAGCTTTACAGCGAAAGACTCATTTCTTCCACCTCTAAATATCTATTATCTGTCTCTCCTCAGTGTGTGTGTTGGTTTGTTTGAGTGTGTGTATTCATCAGTCACAGCTGTGCTGACTGAGCTTCAGGCTTTGAAGACTCATGAGTGATAAGTAATTTGGAACGGGGGCAAACACTAAAAAAACACCACAAAACTGCAACTGCAAAGTAATGAGAGAAAAACAGCATTACCGATGAGCGTCACGTCCCCCTATAATTCCTGCGACAGCTCACTGCATTATTAAACCAAATGTGCTAAATAGCATTAGAAATTTGAACCTTTTAAGTTTTCTTTCCGTAACCCTTCTGATAACGCTTTATTATCAGCTAACAGTGTCGTTATGTAAGTTCGAATACGAAATAGCCTTCTCAATTAAACACTCTTTTCAAAATGACAACATTGCAATTTTACAGATTGGAAATTTAAACATGAAACAGCTTTAAACATTTAAATGTTAAACATATACATTAACAATACATTAAAATCCTGTACTGTTGCACAGGGTTCTGTAAGGTCAAACCAAGGAAAACTGTTGTTTTATGACATTTTTAAACTTTGAAACTGTACACAAAATGTGTATTTTTATGGGACAGTGGTGACAGAGTCCAAAGCTGACCTTTCAGAGGTCAGAGGGCGCTTTGACACAGACTCAATATCCTCACCTGCAACCACAAGCACCTGAAATATGACCAAACCATCTAAACATTAAGGGCTCATCATGTTAGCTAGATTAGCTGCCATTTAAGTGGGTTTGGGAAACACAGTTCCACACACTAAAGGTTTCCTACCACAGTTTTAAATACGCTGACTAATTTCCACTAAAGAAATTGTTTTTGTTTTCCGTTTAAAGTATTCATTGAAGTTGAATTTTGGAGAGTAGGTCGGGGGAATTCTCTTATTAGGTAGCACTGAGGAAAGGGTTTAATGGTTGTAATGGTCATACACGGTTATGTAATAAATCCCAGCAGTTCCAAAATGTTCTGGTGAATTTTACTTTCAATAAAATATATTAAATCATAATGACTGTTATGTTTGTATGTCTTAGGTTAAATGTGATAATATATGTAAGAGTTTAAATAATGCACTCTCCCTGTATTGTGAAACAAGGCTTTGACTGAGGATTAATCATCAGTTTGGCTATTTACTCTCTTTAATTGATCTGTAGCTTAAAATTCAGCACAGACTCTTAGTATGAGGAAATTCTTGACCTAGGTAAACGCTGATCTGTACTCCATACTGTGGTTTGTGTGTTTTAAGAACAAGAAAAAAGAAAGGAACTCTGTGTGTTCCCCTATTGGTTTAGAGCCTCGTAGCAGTAAAAGTATCAACTCTTGATTTTATCTGGGGGAAAAGGACAGCAAAGACGCCCTGGGCCAGAAAAGGGCCTGTGAAGATAAACACCATAGGACCGACCTGATCATGAAGTTTCTAAAAGGTAATCAGTAAGTGTGTTCTAAGAAATATTTATTATTATTATTATTATTATTATTATTATTATTCTATTATTATTCTATTATTTAAATAGAAGTAGACAAAGTAGTAGTATTGAGATATTAACATCATGATCATAAGTTAGTAATGTTAAGGTTACATTTTCTGATTTTTACATACAGAATGTATAAGCTAATCTATGCTTTAATTACATGTACACCCAAATAACTATTGGTATATTAGCATTAAACACGAATGAGCTACTGTGTGACCCCTGTTAAGAATTGCATTTTATGTTAGAGTTTTAACAAATCAGTTCAACAATAGCGATTAGCTTACAATAATCTGTTTATTTCTCTTCTTGCTCCAAGTGGGAAATGTTCTGAAGTTTGAAAGTAGAATATGATGTAAATAACTTAGATCTTGTCAGACACACTGTAACTTGCACATTAAACAGCAACCTAAGTGCATTCAAAATGGCTTGGAGATAATAAACATGAACCTAAAAGTACATGACTCAGTGGGTATATTCCTTCCAGGCTGGGCGAATTTGTGAAGGAATTGTTGCACTCAACAGGCAAGTAGGACATTATATTACTGTTTACATAAAACATCTTTTCTTGTTTCACTGACAATGGCTTGAGGCTCGCAGCCAGAGATGGGGTTCATGCTTGAACTGGCAAACTAACTAAAGGCTAAAATAGGAACACATCAAACAACGGACCAAGGCACTGAGGAGAGAGCATAAATGTTTGTGGTGCAGAGGGTAAGACAGAATGGTACTTTATTATTAGATCACACTGGATTATACATTGGAGCTGTGGTCACAGCTATGCTGGAGACCACAGACTGGTGTGTATGAGACTGTTAGGGCATGTATTGGTGTGTGTGTGTGTGTGTGTGTGTGTGTGTGTGTGTGTGTGTGTGTGTGTGTGTGTGTGTGTGTGTGTGTGTGTAGAGGGCAGCACCCATATTAGTTAGGTCAGTGGCTGTCTCATGGGGTGCCCGAGGACACACTGTTAGTTTATATGGCTGGCTGAACATGGCTGCACACAACAGCACAGGTCTGCCAAAGCAGCTACTTAAAAAAAGCTCTACTATGTGGGTGATAACCTTATTTTCTGACTCCTAGTGCATTTAAGATAACACAATTAGGATGCATCCTACAGACAAACCAGAAGAATAAACCAGAAAGAAAGAAACCCAGAGGACCTAAAGTTAACACAGTACCAAACCACCAAGCTGAATATGGCTGATAAAAAGTGAAACTTTAAATTCACAGCCAGACTAGATTTTTCATTTAGTTATTCCAAGTCATTTAAAGGAGCCTTACTAAATTGGAAAAAAGAATATGGAGGAGTTGCGGTGGCCCCTGACTTTCTTTTCAGATTTCCTATTACAAGGATAGATTTTAATCGAGTTATCCAGAAAACATCTCTGAGTATTTAGGAATGAACAGAAATAATGTAAAATTATTTTGTAAAAAAAAGCTAAATCATTTAAAAGCAAGGTATTAAATATGTAAATTAAATATGTAAATATGATGCATTTCTCACTTCTGTTCTTCATTCCAGCATTGGAAAAATGTCTGCAGTCCCTTCCAATTTTTTTCCAATTTCCATGGTCTAGTGAATCCTACAGATAGACTCTTCTTCTGCAAAATGTGTAGCCCCTCTTATTTTGCTGATTGCGTATGTCATGGGAAATTAAATTCTCAAAGATTGTATCATATCTTTCTTTTAACAGTTTCATCAGAAATTTGCAAAATGGTGCAACTTTATTTCTTTTATTTGATGGTTTAACTTCCTGATAAAAAGCCACTATGAATTGTGGGGTAATGGTTCAAGACGTCACCAGTTTGAATGACCAGCAATATCTTATTTGAGTTCATCAGTTAATTCACTCAGAAAATAATTTGCAGTCAAATGATTATTTACCCATGCACCAGGAGCTTTCTCACCCTTTTCCTCTGGGTGGAGTTGTGCTGCATCTAACACAGAAAATACTGTACAACTGCAATCTGTTATGCACAAATGGGCAAAGAAATTCAGCTTGCCCATGCAAATGTGTGTGTATTTTTTATTTTTGTCTTCAGTCAGTTATTTTGGTTCTAACATAACCTGACATTCTTCAGCTTTGCTGCTCAGAAATAACAATATCATTTCAGTGATCCTCCAGATTATTGTCTCTTGTCTAGCCTCAGCCAGCCTGGATACAATGTATTCTGAAAATCAATTCAGCTCATGCAGCATAAAAAAAAAAGCATGAGATCAGTGCTTGCAAGTCAGTGACGAGCTCAGACTCAAAATGAGCATTTTTGAATATGGACTCATTTGCTTGTCTGAACCTCATGGTTTTCAATACTGAGTCAACAATTACTGCCTGGAGCATTAGACAGAAGTCCCACTTGTTTTTCCTATGGTGCTGAAGAGTATTCCCATTCTACACTACAAGCAATAATGAGTTTGAGGTGCATTGTTAAAAAGAAAGTGTGTGCATATGTGCGCGTGTGTTTGTACATTGAGAAGATTGTATGGTTGTCTGTAGGGACAGCAGATGGCCAGGATTCACCCTCCAGGCTCTACCCTCTCATTGGTCCACTTAGCAATCAGCCTGTCATGTTAAAACTGGTCTCAACTGAGAAACTGAACTGCATTCAGACACTGAAGATAAAGCCCAGCTACTGGACCAAGGCATGGCCACTTTCCAAATATAAATTTTTTACTCTCAGTATATTGTCTTCATTAGTTGCTGCACACTAACAGTTAGATTTTAAATCCCAATATGCAACATTTCAGTATTATATGACATGTTAGGTTAAATATAGATATTACATATATTTCATCTGTTTGAGTCTTGTGCTATTTTTGTTTAGAAGGACCCTGAAATACAGGGTGGGTCATTTATATGGATACACCGCAATAAAATAGTCACGGGAAAATGTTTAAATAGAGATTACTAACACATTTATATGTAAATATATATTAGCCACCTAGTTAAAAAATGTTTCTGCCATAGAACGACGGTTTGAAGTATACAGGGTGGGCCATTTATATGGATACACTGTTATAACATGGGAATGGTTGGTGATATCAAAGTCCTGTTTGTGGCACATTAGTATATGTGAGGGGGGAAACTCCTCAAGATGGGTGGTGACCATGGTGGCCATTTAGAAGTCGGCCATCTTGGATACAACTTTTGTTTTTTCAATAGGAAGAGGGCCATGTGACACATCAAACTTATTGCTAATGTCACAAGAAAAACAATGGTGTGCTTGGTTTCAACGTAACTTTATTCTTTCTATTTACAAGTTTCTGACCACTTATAAAATGTGTTCAATGTGCTGCCCATTGTGTTGGATTGTCAATGCAACCCTCTTCTCCCACTCTTCACACACTGATAGCAACACCGCAGGAGAAATGCCAGCACAGGCATCCAGTATCCGTAGTTTCAGGTGCTGCACATCACGTCTCTTCACACCATAGACAATTGCCTTCAGATGACCCCAAAGGTAAAAGTCTAAGGGGGTCAGATCGGGAGACCTTGGGGGCCATTCAACTGGCCCACGACGACCAATCCACTTTCCAGGAAACTGTTCATCTAGGAATGCTCGGACCTGGCACCCATAATGTGGTGGTGCACCATCTTGCTGGAAAAACTCAGGGAACGTGCCAGCTTCAGTGCATAAAGAGGGAAACACATCATCATGTAGCAATTTCAAATATCCAGTGGCCTTGAGGTTTCCATTGATGAAGAATGGACCCACTATCGTTGTACCCCATATACCACACCAAACCATCACTTTTGTTGGTCCAACAGTCTTGGAGGGATCCATCCAATGTGGGTTAGTGTCAGACCAATAGCGGTGGCTTTGTTTGTTAACTTCACCATTCACATAAAAGTTTGCCTCATCACTGAACAAAATCTTCTGCGTGATTTTTTGCGAGAATGTCTCACGACAGTGCGCCGTTAGTGACAACAGCTGTCTGCAGATCAACAATGGATCACATATCGATTGTGGGAGAGAGTATGAGCGTGCAGCGTTTAAAGCGTGGAAGTACTGACCTTACTTTGAGTTTGATTCCATAAAAAGTGACAAAAACATTAGCGTCCATCGTGCGTGGGAAGAAAACTTCTTTTTACAGCGAAAAAAACCTAAACTTCCAAGCAAGCACCGAGTGCGCAACGACGTAATGGGAAATTCACAGAGAAACTCGCGGATTCTTCAACTGACCGCGGCACACCTGCACCAGGGTAAACCTCCGCCTACCGCAGTCCTGCTTTACAGGTGAAAATAGAGCAACAGGACCGCTGAGTCTTTGACTTTATTTATTTTCTGCTGTGTTTTACTTGCATTTATTTGAAAGACTGAGTGTAAACACAAAAAATATTTTTATTTTATGTGCTGGAATGTGCAGAAAATAGGTTTAAATGTTAAACTAATTTATTCAAGTCAGAGAATGTTGCATATAATTAAATTTTTGCTTGATGCATAAAGTTAAAAGATTAAAACTGATAAAACAAGTTAAAAAAAGAGACTTTTCCATTTGATTACATTTTGTATGACGGATTATGCAGAAAAAGTAGAATTGGGCTGAAAGATCTATCGCTTTATCACCTATTCAGGTTGTAAATCGTGTTTTTAAAAAGTAACTAAGTAACTAAGTAATTAATTACTTTTGAAAATAAGTAATCAGTAAAGTAACGGGATTACTTTTTGGGGGAAGTAATCAGTAATTAGTTACTGATTACTTTTTTCAAGTAACTTGACCAGCACTGGTCACCACCCATCTTGAGGAGTTTCCCCCCTCACATATACTAATGTGCCACAAACAGGACTTTGATATCACCAACCATTCCCATGTTATAACAGTGTATCCATATAAATGGCCCACCCTGTATACTTCAAACCGTCGTTCTATGGCAGAAACATTTTTTAACTAGGTGGCTAATATATATTTACATATAAATGTGTTAGTAATGTCTATTTAAACACTTTCCCGTGACTATTTTCATGTTGGCTTGAAATAAAATATCTAACTATGTTGGTACTGCAGCTTACTACAACGTACTGCAACTTCTGCCTAAAAAGTGAAATGGAAATGGTGGACCGTCATGTCTATTACACTCTTGCCATGATACTGGGTTGGACAAGCAGTGTTTCCTTTGCATGCTGTGATGGGCACAGCAATGCTACTTTTGCATTGTAATATCTTTATCTTTGTAATATTTGTAATATCTTTTTTTTAGATTTTGCCCCAATTCCACCTGCACCTACATTTTACTTTTACCTGCTGATCCAATATCATTTTTATTTTCTCTTACTGCTGGATTAGGTTTGGGTTAAACATCAACCACTACACAAACAGCTAGATATAATTAAGTCACCTAAAGAAAAAAAAATACATAAATTAATGAATTAATTGGCTCATCAATCAATCAATCAATCTTTATTTATAAAGCACTTTTCATACAGAAAAAATGTAGCACAAAGTGCTTTACATAGTTAAAAGCAGCCCACCCCACCCTCCAACTCACTCCCCACACTCTCAATACACATATATCCCCCCACCCCCACCCACACACACATACACACACGTGCACACTTAAAGAGTAAAAATTGGGCTGGGCTCGCATGAGCCAAGTGAGGAAACATTATAACAGAGAGCCGTCTGCACCGGGAGCCGGTCACAGACCGCAGCCTCCGGGCTGGGCACACAGCCGGAGGGAGGCAAAGGAGCCCCCCAACCAGGCTGAGAGGACCCCAGAGACCCAGCAGCCACGGTCAATAACAGCCCCGGTGCAGAGAGCGCCCTCCGAGGAAACAATCATGAGCTGCTTTTGGCATTTTGGCATATTACTATGTTCACACATTGTTCTGCATAGTTTCCTTGCCACAGTCCACCCACTGCGTGAAGTGACGTCTTTTATATGTGAATTTTGGAGGTACAATTTTGGTCTACTGAAGGGGTTGTTTTATAATGCCAGACCTTTCTTTCGATGTCTACTGAACATCTAGTGCTGTCATCCGTAGGACCTCCATGTACAGGCTATTTATGGTCCAAATGTGGTTGTTTTTTCAATGTCAAACTCATATATAGATCTTGTTTTTATAATGCAACTTCTCTCAGTCCTGCTACCGATCACAATCACATTCACTTCCTTTTACAAATCTCTTCACAATAAAGCAGGATACTTGCAAAGTACACCAGCCAATGCTATTTAAAAATTTCACAATACATGTGCTTGAAAGCAAATATGTTGATTAATTGAAATAAATAAACCAGTTAAAGAAATCTGGAAAATGTAGAATAACAGAAAACCCCCCACATGTACTGAATAAATCAATAGGCTAACACATAATCAATCATGCTAGTGTATATATAATCTGTATTTATATGTGTCATTTGGATAACAACAATGTTGATATTTGTAAACACAAAAATATTATATTTATTAATCATGTAAAATTCCCGCAGCATGTCCACATGATGTTTAAAAAAATGTAGCCAGTCCAAAGTTCAAATGTTGAACATCATAATGATGTCCAAGTCGGGTCGTGGTTGGACACCCAAATTGTGGACCTAGTTTGGAAGTCATATAGATGTCCACAATTGGTCATGGACCAACAGACCCAATATAGACAAGTTCTGCACGTCTATCCAATGTCGAATGTTTAGTGGGTTACAGCAGATTTCCATCAAACCAAAGGTTTGCCTCATTCTGTGTCTCAGCTCACACTTAAAATACAAACTAAATTATTAAATGTGACAGGAAATAAAGGTGCAAGTCTCAATGATCTAAGTAGGCTAGCACTAAAATGTTCTTATGTGCTATAAAAGGTGGAGATAAACCCACAAACTGATATGAAAGCAGCTGGTGTGTGAGCACAAAAGTGAAGACTTTTTGGTTTATACTTTATACTCTTTGCCAGACATAAAACTTGAATTGTTCAAAAACAACGACAGGAAAAAAAATCAGTTTATTAAAATGTAGGTTTTATTATTATAGGTAGTCCATTGATTCCATTGATTACACAATGAACAGGGCAAGAAACAGTAACATAATTAAACAGGTTATAGGTTATAGCCTCCAGTTATAATGTTGCAGAAAGAGTTTGATGTGCTACTTGAGGTCAGGGGAAAATGCAGTGAGGGGTTTGCAAGAAAAGACATATTAATCATAATCTGTGTAAGCGTAAATGTGCAAGTGAGAAGTTCAGAGAGTTCTCATGTGAGTTGCTTATGCATCTTTAAATGAATTTTCTTCACCGCATGTGAAAGATTGATGTAACCACCATGAAATCATTCATTGGTTCGTGAAGTTCCATTTTAAAGCCTTGGTTTTAGCTTTCTGGTTGCCAACACATACATTTTCCTTGGCCATAAGTGACCATGTTTGGATGAGAGGGTGGCGTAATACAGCTAAAGCTAGCAAGCTTGGTTAGCAAGGTGCATCCATAGACTGTATGGGTGCATAACACATACACAGATACTTGCAAAGTAGTGCATAGTACAACAAAATGCTAGAATATCGCTCACTTAAATTGCAGCGTGGATTTCTTTGACAGCTGTTAGTAATCAACTTCTCAATAAGCCATGTTATTTGTCAGATAGTTGCATTAAAAATATTCCAAAAGGCACCAACACCACATATACTTTGAGAGGTACTTTTCTGTGGCTAGCAGAGGTGAAGCTTAGCATACAGCTACAGGATACAGCAGCAAGTGTCTGCACACACCTGCCAATCGAAGTGGCTGTGCCACTAATAAGCCTTTAAGCCTTAATACAATTTAAAACAGGTAAATTATATATTTTTAAAAAATAACCCCTATGCAATTACTTTTTTAAAGAGAAGGGTTTTTTAAATCCCACAATTCAGACATGGTCATTTCTGTTGTAAATTTGGTCATTTTACCATGGGACTCCCTGGAGATTAACTCAGTTTTGGAGCTAGTCTGTGGTGGCCACTTATTATCCAGTATTTAGTATAGGCTGTGGGCACACTTGTCTGAACCCTGTACAATTTATAAAAATAGACTGTGGTCAACAGAACCATCTACACTGAGTTTCATTCCAAACATTTTCTTGTATAGTGATTGTGACTTTTGGATTTACTTGACAACAAACCAAACAAAACACTCAATGTCAAATTGCTACTAAACCTAA
Source organism: Diplotaxodon limnothrissa (assembly GCF_057381915.1). Lineage (NCBI taxonomy): Eukaryota > Metazoa > Chordata > Actinopteri > Cichliformes > Cichlidae > Diplotaxodon > Diplotaxodon limnothrissa. The sequence continues at coordinate 20,733,336 of NC_140609.1, read as the reverse complement.
GAGCTTACATACACAGTGTAACAAGTAATCATATGCAGAAATTATAAAATATCAAGGTTTTCCACACAAGCCAACAGAAATCTCAGAAAGTTAAGAGAGCACTCAGAGTCGCTGGTCATTCATTTTGGGAAATAAATGGTTCCTGTGCTCTATGAAATGACAGCAGGGACTCACGTGTTACTATGTCTTCTCTGGTGTCAGCTTGTTGGTGGAGAAAAGAATGATGAGGATAAAGTGTAGATTCGAGCCAGTCCTCCCTGCTTGCTTGTCAGCTTCATTTTGCTTTGCTCCTCCAATACAGTCACAGCTCTTAAACCTAAAATTATATCCATAATGACATGCAGCTCCATTGAACAGGTTGTAACCAAATCCCGGGGAGTTTTTTGTGCCTTTCCGAGTTTCAAGACAGATGGTGAAGCTTTGTAGAGAGATTTGATGTCCTCTTTTTTCTGACAAGCCATGCTGTTTCTCACCAGTTTGTTTATCACTGTTGTAGTCCTTTGTGTCGCACTGCAAAAGTACACAGTCTTGATTTGTGTGACATTGTCTCTTTTTCATGCTTTGCACTCTGTGTTGCTGCTCTGTGCCTGGTTTCCATATCCAATCACAGAAACATGGCAACACAACACAGACGATCATTTTGTGGCCCCAATTATGCACAGAGGGATCTTTGCTGATGTACAAAGCTTCTGCAAAGGCTAAAACGTCATCCAGTTTCATGTCTTTGTGTTTTTAATATCGGTAATCGTGTGGAATGAACAGAAACACTTCAATGAGTTATATTGGTCAAAGCGTTATAAAGAGTATTTCAATACAGCAATATAAGCTTAAGTAAACATCTCGTGATTCACACATGTGTAAGAGTACTGTATAAAAAACCAACTGTAGAGCAAATATTTTCACATTTTGTATTTCCATTACAAACTAGAATGAGATGCAATCTCCATATGCGATATAAACCATGTCACAGTTTACCAATTTAGACAAGTGCAATAAAATAACCTCCTTAATGCAAGATGTGATCATTGTAGTAAGTTAGAGGAATGTGATCATAGATAAACAGCACTGTATTCTGACAGAAAAACTGTGATGTATCAGATAGAAGTGTATATATAGACAAAGACTAGAAGCAGGAGGTTAAGGACAATGCCAATGACTCCTAGCACAGCCAGGAATCTTTCTTCTGGTGTGCTCAGGTATGGACACGTCAGGTCCATGTAAAACTTTTTCAAGAAATCTGTTAATTAATAAAAGTGGTATTTCACTGGACGCTTGGATTATTTGTGTGTTAGTATCGATGTTCTGTTCAAGTAGATTTATGGGTGTTGGGAGCAGATAGGCTAAAGGATCCCACTGTTGATAATGATAATAATTAGTTTAACAATCTTGGTCCCAAGTAATAGTTTTAGGAGCATATACCTTTCTTATCAACTCATTTGTTCTGGTTGAATCAAAAGTGTCTTGTTTTTGTGACCTTTTAGATAAATGGCAGTGTTTTGGTTTTTTTTTAAGTTTGCACAAAAGTGTGGAAGGAACATGGCTTTCAAATTTGAACACCATTAAATCGAAGACAATCATGACCTCCTCTCCTGCTGTCTGAGACATCCCATAAATGTTAGCCCACAGTCATGGAGCAATATAAATACAAGTATATCACTGTTGCCATAATGGACACACTGTGGGGAAAGAAATGACACAGTTAATATGAACAGTACAGGAACGTCCAGGCAATTCCACATGAAGCTCCTCCTCTGTGACTGCAGGCAGTCTTTAGCTAGCAGAGCAGAGCTGTCTTAAGGAGTAAACAGTGTAGATGCAGGTGTAGATAAAAATAGTTACAATCCAGCTGATCAAACTGCCAACAATCCTCATAAGTCAGCGCTTACGTCAAATAATCAAACCCTCTTAGTATAGAAATACTTAAAGAGAGGGATGGCAGTGTTGGTAAAAGTATTGTGCCAGCATCTCCATGCTCAAGTCCAGCAGAAAGCCTTAGGTGACGGAGGTGTAGATGTAGACAAATATGACCACTAAAAGATTGAGAATGGTCCCAATGATGCCCAGCACTGCTAAGATTCGCTCTTCACGGTCATTCGTGGAGTCATCCTCTCTTGCGTGAGCGCTGCAGACATAGCGGCTGCCCGGGACCATTGTTACCATCACAGAACCCCACCCCCACAGGGCGTGACGCCTAGCAACAGACACAGTGAAGAAGAATTAAGAGACAGCAACAAAGCTGAAAGGAGAAGAGGAAGAAACAGGTTCATTACTTCTAACACAGAATTGCTGAAAACTGTTCCTCTCTTTCCCCATCACAACACAAACACATTCATTTTTCCTGCATTCTTTTGATATTTACTATTTCTTGCATTTGCTAAACACTTGGTGAAATTTGACAAATAAGACACAACAGTTGGGTCAAGCATCTCACCTCAATGTCAAAATTAAACTTCGACTATATCTAACATTACAGATACACAAAGAAACCCTACAGAAAGAGAAATAATAAGCATGCACAGCAATAAATACAATAAAATATTAATATTTACAAAAAATGCAGTGATTTGGTAAAATAAAAAACACTACGTGTGATGTATGTAGTGGACAGTTACAAGCAACCTGCTGTTTGTTAAGCTCTAGCTGATCTGGCTTGATCTAGCTAACTTGTGTATCCTTGTGTATCTTGTGTGTGCTGTATCCAACCCTTACATGACCCCACTTCATTGTCTTTGCATGTTTATATCCTTACCCTACTCCTCCCTCCTCCACCTAATTCATCTCTCATTCTCATCACTTCAGTGTTCAAAGTACCAGAGAAAAACTAATTAAATTAAAGCTGCAAGCAGCGTTAAGAGGGCCCTCGCACACCGCGCGTTCAGCCACGCCCAACACCTACACCCAGCACATCCGATCTGATGTCACATTGATGGAAATCATGTGTAGAACCACAAGCTAAAATTTCATCTCGTTCGATGATGATTATAGTCGTCCCATTAGGTGGCGTTCTAACCATGACTGACAAATGGCATATCGAACATTTACGAGCTCGACTCTCGACTCATGGCTGCCACGTTTGGGAGAGATTGGACATTGTGCTTTTGAGTGACAGCAGATTGCTACTTTCTGGCTAGTGAGTGAACCTCCATGTGGCACCATGACCACCCCGTTTCGCCAAACATTAAAAGCTTTACAATTCATTATCACAAAGGTCTATAGACTCCATGCACCAGAGATCACGTCATTTTGATGAAATCATGAGGAGGAGTTTGTCAAAGTATGAGGCCTGAAAAGAGGGGAAAATGTTGCCAAAATTACACATTAATTTTAAAATGGCTGACTTCCTGTTGGATTTAGGATATTGCTTGAAAAGACTTTTTTGTACATCTTGATATCTTCCATAAGCTTACCAGGTTTCAACCTCATGGATGAAACACAGCAGGGGCTGATGTTTTGAAATTTTGTAGGGGGCGCTGTGGAGCCATTTCACAATATTCCATGAAAATATAACAACAAAGCCTTTATCACACTGGAGGTGTGGGCCAAACTCCAAGAGTTTTTGCACTTTCCAAGCCCCTCAAAAGCCACTTCATCTTTCATGGTGAACCGCCTTGCCACCAGGGTGCGCCGTTCAGTTTAAACTCACAATTTTCTTACTGAAGCATCATGAGGGACTAATGTTAATATTTACCACTTTTGAGGTGGACCTGATGAACCTGTGAAAATCAGTTTATCAAAGTGAAAGACATGACATTTCCTGTTCCCACTAGGTGGCGCTCTGCATATTCCTAACAATGGGCATATCAATCTATTCAGGGCAGGTCTGACATCATGCCTGTAAAGTCTGATACTGATCAGACTGGTTTTCTTTGAGTTATACTAATTTGTTTCTTCATGGCAAGACGTCAAAGTTCGCCATGCTTTCGGGGTCACACCCTTTCGTGAAAACTCACACTTTTCAATGTAACCCAAGACCAACTCCTTAAGGCTTTCCTGGAGAAATTTGAGTCTGCAGACGTCACCCATCACTATACTGTACCCCAAAGTGTAAAACATGACATTTCCTGTTCCCACTAGGTGGCGCTGTCATTGATATCAAATGTGGCAGTTGAAATTTTTTCAGGGGTGGATCCTTATTATATGTTGGCTCTTTGGTCCAGATCAGACAATGTATAACAGAATGAGAGGCAATAAGATTTTCATGGTGAATGATCAAAATTCGCCGTGCCGCCACGGTCACACCGTATCCTGAAAACTCAAAAGCTCTAAAATTTAATATGGCCCAGGTGTGTAGTTGACACTGACCAAATATGAAGCTTATACGATCAAATCCCAAGGAGGAGTTCGCAAAAGTACGAGGCCTGGAAATGGAAAAATTAGAGCCAAAATGGCACCTTCAATCCAAAATGGCGGACTTCCTGTTGGGTTTGCATCAGTGGTCCCACTGACTTTTTTGTTCGCCTCAGCATGATACACGTGTGAGCCAAATTTCATACATGTAGCTCAAACTATGTGTTCGTAGGGCTGTGTTCTTACTGTAATACCTGTTCTGATTTTCCTAAATCGTGCCTACATACCATACCACAATAATTTAAAAGACTAAAAAAAAAACTGAAACTAATTAAAACTAAACTAAACATTTTCAAACAAAGAAAACTAAACTGAAGTGAGAAAATCTAATTTGGAAACTAAGTGAAACTAAACTTAATTAAAACACAAAAAGTCGAAATAAAATGAAAATAAAAAGCTAATTAGAAAGTACAAAACTATAATAATTCTGTCAATATATAATAGTAACATTAATACAAACCACAGTACCCCATACTACTGGCTGACTCATGCATTATTGACATTACACAATTTGTAGAAATGAGTGAGCACAGCTCCACTCGGTGCCTGCAGACTGCCCGTGCAGTACCAGGCTCAGACCTCTCTGTGAGGAGCTCTTCTTCAACTCCAAGAGAGAAAACGCATATTTAGCACAACAGCTCAACACCAGCGACAGAGATGGAAAGAATGATTCCAGCGCTGTCTCCAAAACAGCAACAGGCAGCTGTCACTCAGAGAAAAATCAGCAAGTATGTTGCTTTGACATACAGTAGACCCCATGTCCTGTAGTGAACAATATAAATAAGTGTGGACAGTACAGTCATCATGTGTGCGAAATTTGCTATTTGTTCATTGGCTATGTGCTGATAAATTTTTGGTAATGCAAAAATACTATTCTCTGTACGAGACATGGCACTCGTGGTATCCAAAACTAAAACACCTTCAGAAATTTAGAAATCCTGATAACTGTAAAGGCTTCACAAATGTTTTATTGCCACTGAATCGATGTACCCCAATCTCGTCATTTCTTAAATATTCCTAAAGCAATTTCATATAAGCATCTTTTCTTCTAGCTGGTTCCAATATTTCAATTAAATCTTTTGTCAAAATTCTTCAAAATCCACAGTCTGTAAAATTCATTACATTATGTCTTCTTCCATGCTTTTGTTCCTCCGTATGCTCTGTTGCTAAGCACTAGAGCTGTGAGGGATCAGTGGTGTCCTTTAAAAATGAATAAGGTCAGATGCTGATGAGGGAATTATCAGCCGTCCTTGGAGACAGTTTGGGAGCACACAGAAAAAGGGAGGTTAGGATTACGACGACACAAGCGTGTGTGTGTGTGTGTGTGTGTGTGTGTGTGTGTGTGTGTGTGTGTGTGTGTGTGTGTGTGTGAATATATTCTAAAATGAGTAAGACTGTTGGGCTGTCCAGTACACTGAACCATCCATGACTAAGTCCACTTTCATCCAGTTTTTTTCTATAATCCACGCCCTTACAGTGGAAGGAAGTAGTATTGACAAAAACTGGCCATAGAAACAATATTTTTTTATAATGTGTTGTTATGAAAGAGTACATATTCCCTCTGAACTCTTTAACATCAGTAAGTCCAGACATGTACATACATAGTAAACACTAGTAGCTATTCATCCTCAAAGAGTTTCTCTGCCCCGGTTCTCTACTCTCTACACTTGTTGTTCAATCTTTTCATTTTGGTGGTCTGCTGGCTAAACATTTCAACATCTAACAGCTGTTCCGGTTGCCCAAGGGTGCGATTGTTTTTGTGTCCATGTCCTGTATAGAACTAGAGAAACAGCACACTCTTTTGATGCAGTTGAGTCATTCAGCAGTGTAACATGATTATTTCCAACCCACTTAAAGGGGATTCATGGCACACCTCAAAAGTTGAAGCCATAAAGCATAGAAATAGAGGAGAAAAAGTGAGAAAGTAGAATACATTTGAACTACAGCACATTGCAACTATTCACCACTTCTGATGTTAGGTGTTGATTGTGAGTTTAAGTCATGGATGCTGGAGATGAAAAAATGTTGGCCACCTGTTAAAGGCTCTTCCATTTGATCCTCTTACAGAAATTAAAGTAAGAGAAGACTGATGCTTTTCCTTCACAAATAGCTACTAGAAACTTTTCAATTAATACAATATTTTTCATAAATGTTTTTCTTTGAACAATAAGACCCAAACCAGATTGCTGTGCATCTCAGCCACATGCAGTAGATATCTGAGCAACAGGCTCTAAGTCCATTAAAGTTATGAAGCCACATACCAAGCTACCTGTTACCTATCATTATAGCATAGTGTTAGAATGCAACAACAATGCATCCCCCCCCCCTCACACACAGATGAAGTCCCATCACCTCTTGAAGACTTCATAGTACCATATTATCCTAAGAGGGCACTTTGCTCTCAGACTGCAGGCAACTCCCAGTTAGTATTCAGGCAGCAGAAACCCTCTCTCCTCTTCAAATGAAGCTTAAAACTTTCCCTGAGATGTGTCTTAGTTATGCTGTGGTGGACCCAGGCCCTGGGAGACTTCCCATGATGCACTGAACATGTCTTCTCCATTCCCATCTTTCCACTGTATGTGTTCATGCACCATTACTACATGTTATTAAAATTTGTCTTCTCTCTCCCACACTTTCTGTTTTGGCCTGTCTCTCTATGCTCTCCTTTTTTCTTTTTCTGTTGGGGTTTTCTCTCTTACAGTGCAGGCTTTTTACTTTACAATATAAAGTGCCATGAGATAACTATTGCTTTGATTTGGGGATATGAGCATAAACACAATTGAACTGAAATGAATTTTCAAGCATTGTGTCTGGTTCTTTGAAGATTTAATTTCTTATTTTATCAGAAGTATAATTATGATAATTATGTCTTTGATTATGCTATTGTAAAAGCAATGGTATTATGTGGTACTTTGGTTGTTGGATCTGTGATGCTTTGATTAAATGCTGTTCTCGCTTTGCTTGTTTAATAGCAACAATGTAAGGACCTGCAATCACTACAACTGAGAAGTGACAATACTACTAAAACCCATGTTACATATCTCAAATTACTACTACCTACAGTATTTAAGTTCAATTGCACTGCAAAAGGTGCAATGAAATTAAACATTGATCTGGATGGTTGTTTTGCTTGCTATAAATGTACATATACATCATGAATATGCATGCATTTGTGTATCTGTGGCTAATGAAGAGGAACAGTGAATTGGTGGGTGGGTGTCGATTCTCTAACACTCATGATTTGAGGGTATTGTACTGCAGAACGTAGTGTGTTACTACAAAAATGACAAGAAAAAGGCAATTCACAATGGAAGAGACACCATAACACAAATGTTGGTCTTTCTTACAGAGAAATTGCAAAGAAAGTCAAGGTGTCAGTGAGTACAGTTTCCTTCACCATCAAAAGGCAAACGCTGACAAGAAGAGGTCCGACCCAAAAGCAGACCCAAAGGCACAACTGAATCAGAGGATACGTTTCTGAAAGTTAACAGCAGCTAGGTGGCTCACAGGACAACAGCTTCAAGCATAATAGTGGTCGTAGTAAGAAAGTCTCAGTGTTAAGTGAGAAGACCTCGAGCTGCAGGTTTGACGGTACGAGTTGCAGCAAGAAAGCCATTGCTTAGACGTGAGAATAAGAGAAGGAGACTTGCCTAGGCCATAAAACATTGACACTGGATTACTGAACACTGGAAGAAGGTATTATGGGCTGATGAATCAAAATTTGAAATCTTCAGTTCATCACTCAGAATCTTTGTGTGTCGTTGAGAAGGCGGAAGGAGGGTTCCACAGTTTGTGCCATCAACTGTCAAACATGGAGGAGGACGTTTGTTGACGGTCTGGGGCTGTTTTGCTGGATCCAGGGTCGGTGACTTGTACATAGTGAGAGGCGCCCTGAACCAAGCATTCTGCAGCGCCATGCAATACTCTCTGGTATGCACCTAGTTGGCCAGGGGTTCATCCTACAGCAAGATAATGACCCCAAACATAAGTCCAAGGTATGCCAGAACTACCTCAGGAAAAAAGAACAAGATGGTAAGCTTGAAAACATGGAGTCGCCAGCACAGCCTCCAGACTTAAACCCCATCAAGCTGGTTTGGGATGAACTGGACAGAAGATTGAAAGCAAAGCAATCTACAATGCCGCACATTTATGGGAGCTTCAGCAACAGATATGGGAAGAACTTTCTGAAGAATATTTGAGTTCTATTATAGAAAGAATGACACGGGTGTGTTCAGCTGCCAAAGGTGGAACTTTGAAGAGTCAAAAGTTTAGATTACATTTTGATCTATAAATTGATTCCATAATTTCTTTTTAAACTCTGCTTTCTTATTTGTACTATGCTTTCATTTCAGAGTGCAATGAGATAAACTGCATAATTTTCAATTAAAAACTGGGAACATTGGGGTGTTCTAAAACTTTTGACTGATATATATACACAGTGTATACACTAGTATACTGTACATGTAATATGCTGTATCGTTCACACAGGCTGGGTAGTTTCAAATCTATTTCAGGATTTTATATTCTCCCTCTTGCTTCCTTCATTTCTCCTTTTAAGAACCCACATTAGAACTAACTGAAGCAGCTCAAGCATTTACTCGATTTGAATTAATATTTAAATACATGCTGTATATTTTAGTCATTTAAACCTCTATAACTCACTGCTATTTCAAGAACAAAAGAGAAGGAGCTGCAATAAAATATCCTATTTAGTTCTTAGCCTTTTGAATATTATAATATATTTGTACCATAAAGCACTGAAATATCCTAATGTGTTTTTGCACTGGACTATCGTACTCTACTATTTTATCCTTTTACCACGGCTAGAGCAGTTAATTTGCCTATTCTAATGAAATGGCCTTGTTAAAAAAAGTATTCCTGCAGTATAGGCAAGCATAAATCAGTATAATACTGGAATCCTCCTGAAAAACGAAAAATAAAAGCGTGTATGTCCCTAATTATGACTGTTCAGCTTTTTTGAGGCGTAATTGAGAAGTAATATTTTAGAAAAGCATGTGATTAAAGTCTTTTAAAAACAATCACAATTTGAATCTGATCTGTAAATTATTGCTAATATTTCACAAATAGCGATTATCCCGAACTTGTTTTGAACCTAACAATCAGGGCAGTGTAAAGTGCAGTAACACTGGGGAATTCACCATCGGCTCCCCCGCTGACTGAGCAATGCAAAGCAGTCTGCCCCGTAAAACTCATGCATAAAATTCATCATAATTGGTGCAGATAGCTCCTCTGCTTATATCGCTGTCAGATTAATTTATATAGGAAGTTATATAAATTCCCTACAGATGGTCCATCTACAGCGCAGTGTGCATATGGGAGTCGGAATCTGAGGTCACATAGCAATTTGCTACCAAAGCAATCTCATGGAAACATCCTGAGATGAAACTGAGGCTTGTGGGATGAATGCTTTACATTAGAATGATATCGTATCAGTAGAAGTAACTAATTTCATTTTGCATCAATATCAGCAGCAGGTTTTATTTTCTTGTATGGTGCGCTTCCTTTGAAGCTGTGTAATGATCTCAACAAGCTAAAAAATAACTCAAGTAGGTTTTGTATTATTATCAATATACAATATACATTAAATATTTATGCCAGTAGAATTATTGATTGAAGATCAGCCTGAGAACAGTAAACAAGACTCGCTGCTGCAGAGTTATGTCCATGTAGCCATACACTTATTGCTGTAGTAATGCATAATAGATAACAGATTTGTGGAGGCACTGATAAAAGTATCTATTGCCTCTAGTCATATACAAAAAAATGCTGCTTCTGCTGGCAGTGGTTCTCTATATTTTTGAATAGTGTGTGCTCCAAATAGCCTGCTATGCATCAGTACTAATGAACTAAGCAATATTGGTAAAACTCTACCTTGGAAATATTTCTTGAATGTTTAAAATGACAGACACATTGTAGAGATGCAGACATAATTAGAGACAGTCCTGCCAGAAGGCTCCACCTCTGTGCTTCATCTGTTAGCATCCAAACCATCAATACCAGTCAGGTAATCCTAACGTTCTAATAAGAGCAACAGCATTACAAATAAATATGTCACAATTGAAACCAGTAAGTAAGCGATTAGAGGACCTGATACTAAAAAGGATTGTAGGGGTACAAAAGAAGAGCTAAAGGAAATGGAGATAAATGTATGTGATAGGATTGTTTTGGAATTTTATAAATAAAAATAATTGATTGTTAGTTTGGCATTAGTTAGTAGTCTGCATACTGACACTGTTCAGCAGTATGTCACAAGATAGTACTATCCATGGATGATCTGGATCATGGTGGTATTGTTTAACATTGAACAAAGACCCTTCAGTGACTTATTATGTGACTAATAATTTGAAAATAGGAAAATAGGAAACAATAATATTAACTTTTTTTTAATCCAGATGACCTCAAAATGAAGACTAAGGCATAAAAAAATATCTGCGTGCTTCCTGCTGAGCCACAATACTCCTGTAGTCGGCTTCCATTTATTACTAGTTATTCACTCGGAGGTACTGGAAGGCTAAAACCAGCAGTACAACTTTTTTTTATCTTCTTCCCCTTGTCTTTTATACTTCCAAATAAATGTGATTTATTACACATCTCATACTGATGATAATAAAAATAATTGTCTCATAATAATACAATCAAAAATGTAAATATATATGTATATATATATACATATATATATATGTATATATATATACATATATATATATATATATGCTCAGTGCTCAGTGAATACCTCAGGCAGCAGAAACCCAAGAAAGAGGAGGGAGACGAGGAACCATCATGGAAGGACAGGCCCCTGCACGGTATGTACCACCGGCAGATAGAGGAGGTGGCTGATATCCAGAAATCCTACCAGTGGCTGGACAAAGCTGGACTGAAAGACAGCACAGAGGCACTAATCATGGCAGCACAAGAACAAGCTCTGAGTACAAGATCCATAGAGGCTGGGGTCTATCACACCAGGCAAGACCCCAGGTGCAGGCTGTGTAAAGATGCCCCAGAGACTATCCAGCACATAACAGCAGGGTGCAAGATGCTAGCAGGCAAGGCATACATGGAACGCCATAACCAAGTGGCCGGCATAGTGTACAGGAACATCTGTGCCGAGTATAACCTAGAAGTCCCGAGGTCAAAATGGGAGATGCCCCCAAGGGTGGTGGAGAATGACCGAGCTAAGATCCTGTGGGACTTCCAGATACAGACGGACAAAATGGTGGTGGCTAACCAACCGGACATAGTGGTGGTAGACAAACAGAAGAAGACGGCCGTAGTGATCGATGTAGCGGTTCCCAATGACAGCAATATCAGGAAGAAGGAACACGAGAAGCTGGAGAAATACCAAGGGCTCAGAGAAGAGCTCGAGAGGATGTGGAGGGTGAAGGTAACGGTGGTCCCCGTGGTAATCGGAGCACTAGGTGCGGTGACTCCCAAGCTAGGCGAGTGGCTCCAGCAGATCCCGGGAAAAACATCGGAGATCTCTGTCCAGAAGAGCGCAGTCCTGGGAACAGCTAAGATACTGCGCAGGACCCTCAAGCTCCCAGGCCTCTGGTAGAGGACCCGAGCTTGAAGGATAAACCGCCCGTAGGGGCGTGCTGGGTGTTTATATGTATATATATATATATATGTATATATTAATCTCTGTCTCTCTTCCACAGCATGTCTTTTATCCTATCTTCCTTCTCTCACCTCAGCAGCAGGCGGCTGGCTGCCCCTCCCTGACCCTGGTTCTGCCGGCCGGAGGTTTCTTCCTGTTAAAAGGGAGTTTTTCCTTCCCACTGTCACCAAAGAGCTTGCTCATATGGGTTCATATGATTGTTGGGTTTTTCTCTGTATGTATTATTGTAGAGCCCTGCAATATAAAGCGCCGTGAGGTGACTGTTGTTGTGATTTGGTGCTGTATAAATAACATTGGATAAATAAAAACTGGATGGATATATATGAATAAATAAAGCTTATTTATGCCAACAGAAACTATGGTAACTAAAACCTAGTCTCTCTGTGTGTAACTCATCAACGCTGACTTCTCATTAACAGAAAATCTGACCTCTTGATTCCTAATCTAGCTATTTGTACACAGTGAGGTCACTGTTAAGCAAATAAAATAATAATAATGTCAACTACAATAGCAGATTTAAGTTATCCTGTGGTGAACTGTGCTGTATGTGTTGGCTGTATAGCCAGTAGTGGTCACAGGAAGGAAGGAATTGCAAGTATTGATTGGTGTCATTGACTGGTAGAATTATTGACTTCACAGAAAGTCTCAGTCATTAATCTTACAGTTTTTGTACTTGCCACACTGAACAGAGACTCTGTTTAGTCTTAGATCACTGTCACGCACATGCACAAAGGAAACATGTATGGGCACCGTGTGCTGTGGAGAATGTAGCATATATAGTAATGTAGTCAAATAGAGTAATTTTACCATTGTCCTCTCTCTCTCTCTCTCTTTCACACACACACACACACACACACACACACACACACACACACACACACAGAGCTGATTTGCATTACATCATGGTGATGGTGTGGGAGCCAGATCTTTATGACACAGCCTCATTACGGGCTTGGCTGGCCAGCACTGCTGGAATATAAGGCCAGCGGCCATCAAGCAACTGTCACTTCTCCTCAGCAACAGTCCTTCCTTCTCCACGCTGGTGCATGTGTGTTGTTAATGATGTGTGTATGTGTGCTTGTGTGGAAAGAAGAAGCAAAGAGGGTGCCTACTTCACGACAGAGTGACTGTGTATATGTGTTTGTGACAGAAAGGGAAGAGATGGAGTGCATCTGTGTGAGTGAGAAAGTGTCGGAGAAACACGGGGATAACAAGAACTCGCTGAGTTAACTGCTCAACAACTCAACTCAGCTTGTTGGTTCTGGTCAAACAACATTGCATTTTATACTTGATTTAAAATTTTTTTTAATAAAATGTAAAATAATCAAAGCATAATGCTAATGCTATAAATATTTAGCTTCTTCTCAGAAACAACAAAGTGATCTTTGCAGCATGTCAAATATTAGTGGACATTTTAATATCATCTCTAATACCAACATGGAACATTTAGTTGGTCCCAAGCAAATCACACCATACATACAACTTATTTTACTCAGTGCAGGTTAGTCCTCAGGTCCAAACTTGCTCTGATGTTTATTGATTTTTTTTTTCTTCTTTTGGCATGTACCTATATAGAAAGTGCTTTCTCACTTTATGTTAGGCACGTTAACATTTTTGTACTGTGCTCAGGGGAATTGTTTCTATGTTTTGCCTGAATTGTTGTTAATTGTTAGGAGAGCTAGAAGATATTTCCTAGACTGAAAGTCTTTAATTCTCCATTAATACAAAATAATATTGTGTGGTTAAAAATGATGATGAGTCACTTTTTATTCAAATCCCAGGCTGGATGTCATGTGACCCTCTGGGCACTGCTATCATGTGACCTACATTAAACTGTGTGAATCAGTGGATGGATGTATAATGTCACCCCCTCGGCTTGCATATCATATGGACTGTGTCAGATCACATGACCTGCATTAAATTAAATGAATTTAATTTAATAACCCTGATCTCTGACCTTTCACCTTTCACCTTGACCAAGCTCCTGTGGGGAATATGATCTTTAAAAAGGTGATACACAGAGACACACAGCCACACATGTCCAAAGATGCTGTGAAAGCATATCATATAAGTAGAAATTTGGGGTTCCCAAACTCTGGTCAAGCATGAAACTTGGCATTTTCTGTGAATCTTATTAATTACTGTGAGAATTTTTAGCAAAAATTGTTGAGCATAAGCGTAATCTGAAATGCTTTTGGCATGGCAGTGGTCTAGCAGTGTAAGCACTTAGAGATACAATGTACCAATTTACTTCAACATATATGCCACATGCTTTTCAGATGACTTTTCTGCTCACTTTCTACGTGCCAAACAAACTGCCACCATGTGCACATGACACTTGTAAACACAAGTCCCCTTGGACATGCTTATCCACAGTTTTTTCAAAGAAGAAAGCTGCGTCGTCAGTGTCAGGTGCACAAAAGAAAGTAGGGGACCACTACTTTTTTTCACCATTTCTTAATGGACTTTTTTCCAGTTTAATTTTTTCATACATGGTAGCATACAGCTGACAACATGCAGCATGCCAGCAAAGAATTGCAGCCTATTAGACAATTCTAAAAATGCCCCTTTTTTAAGTTATTGGAAAAAAATGTGATGCCATCTTTTGTTTTTTCTCACGTACTGAACATATACCAAAACGATGGCTCCACCGTTCATGCCAAGCAGTGATTTTTGTGTACCATTACATGCTTTTGCAGATATTTGTACTCACCATACATTGCACCAGGGGGGCAGTCGAAGACTCCTTTCTTTCTTCTCTTTATCCGAGCATGCTGTCAGTTTTTTCTTCTCCACCGTCCTGCTGGTTTCTCTCGCCTCCTTCTTCTTCTCCTCCTCCCTCCCCTCCCTGTCCCCCCTCTTTCCACTGCTGTTCAGGTCCAGCGCTGTCGCTGGTGCCAAGAATCCAGGCGACACACACACACAAGCAGTTCTGGGTAACTCTTTGAGAATACACTTCGACACAGCTGGGTTTGAAGCTCAGCGCAAACACACACACACACACCACTACACACACACAAGCATATCCACAAACACAGCTGAGCACATCCACAGTCCTTACACACCCCCTGCGCAGCCTCACATAAACACACAGCTGGACTATTTGCAGCTGGATGGAGATTGTGGCATTGTGTTGCTGTTTTTTGATGTTTTGAGGAATCAGAAATTCAGGTTGGAGAAATGGCAGTTACTGAATGTTTAGAGATCAAGAGGCAGTGGGACTTTATTCAGTCCAAGAATTTCCTCGCATATTTCCTCAAGCAGTCTTCTATTGGTCAAATACTCAAATCTAATCCTTGCAGGAAACACACAAGAAAATCATTTATGCTTCAGCAGTGTTGGCTTAACTCATCTGGCAGGACTGGCGCTGTAGAAGCAGGTGAAGCATTTCAATCCAAAATGTAAATCAGTGTTCTTCTTGTAGAAAAGAAGAAAATGTTGTGGTCCTCATGAGATCGCTCAAATATCGGTCCTCTTCCTAAAGGTCCTCCTTTCTCTAGAAAGTCATTGCAGTCAATCCAAAGAAGTTGGACAGCTGCCCAAAAAACCTCCAGGAAGCCAACTCCTGGCTATTTTGCATGTCTTATGTTATTTTGTGCCAACATCTCTGCTTCATATCGCTCAGCTTGACTATTCTGGTGTAAAAACTCCTCAGAGAGAAAGAAATCAGTTGCATCTCTTCTGTTTTCCCCTCTGTGGAGCAAGTAGCATGTTCTTGCCAGAGTGGCCTGTCGGCATCAATATTTAACAGCAATCTCTTGCTGTGCTGCTGTCACAGTTAAAGTTTCCATGTCCCCATCACTGTGCGCTGGATCTCATGTTCTCTGGTCTGCAGTGTTTTCTCTTCAGCTCCGTCTTTCTGTCCTTCTGTGCTTTATTGTATTTCCAATATTGCTCTAACCTTTCTACCCTCCATCATTGCCTTCTTCTATTTAACCCTCATGAAACTTGCTCCATATCCAAACCTCTGCCAGGTTCTCTCCTGGAGGTAAAACACAGCCACGCAGGACTTTCTTGCCCGCAAGGAGCTCAAACAATCTTTCATTAATCCCCTCCTACTGTCCTTTTTTGCAGTTCTCCATCCACTAACCCTGCAGCAAACCTTCACTCAACCTTCCCTCAACTGGCTTCAGTCAAATTAAACCTTCCACTTTCTATATTCACCCTCTTCTTGCCTTCCTCTCCCTCTTGCAACCTGATTCACGTGGCCTATATATCACTCACTGCCTGCCTGCCTGCGTGGTTACTTCTGTCCTCATCCTGTCCTTCTTCTGTCTAATGACAGCTCAATTCTGGTCAAGTCCTCTCTGATTTTTTCCCCCCCGCTTTATATCTTCCTCATTGTTCCTCTATCTCCCTCCACCTCTCCTCTTGCATGCAGAAAACGCGGCATTTGAGCTGCTGTGCTCTGAGTCATACCGCTCTCTCCTCCCTTTTCCTTCCAGAAGCTTGCAAATGTTCTTTTTTTTTTAGTGCCTCGCTTCTCTAACAACCATCAGGATTTGTTCAGCATTTTTTTAGGTCCTAGGCGCTGAAATGATGCCTTTTCATCCTGCTGACACAGACAGAAGGACAGACTGTGGATAGACAGTCAAACAGAAAGACAAAAAGGAGCCAGTCATACTTTTTCCCAACAGAGGCAGGAGTCTGCTTTTAAATGCTTGATCCTGTCTGTGTTTGTGCTGTTGCTAGTAGTCTTACTCATTTGATTACAGAAGGCTTAGTTTCTCCTCTTCCCACTGGTGAAATGCCTTTTTCACTCGCCGCAGTCCCTGTAGCAAGTTTGGTCCATTTTTCCTCTCTTTAACCCTCACAGCTGGCTCTCCAAATATGTTTTTGTGACAGTCTGAAAAGAGGAGAAGAAAGGACAGAAGCATGTTTACTGTAAATACCACTGTCTTTTACACTCTAAGAACACACTGAGATGTTCTCAGAAAAGGGGGCAGAAAAGCTTATGGGTGGGTGAGTGGGTGGAGTGGAAAGATGGTTAGCAAGAAAAGGTGTGAAGACAGAGGCACAAGGATGGATGAAGGGTAAGACGGTGAACAGAGGAAGATGAAGATGGGTACATGCATGGATTTAAAGGATGAATGGTTCGGCAGGTTAACTGCTGTCACAGAGGAAAAGGCCTCTCCAAGTCTCTGTTAGTCAAAACTATCAGTATAGTAGTATTTAAATTAGCTTTGTCAATATTTCATTCATTTATAGTTTGATATTTTACCTGCGTTGGAATCCTGCTGTACTCTCCCTGACAATGCACTGCTGCTCTTTTTTAATTTCTACCTCTCTCATCGTTCTCTGTCTGCTGCTGCAGCCTCAGTCTGTGCCATCACTAAAATGCAGTATCCCTTCCCTCCCGCCTCCTCTCCTCTGCCTACTCCCTCTGTCTCTCCCACTCTGTTTCCCTCAATTTCTCTCCCTCCTTTACCCCCACCATGCTCCCATTCTCTCTATATTTGTCCTTCTCTGTCCGTCTGTGCCTCTATTTTTCAGTCTCTCCCTCTATCTCCTCACTTGGTTTACACGTTCACTTCCTCCGTCCCCCCCCCCTTCCGCCACTCTACCCCCTGTCTCCACTTTCCTCACATGTATTCCATCACCACCTCTCCTCCTCCCTTTCTTTCACTCTCGTCGCCTGCTTTTTTCAGCCTTTCCTCACAGAGAAGCTTCGAGAACACACTGTACTGGACAGGCTCTGGGAGGGGAAAGCTCGGGGGACATGTGAACACCATTCACAATCACGCCGCATGAATAATACATCCATAGTACGTTCATACTTTTTCAAATGCATGCACACATCAAAAACCTGCTCCAAAGATGTTCTCTCGCTCTCTCTCTCTTTCACTCTATCTGACTGAGAAAAAACAAAAGTAGATCCTGCTCAACAAACAATGAGGATTTTGATATGCGCTACCTGTGCCAGCCACACGGGCTAAAACGCAGCTCACTGAACGCGCTGAGAATGAAAGCAGGTCTTCAGCAGCGCAAGACCACAGCTGCAAATCGAAGAAAGATTGAGCAAAATGTAATTAGTAAATTTCTCATACGACTGCAGCCACATACTGTTTTTGCAAAAAATATGTCATTTAAAATGAAAATTCAGCTTTGACAAGCAGTGATCGACTCATTGAGCTTCTAAATGAAACATTAGTACATTTAGGTTTGCGTAACCAGTGGAAAAGAGACAGAAGATCAGAAAGGGAAAGCGTTTGAGTGGGTTTGCTTGCATGTACATGTTGCGTTGTGCTGAACATTTGTGCATATATGTGTAAACTATGAGATGTGCATCACATCGTCCTCTTGCATATATGTATGTGTGTGTGTGGCTGAGGTTGGGTGCGTGGGTGGTTGTGTGTAGCTGGTTAGAACTGTCCTTTTGGCCCCTAGCATCACCCAGTGCCACCATCTGTGCTGCCAGCCAGATGGGAAGGGTGTGTGTCTGCACAAATGTGTGTACATGAGTGAGTGTGTCCAAGCAACCATTTACATGATCACTGGATGCGCTGTTTTCTTATCTAGAAATTTTTTTTTGTGTCAATCCACAGAGCAAACTAGCAGTTCTTACGATTTGTTGACTATAAATCTGATGCAACGCCGCCACCCTCCACCCCATAGTAACATTTCATTGTTAAGTGACACTATGCCTGTTGTTTTCAAGTGACCTGAGTCCTCTATGTACTAAGTGACTAAAGCAAATCATGCAGCTATAAAGCAAAGAAAGGAGTCAGGAGAGGTTACTACAAAGCCATGCAGTCTATGACAAAATAACCAGATACCTCACACTATGTACAACTCACTGTATCACTTGAAATATTCAAAGTACAACTGTGTTTTTTGTGTCATTTCATAGACATGATGGAAGGTGGAGATGTAGTGATTACACAAACTTATTTGAGATGAGCAATGGAACAACTGCCAAAACGAAACTACAAGATTAAACCGCTTTAACTGAAGAGTCATTGCTCTTACAGCAGATCTTATCTGCCTTGGTCATCTTCCAGCAACGGATGTTATGTGCATCACAACTGCGCTGCATTGTGAGATATTTATACTGTTGTAGCGTCCATGCTAAAACAGGGACTTGTTTCAGCAAGCCCCAGGGTAGACCCAGCTCAGAAATATAATCAGCTGAGAGATTATATTTCTCAGCTGGCTTGGGAATGGAGTCCCCCCTGGAAGAGGTGGATGGAAGTGAGGAAGTCTGGGCTTCTCTGGTCAGACTGCTGCCCCCACGAGCTGAATTCACATATTGATTATAATAAGAAGAAGATGGATGGATAATCCTGGCACAAGTACTCTATGGGACTGTGCAAAACGTCTGAAAGCACCCATCATTTCTTTATTTTTTGTTCCTTTAGACTGTTCCTTTAGTTGAATCTAGACAAAAAGAGTGAGAAAGCCCATTTTGACAGGCAAAATAGTAATTCTAAAAGAGCTGTTAGCCAAAACATTGGTGTATCTCGGTAGGGTGTGAGGTGTTTCCTAAAAAATCTGAGGGAACTGGATGATTGGAGGACAAAAAAAATGAACAGCCAATGAACAGTATCTGATAGTCAGGTCCTTGAAATTTAGGACTGAAAATCTGTGGCAACAGGTCTCAAAGAGTGTTGAATCAAAATGTCACATTTTAGTTCCAAATGAAAGGCAAAGGTTTAAAAAGGAAACTCAAAACCAAAACCTAAACTGACACAAAGAGCTTAAGGTTACCTAGAGAAATCACTGGAGCGGACAGGAAGCATAACAAACAAAGACAAAGAGAAGTACGTGAAAATATTTACACAGAAAGGACAAATTGAAGTTGGGAAATAGGATAAGGAGTAAGACCCTAAACACAAAAAAAACTTCAACTTTAAATGGAAAGTCTTGCTGTGAGGCAACAATGTCACCTGCTGTACCACCTGTACAAAGTTTTGCTCAACAGAAGTCCACAATTTACCCCCTGTCTTACCAAGTAAATCTTAAACCAGTTTCTGTATCTCTTGTCATGTAAGATATTTCTCGTATCACATTTCTTGTTCCATCGCTTAGTCTTGTCCATAACTGCAGGTGTGTAAAAATTAAAAAGTCATAGATGATTGATTGTTCCAAATTACTGCAATCCCTCTTTAATGGACTGTTTAACCACACCTTAAATGTGGTTGATCAACAGAGCGAAACATCTGGTCCCATTCTCGCAAATTCGGCACATTTAAATGGAGATATGTGTGGAGAATAATGCATTAAACATACATACAAACATACATACTATTTGGATGTCTAAGGGTAGAAATGAGCAGGATACAGATGAGCATCAAACCACAGATGAGTAGTTTAGATGCTTATGTCTGAGAGTTGGATTACAATATGGGGCTGAGTTTGACTTTGACTGTGATCAGATTACAGTTTTTGCCCACTGCTTGAACACATTTTGCAAAACTCCGCTCTCTGTGCCAAAACTGTACACACAAGTACACATGACACAACACTGGGAAATATACCATTCACATCTGTGCCAAATTGAAACTCTACTCCCAAAACCTAAACTCTGCTGTCAAAACCTGACATTCCTTTGTCAAAATGTAACTCTGTTGACAAAATGACACATACTTGCGTCATATGCAAACACTTACAGATCAGGGGGAACACACTAGTCTCCTTTACATAAAACACTGCAGTCCTTGATTTCCATTGTTTATTCAGAAGGCACATTTACAGGAGACACATTTCCAAACAACCAAAAACGCAAATAGACCTACTCAATGTTGTACATTGCAGTACCATGAATTCAGATAAAGCAAAAAAAACAACAACAACAACAACACAATAATACTGCAATAGAAAAAACACTATACTGTAAACACAAAAAACCATGACAATTGTGCATAAGTGCACAGCAAATCCAGCATGTCCAAATTAACACTGTCGGATTTGATTTCAACACTATTAAAGTGTCTATATGGGTCCACACCAGAGAGTGTTAATTGAACTCTTTTTGGAGAGTTGGTACGTTAACTCTGATTTAGTGTTAAACACCAAATCTGTCTGGAGTTGATAATTTAACACTTGGTGTTAAGAGTTTATATATTAACTCTCAAAGAGTATTTTAGTTTAACTACTTAAGAGTTATCTTCTAATTCATTCTAAAAAGCAGGAATTTTACTGTTCTGAACTTCTAGAAATTTCTTTTGGAAATAAATATTTACTAAAAAGACGCAATGGTTTTTGAAAAACATTTATTCTGAACTGTGCACCACAATTTCAAAACATTTTCTGAAAGATGTAACAGTATACATGTTCTCACTTTCATTAGAATTTTGTTTATCAAAAGGTTTGACATGGTAAATGCAAATAACAGCATTCTCATCACTTATTTCTTCAATACAATATGCATGTCCTTCATTCATCCCTTTGTGGAACTTCAACGCACTTCTGCTCTCCCCCATATTCCATCTTCACAAGCATATCCTGTGCGGAGATTGAATAAAAATTAGTTGACACTAATTAATGGCACAAATAATCCAGTAAACAATTGCAGCACAGTAAAAAAAAAAAAAAAAAAAAAAAAGGAATCCTCTTTGAGCCATTACTTGTGTAAAGTATTTTCCCAAAAGACAAAGACACAGGCAACAGGTAATACTGAACTAAATGTAAAACCTCAACCTTTTTCATTTTTACCTAAACCTTGTGCACAAAACTCTGGAGGGATCTATGCTAACGTAGAATCCAGTCAGGACGTCTGCTACTGCTGTTTGCTCGTTTTTTTTTTATGGGCGATCGTTTTCAGGCTTCAAGTAGCACCATTATACCAACATTTCACATTCTAGACATTGTTTTAGGTGTATTTGACCAAAAGTTTGACTGAAAATTCACATGCAAGCTTTTTTCAAGGCTGTGGTATTTGCCCGCAAACAATACCTTTCAGCTAGCTAAAACAGAATATTATGCTATCAGCGAGCAACATGGCTAATGCCTTTCACACAGCTTTGTCTCAACTCCAAAGAGCCACAGAAGTAAAAGCTCATAATAATAATTGAAACAATCTTTGAAAAAATGACTTACCAAGCATGGCAAACAACTCAAATATGTAGAGCAAAATGTTCTGAAACGGCTTCACTTCAGCTTCGATTGGAGCCGTGCTGGGGGCGGAGTCTGTGAATTTACTCTGTTGGTGTCATAGCCCCTGTAGGAGTTCAGAGTTAAGAGGTCAAGAGTTAATGTTTCCATTTTAACACCTCCAGATTTGACAGAGAAACACTCATTTTTAACACTCGATTTTAACTACTATCATTTTACACCTCAGAGTTACATTAAAAGAATGTGACTCTGCTTAGAGTAAAATTAACTCTACTTTTGCAAGGAGACTATTAACACCAAAAAATTTAACACTTTTGAATTTGCTGTGTGGGCTCATGTATCCCGCCGTCTGTTGGGGTCTGGCCACAGGACCTCATCAACATCGCAAGCAATGTCCTCTCCCGCTAGGCACCGGGGAAAATATCCTCCTGCATGTCGAAACCATCCATGGATTGCTGTCACCTGAATGTCGCCGCAGGCCTGTTCCATTGCCTGCAGAAGAGGCATGCGGGCATGTGGTTGGCGGTCATATACTCGCCATCTCCAAGCCGAAAAAAATTCCTCTATAGGGTTTAAAAATGGTGAGTAAGGGGGCAAGTATACCACTTCAAATTGATTGTGGTTGGAGAACCAGGCCTGGACCAGAGCAGCCCGATGGAAACTGACATTATCCCATATCACCACAAACCTGGGCTGATCTGGTCTGTTCTGTACAACTATATCATGGAGAGCATCTAGAAATGTGAGTATATGTTGCCTATTGTATGGACCTAGTTTTGCATGATGATGCAGAAGCCCTCGAAGGCTTATGGCGGCACACAATGTGATATTTCCCCCGCGCTGCCCTGGGACGTGCACAATTGCCCTTTGGCCAATTACATTACGACCCCGTCGTCTTGTTTTGCTCAGGTCGAATCCAGCTTCATCAATGAAAATGTATTCATGAGGCTGTGCAGCTCCATCCATGGCCAAGATTCTCTGAAAAAAAGGGGAACATATCACTGTACTACAGTGCTACACATACAGCACCCTCACCCCATCACACAGGTACCTGTGTAGCTCTCAGAATAGATCCATGTGGTACTGATATGGTACATATTCAGCTGCTACTGGACTTCACCAATACTCTATTGTAAATGTAAGGGACAGTTACACGTACCCGTACATATTCAGCTCGAAGTCCTTTGACCCTGTCACTGTTCCTCTCGAATGGGACTCTGTAGAGCTGCTTCATGGTGATGCTGTGTTTACCCAAGATGCGTCTGATGGTGGTGATGCTCACATGGTCTATGTTGCTGAACACTCGCCTGTCTGCAAGTATTTTCCATCGTAGCTGGTGGAGACGGATGGCATTGTCTGCCCTCACTAGGTCCACAATGGCAAGTTCCTGCTGTTGTGTGAACAGGCGCTGCCGTCCACCCCCAGAAGGTCTTCGGGTCATTCTAGAGAAATACAACCACATATTGTCATCGGTTTGCTTATTTTTCTTACAGTACTTTACTGTATGTACTGTGTCATCCACTGTACAACACTGTACTTCAATATAAGGAATCAGCCACTTTGGCTGCAAAAGGAGCATTAGCACCCCGTACACTTGATATGGTGATGTGATATACTGTAGAACAGTGCTATAAAACCATCTGAGTAGAGCAGAAGGTATGGAGGTGAAGACATACCTGTTTTCTAGTCGGAATGTTCGTATTACAGATGCCACTGTGAAGCGGCTTAGATGTGGGTGGACTCTCTGCCCAGCTTCCCTCATAGTCAGGCCATGGTTGATGACATGGTCCACCAAAGTTGCTCTTATTTCATCAGAAATATGGGTCCGTGCATGGCCTCTTCGGCCTCCTCCTCCTCTTCCTCTTCCTCTTGCTCTCCCTCCATCCATGCTTGCAAAGTTCTTGAAATGGCTACGCTGAGGGCTTTTTGTAGTTGGCTAATTGGTGTTCGGTTTTGCAAGTAGGTGCCTTCAGGTGTGTATTTGAGTGGTTGCAATTACCCCATGTGTTTTGTATTTTGGATACATGTGTTTTCCGAATGGCACCCTGAAATTTCATTTTGTGAACGAAGTGTCTTATGTATGAAATGGAGTGTAGCATGCAGGACCATGTGTGTTGCATAAAGGAGTAGGTGTGTTGCATAATTGGAACTGGGGTGCAAAGCAGCGCTTTTGTTTAAGGTAGGGGTACATGTGTTTGAGGTATGGTAACAAAAGCTTCAAGTTGTGTTACTTTAGTCTAGGCATGGGTTCATGGTGTTCAAGCAACGGGCAAAAACTGTAAATGTAATGATTAAAAAGCAAAAGATAAAGGAAGCAACACACTTGTAGGATTTTTTGTAAGCTATGCTGTTCAAACTCAAGAAGTAGGTATAAATATCCTATTGCACACAATGTGACAGAGTGGTGTCAACAATGCTGCAGTTGACACCAAGATTATTTAAAGTAGGCCCTGTTCACCGGTTCCTATTTGCCGGGCAACAATAAGGAACCGCGTAAAAAAATATATGCATTAAGGAGCAGAGCTAACAGGGTGGTTAATCCCACTAAATACTTGAAGAGATGTGGTAACTCAAATCAAACACCAAACCAAACAGACAGAGGCAAGAAAAACATAATGAGAGAAAAATGCTCCTAAGTTGACATCAAGCAGCCGTCAGACACACACACACAGATATCTGAATCTCTTAGCTCATTCCCAGGTAAAAGCCATCGTTATCCTGATCCTCACTTTTTTTCATTTGAGTTTGATTTTCCAGCTCTGTCCAAAAAAAAAAGAAAAAGCCAAACTTGCCTTTAGAAAAGTAGAACTCAAAGGAAGTGCAAGAGGAGAAGAGACAGGCAATGAGTGATTAAAACAGTAATAAAGAGACAGTCGGAGGGAGCAAGAGATCTAAATTAGGAACAAAAGACACCGGAGGATGTGTGTGTGTGTGTGTGTGTGTGTGTGTGTGTGTGTGTGTGTGTGTGTGTGTGTGTCTGCGCTGATGTGGGCATTATGTGCACGCTTGCGTGTTTCTATGCAGTGTATCTTTACAGCCCCCTTGTGAAACCTCAGGCAACTTAATTCAGTGTTTCCAGTTCAGTCCTTTCCTGCTTTGCCTTCCTATTCTCTCAGTTATTTTAATATCTTTTTTAATGTAATGGAACTTAAAAGTGTATAAAAACATATATTATTGCTAAGAAAAGCGTAGGTAATCACATTAAACGGAGAAAACAACCATATTTTGTTGCTTTTGTTGTCTGGGAGGGTTTTCTCTGCAGTGATATTTACACCACGAGCTTTATTCCTGCTGGAGTGATTTACTGTAGATCGATAGGATGCTCTATCCGTTCCTTTTCGGTCTAATCCTGTTGAAGAATATCTATCGTCTTAATAAAACATAGATCCATTAGAGATAATTAATGTCACAGTTAAATCGGCTGCTGGCAAAGATTATCGTCACTCTGTATCATTTATTGCTTTTCCTATCTCTGAGCTTTTTAATCCAGTGTCCTTCTTAATTATCTTCTTTAGACTTTAGCTTTTCCGTCTCATGAACTCATGAGCTAAAGTCAAAGTTATAAACAGGTGATCCTCTGTGCACACGGCTTGACTGAGCACACTGACGCAACATAGAGCTAATTTCAAGACAGCAGAGGCGTTGTTGTGCAAATGCATGCTTGAAAATGTTATACGCATGTGTCCATCTGACCACTGTGTGCATTTTTTTATTTATTCATTATTTTTTACACAGGTACACATGTGGTTCCCCTCTCCTGTTAATCTGGGTCAGCAGCAGACAAGCGATGATGAACTGCACAAGAGCTGCAGCTCTCCCTCGTGTTGATATTTCAGACTACATGGTGCTCTGTAACAAAACATCTCTTGTGCTGAAGTCTGAGCCACAGCTCTGCTTGTAATTAGTGGATGATTTATGTAATGTAATATAATAATAAATGCAAAACTCAGTGCATTACCAGCTCATTTTGGCCTCTGGGTATTACCTCTGAGATCATGGGGACACTCTGGTCTATGCTTTTTGTCACGGTCTGCGGAGGCAGACCGTGCGGAAAGGTGTGTGGTGGACCCAGGTGCGAACACAAACGAGGATGCAGGAGTGGATTCCAACAAAACGAGCCTTTTATTATGGCTGATGAAAAGAACAAAAAACAGAATGAGGGCAGCATACGTGTAGTACTCAACAGAAAACCTAAACTGGACAAAACTAAGGAAAGACTATGGCTGTGTCATGGTCCTGGGCCATGTGGGCCCAGTATTCTTAGTTTTCATGTATTTTTGTATTTTGTTCCTTATTTAGGCCATGTTTTCTGAGTTGCCCTGTTGTGTTGTTCCCTAAGTGTTTTCCCTTCATGGCTCTCTCCCCCCTGTGTGCCCTCTATGTATTTATGAGCCCTCGTCTCCCTTTGTGGTTGTTTCATGTTTCCCCAGCCCGTTACGTCTGTGTTTCCCCGTGCTCTCTCTCCTCCTGTCTGAACCTCTGTGCCTGTACATGTCATGTTCAGTTCACCCCGCCCTGTCTCGTTATGATTATCAGTGTCACCTGTGTTCCCCGTGTGTGCCCACTTTCCTCGTTTACCCTCTGTGTATTTCTGTCTGAGTCTCCCTCTGTTCGGCGTCGCGTTCTCCCTCATGTTGTGTGTAATTCTCCCCGTGGTTCGGTTCCCTTGTACAGTTCATGCTTTAGTTTTCCCAGTTTTAGTTTATTTGTATTGCCTCCCGTGGCCAGCAATAAAGCTGTGTTTTTGAGTTTATCCCCGTGTCTGCGAATCTGCATCTTGGGTCCTTCCCCTGCCTGCCACACAACGTATCATGACAGAAGAACGCGACCACAACATGGACCCAGCAGTTCACAACCCCTCCGCGGACCTCCAGTACGATCTGACCATGTCAGACCCAGCGGACAGTCCGGACGAGATTGGGGAGGAGCTGCAACGGCTCTGCCGGCTCATGACGCGCATCTGTGGGTGCACGGACCCCAGAGTGGTGTCCACCGGGTTGGCGGCCATTGACGCAATCCTTCAGCAAGCGCCACAGCTCCGGCGGTTTCCCCAGCTTTTTGAGGCGTTCGACTCTCTGGCCCCCCTGAAGGAGGAGCTTCGCGCCCGCACGCTGGCCCAGAGGGTGTTAAACGCCGCCTCCGCACCTACGACTCCGACCCGCAAACGGTTGTCGTTGCCGCTGCCTCGCGAGCCGGAGGCAGTCAGAGTAGGGACTCTGAGGCTCACCGCTGCACCGCCATCAACTCACAGTTCGTCTCCGCCACTGTCAAGCTACATAGCCCAGCGCACCGAGATGGTGGAGGCCACAGATTTCGACGACGATGAGCGACAGCAGGTATTGCTAGCTTTACGGGAGGACGAGCTTCGTTGGAAGCCCTGGCTCATTTCAGAGGAGGAACTCACACCTGTTGCACCGCCTCGGACCAGCCGCTCGCCCTCCCCACACTGCTCAGACTTTACTTCGCCTGCCTCTTTTCTGGCAAGGATGTGGGCGGACGACGAGGAGATCGCCGCCACATCACCCTCTGCTTCGGTGGCTCCAGCATCCATCGTACACACTTCCAGAATGAACCGGCGTCAGCGCCGCCGTCGCGCACTGCTACGTCCTGTCTCGCCCTCCACGAAGCGTCCCGCGGACGCTGTGGGGGTCCTGGACGTCGATCACGAGGGGCAGCAGCACGCCGCAGGCGCACAGCTAGTGGAAGAGTTCGGGAGGGAGCCGTGGCTCGCTCCTGATCATGACGAGCGCTCTTTCCAGGGGACTCGACTGGCTCTTGGGGGTCCCCGGAGTTGCCAGGGACTTCCACCGCTCACCCCGCCCGCTTCCACGGATAGAAGGAAGCGGCACTCTCGCCGCCGGCACCCTGAGCCTGCCATTTCTCGGACAGTTTTTTCTGAGCCTGCTCCTTTTCCTGCTCGCGTTTCTCCTCCCAGGCCAGTTCAGTTAGCTCCCTCGCAGCCACCCTCAGTTCAGTTAGCTCCCTCGCAGCCACCCTCAGTTCAGTTAGCTCCCTCGCAGCCACCCTCAGTTCAGTTAGCTCCCTCGCAGCCACCCCCAGTTCAGTCTCCAGTAGCTCCAGTGCCGCCTGTAGCGCAGGCCCCAGTAGCTCCAGTGCCGCCTGTAGCGCAGGCCCCAGTAGCTCCAGTGCCGCCTGTAGCGCAGGCCCCAGTAGCTCCAGTGCCGCCTGTAGCGCAGGCCCCAGTAGCCCCAGTGCCGCCTGTAGCGCAGGCCCCAGTAGCCCCAGTGCCGCCTGTAGCGCAGGCCCCAGTAGCCCCAGTGCCGCCTGTAGCGCAGGCTCCAGTAGCTCCTGTAGCCCAGTCCCCGATAGCAGTACGGTCCGCTGGTCAGCTTAACATCCAGCCAGGGGTCTCAAATCTCTCTGGCTCTGCATCAGCTCCTGCTGGGAGCTCGGATGAGCTCATCCAGGACTCCGCGGCTCCCACGCCGCCATCTACCTCGTCAGCTGGAGGGTCCGAGGGGCCCGTTCAGCCTCCTGTCTCCGCTGGAGGGTCCGAGGGGCCCGTTCAGCCTCCTGTCTCCGCTGGAGGGTCCGAGGGGCCCGTTCAGCAACCTTCCTCGTCAGCTGGGGGTTCAGGAGAACCGCACCAGCCTCATGCCACGTCAGCTGGAGGGTCCGAGGGGCCTGTTCAGCCTCCTGTCTCAGCTGGAGGGTCCGAGGGGCCCGTTCAGCCTCCTGTCTCAGCTGGAGGGCCCGAGGAGCCCGTCCGGCCTCACGCCTCGTCTGCTGGAGGGCCCGAGGAGCCCGTCCAGCACCATGCCACATCAGCTGGAGGGCCCGAGGAGCCCATCCAGCCACCTTCTGCTACGCCTGGTCCAGCCTGTGCTTCGTCAGCTGCAGCTCCAGCCTGTGCTTCGTCAGCTGCAGCTCCAGCCTGTGCTTCGTCAGCTGCAGCTCCAGCCTGTGCTTCGTCTGCTGCAGCCTCAGAGCCTTCGTCCGCTGCAGCCTCAGAGTCTTCGTCCGCTGCAGCCTCAGAGTCTTCGTCCGCTGCAGCCTCAGAGTCTTCGTCCGCTGCAGCCTCAGAGTCTTCGTCCGCTGCAGCCTCAGCCTGTGCTTCGCCTGGTCCTGTGCCCACCGGGCCTCGGCCAGTACGCCTGACACTGGAGAGCCGCCGCCGCTGCCTTGCGCGCGGCCGGCCCCCTGAACTGCTCCGTCGTCTCCTTCGCCGCCGCCGCTGCCTTCCGCGCGGCCGGCCCCCTGAACTGCTCCGTCGTCTCCTTCGCCGCCGCCGCTGCCTTCCGCGCGGCCGGCCTCCTGAACTGCTCCGTCGTCTCCTTCGCCGCCGCCGCTGCCTTCCGCGCGGCCGGCCTCCGGACCAACTCTGCCACCTGTGCCACCCGCCTGGTCGGCCCCCCGACCGTGTGACCCGTGAACTCTGGTGCCTGTGGGCTCTGGGTCGGCCCCCTGAACTTTATTTTGACTATGGTCATGTGCTCCCGTGTTTTCTGTTGTTTATTTTGTTTCCCGTTCTGGTCCCTCCGTCCTGGTCCCCCGCCTCCCGCCCTGGGTGGGTTGTTTTCTGTTTTTGTTTTTGTTTCTCGGGTTTGGGCTGTCGGGAGCCAGCCCTTTAGGGGGGGGTGGTGTCATGGTCCTGGGCCATGTGGGCCCAGTATTCTTAGTTTTCATGTATTTTTGTATTTTGTTCCTTATTTAGGCCATGTTTTCTGAGTTGCCCTGTTGTGTTGTTCCCTAAGTGTTTTCCCTTCATGGCTCTCTCCCCCCTGTGTGCCCTCTATGTATTTATGAGCCCTCGTCTCCCTTTGTGGTTGTTTCATGTTTCCCCAGCCCGTTACGTCTGTGTTTCCCCGTGCTCTCTCTCCTCCTGTCTGAACCTCTGTGCCTGTACATGTCATGTTCAGTTCACCCCGCCCTGTCTCGTTATGATTATCAGTGTCACCTGTGTTCCCCGTGTGTGCCCACTTTCCTCGTTTACCCTCTGTGTATTTCTGTCTGAGTCTCCCTCTGTTCGGCGTCGCGTTCTCCCTCATGTTGTGTGTAATTCTCCCCGTGGTTCGGTTCCCTTGTACAGTTCATGCTTTAGTTTTCCCAGTTTTAGTTTATTTGTATTGCCTCCCGTGGCCAGCAATAAAGCTGTGTTTTTGAGTTTATCCCCGTGTCTGCGAATCTGCATCTTGGGTCCTTCCCCTGCCTGCCACACAACGTATCATGACAGGCTGGAGGTACAGAACACCGGAGGTGGTAACACAGACGACGCGAGACAGACTGTATGAAACACAGAGACTAAATACACATGAGGGATGATCAGGGGAAGTGGCCACACATGGGAACACAGCTGACACACATGA
Organism: Diplotaxodon limnothrissa; assembly: GCF_057381915.1. Taxonomy (NCBI): domain Eukaryota; kingdom Metazoa; phylum Chordata; class Actinopteri; order Cichliformes; family Cichlidae; genus Diplotaxodon; species Diplotaxodon limnothrissa. Next base: position 20,702,973 of record NC_140609.1, on the reverse strand, counting down.
ACTTAACGACAAGACAGAAGGAGTGAAACTGAATACACTGACCGTGAATACAGACTTTCAAAGTAAAACAGGAAACATGGAGATTAGACAAGACACATGAACCGGGGAGACGTAGTACAGGGGAGATGACATAACCGACAGCATGGACTTGACAATATAAGACACGCAGACATAAACACACGAAGGGCAAGGGAGACTTAATACACGGGTAATATGTACAAATGGCTGGACTGCCTTAGTGACCCTAAACAAAGAATAAACATCAAAATAGGCTAAAACACAAAACACTGGGTCGCACGACCCAGGACCATGACACTTTTATGCTTGGAAGTATGAAAAGGGGGTATTGAGCATGACTTGGTTGTCTCTTGGTTGCTGAGCTACTCTGGTGTGAATAGTTACGACTCTCCTACATCTAAGAGACTCCTTCCTGAGGCCATTGCCTAAAGTGTGTTCTGTCACCTTGCTTGGGTAAATAAGACAAAAATCCTGTGTCTGAAACAATGTCTCCCCTGAGACTTCAGTCAACACATTATAGGACATTGCAAGCAGATGGGGCCAGCTAGCCTAAAGGCAGAGGGATAGAAAGAGAGAGAGACTTATAAGGATTTTAATTGTAAGCCTGCTAATGGTACAACCACTTTCATCTTCTGCTTTGGAATTTAGACCTTAAGACCTGCATACAGTACAATGTCACTCCCATTAACATCACCATATAGCCACTTCTAGTAGCTTCACTGTAAAAGATACATAAGATAATCTCTCACAACAGGGGCACCTCTGCCTTGCTTTACAGAGACGGACCTTTATTTTCGGAAAGTGCCACTGTCACGGTCCAGAGGACAGGATGCACACAGTCTTTGGAGGACAGATGTGAGTGATGATGTGAGAAACTAGCACAGACTGAAGACAAGGTGAAGTAGCTATATGGATAAATTAATTAATGTGTCATCGCTCTGCTCCGAGAGCCTCTGATGGTTTCTTGGAATTCATGGCTCGAGTTTGCCTCTGCCATGCATGACTGGGTGAGTTTATTAGGCGATGGATTGAAATAGATTGAAAAGTGCTCTACTGAGAAAAAAAATGAAAGTAAAAACAAATTTTAACAGTTGTGTGATAGTGCAAGCTAATGAAATAGATAACAAGGGAACATGGACTGTATTATTCACAGCTCCGTATAAAATTATACATGACTGCCTCCCTGTGGTCTGGAAGCAAAAGCAAGCTTTATTTAAATATGATCTTTTTTTCCTGGTGTTCTGTTTATAAATACTTATTAACAAACGGGAGCTAATTCCATTTTTATAATAAAAATCATCCGTTGTATTGTTCTCAGGTAAACATTACACAACTCTGGTAAAAAAAAAAAAATCTATAAATATTCAAAAGTAATTCATATTTAGTTTATTATTATTAATAAATGATTAGTTTATTATTATTTCTTGTTTGCTATTTTTGTATTATTTTTAATGGTAACACCTTAAATCTACAAGTGATTTCACCCACTGACCACTTTATTAGGTACACCTGCTGAACTGCTGATTAACGCAAATCTCAAATCAGCCAATCACATGGGAGAAACTCATTGCATTTAGGTATGTGGACGTGGTAAAGATGATCTGCTGAAGCTCACACCGAGCAACAGCATGGGGAAGAACGGTGATTTAAGTGGCTGTGGTCGTGGGTGCCAGAGGGGCTGGTCTATTTCAGAAACTGCTGATGTACGGAGATTTTACTACATGACCATCTCTAATGTTCACAGAGAATGGTACGAAAAACAGAAAATATCCAGTGAGCAGCAGGTCTCTGGTTGAAAATGCCTTTTCCCAGTGAGAGAACATAGGAGAATGCCCACTCTGCATCGAGGTAATAAGAAGGCTACAGAAACTCAAATAACCAACAACATCTAGAAATGCAGCAGCCCACAGGCACGGCACCACACCCGATGCCACACCGGTCAGTTACAATTGTCATGGACTCACCAAAACTGAACCACAGAGGGCTGAAGAGACTTGACTTCTGGAACAAGACTAGAAAACTCAGAATTTGATGTAAACAAAATGTAAGCATGGATGTACTTGTATCAACAGTACAAAAGACAAACATGTCGGGTTCATATTTAAAGTCGATGTTTGTTTCCAGATCTGAGGAAAACAGTGTTACACTGCAACTAGGAACCGTAGAAATCATTTTAATCCAGATCAAGAAAAACAAATGAATTTGGTTAATGTACAGTGAGGCTAACCGGATTTCAAAAATATTGTTTGGAATCATGGTTTTTACTCTCAAAACATTTTGTTTTACATAGTGAAGAATTCTGTCACCTTCAGTTTAAACCACATCCATAGAGGCAACACAAGATGGTGTACTGCTTCTGTTTTCTTCTTCGTCACTTCACTCCTTAATTTGCCCAAATGCTGCTTCTCTCTGTTCATTCAGCCATCTGTTTGTTTGTTAATATGGGACTGTTTGTAATAACGCCTCTTTTACACTCTGCTGACTTTCATGTTTTAATGATTACACAAATATATGGAGTGAGAATGAAGGAAGTCAGACGAAGGAAATAAGACCAAGCCTTAGATTTCGTGATATTTAATTATAAAATTGAAATGTAAAGAAAATGTTGACATGTGGTGCATTCCAGCCCACTGAGTGTAACTCATCAACTCATCAGTTTTTCCTTCTGTCAAAATGTTGATGTGCGTGCACATAAGAAGGCTGGACAGCTGGACCTCCTCATCCCCAAAGCTAAATTCTGTTTCAGAGAGCAAGAGCTTATTCTGATTTTATATTTATTTTTTTATTGCCTCTAAGGTATCAGCTCTAAAACAATAGGCAGTACTTGCACTGTGGAATTACTTATTATTTATGCAACAACAGATAATTATGGCCTATCAGGAAACAAAAAGATCTTCAATGTTTATTCCATCTGACCATAAAATGTGTGGATGTTTATTTGGGGCCACAGAAAATATCTTTACGGTCAGTAAGGACTGTTTCCACAGTTTCATCACAAACATTTTTACTTCCTGTTTAAGGTCTACGTGTAAGTCAAGAAAAGTCAGTGACAAATGGGTCAAATGCTCTGTAAACTGTCTCAGAAATTTCAGATTAATATATTACAAATCCTCATTGTTTTACACAACAAAGTGCTTAGAAGTGTTGCTGAAGCAGAATCAGATACTGTTCAATAAAATTCACTGACAGCAAATAAGAGACTTAGAAGAAAATCACTTTGCAGTAAACTTTATTTACATCACAGGCCCCCTGTGCCTTTAACATCTCTTTATGTAAACCTGGAAACATTACATTCAATCCGCAGAATGTCCAGCATTTCCTGGTTAAAGATAATTTTTTCATCTTAAAACTACATTCAACATGTTTCCATGTGCAATTTATTTAAAATCTGCCTCAGAAAATAAATCTAGTAAAATTATGCATTTAAAAAATGTTTGTGTGTTCTAGCAGGATTTTTTTTTTCTTTAAATGTCAAGGCACCTCCAAAACTCACTCAATCCACCAGTTTTTAGCTTGATTTGCATCATGAACATTATGAAACCATTAACTGCTGAGTACCAAAATTAATTTAAGTACAATACTCACAAGGGGTTAAGAAAGAGTCCCTTTTGTGAGCGGTAACACCGTGTTTATGTAATTATGGTTTAGATACTATGTTGCTGTTTACTATAATCATCATTGTTTCAACTTGTAACTGATTATTATCTTTACAACTGTGGATTGAGTGAGTTTAGAAGGAGCTACTTGCATATAGATCACACAAAGCCAGTGAAAAGTTGGATGCATGCTCTTCTTTTCCACTTCTCTCCAAGACGCAAATAGAGCAGTTTTAAGGTAACGTGCAGAAATGCAAAAGCAGGATAATACAAATTCTGAAAATTGCAATTAATTAAAAGTCATCCTTAAAAAAATGTGTGGGATCTAATAATCATTTATACAATCACTGTCTGTATGTGATAGTCCCATATATTTTTTCCAGTTTTTCCAGTTCTCCCAATGCTTTTCCCTTTCTTTTAACCAACTCCTTGCTAACCACAGATCACCCCTACATCTTCCGCATGTGAGCAGTTATGTTTCCCAACCCTGGACCTCTTGCACTCGAGCAGTGATCTCTCCCCACCTTCACACTCCACATCATCCAAGAATATCCTAACACTGTCGTCCGCCTCCCCCAGGACAGCCCTCTTCATCACTGCCAGGGCAGTCGAGAATCCAAGCTGACGACACACGACACTACCTGACTTGATGGTGAAAAGGTCATCGCACACTGTACCCCACTGGCCACGGATGAAAATTTCCACTCTGCCTCGATCTGGCAAACCTTCGGCGCTTACAAGTCGCACTGAGCCAACCCGCAGCCTCCACCCTCCTCTTGCTTTCTTGTAACCTTGACCTCTACCCCGTCCTCTCGGCCTCTTAAACACTTGGTTGCCCTCTCCTGCACTTTCCAGCTTCTCACCAAGCCACAGCTTTTCCTCCTGTGTTTTAAGCAGCGTAGTGTTGATTAGTGGTTTCTGGGGCCTGTAGGATGGTACAAGGGGCGTCTGGTTGAAGTACGGTGGCCATGCTGTGGTCATCCTATGGTCAGGAGCTTTTGGATAGGGTGTGGAGATTAAAGTCATGTGGGGCTGCTTCAGCAATTTTGTGGATGGAGTGGTAAGGAGTTGTGGTTTGAAATATTGTGAGGTGGTGCTAGGGGGGTACTGAAGGGGTCTCCCATGTCTCCCTGATGAAGGTGTGGTGATGGTTGGGGTTTTTGCAATCCTAGATGAGTCTGCAGTCGTGGAGGTTGTGCGATAACCTGATGAAGAGACAGAATCACCCTTTTTATTTGTTTTATGAGGTGCTGAAACTAATGTTAATATAAAACAAGTTTGACATTTTGGGAAACAGAGGTTGTTTTGTTGTTAAGAATCAGATGCAGAAAAATCATATAAATAAGAGGATATTTTAGCGACTAATTAGCCTGCTAGGAAATGGGTTATGTGCAAAGTTAGCAAGTTAGCTAGCTATACTACTCATTACTACTCATTACTATACTACTATTTTTTCTATTATCATTTAAATAAAGTGTAAATACATCTAGAAAATTTCTGTATTCAGACAAAAAATGTAAAACCACCATTTTTTTGGTATTTTATATATGTAGGTATTTAAATAAGATATCATGTTGTTAAAATGCTAGCTTTAGCTGTGCAGGTGGCTATATTGTAATATATTTTTGCAGTCCATGTTCTAGCTAAGCTAACTAATTAAGACACAGCACTGACCTTATCAGCTGGAAGCACATTTCCCAAAATGTTAAACTGCTTTAGGACAATTTTTCATTGTACTATTTGACAAAGGAAAAATAGTATCAACCACAAAGGAAGGACGTAGACACAGACACAAAAGGATGAATGTCCAAACTGAGGCTGATGCAGAACAATTTATTCATAATAAATTATGCCAAAACACCTGATTTAAATTAAAGCAGTGCAAAAACCTAATGCATAAATAAGCACCATTTATCCTGCTTTAGCTTCTTGAACCAGCCAAAGAATAGCATGTTAGCAGGTCTGAAGTTGGGATTCAAAGCCAATTTAGTCAATTCCACGATACCTGAGTCGGGCAAAAGCTTGTGCAAATGCAAATGGCTTAGTCTGAATAATTAAACTTGTGATTAAAACTAAGCCAAGAGGGTGAGGCAGTAAACTCAGTTATAATTAAGATAAACAATAATTTTACAGCATTTTCTCTGCAAATTATGCAAATTATTTTCCATTCCCCATGTTTATGTTCCAGTGCACAGACTTGCTAAACTGTATAGACAGGTGAGATGCAAAAATGAATTCTTAAAAAGCTACTTATTTTTTGAATGCATATTGATTTAAGAAAAGTCACCTTTTGTTTTTTTACTCTGGTTTTTTTTTTTTTTTTTTTTGCCATTTAGGTTACAGTATGGCTTATCTGCCTCAACAAAGTAGAGAAAATGTCCAAGGGGCATATTTATCAAACTTTTTAAATCATTTTATGTGTTATTTATTTCTATATAAATATTCACAATATTCTTAATCAGTTCAAAACGGTGTGTAAAACCAGTTAAAAGGCCAAAAACTATATAGCAAATTATTTAGTTGAAGAAAAACATAAATAACCCTTAAAACCAATTTAAATATGATTAAATCATAAAATTTTAACATGACCTTTAGGAGATACTGCTGATACTTTTTGATCATGAGAAAGCCTGCATAGATTTTATAATTACCTTATTCCAAGAAGGTGTGATTCCCCCCCCAAAAAAAGAAAGCTAAGCTAAATTATTAGCACTTAAGCCTAATTTGCAAAGGATTTTACTTAGAAGCAAACATAAATTTAGTAATTAAGATGTAAAAATGTGAAACAAAATCAGAATGTAGGCGAAGAAACCACCAGTTTTGGCGTTGCTGGCTTCTCCTCGTGCCACGGTGTGAACCAGTCTCGTGGACTTATTTTTAGTCTTAATAGTCAAATTAGTGGTTGGGTTAGCGGTTTGGCTAGAAACTGGGTAATCAGTGGAGCTAGCCTGATAAACGGGTACACCAGCAGGCCTACCAGTGGACGAGGTTGTGGCAGGAGTTGTTGCTGCCATCTGGACAGTTCTTGGCTTTACTGTTGTGGTCGACGCAGATTTTGTTGTGGTTTTGAGAGCCAGTGTTGTTGTTGGTAATGTTGTCTTTCTTGTTGTTTTTCTTGTTGCTGCTGTTGTTGGCGGTGGCTTTGGTTTTTTTCTTGTTGGCATTGGAGGTTTTTTTATTACTATTCTTGTCTTCTTTTTAGTTGTTGTAGGTTTTGTAGTGGTCGTTGTAGTAGGAACAGCTGTGGTGGTTGGTTTCTTGTTGATTACATACTCTGCAAAAAAGAGAAAAATAAAATAAAAAGAATTATGCAGTGCTAAAAACCATCCGTTGGATACCTGATGCAAGAAACTGCTTTGATTTGGTAGATTTATCAAATTTAAACGCTCCCATTAAAGTGAACAATCAAGAGACATCAAGAGAAGCCAAAAGAAACCACATGCATATTAAATAGCATGTTTTAACCATTTATTTACTGCTGGAAATGTAACTCACCAATTTCTAGAAAGAATCACTTGTAAAGTGCCTTGAAAAGCGCTATATAAATCCAATCCATTATTATTATTATTATTAAAGGTTGAAGCAGGGCAAGGAAATTCGAGAAAAAAACACCACTTTAAGACTTTCTTTTACCTTCTTTTGGGTGGAAATGAATTAGTTTTCCTTTTATCTTAACAGGTGAAGGCTTGATGCTACACTTTCCTGGTGGTGCTCTCCTGTTTCCAAGACAGAAAAGATTAGTACACATGCAATATTGGGTACTATAAGCACATATGTATCTTTTCATTTATTTTTTTTATGTTTTGTTTTTAATGGTGTTTAGCAGCTTCCACTTTAATTGTAGTGTGTATTAGTGCAGAGATACAGTCAATGAAGATAGATTAAATAAATAAGATTTAAAAAATCTGTTTTTCTTATTTCTTTCTTTTTGCCTGGATTGGCTAGAGAGGGATGGAAGATGATTGTGCTCTGAGCACTTCTTTTAACATTTTAACATGTTGCTGCACTGTATTTTATTAGCAGCATTCCAACTCTTAAAACCTCCATCATATATAATTATTGGGTTCACACTCTCACACCTTAACATCACACATCCATGTAGTTTAATGAGCACTTAACTGCTGATGAAGTAAAGTGATGCATTGGCAAGTTACCTGGAAGGGTCCACTATCTTGTAGATAACGCCACCTCTTGCTGTCGCACTCGGGACTCCTGTGGCTAAGAAATACAGCTCACCTGGAAAAATTCACAGACGAAATGGAGAAAGAGAGCAGCAGGCAGAGACGGCAGAACATAAAAAGACAAACGGGGAGATTAAAAAAATAGGAAGCAGTGAGCAAGAAAAGAAGGAGATAAAAAAAGAAAAAAATTTAAACAACAGGAACAGAGGGAAATATTTATGATGACAACAGATGGGAGACAGAAATAAAAGAGGTACAAAAATAGCAAAATGGGGGAGAAAGAGAGAGACCAAAACACTACTCTGGGGAAAAATATTTTAAACTTTGCTTTAATCATTCGTCTCCAATTTGCTTCCTGAAATTATCAGGAAAGAAGAGAAATACAATTTTTTAAGACCAACACAAACCTAAACATTTCCTAACTTAGAAATCATGCAGTTTAGTAGTAATCTAATTTCATTAACAATAACACCAGTAAAAATATCCACTTTGGTACTTCACACTACATGTGTACTAGTTAGAAATAATTATTTCTTTTCACATTAAGCCACACAGACCAGGAAACCAGTAGGAAATCCTCTGGAAACCAAAGACATGTAGAAAAATAAATTGTATTTCCGGACTAGATGTTGAGTGTTTGCTCTTGCTATGTGAAATCAGTCCTAAAGAGGGCGCTACACCAAAAACATCTTTGATTGTTTTGGTTACTAAGAGACAAAACTGCCTGTAGTTCTCATGCAAGAAACTTACTTGTCTGCAAACATTCGTCAATTACTCACTGAGCAGTAGTAAAACTGTGAAATGTGCAACACAAACTGGAAACAGAAAAAAAGTTACACCTTTTTAATAGTGTTGGCTGCAGGTGTCACAAGGAGGGTTTCAGTGCAGTACCCTACATCTCTTTGCAACCTATTTCACCAGCTGTCAGCAACCTCTAGCAACCCCAACCAGTCTGAGAATACACATTTTCCACAAGCAACTGGCAGCTGCCAGGGGATTCATGGACTGTTTCTAGGTGTGTGTGATTGGGGCTCAAGTTTATCGTTCCATTATAAATGTACCTAATTAAATAAGTGATGCAGTGTCTGGTAGCAATACATCAACACACCGACCCACACAGTTATTACCTGCTTCATCTTCAGCAAAAGAGATGATGTATTTATAGTAACTGTTGATAAGTTTGGGGAATCTGCAGGTCTGGTCTCTTCCCATGCAGATTTCATTGTACTGCCATTCACCTGTGGTAACGTTCTCCCTAAGAGACATCAGACGCCTAAACACAAACAGAGATACATATAATGTTTACGCATAGCAAGAGCTGTAGTCCAAAAGCTTCACATCAATGCATTTTTACTGTAAATTATTAAATCAACCCTGTGCAGAGCAGTTCAACAGCACACTGACTGGACACTGATTAGGTAGAAATCCACAAAAACAAAAAAGGCTACGAGTGTTTTCATTTGAAATTTTAATTTTACAAACACACACCCGCTCATGAAATCCCCAAAGATGTAGAGTCCGTTAAGGTTGGGCATCTGACAGCCTCTGTAGATGTATCCTCCTGTCACAGACTTGCCCAGCTTGTGTGGATAGGCAAAGATTGGCAAGACATCGTCTGCAAACACATAAACAAAGATCAGACCTCGTTTATTATTCAGTGTCACTGCTACATCATTGTAACAAACAGGAAATATACTGTACCCTGTAAGAAACCTGAGCTCGTGAAATTAAAGGACAATGAAGTTCCGTTATTTAAAATCTCTTTTGAGTTGACAACAGTTTTTTTATTCTATTCTAAGGAGGCTTTTACAGAGAACAAAGAGTGTGCTGTAACAATTTAATTTACAAATTAAATATCTGTATAAATATTAAATAATTTGGTTAAAATATACTTGTATTTATGGACTTTCAGTAACCCAGACTGTAGACTCACCGAGGGATGAGTTTTGACAGAGTTTACGATCGTAGCAGCTGAATCCTTCTTTGGCTCTCCAGCCGTAATTTCCTCCTTAAAAATAAGAGTTGACACAGTAAAATTACTCAGCAAAAAAGTTCTACAATTTATATGTATTCAAACGGTTTGATGCTGGAAAAATTGGAAATCAACATATTAGAAAAAGAAAATCATCCTTCAAACTACAATTATCATACCTTTAACAATGAGGTCTACCTCTTCGTATTTGTTCTGGCCCACGTCACCACAAAGCATCCTGCCTCTGCCTTCAGTGGTAACGGGGTCACCGCGGTCAATGGAGCAACGCCACATGTTGCGAACTCCATAGGCATAAACCTCTGCAGGGAAACAAAGAAAGAAATACGTGGATGGAAAACACAAACAAAAATGACATCCTCTGTGAGGACGCACTTCTGACACGAACAGTCATTTTCCAGCTTTGCACAGAAAGAAAAACACAGTCCCACCGCAGTCCAATATTATGAGAGAAAAGCTAAGCTAGATTAGCATTAATAAGTGTGCCATTCAGCATCTTCAAAGTCACCAGACATGATCACAGTCTTCCACACAAACAGGAAATTCATTTACCCGGCCGTGCCTCCTTCTCGCCCAGAAATGGGTTGTCTGAGGGAATGCTGTACGGGGCACTGTTATCGTTGAAGTCAACGTCAACACGCAGCACCTTGCCGAGAAGTGTTGACCTATTAAACGTAACGACCAGACAAAAAAGGAAGAATGACTCAGAGTATCATAAAGACTGTGGTGACTGAATGGTTCAACCGTAAGTGTTTATTTAACGCCAGAAAAGCACGGTCAGATCTGTTTTGCAGTTCTGTTTGAATGAATCTGAGTAGAGAGTATAGCTCTGGACACTTCAAAATCCATCCTGCTACGTCTATCAGCAGTCACATGAACAATGGACAGTAGTGATCTGAATCCACTGGCTGTCATAACACTGACCATCAATGTGGGATAGTTTAGCATGAGCTGTTTCTTTCCTTCTCCCTACCTTTCTCTCCCTTGTTGTTTCATCTGCTTAGAAATGTAAGGAAAAGAGGAACTACCTTCACAAATGGGTGTAATTTCTGTATAAAGAATAATTTAAAACAAATATTATTAATGGCCTTTATGGCCTTTTTCCAGTGTCCACTTTTTCCAGTGTTTACCACCCTGCACTCACTCTCGCTCACTTTCTCTCTCCCCTCCACATTCCAGTGTGTGGTGGTCCATGATGTGTGTAGTGTGTCATGTCAATATTAGACTTGGCAGGCTGCATTCCCAGAAGAGCTACTACGGCTTGTCAAAAACAGCCTCAGGAAGAGACAAACGGCTAAATTGTCCATCTCTGGAGAAAAGGTGCTAACAGCTCTAAATGAAGTCCCAGTTTTGGAGGAAGTTTACTTGCTTTCTTGATACAAACATTAAAGATAGATCGCTATTTTTGTCAGCCCTAAAATGCAAACCTACCTATTAAATGTGACATTATTGGTGCATTTCACAGGATGAAGTATTGATTTACAAAACATGAGGAGCAATATTTGAACTCCCTGATGCTCTTTTCTATTGGCTGAACTTTGTGACTTGCAACCAAAGGTTTTTTGGCTTTATCTTTAATTTTCTGTGCTAAAAATTCAAAAATAATAAACTTCAATCAATGCAGCTCTCGGTATAATGATAAACCATAGAGGAGGAATGCCTATTTGAAGTGTTTTGTAAATTAAAGACTGAAATCTCCATAAACTGGCACAGCACAGAACCTGGCAGTTATCATGAATGATTGTTTATGACACGTGCAAACAAAGTTTTCACTCGTCACTTTGAAGAAATTGTTTTGAATTATAGTCTTTGCAAAACTATCATTTATAATGCCCTCTGTTCAATGCAGAAACGTTCCTCATAAATTTGATCCTTTTAATTAGATTTGATTTGAGAGGAATTTAACTATCTGGAACCCATTTTTGGCAGGACTCTCTGACGCTTTACCTGCTCCGACTCGACTTTGGTATTTTGTTTATCAAGTCAACATCTTGACAACGTCATGAGGCCTCGTGAAGATTATAAAGATGAGCATTCTTCACAATCACAACTATGTCTATTATATTTGCGTGTTATTTGAGATTTCACATCTTCTTTAACACAAAATGTGAAATCAACATTGTGGGTCTATGCATGCATCCAAACATGCAAACACATTAGTTAAACAGTACTGACTTGTTTTGTGAATTGCCAAACTTTCCAAAGGGATCTCCAGCACGGCCACCGTCACCTATGAAGATGTACAGATACCCATCGTGACCGAAAAGAAGCTGTCCTCCATTATGATTGGATGCTGGCTCCACCACCTCCAGGATGGTTCTACAGCAGGAGAGATGAGAAGATGATGAATGTATTTGTGTCATTTAAGACCATGCAAGGACCTACTAAATACAGCACCTCTCAGAAGAATGGTCTAGTTGATTATCATCATGTGCTGATACTGTGAACTCGCTGATTCGTATTCGTTCCTCCTTCTTAACAGACACAGAGTAGTACACGTAGGCTTTTCTGACAGTGGTGAACCTGTGAACGAAACAGAAGCTCAATGGAAATGCTGCATTTCACATTTTGGCACAATGAATTTTTCCTTTGAAAACTAAATGTTGCTATTTAAATGTGTATTTTGATTGGAAAAAAGACCTAGGGTGTAAGGCTATGCAGAGGAATCCCCTCTCGTCTCCAGCCCACGGGGATGTGAGGACGGCTTTAGTCAGGTTGAGGAAAGGTCGATCGATCCTAGAGCCGTTCGCCAAGTACACCCACACATAACCCAGCTGCTCCGCAACAAAAAAGCGATGAGTTCCATCATCTGCATGGATCATGGCCACAGGGTTACGGAGTCCATTGGCAACTTCCTGTAAGCACAGCTCCAAACATCCTTCGGGATCTTCATTTAGCAATCCCAGGTTAGCATTTAACTCTTAGGGTGGGGGAAAAAAGACACGGGAGAGTAGATTGGCATGTGTCTAATCACATGTGCAAACTGAGTTGCAATCAAACTTGCAGAGATTTGCACCAAATTAAAACTGTAATTATTTTACAGCAATGCACTGTACTTTCAGCTTCTGTTCAGGCAGTTACAAATCAATATGAAGAGCTCTTCCACCCACACTTTCTTTCATTGCAGGGATTTTCTTGGTGAGACAGTGCAGACACGGATATTTTCAAATTCATGCATGTAGTTCAGACTGTTTGCATCCATCATTAACATTCGTACTAATGATTTTAAACATTTCACTTTAAGCATGCTAGCTGGTTTGCTGATGTGGAGCATCATTTTGATACTGACGCTGACATTTAGCTCACAGATTGATGTGTTTAATAACAGCTTCAGAGCTATCAAGGCTGTATACTCTAGACCTTTTTCTGGGCTAGTTACACCGAGATGCATTTTTTTAACCTCTTCATACAACATGTAACTCATACCTGCATTTGTCAAGACACTAGGATAGCAATACTCTTTGTCCTTCAACACCAGAAATTCACAAAACCTTCTGTGATCTTCTTCAATTGTGGCAGTCAGGTTTGCAAACTGCTGTGAGTTCCCTACGTCCTCAAGCAGGAGGCTGAGCGTGTACCGGCACTGCCGCCAGTAGTCAGAGCAGTAATCCCCACAGAGTCCAGGTAGCGCCCTCATGGGTGTGTCAGCGTCCTCGGCATCATACAGGTGGGCAGCATATGGAGAACACTCCTTCAAAGGACAACAGATACCGTTTCATTACATATGATTTAAAAATGTAAAACTTTTTTGAGCTAATATCAAAGGTAGAGTTACAGAAATGTATGAGATTCAGTAATGAATCACTTAAATGGATTTGTGTATTTGTTCTTCCACAGCCTCTGGGCCTCATTTTGACTGGGCAAGCCTGAGATATATGCAGCCTGTCTGAGTGCGGCCTGGTATAAATGGATCCCAGGAAGGTCCACTCAGTTATTAAGTCACAACCACACTGTCCACACCCAGAATGGTGTGCCTTAGGCACAAAGAGCCATGGCACCCAAACCATCATCATGCAAACTGGTGCGCTTTCATTTGCCAGAAAAACCAAACTGATCCAGTAAACAAATCCCAAACAACAAACCAGCATAAGATTGGTTTGGTAGATCAAGAGTGTTTAGATTAAATTTGGTGTTGTTTCTTGTAAGGGCTCATAAACCTATTTTCACTTTGCAGTGAATTATTTCTGACATCAGTAAAGTTTTCCAAATAACTGTTTTGGTATTTAAACAAAAGTAAATATTTAAATAAATAAACATAAATAACGTTGCAAAAGATTTAGCTCATTTAGCACAGATCAGAACAGCAGATATGGGATATTTTTGTGTTGTTTCACAGTCTGACGCTTAATCTCAGCTGTTTTTATATATGGAGATTATTACAGTGATTATGTAAGTGGTGGATTTAGTTTCAAAAGCACTTTAAAAATTATGTCACTGAATAACGTCAACGTGGACAAAACGTGTTGTTTTTAATCCTGTCATCACAATGCCTCTTCTGGTAATTATTTGCTGTAACATTTTTGCAAGGACATTGGTAAATGAAAACATGTACTTATGTGTTTTTATCTAAAAGATTTTTTAAGTTTTTGTTGTCTTCATTGAGCCCTGGTTGAAAAATAGTCCCCAAACGATGGACCAATGTCACAGAAGTTGCCTGGACGTCTTTGCTTGACTTTCTAGTGAGAGAAACGTTTGTGTTGAAGGATTTCTTTTTGCAATCTCTTCCTTGATTAGAATGAAGCAAAAGCAGATATTCGCAAAAAAAAAAACCTTCAGTGGTTTCTTGACCTCACAATCACAGGCTTTCTGGCTCCTTTCTTTAACTTTGCACTCAAACAATTGCATTTGATGCTGACACTGAATGCAGTGATGCAACAGCTGTTCGCCAAGTACACCAAGTACAACAGCTGTAAAACTCTTACCTTCAGCATTCAGATTTTTTTTTAACAGTCTGGGTACATGTAGGAAAAGCCTCATTATGAGAAAAAGATCAAAGCAGTAACAAGGGAAATAAATGGGTGATGTCCTGTTAACTAGTGAATCTACGTACTGGAAAATAATATAAACACCTGCCATTTGTTTTTTTGTTTTTTTGTTATATAAATCTGTTGCGCTTGCCTTTATTTGGTAAGACAAAGTACATCAGGTAGAAATGGATGAGCAGTAACGTATTTAATTATTTGTACCAGCAGAGCACTTTACTCCAGAGTTGTTAAAAGAAAGAAAAGATCCTGTAACTCAGTGCAGTCTGGGGCAAAATGTAAAGATTTTAAATTTATTTATTTTAATATAATTGTTTGATTTTTGTTTCTATATGCAAACCTCTATCTAATCTCTGTTCTATGTAGAAACAGTACCAACAACCAACTGTCTCTAGTTCAATTTTTCCAGTGGTACAAAAAACAGTTTTGACCAGGAAGATGACGCCAGAGTTTGAACAGTGTATTGTGGGTAATAACTGTTTCGTCATATTTACAATTTGGCAATCGGGCAAATATAAGCATTTGGGTATGTAGATATTTATTACTGCTTTATTACAAGTATAGTCAGCCAGACCTTGACCAGCTGTGACCAGAACTTAAAACTTGACCTTGATTTTTATCCTAATTACCACCTGTAAGACTACAAGGCCGTCTTTTGTGTTTGGTGTATATTCCTGTGAGCAGATTTTTTTTAAGTATTTAGACCACAATTACACACATATGGACAAACTCACAGTGTCAGTAGGTAACATGACTCAAGCTGTAGCCCACACTAAAATGGATATGTTTAAATATAAAGGTGTGACAAATCGATTACTATCAATACTTTTTGGACACTGTTTTGTCTGTTTTTTTACTGTATCACATAAAATGTTTCATCACAGTTGCTGATCATACAGTAGTCCATCAAACTTTACATTTCTGTGTCTGTCTTTGTCTTTTAGGGCACAGATGGCTTAAACTGCTGTTCCATCCAAGTGTTAACTGAAACACTGACTTTTATAAATCACAGAGAACGGGGAGGTGGGGAGTTTGGCAAAAACAGTCAACGCAGACTCTTGTTGAACATCTTGCTAGTACTACTGTGGAAAAGATCAGAGTGTTCTCTGAAAGAGATTTCTCTCTACTGGGCCAAACAAAAGCTGTGTTCAGTCTGAGATGCTGGAACTGCTGATGAAAGGAGTAAACAGGCATGTGGGGCAGATGCTACGTTCAAGGAAAAATGTATAAGTTCAATAAGGTTATGAAGGTATAAGGTTATGAAGACGTTTTCTTTGCTTGAAAATGAGAGACATGTGTTGGCAAAAAGGCAGAGCAAACTGCAAATACTGCACATGATCTTTTGTTTGACCAAGTCATGCTGAAATCCCAGCCATTGTCCTATTTTGGTTCCACTATGATAGGGTAGAAATAAGGCATGCAGCTACAAGCAGCTGTTTCTAACAACGCGACCACTTCAAGCTGCTATAATTTGGTGTTTACGCCGTCAAATTCAGAATAGACTCAGATTTTATTCCTGTCATCTCACATGCTCCAGATTCTCCACTGACTGCTCCACACGCTGGTGTTTTATTGTAGCTGAGAGACAAAAAAGAGTCATGGTAAACAGATGAGAGGTAAATGTGTGACCCTGTCTGAGGAAATGACACAGGCTGAGTTTTTAAACTGAGAGAGCAGTGTGAAACAGCCAGACACATTGCTACCGTACTAAAAGCTTGCTTATTAAAAATGCAAGAGGGAAACAACTAATCTGGACTTCTGCTGCTTGGTGCAGTGCTCACTAAATGTTTTTTATCCTCAAACAGCCCCTTTATGGGTCTTGTTGAACTGAGGGTGCTGCTAATGGTTTATTTGATGACAAAATAAATGAAAACCCATCGAGAAAGCCACGTGAAAGCAGAGCACAACTATAACACACAAATGCACACTCTTTTCAAGGGCAACAGAATGCCCTTGAAATTATCTCTATGTCTGTTTTTATTATCGTTAATTCATTTGTTTTTCTCTTTTCTTTATGCCTGACATTATCTTCACTGATTTTATTCATCTCTTCTTATTCCTGTGCTTTTCTTCATCCTTTTTCTCTCTGCTCCTCTTTTGCAGCAACCTGATATATCCTGGACCCCTGGCCTGAGGAGGAAATGGTTGTTTGTTTGGTCAAGTAAGCAAAGAACAATGACAGTCTTCCTCCCGTCTCCCTGACTCACACACACACACTCATTTCCCACTCTGTCTCTCTCTTTAATATGTGTCTGCCTGTCCCTCTCTTCACGCTGTGATTGATATCAGTGCTAGGAAGCTTCCGTTCTGCAGCTGGAACAGACGGCTTCAGTGTATGGCTTTTGCCCTGGTTAAGTACCCTGGCAGCGGGGTAACCTGACCGCCTCCCGGGCCTCTTTCACCTCAAATTATGAACTTGGGAGCCGAAAAACCACAGAGCGGACCATCATCATTGAAAAAGGTTTAAAAAGTACACAAAAGCATCAACATACCTCAAATGGAACCAAAAATGCATTCTTTATTTTTAACATAACTTTTCATATAAAGCGCTCATGTAAATGAGAGTTTCTTTAAAGGCTTTTTGTTGCAGTCTACACAGCACGTGTATCATGCTAAACTTTTTGAATGTATATTTCGTCTGAGCTCCACCTATATCCAGCAGTTGTAAATGGTGCGTGAGTCGCAGCTCTGCAATTTTACTCGAGATCCAGCCTGCACTGCTTGGTAAGAACCACATCAGGCTATAATTACCACAATAACATAAGTCTATATTTTTGGACGATTCGTCACCATCTTTACATAACGTATGATGTATGAAACTGCCGGGAAGCCGCCAAGTTTGTTAGTTTTCATTGTTTCCTTGTTGACATCAAAAATTAAAGTGTTATTTATGGTAAAGCTACCCACCCGATTATTTTGGCTTCTGCATAGTGAAGCTTTTATCTCAGTTATACGGCCATGACCAAATTTGTGCTGCACCTATCATTTAATTTGTGCTCTGGATCTGCACGTAGTAAGCGTCTGAGCTGCAAAGTCAGGGCCTAATTATGTCATCAGTGAGTGGGAGTGGCTTCAAGGGTTATTCCAGGAAGGGAGGGGCTGGATTTCAGCACTGGGATCTGTTTAAGATTAAAGAGCTGAAAAAGGAAACTAAAACACATTCACACTAAAATAGAAAAACTCGTTAGAATAAAAAATATCCAAAACTATTAACAGAGACTAAAAGTTGAGTATTTATTTTATTTTATGTTCTGTTTTGCCATGTTCACTTTATTATTAGTAGTATCATCATCATCATTAACTATTATTAAAAAAATGAATTTCCTAAATATGGGATAAGGAAAGTATTTCATATCTTATTTTTATCTTATTTTTTATTAAACTGCATTGCAAGAATAACACAATAATGCATTTGGAAAGTTTTTTTTTCATGCCAAAATTGTATGAGTCAATGCTTTTTAAAACAATATAAGTTAAAGAAAAAAAAATATTATGTTCACCTAGGGATTGCTGGTTCATTTTTCTACCTCTGCCTTATGGTCTCTCTGCTGTCATTAAGTGAAATTCAGTTGTTCCCCTCCACACCTAATGTTGGCACAGGCACTTCATTCAAATATTGCCAAGTCTTCTGATGGCGTAGTTAAAACCTTAATGCATATTTTTGTGAGATTACTGGAAAAGTGAATGTGCTGTTAAATTGTTCTGCAATTTCATACAGTTGTTCTGGTTCAAACTCTGGAGACTGGCTGTCTTATGCTTATGTCTGTGCCTCATCTGAGAAACTAATGTTTTCTGGCACATAGTTCACGCTTACTTGTAACTTTACCAGATAAGATGACACAGACTGTTTTTCTTTGACCTCTTTTTCATACCAAGGCTGCTACCTGGCTGGATCTAAACACGTTAACTTTAGCCATAGCGCCGTCACCTTTATTGGCTTCTTTAAAATGTTCATGTTCAGCTGGTGAGGGTGATTTAAGTGTCTGATTAGGTCTCTTGCTAAGAACATTTGCCGATTCTGTCCCAATTTACTTTGCCAGTTTTGTGTTTTCCCTACTCACAGTAGAACTCGCAAATGGCCACAGCCAAATGCTAGCAGGTGGCTGCATGAAAAGGACCAGCTCACATTTGAATGCACGTGAGGCTAGCCAACAGGTCACCAGTCAGGACCAAGAAGACTGCAAATTATCAGATTTCCAGTCAATCAGTCCATTTCAACTTTCTTGGCTTTAAAAAAAAATGATGACAACTAATCTGTGATTTGTTTAGTACATGTTTGTGAACAGATGACCATGCAACATCACCTCCATGGACCCAGACATTTTGTGTCTACATCAAATAGCAGGATTCACTGGAAGAATCCACAATTTTTACAAGCCTGAACATCATGTATCAGGTAAGAAGTCCAACCAATGGCGCGTTTTTTGTTTTTATTCAACAGGTGTCCCACTCCATGCACCTTAGTTGGTGAAGTTGTGGCAGAAATTTTTGGATATCTATGTTTTCATTCAACACCCATGTGTACTGTCATTTCATCAAGAAGAAAAGTTAGCAACAATAAACTGAACGGTTATGCGGTACAGTAAAGGAATTACTAACATATTTTTTGAAAAATCCACCGTAGTGTTATATGAACATTTAAATCAGGCCAGATGTCTGATACACACCACTCCATGGGTTGCATCAGACCCTACAATAATACAAATTAAACAGAGAAAACCTCACCAATCTTATGACCCCCATGAGCAGGTGCTCTGGTGACAGAGGGAAAGAAAACCCATCGCAATCATTCATCTTCAACTCTCTTAGCAAAAGGCAGCCTGTTCTTGATTTTGGAGGGTTTATTTCCACTGGATGATCCTTTGGGCTTTATATTCACCATGTTCAATTTACACATCGGTTTGGCTTTTGGTATGAGTAACTGCTGTCTAAAAGCATCATGTATTCATTAAACTGTTAAAATATTTTGTTGGTTCTCCTTTATGATGAGCTTCTTACACATGACTAAACACACTTATATCTTCCTGTTGGAAATATGTAGTAGAATTTATTACCTGCTAAAACAAACCAGAGGGGAATCTGCTTTAATTTAAATGTAAAAAGTCACAATTGTGATGCTAGATTAGAGGACAGCATATTAAAATAAAATAATAAATAAAATAAAATAGCATAATAAAATCTAGTTATTATACACACAGTGGAAAACATGAGTTTGAATTCTAAACTGAACATGTGTAACACAGTCTGATTTGAATATTTGTACCTATACTCATCAAATCAAAGAGATCAAATCAAATTAGAATAAATGTTTCTCTTACCTGGCAGAGGATGCTGCGTACATATTTGCCACAGGCTGCATAACCTGAATGGTCAAAGTTTTCCATAATGTTGTAAAACCTGCCCGATATCTCCTCATCTTTTTCCACATCACAGCACCCAAACTTGGAATACTCCTTGCAGAAGGCCAATGGCTGCCTGGGCTCAAATGGAGGCTTGTAATCCAAACACTGAGGGTGACAGCTCCCCCACCAGGTACGGAGGAGCAACAGCAGGATGGGGAGAAGGTGGTGAGGGGATGTGTGCTGCAAGATGCATCTGGGGACCAAATTGCAGGTCTGTATCATCGTGCTGTAAGTATACGCTCTCTCAGTTCTGGATAGTTTGTCTCTTGACCCAATATTGTAGTAAATGAAGTCAGTGTGAATGTGGTATTTGAGTTTAGAAAAGGTAAGAAAAGGAAATGAGTGTACAGGTTACATCACGTCTATAAAGCGCAAATATGAAACTGAAAGTTAAAGTGGAATGTTTGATGTTTTCATTTGGTGTGCTTGTCTCTGCAGATTCAGGCAGCCATCAGTGAGCTTATGTCTAGAGGTGTGAATGTGTGTATGAAGTGACCCTCCATCACAGCTGCCTGCCAGCTGGCCAGAAACCTACAAAATACTCAGGATAACTCCAGTTAAATCTAACTCACACAACACACTCACATGGTAGGCTAACCTCAAGATGTGTGAGACAAAAATGAGGTAAAATATAGTAAATCTGATCCAAGATCCAGTGAATTATTTTATTCAGGAGAACTGCAGAGCAGTCCTGAAGGTCTGTCCAAGCAATGTCCCAAATTTCTGTGATGAGAAGAGTTTACTCAGTCATATCTGCATAAACACCTGCACGTCACAGCAGAAGCTCCTGAAAGAGATAAGGTTCCCGTCACTGAAACTGACCATCAATCACATTGCAACTTATTCTCAAAAATAAGTTTGTTGGTGCACTAAAAGCAAATAAACAAAAGTACTAATCTTCTTAGAAAGAGGGACTAACCTTACGAAAAGCAATCGAAAATGCTGCACCCTCAGCCACAGTTTCTGAAAAATATTTACTTCTAGCTTGAAGTCACTCGGAGAGTCTCTGCTCTGTGTTTGGTCTGGACGTGCTCGTTTGCAGAAGCCATAGGTACAGACAGACAGCAGAAGAAAGTGAGAGTGAGAGGTCCTTTCATTCAGACACAGCCACGCTGCAGCTTTAGCTGAGATCCCTCCCTCATTGCTTCTTTCCTCCTCCCCCTCCTCTCTTCTTTTCATTTGCTTTTTCACTCTCCTACAAAGACACATGCATTCCTTCCCATAGCATGCGGTCCATATTGCCCTGAAGTTGCAACTTTCTACCTCTTCTTCCTCTGAACTCCCCCACCTTCAGCATTCCCAGACCTCCTCTCTGTGTCTAACAGTTCCAGACAGACTTACTCACACTGGTGAGGTCGAGTGTGTGTGTGTGTGTGTGTGTGTGTGTGTGTGTGTGTGTGTGTGTGTGTGTGTGTGTGTGTGTGTGTGTGTGTGTGGTCAGATGAACTGAGACGTGTGCTGGAAGCAGAGACCAATGGATTCTCCAGGCACTATTCCAAACCTGAATCTTATGTTTAAGAGCACAACTGGCAAACATTTGCAACTAATTTGTTTGAATACTTTTAGTTGAATTATAGCTTCTTCCCAAGTCAGAAAATTAAAAAAAAAAAAAAGGGGGGGGGGGGGGGGGGACAGTTAAGAGACCTTTAAACTTCTTATATACAATGTTTCTCTACTTTGACTTGCTTCAGATTTATATAATTTATATTTTAATGCATTATAATCAGCACAGAGAACATGACTCTTCAGGTTTTTGCAGCTCATTCTTTTAGTTTGAGATCAAACACTTTACCGTCTTTACCGGGATCCAAACAACACAGTGCTACAGATTGTTCAATGACCCCCCCGGGCAAACTCATGATTGCTAAGAAAA
The DNA here is from genome assembly GCF_057381915.1 of Diplotaxodon limnothrissa. Taxonomy (NCBI): domain Eukaryota; kingdom Metazoa; phylum Chordata; class Actinopteri; order Cichliformes; family Cichlidae; genus Diplotaxodon; species Diplotaxodon limnothrissa. Next base: position 20,680,931 of record NC_140609.1, on the reverse strand, counting down.
AATTGTTATTCTCCTACTGGTTGGCGAGTGGTTGCTAGCAGTCACCAGGTGAAACTGGTTGCAAAGACGTATAAGGTGCCCCACCAAGGTAGTTTTAAAGATGCCCGTTTGTCTGTGGACATTTGCTAACTACTTGCCAAGTAGTAGCAAAACTTGGCAAGTAGGTAGCCAATGTGTTTGAGTAGCTGGTTTACAGATAAGTGAAGTTTTCCATATAAATTTGATATCCTCTTTGCAGCCAGTTTCATCCAGGAGCTCTGAGCTACCATAAGCCATCTGGTTAGGGAATACACATTTTTCCCTAGTGAGTGGTCACTGCCAGAGGGTCACTGACAGGTCTGCAGGCATCGATGATTTTAGCAACTGATTTCACAGTGCCGGCCTGCAATCCACAGCAACCACTCTTTTCGGTTGCCACTTTTCGTGTCCAGGTGGTTAATGACTTGTCTCTAGACCTGAAATAAAGTGATAGGTTTGTAGCTTAAATTACACAGCAAAGCAAGACACGAGTAGGCAAAGTTCTTTATGTTTCTCGTGCACGGGAGAGAACTGGACAAACGGCGTTCCTTCGCTTGACCCCAGTTGCTCTCATCTGCTCCCCCGTAACACTGCTCTTTTATTGAGGTTACATGAATAAGCATAGGTTCATTAACATATGACGTCTACATACACACAGAGTACCTTGCCTGTGCGTTGTGTAAGTGTGTGTGTGTGTGTGTGTGTGTGTGTGTGGTCAGAGTGTGACCCCATAATCGACTTCCCTAAACCTGCTGGTCTGGAAGTCCAGCAGTTCATCTAAACAGAAGGCACTTAGCCTAAAACAGATATAGATACGTTTATCCTACCATAAAACAATAAGACAAGGTACGACCTCTCCCATGCTCCCAGAATGTGGGTGTGAATGCCAGAGCACTCTGGAATGCACACAACGTCTCTGCAGACTAAGAATCAAACCTCTATCAATCTACAACTAATTATAAAACTCTAAGCATATATAAGTAGATATTTCTAAGCATAAATGACAATAAACAATGCAAATCTAACATAAAGGGGAAAAAAAGGTGAATATTAGATGTCCAGATGTGTGGACAGAATTTTAACAAAGAATGCTAATGGATATGTTGTGTGGTGTTTCAAACTTGCGTTTTTAAAATGAGTGTTCTTCAGTTAAAATTGGATTGGGTAGGATAATGGATAACACTGTATTTAAGTTAAAATGATAACTTCAAATAATAGGATAATTCAATCGAAATCTCCAAATAACCAGTAATTTCCGACGCAAATAGTCATTTACAAATATTGTAACAGATATAAGTGAAAGTTTATTCTCCAGTTTTAAAAAAGAAACTCTTAAAAAAGGAGTTCACACTTGCATGGTTGGTTGTGATTTGTATGTGTTTTTATATAAACATACCACAACCATCTGTGTCTCATTATTGCTGAGCCACCTTTTAGATTAGAGTGACTCCCATCTGGCAGGCTGACTGTCAGACACTTTATCACTCTGCACTCATAGGCAAAAACAATCTACAGCCAGACCTTCCTTGGATTAAGTAAATGGGCACTTTGCGTGATGTAATGTTATGAAATTGCATAATCCATTATAGCTAACAGATCAACGTAGTAAAAAGAGCTCTGTATAATAGCAAATCAGGTCTACTACTAAGTAAAGCTTTTTCTACTGAAGGGAAGTGAAACAGAATCATTTTGCAGTACAGATACCTGTAGAATGTCCTGATGTTGGAGATTTCATACTAAGTGAAATCAGTACAGGCTGTTTTCATGACGAAATGAAAGTCTACACAATGCTGACTCTTAGATCATATCTGCAGAGACGTGACGTGATCTGTGCTGTGAAAGATTAACGTATTTTCTGTAAACTGTTTATGCTCAGCTCAGCTTGTAAAATGCTTCAATCTTTAAAATGACTTGAATGACAAAGCGAGTGAGTCATAATTTACTGGAAAAGTAACAACAGACACTCAGACATACATATCTAAGCAGCCTAGCAGGCTGGCCTGATTATTGCTATCTTGTTTTGTTGTCTCACACACAGACATACACAATAAATATTTCAAATCTTGCAGGAGACTAGTCTCGCAGAAAAATCTGGAGCTGGTCCAGAGTTGGTACCAGTTTTAAAATCAAGTCTGTGGAATTGTGAAGTACCGGTGGTTTTCTGGGGGCGTGTTCTTGGGGATTGGAACACGTTACCCTGGCAACCTAGCAAAAGTTAAGTTTAATGTTTTAAAATGTAGTTAGGCTTGTGAAAAGGTCTATTTTAACTCAAACCATGATCATTTTCAAAACCCCGCTAAATTGTTTGGTGACTAAACAAACCACCAAGTGTGGCCTTTTCTCCAGCTGGTAGTGATTAAATACTTAAATAAATAAAAAGTAAGAAAAGCACCACATTTTGAATAGCTGATGCGAAACACAACACATAATCCAAAACAAAAACAAAAACTCCACGAATTTGGTAAATATCAAACTTTTTAGAAAACTAGGTATTTTATAGCGCCCAAACAGGAACTTACATAATGTTGCCCTTGTGGTGGACCACTAGAGGGCTCCACTCACACCCAATGTGGAGGTAAGCATGGATGACACAGAGCTCTCAGTTCTCACTCCTTTATTCCTCTCCAACATTAACTGAACACATCGCACCACAAAGATGATCAGGTGGTCCCGGCCCAGGCCCCTCGCCACAGCCGCCCACCTGCAACCGGGCTGATGGATTCTGTTTTTTCCCCCAGGAGCGCCCCACAACCAACGGAGCCCGAGTTGTCTGCTGCAATCTACAGATTGTTCAATGACTGCAGCTTTTTCTGACCGCCAGAGCCAGCCTCGCTCCCGGGCTGGGTTTCCCACATGTGGACTGGAGAAGCCGGGTATCAAACCTTACAATTAGTAGACAATCACTCTACCCCCTGGTCACAGCTTCTGGGTGTCTTCTTCCTAATGGACAGAAGGGGGTGACTCTTTTTGTTAAAAAAAAAAAAAAAAAAAAAAGATTGTTTAGAACTGCTGAGCTGTGGAAACTCAGTCCTTCAGCTCTTTTGGACAGCAACCTCAGTAAATAGTTTAATGGTGAGTTTGTGGTCCTGGTCACTGGTCGTACTGAAGTGAACTTGATATACATTTTGTAAATCATACTTTCCCATGAAAGTTCAAGAGGACAATAAAGACTGGTATGGCTTAGGATTTAAATGACAAGTCGCTGCTGTACTGCTTGTAATGCATTGCCCTCATTACATCATTGCATCATTACATCCGGTTGTGTGCTCGTGCAGGGGGCCTGTATTTATGCCTGAAGGGTCTTCGAGTTTTAATCTGCCAATGAAAACTGTGACCAAGTTCACCTCATTGTTTTCCTCTGCCCTTCTAACACCAAATATAGACATTGTTGCCAGTACATCTGCTTGGAAAACTTGTTTTTTTTTTCACAGACACAGTGTCTTCTCATTTAAATCAGTTCAGATCCACTTAAAACAATCCTTGTCATGAATCTACTAGTATTAAATGAAAACTTCATTGTTTAAAAGTCAAATGACACATGAATGATAACATAATGTAAACAGTAATACTGTAATCTACATCTTGCATAGCTCTCTGTTAGGAATAGGTTAGGCAGCCCTGATCTCTAAGTGCAAACAGTCATCATGACACTGTCGACTGTCTAGCTCTTTAAATCTGTGTTTATCAGTCATTAATCCGTTCTCCTCTCCTTTCCCTGCCCATCCCCCCTTGTAAACTAAATGTACCGCCAAAAATCTAGTGATCATTGTTTTTGGCAGGAAAAACAGTAATATGAGAATTTCCTGTCTTGTGGTGACTTTCTGTTTTCTTTCCAGGAAACTAAATGCTTTGAATTTTCTTATAGATTTGTTCCTTGCGATCCTTGTGTCTTATGAAGCCTACAAACTGTTATGTTTTTCATTTTATCGGCAAGAGATGTCCTCCCTTAGGTATCCTCGCCTCAAAATAAAACAACGGCAAAAACAGCATCTTTTGTTTATAGAAGTTTTTCTTGAGATTCAAGGTAATTCTGTGGTCAAAAGGTCAAACTGAGTATTAGATAGAAGAAACTAGAAAGTCAAAATAGAGACTAAATGTTAAATAATATGGAAGGCTTTTGTTTGTAGAAAGGTTTTGTCTTTGTGTGTATATGAATTAACTCATTGGTGTGTATTTGAGGATCTCTCGACACCTCAAAGACAGTCATCCCTGGCAGGACTACAGATGGACTGTGTTTGAGGGCTTTAATTGCTTACGTGCACAAACTCACACACACATACATGCATACAAACACAAACTGAGTGTAACACATTTATACAATGTTTTAACATGGAGGCTAATTTTAAAAAAAAAAAAGAAGAAGAACAATACCTCTTGTGATTCATTAGAAATATAAAAAGCAAGACCTCTGCAACAACTTCTGTCTCTTAAGTACTCTATGCCATCGTTCAGTCAGAGAACAAATAATTCATCCCTTCAGTTCTCTATATGACTTATCGGAGGAAGAGAAGCCTGTCAAGGCTACATTAAAGTAATACCCTTAGACAGGTTAAAGAGATGCAACAGTCCATTAAAATAAAATGAAAATTTTATGATCAGCATTTCTAAGGCCACATTATTCCAACTTCTTCGCATGCATTCGGTGCAATTTTATTTAATGTTAGTTTAAGAGTAAGTGAACTTATAAAAAATACATGAGTACTATTACAAAGTTTTGAAGATTTTTTTCATATTAGATTTAGATAATGCATGCTACTTTAGGAGAATGATGAATTCTAATGCCTGTATAATAGAGCTTCAGTTTTGACTATAAGGAAAGAAAATTTTTAGGTGTTTGACAACAGTCCATCCGGTGTCCTTCATACTGAAATTGTAATTCTGGAGACCCAAAAGATTGTAAAATGGTGAGAAGTTCAAAGGTTTTCGCAGGTCTCAGTTCCACAAGTCTTGAGACCAGTAGGTAACCGTTGCTAGGGAAAGATGTGTATTCCCTGACCAGTTGGTGATGGTTGCTGGGTGTCGCTAGGTAAAATCAGTCACAAAAGGATTGCTGCTACAAAAACCTTGTTGTAAATGCTTTGGTTGCTAGCAAATTGCTGTGGTTGCCCAACGTTTGCATAGAAGATGCCAACCTGTGAGCAAACACTAACCAACTGCGACCCCGGCAGTAGTGAACGTTTAAAAAGTCCAAACTGCAAACAGAAAATGTTTGCCATCAAAGTAGAAGTTGTGTCTGTCATGGTCCTGGGCCGTGTTGGCCCAGTATTCTTAGTTCTCTTGTATTTTGGTATTCAGTTCCCTGTTTAGGTTCTGTTTCCTGAGTTGCCCGGTTATGTTGTTCCCTGTGTGCTTTCCCTTTGTGACTCTCACCCCCTGTGTGCCCCTCTATGTATTCATGAGCCCTTGTCCCCTTTCGTGTTTTATTCCATGTTTTCCCCAGCCTGTTATGTCTGTGTTCTCCCCGTGCTCTCTCCTCCTGTCTGAACCTCTGTGTACTTCCTGTTTGACTCTGCCCGTCTCCCGTCAGTGTTATGTTCACCCCGCCCTGTCTCGTTATGGTTATCTGTGTCAGCTGTGTTCCCCGTGTGTTCCCACTTTCCTCGTTAACCCTCTGTGTATTTCTGTCTGCGTCTCCCTCTGTTCGGCGTCGCGTTCTCCCTCATTGCTGTGTGGATTCCCTGTGTCTCCCTACGAGTGTTAGTTTATTGATTCCCAGTTTAGTTGAGTTCTGTATTTCCTATGTTCTGCCTGTCAGCAATAAAGCTGCTTTTGAGTTCATCCCCGTGTTTGTGAATCTTGCGATTGGGTCCTCCTCCCGCCTGCCACACAGCCGATCATGACAGAAGAACGCGACCCCGACATGGACCCAGCGATTCACAACCCCTCCGCTGACCTCCGGGAGGATCTGATTTATACAGTGGAGTATTACTGTCAGGAGTGGGTGGCGCTGCCCGAGGGTGAGTACCGGGAGACCGTAGCCGTCCGTCTACAGCGGATGGTGTCCGGACTCCCGTGGCTATTCGGCGCGCTCCGCCCCCACATCCAGGACTTCCTCGTCTCCACTGTAGGCGTCCTCCCGGAGCAGTCACTCCCGTACGAAGAGCCAGAGGATGTTCAGCCCGGCCTGCTGACGGATTCGCGGCCCGGCTCGTCTCCTCCCCCTTCCCGGAGAAAACGGCGTCCCCGCCGTCGCCGTTCCCGAGCAGCGGAGCAGTTTTCACCCCTGGGAGAGAGTGACCGTGTGTCACACTCTCAGCCCGAGCCTTCGGGTCCCGGACTCCATAACTCATGCACAATCGCGAGTGGCACTGTTTTTTTGACACCGGACTTGGATAATTCTGTTCCCTTTTTTTTTGGACTCCAGGGACACTATACAGCGAGGCACCTCCGTGCCCGATCATTCACCGGGTGCTCTCGCTGGTAACCCCTGTGTTTTTGAGCCCTCTGATTCAGGAAACGCTCGCAGCGTTTCCTTTGGTTCAGCGGATATGACGGTGTCACCCGTGGAGGTAACTGAACCTAAGACTGTTATTTCTCACCAGACTCATCTACACACTGCTACTAGCATTGTAGCCCCGCAGAACTGTGTTACTCCGCCCTTGGACTCTAGGGCTGTGACTCCCAGTGTTGCTCCTTTAGTTTCTCAGGTTGTGGTTTTTTCTGTGCCCCAACTTGAAAGTGTTAACTCGGACGTTACCTGTGCAACCTCACCTTTTCCCATGCCTGCTAAGGTCAAGAACCGCAAGGTTTCGTCTGCTATAGACAGACTAGCCATAGATTTTGGTTTGAGCTCTACCGAGCTGTTTGCACAGGTTCACTTTTCTGTTCCCTGGTTAAGTTGGTTTAACTCTGTGCACCATGCTTTTCAGCCAGGTTTCATGGACTCTGTGTGCACTACGTCTCGGGCTACGTCCGGTACGGCTGCGAGTAGCGTGGTTCCACATCCAGGTCATCCGGACGCTGCTTGTATGAGTTTTCCTGTACCTGTGGCTGCCCCTAGACCCACTCTTTCCAAGACTGCTAATGATGCCCTGGACAACTTAAACACAGCAGCGATGCTAGATCCAGCCCACCATAAGTCTCTGTTTACTGACATTGTATTTGACTTCAACAACTTAGTTCACCCAGTCACTGTTTCTGTTCCTATGTGTCGCTCTCCACCTCCAGTTCCTATAACCAGGGCAGCGCGGGCCCAGCTTTCCCTTGCACCCGTACCTACCCCTCGGGTGAGGGTGGCTGAGGTCCAGCTGGTCCCTGCTTCTATCCCCAGCCTGGCAGAGGCTCCGTTCATCCCGGCACCCGTACCTACCCCTCGGGTGGGGTTGATGGACATTCAGCCGTCACCTCAACCACAAGCGCACCTACCACTACACCTGGCATCCCTGTCCACAACGCAGTCTGTAGCTCAGTCATTAGCACAGTTTCTTGTTTTGTCACCAGTCCAGACTTTAGCACAGTTAGCAGCTCATTTACCCGCTCAGTCATCCGCTCCGTTGTCACCTCAGTTTCTTCCATTGCTTGTTCAGTTCTTAGCTCAGTTAGTAACTTTGTTTCCTGATCAGTCAGTAGTTCAGCAACTCGTCCAGTCACCGCCATCCTCTGCTAGAAGCTCTTGTGAGCTCACTCAGCCAGTTGAGGACAGCGTCGTGCTGACAAAGCTTGGACAGACTGTTAGCCCTGCACAGCCCCAGCCGTTGCCTTCTAAGCCGACTGCGCGCCCTGTGCAGCCACAGTTAGCGTCCCCTCAGCCAGAAGTCTCTGCACCAGCTGGCTCTGCACCTGTTTCCGCTGGGGGTTCAGGAGGACCCCTCCAGCCGCTCCTCGTCTCCGCTGGGTGTTCAAGAGAACCTCTCCCGCACTCCGGCCTCCTGAACTGCTCCGTCGTCTCCTTCGTCGCCGCCGCTGCCTTGCGCGCGGCCGGCCTCCTGAACTGCTCCGTCTCCTTCGTCGCCGCCGTTGCCTTGCGCGCGGCCGGCCTCCTGAACTGCTCCGTCTCCTTCGTCGCCGCCGTTGCCTTGCGCGCGGTCGGCCCCCTGAACTGCTCCGTCGTCTCCTTCGTCGCCGCCGCTGCCTTCCGCTGCCTTCCGCGCGGTCGGCCTCCTGAACTGCTCCGTCTCCTTCGTCGCCGCCGTTGCCTTGCGCGCGGTCGGCCCCCTGAACTGCTCCGTCGTCTCCTTCGTCGCCGCCGCTGCCTTCCGCTGCCTTCCGCTGCCTTCCGCGCGGTCGGCCCCCTGAACTGCTCCATCGTCTCCTTCGCTGCCGCTGCTGCCGCCGCTGCCTTCCGCGCGGCCGGCCTCCTGAACTGCTCCATCGTCTCCTTGGCCGCCGCCTTCTTCCACGCGGCCGGCCTCCGGACCAGCTCTGTCTCCTGTGCCACCCGCGTGGTCGGCCCCCCGACCGTGTGACCCATGAACTTTTGTGCCGGTGGGCTCTGGGTCGGCCCCCTGAACTTTATTTGAACTATGGTCTTGTGCTCCTGTGTTTTCTGTTGTTCGTTTTTGTTTCCTGTTCTGGTCCCTCCGTCCTGGTCCCCCGCCTCCCGCCCTGGGTGGGTTGTTTTCTGTTTTTGTCTTGGTTCTCGGGTTTTGGCTGTCGGGAGCCAGCCCTTGTGGGGGGGGTACTGTCATGGTCCTGGGCCGTGTTGGCCCAGTATTCTTAGTTCTCTTGTATTTTGGTATTCAGTTCCCTGTTTAGGTTCTGTTTCCTGAGTTGCCCGGTTATGTTGTTCCCTGTGTGCTTTCCCTTTGTGACTCTCACCCCCTGTGTGCCCCTCTATGTATTCATGAGCCCTTGTCCCCTTTCGTGTTTTATTCCATGTTTTCCCCAGCCTGTTATGTCTGTGTTCTCCCCGTGCTCTCTCCTCCTGTCTGAACCTCTGTGTACTTCCTGTTTGACTCTGCCCGTCTCCCGTCAGTGTTATGTTCACCCCGCCCTGTCTCGTTATGGTTATCTGTGTCAGCTGTGTTCCCCGTGTGTTCCCACTTTCCTCGTTAACCCTCTGTGTATTTCTGTCTGCGTCTCCCTCTGTTCGGCGTCGCGTTCTCCCTCATTGCTGTGTGGATTCCCTGTGTCTCCCTACGAGTGTTGTCTTACTGCTAAAACCCCCCAAAATGGACAACCTTTACTTTGAAAGAAAGCAATGTCTGTTTCCTGTCTGATTTTAGTTTTCACACTTTCTCTACTGCTCAGCGAGCAGCTACCAAGTGTTTGCAGACAAGACATCATCTTTCTTGCAAATTACAGGCAACTGCAGGAATCTACTCGCTATCAAACCATTCGCAATGATATGATTTTTGTGTAGCACTGTATACCTCTTAGGTCATAATTCATTACCTTGTAAACTTGTAGTTTTTCCCCATGCTTTAGTTTGTTTTCACAAAGAAAAAATCCAAGTGAGCTAAGGTGAACCAAAATGCGTCACTACAAACCACATGAGAATGCCTGGATCAGATGATGTGTCCTTCATAGGAGAATCAAAAGTAAATACAGGAAGAAGGTGCTGTGTGAGAAAACAGAGAATTTACATTGATTTCAAGGCTAGTTGGCAGCCCCTAAATACCTTTACACAGCTATAGCACCTTCCCACACTGAAAATGAAAAGCATATGTTGCTATGGGACGTTTTTTAGCTCAAACTTGTGTCTTACACCAGGTAGTTGGTGCAGATCACGTTCACACCATAAACTAACTGCTCTGGAGTTCATTTGAAACCGTACCGACACAACCTCCTCCAAAGGGTCTTTATGTGGTTGTTTTGGTGCACCCAAGAGCTTCATCATCATGAGGTATTTGCAACATGTTCAAAGAAGTATTTATTCTTGTGGGATGCAACATCCTGCAACTATATCAGACCAAAGAAATAGTCAAGTTTGAAGTTGTTGCATAAGCAGTTCATGAGAAAGCTGCAGCTGGCCCATTCTGAACAGGCACTAAACTGACATTTAGTCAGTTTAGCAGATAAAGTTCCTGTCATTTCACATTTATAAGTACATATTAAGACCGGTCACTTTGAAGTTTCACTCAACCAAAGCTAAGCACTAATTATCTGTGCAAGAGTCTACAATCTCTGGTTATTAGCACTAATGGTTACCCATTCCACAGTTTGGGTTGGACTGTCTTTAATAGTTCTCATCATTTCATTTTCATCAAACAGTAAAGTGAATATTTACTTTGCAGTGAGAGAAAGTGTCTTTGAAATCAGCATTGTTGTGGCGCATTCATGCATTTACATTGGTTGCCATCACAGCTGGAACACCATCATTTCTCATTAGGATCAATTTATTGCATATTATGAAAGATTAAGTTCATCTTTTGAGATAATATTGGGAATTTACACTATGCATATAGTAAAAGATAGCGGAGCATAACAATAATATGAATTTGTTGGTTTTGATAATTAAAGTAAAAGTTTAGTGACTTCTCTAAAGAAATGCAAAAACATGATTTTACTATAAGTTGAACCTGAGAAGCCTTTTTTAAACAATTCAGGCACAGCAGGCAGTTTAAAATTCTTCTTTATTTAATGATCATACCACACCAAAGATTGTGCTAGAAGAGCCATACAATGGAAAGAACTATAATACATGACCAGTGTTGGGGAGTAACGTAATACATGTACCGCCGTTACGTATTTAAAATACAAAATATGAGTAACTGTATTCCATTACAGTTACCATTTAAAAAGGTGGTATTCAGAATACAGTTACTTTGCTGAAATTAAGGTATTACATGGTGGTATTTTCCTGTTTCATATGTTTGGCTATGCTCTCTCTGTTTTTGGTTTCCACGCCCCAAACAAAACACGCATTAAGAAGCTCTAATGCCTGTGTCTCAATCTCGCGGCCCATGTCACCCCTACTTGCGGCTGCATAATGACATGAAGAAATATTTTTTAAAAATTATTCACAAAAATTATTTAATATGAAGGCAATAGGCAGAATGCTACAAGCATAGCTCTAAAGAATGTAGCTTCATGGGCAGTGTAGTCCGTGCTGCAGCGAGAATGGACTGCCATACACGTTAGGTGTCTGTGAACGAGGGAGGGAGAAAAAGGAAAAGTAAGAGCTGTCACTGAGCAGAAACAGGAGCTGGAAGCATGTAAATATAATAATAACCACTGCAGCCAAAAAGAGTGCCTGACGAGCCCAGTTGTAAGTAAGCTGCTAAGACTCGACTGTACACCGTGTTCGCGTTTGCCTCTCAAACAATAAGTTCCGTTGGAGCAGCCTTTCAACGCCTCTCTCTGTCTCTCGCTAGCAAAGTTGACCCAGATAACAAAGTAAAGCTAGTTTTCGGTTACGAGCCCGACACGAACCCGACATATTGAAGCCCATACCATGAAGCCCCCAGCACACGGTTTTTGTGCTGATGTTAATGCCAGAGTAGGTTTGGAGTTCTGCAGTTATTGAATCAGCAGAGCGTTGGCAACTTACTATATACCTCAGTACTCAACGACCACTCTCTGTAACTTTATTTGGTCTGACACTGAGTTGTAGCTGAGTTGCTGTGGTTCTGAAACACTTCCTCTTTGCCATAATTCCACTTAAGGTTGATCGTGGATTATTAATGATGGAAGAAACTTCAAGAGCTGACCTATAGCTTCAGTGCCATCCTGTTACCATACTCGAGTTCAGTCTTTAGAATAACCCATTCTTTTACAAAGGTTTCAGTGAAATAAAGTGGGTCTAACAGACTCCATGAGCTAGGCTCTTAATTTCATACACCTGTGGCATTGGGACTGAAAACGCCTGGCTTGAAAGATTAAGAGGTGTGACCCAACAAACTGAGGACTGAGGACAAAATTAGCTGGGTCCCAGGTGGGTTTACCAAGTGGGCCCCAAATATTAGCACTGCTTCTCCCCATTTGGGCCCCACATGTGTGTGTTGGCTGGGTATTTTTGTGTTTTGGGGCATATTTTGAAAAAGGATCTGTAAGTTACATCAAAATTTACCAGTTCAACTTTACACATTTCAAAGTGGTCTTCAAATTTAAATCTTAGTAGCATGACTACTGGACTACTAGGTTTAATTAAAAATAAAACACACACACCACTACATCTACTGCCATTTTTGGTTTTTCTGTTCTCATACTGATTTCCTACTAGGAGGTCAGTCTAACAAGAGTTCTCTTTGTCTCTCCTCCATCCCCCTATTGTTTTGTACATTTGATTGTTTTTCTTTATGCTACCTGTTCTGACCTGTCTACCTGATGTGATGTTTGTGTATTGTATGTATGGTCAGAAGAGGTCCAATTTTGCTGCAGGCAATTGCAAGTGACAAATAAATGGCTTCATCATTTGAGTCAGATGTTTTAATAGTCTTTTCCAGACAGCAAAATTGTAGTCAGTATTGTAATAGAAAGGAAATGGATTTTCAAGTTGTTGGTCCTCGTCACAGCTGCGAATAGAAGTGTTTACATGTCAGCAAAGATAACCTTTGTTGAACATCTGTAATCAGACAGTTGTTATTCTTCACCATTCTTTTGTCCATTCATCCTCTAAGCATCCCACACCATCACATTGTGCATAATATGTGTTCTCTGCAACAGTAATAGTACTGTAATAATCATTCATGATGCAAAAGTGTTCATTTTTTTCATGTTGAAGTCGGTCATCAAGACATGAATGTATTTCCATGAAATGGTACGTGGTCCAGGAAAGTAAAGGGAATCAAAGCTACTCTGTAGTTTCCCAGTTTTTCAATTTTTTAAATGAAAACAGCACTTTTGTTTTCTGTCCAAACTCTTTCATTAAGCGCTTCTCCAGTATACAGAGAACATGCAGGAGCCAACAATATTCAGCCAAAGGTTAAAAGTTGAAGTTTAAAGGGAAATTGACCCCTATAGTTTTTTATTGTTTATTTGTTAAAAGGTTTATGTGATTTAGGTTTTCCTCACATCGCGGTGAGACCAGCTTTGTCGCAAAATTAGTAAAATCTGAGTTACGACGAAATCGAGACGAAAAAACATGTTACGAGTCAGGGGTCTGGTCAGGACTCTGTGTGTGTGTGTGTGTGTGTGTGTGTGTGTGTGTGTGTGTGTGTGTGTGTGTGTGTGTGTGTGTGTGTGTGTTTGTACAAAAGAGGGGTTTCACAATGTGGATTTCACGGTCTGGTGCCTCGCATGCATGAAAGGAGGGATGTGAGAGATGACAGAGAAAGGGATGAAAGGGGAAGAACAGAGGGTACAGCGTGACACAAAGGAGGAATAGACCACGGTGTATATTATGCAACACCAACTGAGCTTTTTAAATTCTCATCATAGTAGTTAATAACACTTTAGGCTCCTCTCAAAAGGAGATAAGAGAAATATGTAAACTATACTAATCGAGCTAGGCAAGAATAAGGCTTACAGTAAGAAAAAGGTTGCCAGTTAACCTGACTTAACCCTGCTGACAGGGCAAAACCCTCGAGCTGATATATTCAGGGTCAGACTCTGCAAGGAGCTGAGATGAACCCCAGCTGCTCGGTTCCTCTTGCGCTTCAGTTTTATGGATCATTTAGCTTGTTATGCTGCCATCTTGGGTTCATGTCTAGTGTGGAGGATGTATTTAATTTTACTTGCTGCAAATGAGCAATGCAAGGGAGCCTATTTATGCTACCTCTTTTTCTATAGCAATCTACAGTATAGGGATCGCTCAGCACAATAACAGCAAGAGAAAACGTGTGACATCAGAATATTTGACATTTACATTAAACACGTGTAGTTAAAGGATTTTCATGTAGTTAAGAGATTGGAGTTACTAAGCACTGGGAATTAGAAAGTAGGATGAAGATGTTGACAAAGACAGCCAAAGAGCCTTCCTATCTGGTGGGTTTCCGTTATATATAAGTTTCAACACGTTCTCACTCCCAAAGCGTAACATTTTACGCTAGGTGACAAATCGTCAACATATTACGTTTTCGGCTACCCACCACGTTCCTAAATGACGACCTCGGAAAAAAGAGGAAATATGAGAACCGTCTGGACTCCATCTACACATGTTCGCTCTTTTTCTTCAAATCACTCAGAAACACGCTATTTAACATCATTATAGTCCTGGTTAAGATCAGGAATAAGGTTATGGTCAGGGCTAGGGATAAGGTTAGGTTTAGGGCTGGAATACAGGGCTGGAACGTCTATTACCGCGGGAGCGTCATTGCACTGGATTCGCCGCGTACCATAAGAACGCCGAAGGTCTCCTTTCGCGTTCCTCAGGAACGCCGCGGGACGTGACAAAACGTCGACATGTTACGCCTCGGGAGTGAGAACGGTTTATATGTCTTTGTGGAATCAGATGAGTCAGGCTAAGCTTGTTATCACTGGGTAAGAACATACTGATATCTTTTGGGCTAATACTGTAGGTCCAAGCTTTAAAATGAAAAGAAGAAAATTAGAATAGCATGAATGTGCCAGCCGGCCTTTATGTGCTATATAATTGGGTACTTTCCTTTACAAACATAACGTTTATTTTTTTACCCCACTAGATTTTTTTCTTGCCATAATCTCACTTTAAAGTTTTAATTATTACTAATTTATTCTCATTCCCACCCGACATGACATGGTTGATAATGACTACCACTCTTTCAAAAATCATCCTCCTCACACTACCTCTTCCCATTTTTCCTTTGTCTCCTCTAATCCATCATCGCACTTATCCTCTCATTTCCTCTCTCACTCCTATCCAGTGTCTCTTTCCTTGTCAGGTGTCTGAAGTCAGTTTATTAATGCCAAGAAATGAGCACGATGCATTTCCACCTTCATTATCTTCCCTTTCCCATCCACATATTCCTCTTTTACTTTTTGTGTCACTCATCGCCTTTTTGCCTCTGATGACTATCATGACAAAGTCTTTCTCATTTCTGTTCTTTTTGTTCTCTCTGGACTCTGGCAGCTCTGTCTGCAAAATTATCTTCTAATAAAGTTAGCCACAGAGAGCTGATCTGCTGTGACCGATCTAAAGCCTGTGGGGAAACACTTCCCTCTAGGATAATCAAGCAAGGAAGTGAAAAAGTTATTATTTTAAATGAGTAGGAAGCTCAAGAGGCACATTACAGCTCATTAGTCTGCTGAGGACTGACAGGACAATGACGCAATTCACTCTAGACTAAATCTTTAACAGAGAGATGCTGAGATGCACATGCAAACACATGCATATGTAGAAACACATGCAATTAAAGACAAAAAACTGATGGGTTAAAACTACATAGTGCACAACAGCATGTTGATAACTAAGTACTCAGATAACACACACCAATTAGTTAAACTGCAGGAATGTCTTAAAGACATAAAGACCTGGATGGCCGCTAACTTTCTGCTTCTTAATTCAGATTAAACTGAGGTTATTGTACTCGGCCCTGAAAAGCTTAGAAATATTGTATCTAACCAGATTCTTACTCTGGATGGCATTACCTCGGCCTCCAGTAACGCTGTGAGGAACCTTGGAGTCATTTTTGACCAGGACATGTTCTTCAACGCACATATTAAACAAATATGTAAGACTGCTGATTTGCGCAGCATCTCTAAAATTAGAAATATCTCAGAGTGACGCTGAAAAACTAGTTCATGCGTTTATTACTTCCAGGCTGGACGACTGTTATTCATTATTATCAGGATGTCCAAAAAACTCGCTGAAAAGCCTTCAGCTAATCCAAAATGCTGCAGCAAGAGTCCTGACAGGGACCTGAAAGAGAGAGCAGATTTCTCCTGTATTGGCTTCCCTTCATTGGCTCCAGATCCAGAATTGAATTCAAAATCCTGCTCCTCACATACAAGGTCTTAAATAACAGGCCTCATCTTACCCTAATAAACTTATAATACCATACCACCCCATTAGAGCACTTCGCTCTCGCTCTGCAGGCCTACTTGTTGTTCCTAGAGTATTTAAAAGTAGAATGGGAGGGAGAGCCTTCAGTTTTCAGGCTCCTCTTCTGTGGAACCAGCTTCCAGTTTGGATTCGGGAGACAGACACTATCTCTACTTTTAAGATTAGGCTTAAAACTTTCCTTTTTGCTAAAGCATATAGTTAGGGCTGGACCAGGTGACCCTGAATCCTCCCTTAGTTATGCTGCAATAGACGTAGGCTGCCGGGGGATTCCCATGATGCATTGAGTTTTTCCTTTCCAGTCACTTCTCTGCATTGAATCATACCTGTTATTAACCTCTGTCTCTCTTCCACAGCATGTCTTTATCCCGTTTTCCTTCTCTCACCCTAAGCAGCAGCAGATGGCCGCCCCTCCCTGAGCTTGGTTCTGCCGGAGGTTTCTTCCTGTTAAAAGGGAGTTTTTCCTTCCCACTGTCGCCAAAGCGCTTGCTCACAGGGGGTCATATGATTGTTGGATTTTTCTCTATATCTCTTATTATAGGATCTACTGTACAATATAAAGCGCCTTGAGGTAACTGTTGTTGTGATTTGGCGCTATATAAATAAAATTGAATTGAAGTATAACTGAAGGATGGACGCAGTCGGCAGAAATATTTACTACCATTTTAATGATGCTCAGTTATCCTTCACACTATTACACCAATAGCAGCTGAACTGTTGGTACAAAGCAGGATGGAGCCGTGCTTCCATGGTCCATGGTTTCCCTAAAAACGTATTAGACCAGGAAATGTTTTTCCAATCTTCTGTTGTCCAATTCTGGTAAACTGTGCATATTGTAGCCTTGGTTTCCTGTTTTTAGCTGAAATTATGTCATTATTAAGGTTAAGAGAAATTGTGGGTTGCAATTATATTTTGGGTAAAACAGCCCTTAATTGCTTTTTATATAATTGTGTAATGCATTAACAGTGTGTGAATGTATGCGTGAATGGGTGGATGACTGGATATGTAAAGCGCTTTGGGGTCCTTAGGGACTAGTAAAGCGCTTTATAAATACAGTCCATTTACTTGTATGTAAATGGACTCACTTTAAGTGACATTTTATCACCAGACTCTGGAGTTTCCCTCAGATCCTGGAAACAGGCGAACCTCAGATTTTTCTTTTTAACTGAACTTGCAAGTCTCAACTTTCTTTCCATTACTTCTGACCTCTTGTGATCTTTCCTCATCTCTCTGATTTCTTATCTCTTTGTCCTCTCTCTGCTCTTGTGTCATTCTTTCTTTGCTGTTGCCTTTATCAAAGCTAATTCCTCCTCTAACAATCTCAGTGATTGGAAGGAAGCTGAAAGCAAATGGCACTACACTTTTTAAATGATGTATCCACCATCATCATAATGGGGCAAATGTAACCCTGACCGAAAGATATGCCTCCGCATGACCTCTCCTGGTTGTTAATTTGGTTGTTAATCTGGAACTATTTTAGCAGGTATTAGTAGATATTAGACTGGTGACCTCTCCAGGGTGTGTCCCGCCTCTTAACCTATCACAGCTGGAATAGGCTCCAGCACCATGGGGGGAAATGTATGTATGAATGAATGGAGTTTCTCCCATTAAGGCGCATCCATAAAGATAAAAATAACACTCTTTACACTCTTGACTCCAGAAAGCCAAGAGAAAACCTAAATGTAAAGAGGGAAACCTGAGGCATCAAAATGTGAATCCACAGAGGAATGGGTCATATCACAGTAAGCATATTACTGTGCAGGTTTCCAGCAGTATGTTTGCTGATAATAAAAATAAAAACTCATCGGTGCACTGGTTGCTCAAACCTCTGACCATTAACTCATCAGTGTGAAGCTTCAAACAGTTGACATCCTTCTGGCTTCTGGTCCCCGTAAGAGATCAGGCTCTTGATCTTATCTAATCCTTTGTGGTTGTGACGCTGACCTCTGCTGAACCTGCAGAGTAACCAGCTCAAAATCAGTTTACGTAATAACTGACCCGTGCAAGCATATTACTACAATTTTAGGACCATAGCTTTTATTCTGTCCAGAGTCCAAAATAAATAACTCATAAATAATAAATTTCCTATTTTGCTCAGGTAGCAGTGCCTAGTAGAAAATGCTAATACACTGTTTGCACGGAGGCTAAAATAAACATCGCTGTGACACTTTTAGTCCTTCAGCTTTAAAGGGCGAGCCCGAGGACAAGTTTCTGTGGCCTTTAACAATCAGAATTGTTTACAAAGAAGTGCACAGGATTAAAACTGAGTCATAGCCATGGTTTTAATGCATATTAAACAGGTTACACACAAAGGAAACCAATGAATTATGATAGTGCTCTCAAATGAAGCATTCTAGAAACAGGCAGAACAAGGGTAACAGCAGAAATGTCTTTAAATCTGTGCATTGCATAAGGGAACAAAGGTCTGTTTTTAACTGTAACATGTAGTTTTCACTTTGGAAATTTTAAAAAAAGGGAAAAGTTCCTGCATCGTGTAACAAACTACATGATGTACATGCACGTCATCTGAGTTTGGCCAATGAGCCATTTCGTCACATTTTACGTTAAAGTGAACTTCTGTACCAACATATATCACAACCTTAATTGTTGCTTTCCTTTTGTGGTTGTGGAACTGTACAAATGAACAGAAAGATTCTGTGAGCTAATTATTTCAATATGATCGCTGATTTTACGTTTTGAAAAAGGAGTGGGGTGACGGGGCTGTGGGAATAAAGACTCCCATGCAAATTCCTCTGCAAAATTCAAACTGATGCTTATATTTAAAAGAAAAATAATCCATGGGATCAGTCTTAAAGTAAGGCTATTTTACAACATTTCTAGAGAAAGTATATTTTCAAAATATACAAGAGTTGCCATGTCCGACAGCAGCAGAATTTTTTTGTTCCACTCTTCTACTTTGTCAGAAGGCACAGGCACAAACCACAGCCACCACCACTATGTTGCCAATTGTTGCCAGGACAGCAATCCACAGCCAAATGGTGTCACTGGACACTTTGCCGTCATCCTCGGCTTCCGAGGGCCGCGAATAGCCAGCGTTGAGGTTGGACGTGGACGTCTGCAAGGACGTGTTGCCGTTGTACGGAGAATCCATGAAGGCCCCGCTCACAGCCGGGAATTGCTGCCAGGCAAGTAGAGAAAGAAAAACAAAACTGGGTGATTAATAAAGTCAGGTGCAACAAAACGAATGACAAGCTGAAATATGCGATTAAATAGGGTTTTAATCTGGTACGCAATATTTTAAGGTCTTTAACCTACAATGTAGTGATGAATTGGTGATATAAAAATGAAAAATATTGCAAGTGAGCACCGTTTTCAGTACAACATAAATAATAGAGTGATGAAAGGCACAACTGGAAAATGATATTTTCTGTTCAGGTTAAACAAACAGCTGCTCCTGGTCTCAGGAGAGCTAGCGTGCAGTGACGAGAACGCAGCATCTCAAAGGGATTAATTCTCAGACGGATTAACAGTCCGTCACATGCTTCACGTTACGAAAAGCTGCAGAGGCAAACACAAAGAGGATGAAAGAGAAAATCAGAAAGCAAACAAGGCACAAAATGAATCCCATTTTTAGTCTCAGGTGGAGGTGTTTGTCCTCTGTGGGCTTTCATATTATCCCATCAGACAGGAAAGAGATGCAGCCAGTATTCGTAGAAATACGAGCACACGCTCATGTATGTTTACGCTCTTCTTCCAGCCCTACGCACACATTTACACGCATGAGGTCCAAGCCACCTCAAGTTTTAGCCACTTGCTTAGGTTATGTTGCTGTCACTATTCATCCCGGAGGTGTGACACACACGCACACGAGGTTGAAACTCAGGATGCGTCGGCGTAATCCGCTGTAACGTTTCTCACAAACTCACCAGAACACCCAAACACAACCACACAGGGTGTCTTATACTCTTAAAGCAGAGACTGCACAGTCTGCGATACAAACAGACAGCCCAGTGACCATTAATAATTCTAGTTTTCACCCTGACAGATGAAAAGTTCAGCTGAGTTTGACCCTTGGACTTGTAGGTATTTAGGCATGTTAAGGAGCCGTTCTGTGATTGCTGAGCAACATAATGTTCAAACTTGACTGTCCAAAAAAGGTGAGTCGGATCTGACTGTGTCTGGAAATGTTCATTTATTTGATCAATAGTATATTTTTAAGAACTAAACATTACTTCTTATCTATACTCATTAGTTTGTTATTTATTTCTGATCACTGCGATCACCCCCACTGGAATAGGGGACGGATGATTTGAATGTAGCTCTTCAAATGTCACGTTCATCCGATGAACAAATGTTTCTGACGCTGCGTCATTGTGACTGCAGCTGAGGTCAGACCTTTGTGACTGTGAACACAGCTATGGCTCTGGGATGTTTCAAACATCAGGTTCAGTTTGACCCCAAGAGCTTCTCAGGCAGCGTTTATGTCCCCATCTACCCTCTCTACGACCTAACTCCAGATGTGACTTCAGGGCAAATTTCACTCATACAGACATTTTTTGTTTTTTGTTTTTAAGAACTCACTTCGTTATCACTGAATATTTACAAGAGAACTCTAGCTGAGTTTAGTGAATATGCTTTCTGTACAAGGGAGCGGATATTTTTACCTTTGTGAAGTTTAAACGCTAATTTTGAGGAATGAGCAAAGAGTCATTTGAAGCATGACATGAGAACATGGTTCAAATGCCTGCTAGTTTTAACTAGTAAGACTTCTTCTGTCTTCACACCAGATAAAGTACACAAGATTTAATGTTTGTTTGGTTTTATTTTAGTTTTTGGCATGAACTATCTTTGTATCTCATCACTCTTTGACCAGCTATTGGGCACAAAGACAAAAAACTGCCAAACAAATCCAGATTCAGGCACAAATATTGAACATAATGATGTATAAAACAGCTAATCCTCGATTTCAATGCATAAAAATCCACTGATCACACGGGGATCAAGCAGAGCTTAGGCTACATGTCCCAGCCAAGCAGATCGCAGAGCTTGTAGTGTACATATTAAATCCAGCGTATGTACAGTATGATGATGTTTTCCAATATACACGATCGTTCATTCCCAGCTGTCTCATCTTATCCAAAAGCAGCTGCATGTTTTCATACCGTCCTTGAAAAAAAGGAAGAATTTAAAACATTGCAACCATTAAGATGTGGCAGCATAATTTATGAGAAAACTTTGTGAGTGCCCACAGACGCCATCTAATATCTATATTTAATTAAAACTGCCTCCTGGGATTTTTCACAAGTGAATGCAGGTTTGGAGAAATTTATCATAAACCAAGCAACATGCAGTCTAATCATACAGAAAATCTAACCATATACATATATAATAGGGGTGCAACGATACTCGTATCGCTACTGAACCGTTCGATAGAGTGCTTTCGGTTCGATACACATATGTATCGAACAATACAAATTTTTTTATTTATTTTATCAACTTTTCTTCTGACGATGCTGTCTGTGTTGAGAGCTCAGTGGATCTGCGCTCGACTCTTTTCCAAAGATGAGTGATTTCTCGATTAGATAGATTTGTTTTGTTTTTTATTTTGTTGTTTCAGCAACATTAAATTTAAAAACTGTACTTTTGAGTTAAAATATATATTTATAATTTTAATAAATGACAAATTAAAAAGGCATGAACTTTTCTTTTGTATCGAAAAAATATTGAACCATGTCACCAAAGTATCAAACCGAACCGAACCGTGAATTTTGTGTATCGTTGCACCCCTAATATATATATATATATATATATATATATATATAAAATGAAGGCAAAGCATACTGTAACAGTGGGAGTGGTGAAATCGCTCACTTTTTCATTAGAAAGTCTGTGCCCAGAGGCAGTGTCTTATTCTGCGAGTAAAAGGAAAAGGTCATCAAGAAAAGCAGCATGAGCATGAGCAAGTGTTATTACACCACATGGTTGGAGGACAAATTATCCAAAGATATAATGAGTTTGTTTTTAGGATGACACAGTCTGAATTCAAATAGTTTCATATACTGTACGCTATGACTCCGCGTGGTCAACTGAAAGTGGAAGTCGGGTCGTACTGTATGGGTGCTAACACATTAAGATCTAATTTCTGATTTTAGTTCTTTTTTTTTTCATTTTACCTTTATTTGTTTATTTGAGAAAAAAAGCTCAGTCTTTGGATGGAAAATCTGATATTAAAAGCCTGTGGCGACACGAGAAAGGATTCGGCAAATGAGTTACAAATTAATGAATTAATGAACCGCGGCACATGCAAATGCTGTGCTCTTAGATGTGAACCAAAGACATCCACTGCAGTATTGTACTACAAATACAATACTTTTCAGCAGTGTCTTTACATACAACCAGCCACACACACTTAACCACACATCTGCTCTCACACACAACAAGCTTACAGTCACTGCACTGAGCAGTGTGAAAAGGCAGCAATCTGTTCAGTCACATTAAAGTTATATAAGGAAGTGACGTCTTTCAGTGCTACAGCATCTTCATAGTTTTACTTTAAGTGCTGTTTTTTCACACTTTAGCTCAACATTTTCACTGTGTCCCAATCTCAGAATTGTATGTGTCTCCAGCTAAAAACGACTGTGTTTATTTCTGGATTGTGCATTATAAGATCTAGAAAAATCTAAGCTTGTACTGCAAACTGTAAATAAAGAAATCTAAAGAAAGACATTGAGTGTATATCGTGAACCATATCAGAATTGTTTCAGTTAATTTTCTGTTAAATATTGGATTTATCTAACTCATTGTTTTGCTTTCATTTTTTAGCCACTATACTATAGTAGGCGTGGTATAAAAAACAGCTTTAAATTCATCTGCAGAATTCATCTCCACAAATACGCTGATATATAACTGTATCTTGATCAGTATGATATAACTGCAATAGAAATGTTGCAAATTAAGTCATATAATAAGTGAGGTTAATCCTCTTCTAACTGGATACCGCACGGACTGAGTACTAGATAACTGAGATTTAATTACAGACCACACACATCTAGAAGAAATACCAATCACCAATCACACTCAGAGTGAGAAAGTGATTTAGCAGTGATAGAAACACACCTTCAGTCAAGAAAAAAGCTAAATAGAACCCTAAATTAAAATACATAAATAAACATAATCTTAATGCATATCTAACTCTCAACAAATAGACAATCATATTCAGCCTGTTGCTGGTCCTGAAAATACAGATCACCTTCTTGTTCACTCTCAAACGCTCTAAAGTAACAAAACAAGTCAAGTGCAAAGCTGCTGGGATACTGAATTTGAGAATGCACCTTACACATGCTTGATCCTCTGTAAGTGTCTGTAAATTCGTCCAAGTTTAACATGCCTTGCATCTGATGCACGGGACATTTTGTCATGCTTTTGATACCAAGAGCAATCTCCATTAAGATCATACGAGTGATTAAAAGTTTCCAAGTGATTCCAGGAATCCTTATACAAAAATCGATGTATCTAAAACACACCATATAATGACAAACAAGCTAGAAAGAAGGTATGAAAACAGAGAGTTGTACCTACTGCCGGCTGTATGCGAAGAAAGAAACCAGTTCTTAGGATGCGGTCTGTCTCGTCCTACGCTCTGACTTAGAGTGCATCCAGAAACAGAGAGGAGCTGCGCTTCATGAGAATGAGAGACCTAACTGCATCTGAGAGAGACACAGTATACACTGAGAGAGAGAGACAGAGAGAGAGAGGTATCCTTTCCAGTGAAAGTGAGAGATGAGTGTACACTGTGAGAGCATGTGTGTGTGTGTGACAGCTATAGAGATCCCACTGTGAGAGTATGGATGTAAAAATGTGCGTGGGTAAGGGTGGGAGTGGTTTCATCTCCGAAACAGCTGAGCTGGAGGTTTCTAACCTCACTCTGACAGACTATTTATGTATCAGTGAAGGAGAGCCCTGACGGACGGCGAGAAAAGTGAAAAATGATGTTGTTCAGCCGCAAATGAGAAGAGCAATAGGGCGGAGGTTTGAGATGCATCCACTAACAGATTTGAACCAGCGGCACTGTGAGCACTCGGCATTCGACTCAGCTTGCTTAGTCAAATGCATGTTGGCATTTCGGGAGCTCGTGTACAAATATTAACAGCATTCATCTGCATGTACGAGTGAAGCCATATGCACAAATTAGAGAACATGTGTGTAAGATAGCATGTCTCGCAGCTTGTGTGCGTCATGCTCTGTGAATCCATGCAGAAGACAACTGTCTCAACATGCAAGTTGTCTCAGTCATTGTTTAAGACCGCCGTACTCTTTGTTAAAACATGAACAAAGGGTTGGTCAAGTATTTGCACTAATACACAGCAACAGTGCCTCCTGCTCATCCAGTTCAGGGTTAAGATGGGTCTGGAGCATGTCACAGCTGTCAGGTCACCAGTCTGTCGAAGGGCCAACACAGAGAGACAGACAACGATTTACACTTTAGATTCACCAGTTAACTTAACATGCATGTCTTTGGACTGTGGGAGGAAACCAGAGTAACCACAGAGAAGGCATGCAGGCACAGACAGGACATGCACACTCCACACAGAAAGGTCAGTGGATTTGAACCCAAGACCTTCTGCTTTGATGCAAAACTGCTAACCGCTAATACTAATGCTTAATTAGTAATTCACAAATAACTACTATATTATTAGTTACAAGCCCCAAAACAGAAACATACAAGTAAAGGAATGGAAAGAGAAGATGTTTGCAAAGAAATAAAGAAACAAGAATCAGAGCAGGTCTTCTGCCTCTTAACTTTTCACTTCCCACCCGTCACGCCGTAATATGTAAACTTTTATCCTCCTAACTCTATCCTGATGTTTGCCTGAGACTTCTGCCTCTGCTTCTACAAATCTTTATGCCCTGCTTTTGACCTCCTCTACATCTTTCTCGCTCTTCAAATGTAGTGACATCATCACCCATAAAATTAACACATTGCTGTTTTGCTTTCCTTCTCACATCATCTAACCTGCTATTTTTTCCTCCACTATCCTTTCATGAATCTCTCCCTATTTCCCTGTGCATCACTTTACTCTCTTAATTCAAAGCGTGATAGTATCATCCCTCCCTAGATGATGTAGCGTATAGTGCTGCAGGACTTGTAGTACTGCCGAGATATATCTATATATATTAGAATTAGAGATTTCTTCTGTTCATCTGCTTAGAATACGTTGGCATTTGAGTCTACTCTCTGTGCCCATCTGCATGTGCATCCTGTTGTTGCTTAGAGTGAGGAAGCACATGTGTAGCCTTTATGTTTCTGCATGAGCATATGTGTTGGCATTCATTTGCTTGTCTCTGCTCTAAATGAACAGGTGCAGGAAATGCATGCCTATGTAGATATAAAGCTTTATTCTGTGTGACTGTGTGGTTGCATACACGTGTAAATGTATATGTGTCCAGGACAGGCATGGTTTATAAAGTTATGTAATGTGCTTCTACACTGAGGGCAAATAGAGAAAGCGCCTTTTGTAATCCCACACTCATGTACACACAAGACACAAATGAATGCACACACATATGCTGCAGAAACACGCATTCATCAATCACTGAAAGCGCACAGTTATCTAAAATTAGAGGGGATTGAAGTGAAGAGAAAAAAGATGGAGAGAATAAAGAGGTCCATACTCACAGATGTTTTATTAGATATTCGTCTTCAGAGACGTAGTGTATCTTTATATTTAAAGTGTGTTTCAGCTTTATATGCAATATCTTTAAAGACTGGGAAGATTATGTTTTCATTTCACCTTTGACAGGTTAGATATTGCCATAACTGGGATCTTTGGTCCATGTGGTACTTATTTAAGAGAAAAACATGGATGGAAGAAAAAGGGGAAGAGAGAAGGAGAGACAGAAGAGAGAAAAATAAAAGGCTGAATAAACAGCCTCACAGCATCCAGCTGTTCATCTTCTTTGTGAAACATCTGTCATAAAATTACAGGCAGTGAAAGCAGAGGAAGGGGAAGAAAATACAGATGAAAATGATGCTTAGCTACTTCTTTATTGATAAAGTTTGCACAGTTAGCTCTGGACTGCTCTGTACCCTCACTAGGCATTTTCTGCATGGTTTTATTATATAAGGAATGTTATAATGTGTTATCTATACATTAGATCTGTAGAATCTCCCCCCAAAACACTTCTGTAACAGAAGAGGCTCTTGCTAATAGGCACAGGTTAGTTAGCATGATCCAGAGCATTTTAAACATGCAATCTATAGAGGATTTATATCTGATGAACCAGCAAACATTTCTACCTAAAAATGTACTTATTGGCTACATGATGTTATTCTTTAATAATAAATCTGATATTTGTTCAGTAATGGAAATGCTTATTTTAAAAAATGTCAGAGATGCATAGAAAAGAAAATAATATTCAAAATGAACCAGTTCTTTGATACAGTCTTTCTCCAGCCATCTATCCATGTTGTTCTAATTCGGTGTCTTGGGAGATCTGGAGTCTATCCCAGTTGTCAGGTCAAGAGCTGAGGTATAACCTGGACAGGTCATCAGGGCTAACATTGACAACTCATGCTGACACTCACACCTACTACCAGCTACCACCCTGAGCACACCCAACTTTACCTGATCACAAGTCTCAGTTTTACTACACAAGATAATTTAAATAAATAAATAATCAAATGGAGTAATAAAGCAAGCTTGAGTGGCTTATGGTTCTGAGGCCACGGCACTGGGTTATTATTCTGTGATTAAAAGAATAAAAGATCAAAAAGGTACAATATATGCAAATCATTAAATTACATTTGTAGAGTTTTACAGACCTGCTGATATTGTCTCCTGCTTGCAACAAGCCTTAGAGCCTTTGAGACAAACCTAGTTTAACTGAGTTCATTTTAAATCACACCCAAGACATGATGGTTTGCCCTGAAATAAATGACACCAAGCAAACTAAATCAAAATGTAGTATGCAGCTGAAAATAATTTCCATAATTTATAAGTTAATGAGCCATGTGATGAGAAGAAATGTCTAAGGCGAACTTTAGCTGAATGAATTCATGATAAGAATTGAAGCAGCAATTGTGCGAGGAGAGGGGGAAAAGAAACAAAATGAGCAAGAAGACGAGAGAAAGAAAAAAAGAGATGACCGCACTCGGTGATGAGCAAGTGCGAGTACTCTGCAGAAGAGCCTGCTCTTATGGCTGGTTGAATCTTTGCTTAGTTTTGCTGGAGGCTTCAAATCCTGACTGACAAACAAAGAGCAGCATTCACTCAGTTATTGTGTGCTTCAGACACACACACATACAGTATAGGTAGTGTAACTTAATGTCACTTATGCATTCAATTGCAAAAAAGGATTAAAGGATTTAACTGAATTTATCAGTTAAATACAGTGGGGCAAAAAAGTATTTAGTCAGCCACCGATTGTGCAAGTTCCCCCACCTAAAATGATGACAGAGGTCAGTAATTTGCACCAGAGGTACACTTCAACTGTGAGAGACAGAATGTGAAAAACAAATCCATGAATCCACATGGTAGGATTTGTAAAGAATGTATTCGTAAATCAGGGTGGAAAATAAGTATTTGGTCAATAACAAAAATACAACTCAATACTTTGTAACATAACCTTTGTTGGCAATAACAGAGGTCAAACGTTTACTATAGGTCTTTACCAGGTTTGCACACACAGTAGCTGGTATTTTGGCCCATTCCTCCATGCAGATCTTCTCGAGAGCAGTGATGTTTTGGGGCTGTCGCCAAGCAACATGGACTTTCAACTCCCGCCACAGATTTTCTATGGGGTTGAGGTCTGGAGACTGGCTAGGCCACTCCAGGACTTTCAAATGCTTCTTACGGAGCCACTCCTTTGTTGCCCGGGCGGTGTGTTTTGGATCGTTGTCATGTTGGAAGACCCAGCCTCGTTTCATCTTCAAAGTTCTCACTGATGGAAGGAGGTTTTGGCTCAAAATCTCACGATACATGGCCCCATTCATTCTGTCCTTAACACGGATCAGTCGTCCTGTCCCCTTGGCAGAAAAACAGCCCCATAGCATGATGTTTCCACCCCCATGCTTCACAGTAGGTATGGTGTTCTTGGGATGCAACTCAGTATTCTTCTTCCTCCAAACACGACGAGTTGAGTTTATACCAAAAAGTTCTACTTTGGTTTCATCTGACCACATGACATTCTCCCAATCCTCTGCTGTATCATCCATGTGCTCTCTGGCAAACTTCAGACGGGCCTGGACATGCACTGGCTTCAGCAGCGGAACACGTCTGGCACTGCGGGATTTGATTCCCTGCCGTTGTAGTGTGTTACTGATGGTGACCTTTGATTATATAATCTGATTATGTTCGTATTTTAGTCTTTTTCCTATTCATGATGATGTTTGAGCGCAGAGGAGTTCACAGGGAGCACGCCATGTGAACTCCTCTGCGCTCAACCATCATCGTGAATCCTGGTCTTGTTATCACTTGAACAACCAAGTCACGCTGCCATGTAACAAAATCACATGTACATGGATTACTGAATGTGTTACCTCATAGGTCATCTGACCTTATCAGGAATGCTTCTGACGGTTGTATGAAGCCAAGTTATAATGTAATACATAAAAGGAAACACTGAAATATTGCACCGGAGATTATACTACACTGCCAAGATATCATAGAAAATGAATGAAACACGTCACTGCATTAACATTTAAAGCCTCGGTAATGTGAATAAACGCAGACCAGAATGATACAGAACACTGTTAGACGGTCTAATGCACAACACTGTCGAATGATTGCTTTTTTCCATGTGCTCTAGCCAGGAGTTGCTTCCAGCACGATAGCATCTTGATACTTGCCCAGGAATAAGAAAATAATGACAAAACATGGTCCACTTACACCTTTAATACATCAATTGTTCCATATCCAAAGTTCCAGGTGAAGATGTAAATGAAGCTTCGGTTGCTCTGCATCAATAAATAGCAAGTGCTACAGAGGAGGAGTGAGCATAAAAGGAGTAACATTTTTATGGGCTGTAATTTCAAATGAAACTTTTCGAACAGCTCAAAAAATATCACCAAACATCCAAACCATTTTTGCAATTTGTCACAAAATGTCCAAAACCGGAATTTCCCAGGGAGACAAAGAGGTGCAACACTGAGAGATGAAGATTGAGGATATGTTAGAAAGATTATTATTAATTTTTATTTTAAAAAGGTAAGGAAATTTAAATCTTACATCTGATGCCCTCATTTATTTATAGTTTTTAAATAAGATATTTGATTCTACATTGTGATTATTAATTTTTTTTTTATATCAAATTGAAGTATCTAAATTTTGTGTTATTCAAAGGCTGCATGAAAGTTTTAGGGAGTCTGATATAGTTTAATGCAGGCTAAACTATTTAGTTTGCAGTATTGTTGTACAGCTTACAGTAATGCACTGTGTTGGATTGGTGCAGAGCAGGCTGTGGTGTTCATGGTCAATATTGAGTTACATAAATAATAAATAACTTGAAAAATTTTATATTAATTTCATGTGTCTAGGGGTTGAAAATCAGCCATATATCTTGTGAAACATCTACTTATATTTTGTTAAAGTCAGTTAGGCGAGTCCATAAAGAGCAGTTAATACTGAAGTAACAGCACAGCTGATTACTGCCTGTACACAAAGAAAAATCTCCAGGAGCTTGCATTACTTTATGATCAGCCCACCTGTCAAATCCACTTTAATCCCTCATATTATATATATATATATATATATATATATATATATATATATATATATATATATATATATATATATATGTATATATATTAGGGGTGCAACGATACTCGTATTGATATTGAACCGTTCGATACAGTGCTTTCGGTTCGGTACGCATATGTATCGAACAATACAATTTTTTTTATTTATTTTATCAACTTTTCTTCTGACGATGCTGTCTGTGTTGAGCGCTCAGTGGATCTGCGTTTGACTACTCCGCCTAGGCTGCACTGTCGCGTGAAGATCCACTAAGCGCAGCGCAAGCTAGCAAAACAGGAGCTAAGCTCGTTGCAACATGGCAACTACCTCAACGCTACCTGAAATTGAACCTCCCCCACTCTCATTCAGATCTGGTGTTTGGAACTATCTTGGTCTCCATGTGAAGCGTGACCCTGATGGTAAGTGCGTCATGGACAAAAGTAAAACAGTATGTTGGATGTGCCACGCAATGCTCAATTTGTGGGAACTAGTGCATTAGCGCAGTTAGCTTGTTAATGTGTTGACGGCGTCCAGCCCCACGCACGGGGTGATCCACGGTAACTTGTTAACGGAGATTTGCCGCGTTATGGCGTTAATGTCATTTTAATGAGATTAACGCTGACAATAGTGGGAACACAACGAATATGACTACACATTTACGCCGACATCATCCTAGTGTAAAGACAAGTGGAAGCAGACAAAAACAACAAGCATGCATGCTACAAACTTTAACCGAGTCATTTAGACAGCCGTTAGCACATGATTCTCCTTATGGGGACCTGATATGTTTAATATGCTGCCCAGAAGAAGCGTATAGTATAGCTTTTATTTTGGAAAGAGCCATTTCTCTGTAATAAACTCTCTTTTCCAAAGATGAGTGATTTCTCAATCAGATAGATTTTTTTTTTTATTTTGTTGTTTCAGCAACATTAAATTTAAAACTGTACTTTTGAGTTAAAATATATATTTATAATTTTAATAAATGACAAATTAAAAAAGCATGAACATCTTTTGTATCGAAAAAATATTGAACCATGTCACCAAAGTATCGAATCGAACCGAACCGTGAATTTTGTGTATCGTTGCACCCCTAATATATATATATTAAAGCATACATTTAGGCAATGACATGTTCATTGCATATATCAAGTCTAAACTTAAATAGAAGATAGGAAATAGGAACTGTTCATCAGAAGTTAATTATCAAGTTTCTAAGGTGAAGTGTGAGTTGACAGTTGAATTATTTATGTAGCAATGTGCAGTTGTGTCCATCCTGTCTCATGTCTGACGTGTGATACTAATCTATCATGCCAACCATTGTGAATGAATAAAGCATCACAGAGGTTATAGTACGCCGCAGGGCATTTATGTGTCCTCCCCTCCGTGCCTTTATTTGTCATGACTTAAGTTATTTCTCAAGGCTATCTCAACCCTGTGCTGAAGGAACAAACACGTGAGGTGCTTCATGCAATGTTAAACGACATACAGACATTCTTTGAAATCAACAAAAAGACTTCCCAAACAATGTGAAGCACACAAAGTAGAAACAAAGAAACTTTGTAGGCACATTTCATACACAATGGCTAGTTTGGATTTACATAATTACATAATAATTGCATAAAAAAATTAAAACACCTTTAAAGTGCAAAACATAAAACCTTGTAAAGTATATTAAAATCAAGGAACCCAGTTTAAAGGAAATGTAAAAATAAAGAACCAAGGCAAAAAATAAGACACTACAGAAGTTTTCTCTGGAAGCTCGCTCCATATTTATAGTGCATGCTACCTTAACGCTTAATGCTTTTTCCATCTTTATGTCAAGACAGAACCTGCTCTGTAGTACATGATCATGCTCTGTCATAATATATATGAAGTACAGATAGATAGATAGATAGATAGATAGATAGATAGATAGATAGATAGATAGATAGATAGATAGATAGATAGATATTGTGTGTGTGTGTGTGTGTGTGTGTGTGTGTGTGTGTGTGTGTGTGTGTGTGTGTGTGTGTGTGTGTGTGTGTGTGAATAAATTCACTATAACACAAAAATGTCTTGTGCAAGTCCAGCAGTCACATGTGCAGTCGATGATGCTGCCAATGTCACGTATTTGTTAAGGCCGTTGTGATTCTTTGCCATGTTGTTTGGGATGATGTGAGCCCTGAATACTGATGACATATGCTTTACGCGGAGGTCAAGTAACGGGTGGCAGCTGTTTGACTAATGTGCTGCCTGGGCATGCCTGAAAAGAAAGTGGGGTTCAATTCCAGGAGAGAAGATGTGATACTTAAAAAAAAAAAACTAATTCCCTTCCTATTGTGGTCCTATATTGATCATTATTTTAAAAAATATCAAATATGATTGCAGTTAAACTACTTAGATTAATGTAGTTTTACTTGTCCTCAGTACTGGACAACTGGACATCAGTAACAGGGAACTTCTTAATGCTGAAAACAAAATACAAAAAAAAAGTATGATCACATATTTTGGTCATAAATGTGTATTCAGGCAGAACAGCAAACGTATTAGTAGTTTTAGTTCTCAGTATTACATACATGCTTTACTTTACAGCCCTGTAGTTCTGTATAGATCACTGTATGAATGTGGGTAACTTATTTGTTAAACAAAGCAATACGAAAATCTGATCCATGTTTCTTTGTTTTGGATGAACTGGAAGAACGAGCTGCTCGTGATGGATCCAATTTGCTGTGTGTGCTACGCAGATGTCGCTCCGAAGCATCTGATAAACTCTTTAGCAGATGGTAATCTGACCTATATTTACATCGCACACACTTTGATTGGCATTGCTTAATTAAGACCAGTCTAACAGTCACTCCCAGAAAGAAAAAAAGGGGGTTGGGATTGAAAGAGAGGAAAAGGGTCAACAGAGGAGCAGTCTTGGAGGTTTGCTGCTCAAGGACACGCAGCATCTACAGGATTTGACAAATACATATTGAAAAAAACATTTCACTTGTTTCCTTTTTCTTTTAACTCTTCTGAAAGGTCAACCTTGAATTAGGCGGATTATGAAACTGATTTCTTTGCCACTATATTTTGTGCCATATTTAATGTAGTGGAAACATTATATTTACATCCTTCATCAGCTCAGTTATGACCTTTGAGCCTTTCACTTGAAAATACGTTCTTTTCTTAACAAAGTTTTGGAGATGCGTGGTTTTGACGATGTTGCAACACTGACAGTTAGTGTGGGGTGATTAAAGACCACACATTGAGCACATCTGATGAACTATCTAAGAACAGATGGCTATCAGATGAGGCTTTCCATCAAACTCCTTCAGCCAGACAGAGTTCACGTCTGGAGCAGAGAAGCTCAATGAGTAGAGGATTAAAGGGAACTACCACTCAATTGAGGGATATAAAACTGTTTATTATTGGTTGAAAGAGTTTATATTTTAACCTACAGCACACATGCAGAAAGTCTAACCAGCTGTGTGGAAAAGCTTTGAGCTTCTGTTGCCATTACTTGAGCATGTCTTTGCACTGAGGGTGTGTTGATTTAGTGCCCATAAGCAGATGGTAACAGGAGACTTTGCACAACAGGGTACCCATCAGGAAATAGGTACCCAATCTCCAAAACTACTGTGTGTGATACAGTGACATCTCCTCTTTGTGCCTTTGCATCATACTGTTTGATATATGAAAGCTATTTTTGCCAAATTGGAAAAATTATTTATTTCCCCAAACAGCAGGTTTTCAGATGTGATAAATAAATACTTCTGTGGCATATTTCATCGGGAGTCTATTAAACTGTGTCTGTTATGAATGAATGCTGTCACAACCACTATCTTTTTTTACATTTTGTCCAAAGACATGTAAAAAAATGGTTTCTAACTGTCAATAACACTATTTAGTCCTTAAAAAAAATCCTTTAAAAATGACCCGTCATATCTGTAAGTTAATTTATCCTTTCCACATAAAGAAAGATGTATCTATTTTATATTTGCCATTAAATAATTATGATTTTTTTTTTAAAAAGACAAGCTAATAGACAGCCTAGTTACTCAAATATTTTCTTATGAAAAAAGTAAAAAAAATCATCTTTGGAGATGCACTATAGATGCTTCCTATTGCAAATAAAGCACTACAGTAAAAGTGACTCAGTTCCTCAAAGAGCACATTCAGTGATAATAGGAGTTTTACTGTGCTTGCACTTAAAAGCCTGTGGACATATTGCAAAACACATCTGTAGGCTTTATAGCCCTCCAATACCCAAACGGGTCACTACTGCAACATAAAACATTGCCCTCAGGTTATAGCTAAAGCTCAAGATCATAATTCAGAGGCTGGGAAAAAATGAGAGAAGAATATTCTTTCATGATTCAGAGTAACAGGATAGAGGCTGCTGTGTTAACCTTTAAAGAAAAAAGTCCAAGTTCTTATTTTTGTAAGCATGTTGTTCTTTGGATGCTATTTTAATGAAAGACTTTTAAATGAACTTAGTGGACTGGAAAGCTTCACTGGATAAAAAGTAAAATGTTGAGTTGCTGATGTGCAAAAACTGCTTCATTCATGCATCCTGAAAATGGAAAGCCCTCTATCTGACAGTGATGTGATTTTTTAAATTATAACACTTGAAGGCAAATCAACATACAGCAAAGGAATATGCATTCAGTTTGAGTCATGTGAGCAGTACCCTCATGGACAACGATGTCTTTGTGAACAAAGCTGTACCCCAAATTGTTCTCAACTGTATTTCAGTCCATGTGAGTGTATGGCTCATGGATACTTCACTCCACTTTGTTAAGAATTGGCAGAAAGACGAGAAAAAAGCAGCGCTGATGTGACTCAGTTGTTTAAATCAAGCGTGAGTCCTTGCTCGCGTGTCTACTTTGGGAGAAGCTACTGCACAGACTGCTTCTGACTCATATCTGTATGTCTGCTCTGTCTAAAATTGTACAAATAATGTGCAATTTTGTACTCTTCAGTGTACAAAAAGTTTTCTAATGATTCAGTGACTCAGTCTACACACTGTAGCTACAGTTCCCAAGTAATAATAAAGGCTGATAAAAGTAGACAGTGTGGGATCTGTACTTTGTCTACTTTTATAATAATTTCACTACAACACACTATGTCTGGAAAACCTTGATTACTATGAGATCAGGCTGTGGGCTTTTAAAGCGTTGATACTGGACAACATATGAACATTTGACCACTACAGCCAGGGAATCCAGTGGATGTAGCAGAAGTTGGTGGCATGGTCACTGTAAATGAGTGCAAAGTTGTTCTAAATGATAACCAGTTTTTAATAAAGGTCATCGAAAGGCATAGGTCCCCTGTAATTAAATGGAATTCCACTGTTAATTTTAAATTACAATTTCATTATATTTACCTACAAATTCTTAAAGGTAAGAGTAAGGGGGTCACAAATCAGGTTTTTACTTTAAACGAATCAATACTATAAGGAAATTTTAATATTTAAAAATTTATTACAGTAATAGTGTGCAGTTTAATGGTAATATTTCCCCATCTGACATCAAAAGTACACTGTACTATGGAGTGGATTCACTTTGCCTTTTTACACCTTTAGATTCATTAGGTTGTTGTGTATGATGGGTTTTTCTATTCGTCTCTGTACTTTTATTTTACTAATTAAAATGTGATAAGGACTATTCTTGTTTTTCAGCTTACAAGAAAAGAAATACCTGTAAAAATTTGGTCTACGTGACTTTATAATGATGGAGCTGATTCTAACTCGGTTTTTTCTTTTCTTCCACTGTTGTGGTTTAAATTTAACTTTCAGACAGAGGTTTCTTCATGCTTGTAAAACACATGGAAGCCAAGGTTAAGCCACTCCATATCGTACAGTGTACTTATGACGAAAGACTGGGAAATATTGTTTGTTTTAAGCAAAATTGCCCAGAATTTATGCAGTACTTCAAATTTCTTACAGTATAATTTGTGTACCCTATTCTAGGGTAGCAAATCATCCTTTAAGTACTTCTAGGTAAATATAAATACATATTAATTTCAAACAAAATACAGTGAAATTCCATTTCATTACAGGGGAAGTATTATAACGGTGTTACCTCTTTGTCTTATGATGACACATTTTTATCCTGATGGGAGTGCTCTCTTCTAAAATCACATTGTCTCAATCAGTTTCTACCATGATCCAGTATCTCGTTATCTCCTCTTTAGTAAAAAAAAAAAAAAAACTTTTTAAATATCCTTCTAAAAATCATAAAGTGAGAGCTTATATGGATAACCATATTTCTGTTTCCTTACCTGTGCAGACATCAGTGATAATTCCATTGTCCCGGGGTCAAAGGTTGCCAGCTAGAGCATCTAAAGAAGGCGGTCTTTAAAGTAGAAGTCAGACAGCTGACAGCAAAGAAAATAAAAGGAGAAGAAAAACGAGTATGAGGGCTTCAAAACGGCACTGCTGTGCTTCACTCAGTGTACTTGTGAATGCTTTTCATGCTTCACAGAAGAGTTTCTTCTCTCAATACATGTCTCTCTCTCCCCCTTCCCCCCCCCCCCCCCCCCCCCTCACTCTCTCTCTCTCTCTCTGCCTTTGTGGATGTGCATGTTGAACATAAAGCATGCTGATATGGCTTTGGCACTAAACTCCACGTCTTCCTGTTACAACTTACTTTGGATTGAACCCCATAATCCCAAAGTGGATCCTTGAATTATGACTGTATTGCGTGCATGTTTTTTTTAACCCCATTATAAAGGAGTCACAGGCTGTGATTAAATCATGTAGATAATAAATATTTCCCCTATGTGTTATAGGTTATTATTTTGTTATAGTGTCTCTTAAAAATGTATTTTTGGCTCTTTGGCTCTTTGGGTGAGGGAAACCTTTGACTATAAACAAAAGTTTCCATTTCTGGTTTGTGTTTAGTATCTTTTGAAATGCAGCACACATTTAAATATGCATTTACATGTTTAGAAAGGTCCTAAAACAAAGTTTAAAATAGTCTCTTGGAGGATTTCCTCTTTATGTTTTATATTGATTTAGGTAGGGTAACAATATCTTAAAGATTAATTTAAAGTTTTTTACAGACGCTAGGACACATTTCCCAATACTTAGGTCACTTTTGCAAAACACTTCACACAATCCTCCTAACTGACCGTCAGCTTGGCAAAGCAGTTCATTTCACATTCAAAATGCACTACAACTACCAAAACACTTTATTCAGGTCTCAAATAAACTCATTCTTCCAGAACACTAGCAAAGGTTGACAGCCGACAAACACACTTTGTCACCCACAAAACAATGACCTAAAAAACACTAACAACATGTAGCATTACACAGTGTTTTCTTGTGTAAACCAAGGACACATCTCTGTTTATAATTTCAATATATGTTACTGGAATGAATCAGACATCATGCAGAATTCGTTAATATTTGTTTATGTATTTTTATTTTTTTGCACTAAGTAATCCCAAAATACAAGAATTTGTATACACACCATCCACTGATACACATACAATAGTAATGCTAATCTACTCGGTCTCCTCCATTTGGCCACAGGTTGTCATCCACATCACATCTTATGTCATCTAGGGCAACACACCTAGGACAGAATCTTCTGGCTGCCAGAATTGAAGGAGTTGGAAAATTGAAGGAGTAACACCTGTGTAGATGTTCATCTACAATGAGAATCAGCTGTGGCTGGTTAAACTGCATTTTTAGTTTACAGTTTTTCTCAAATGTTAAAACACAAAAGCCAATCCTGTAACCCAAATGACCAGTAGTCTAAACACATTTACTAAATGTAGCCACCATATTCCAGTACCATAAACACATGTCACATGAAGACACAATTCACAAAACACAACCCTCTGTACTCATAAATCTAAACACATTTTTCCTTGCTAAAACACATGTTGCAAAACAACTCTGCTCATATCCTCAAATGAAAGCCCATGTGATGCAAAATGCTTGCCACAGTCACCAATCTTTGAACACAGGGAACACACCTGGCGTCATTCACTACACACAATGACTCAAAATTGAAGACACTTGTTGCTAATGCTGTACCCACATGTAAAAGCAAGTTCAGAGTGCACAGTATGCTGAAGGTTCCAAACAAACACAATGGATGAAGGCAGAGTCAGGGGAAGAGGAATCTGATGCAGAGGAGGGAGAAGAGCTGGCCCTGGAAGAAGAGGAGCAGGCCAATGAGGAAGAGGAGTTCAAATGAGAGGAGGAAGAGGAGCAACCAACGAGGAAGAGGAGAAGGCCAACATGGGAGAGGAGAAGGTCCAGGAGGGAGAGCAAGACAACCTCGCACCATCATTACGGACGAGATGCGAGCAACAGCTCAGCGACATGATGCCGCACAGTGATTGTGGTGTGTGTGTGGTGTGAATAACGTAAATAAAAAAACTTCACACCCTGTTCATGTTTTCAAGATTACTGTTGTGTGCAATAGATTCTGTTTTTGCATTGAGTTGTGTTACAGTAGTGTACGTACATGCAGGATTTTCTATAGATTTATACTACTCATATGAAACTCACAAATCTAAATGCCTAATCCTCTGCAGAGATCTACGACGATCCGTTACTGTATAGTTTCTAAAATATGCATTGGCAGTTATGAAACAAAGAACCTTCTCACAAATTGAGCATTGTGTTTTCAATTGTTTTGCTGTAGTGTGTAATGCTGTGTATAGTGTTTACAGTTTTGACAGCTTCGAGCTGCTCTCTTGGTGTGGGAGTTTGAGTTTTGCAGTGGGAAGGTGTGGTTGTGTTTATGTAGCTTTAGAGAAGGGTGTTGTGTTTGGACATTGGGGGACCTGGTGGTAACGTTTGTGACATGTGTTTTAGCATTTGAGAAAAACTGTAAAATATGTTTCACTAAAATGTTGCTGTTGGATTTTGCTGTCTTTTCAAGTTTTGCATTGTGTTATTGTTTTGGCCATAAGTTTAACAGTTTTGAAAACAGTATGTAAGCACATGCAAAATGTCCTGTACGTACAAAGGTTTTTGGCAGTTGTTGTGTCTGAGTGAGAAGATAATTCATGAAATTTGAGAGATGTAGTCATTGAATGCATTTTGTGCCAAAACAATGATAACTGGTCCTCAGTTTAGCCCACATAGACTTCTGTTGTGCTCACTGTGTGAGGAGTTTTGCAAACGTGACCTAAGTATTGAGAAATGTGTCCTAGCGTCTGTAAAAAACTGTAAATCTATCATTAAAAATTTCTGAAAAACAAAATGCAATAACTTTCCTGTTATTCAGTTCTTATTTTCAAACACTAAGTACTGATGACCATCCAGAAACAGCTAATTGTTTCCTGCTTTATATACCCCATGATTATTTCAGCAATAATGTTTTCACATCCAAATGTACCAGAGTGCAACAACAATAATTACACTACCTGGGACTCTGTAT
The DNA here is from genome assembly GCF_057381915.1 of Diplotaxodon limnothrissa. Lineage (NCBI taxonomy): Eukaryota > Metazoa > Chordata > Actinopteri > Cichliformes > Cichlidae > Diplotaxodon > Diplotaxodon limnothrissa. Next base: position 20,642,052 of record NC_140609.1, on the reverse strand, counting down.
GCCGTACAAAGAGATACTTTTTGATGATGATACAAATTGCCTCTAATGACTGTAGACCTCTATAGTACTTTGTGCCCTTTGCAGTGATTTTCAAATGCATGACAAAATAGTCCCTGCTCTAACCCGTGTGTGAGTGTGTGTGTGTGTGTGTGTGTGTGTGTGTGTCATAATTTAGCGTGAGAAAATTACTCCACATTTATGTGCCCTGCATGTCCATGTGTAGGCCGGGCTGTTTCAGAGCTTCGTTGTGCAGTACAGAGTTTGTCACGGTGCCTGAGGGCTGGTGACTCCAGCTGTCAGTGGAGAGAGTGAGACACAAAGTCAACTTACAGTTTTTTCTGAATGCTTAAACCCTAACTGTGATTCCTGTAGCACAATCTCTAAAACTATTCAGACTTATAGCAAAACCACTCACTGAGTTTGCAAAACTAAAAGCACAAAAACTGCTTTGCACTCAGTTTGCAATTTTGTAACACACACTTTGCAAAACTGTAGGCACAATTCACTGCACAACACTCAATTACCAAATTTCCAACACACTCCTAGCAAAAGTATACACATGTATGGCTATCATTAACACTAATTTGCCAACTGTCTGGCACACTTTCACACGTGAAAACTTTTTTAGATAATTAGTTCACTTTGCAATCAGCCTAAGCACTATATTACAGGTAAGCTGTGTGTGCGGAGTACAATGGAGGGAGCAGAAAGAGTGAGAAGTAGAGGAGGCCGAGGAAGAGGACGTGGAGGTGAAGAAGTAGGATGAAGAGGACGACAAGGACAAGGAGGAGCAAGAGGAAGACGAGGAGGGGGGAGAGGAAGGGTAGGAAGAGTAAGAAATAGAATTGCTGATGACATCAGAGCTACAATAGTGGACCATGTAATCAACCGTGGAATGACCCTGAGGGTAGCTGGCCAACGGGTCCAGCCTAACTCGAGCCGCTACACTGTAGCAAGTACCATAGGGACATCTTGAAATGAGAATCGGTTAGCACAGTCACTTCGCACAAAGATTTGTAGCACTGCCATATGCCAATGAGAAACACACCAATACCATTGATGTAAAAATACTGAAATTGTTACTTTACAGTATCAGAATCAGAATCAGAATACTTTATTGATCCCTGGGGGAAATTATTTTTTTGCTAGATGACCAGATGCTGGGGGCAGAGGAAGCATGTTCACTGCAGACCAAGTAACCCATATAGTCATTATGGCGATTGCAAATAATCCTATACTTGGAAATAACCACTTGTGTTTGTTTTGATGTGTTTGAATAAACACCAGTACTTGAAGTTTGGATCCCTCTATGCTTATGGATCTATGACAGAAGTATGAGCTCAAACTGACATAGCCTACCTTGTGCACAGAGAAAGCAAAAGCCAGATGTGTTTTGTATTCATACCATCAGTGTGCAGTTGGCGCATTGTGTGCTTAGTAGATGATGGCTTGTGTGTACTGTTTGATACGGAAACACCATTTTTACGAAGGTGTGAAGAGTTAATCCAGCTGTGTTTGCTTTTGCAAGAGAACTACAATGTTTTGATTATTGGGTGACAGGTTTTCTTATTTGTGTGAAGAGTTTTGCAAAATTAGCCAATAGTTACAAAAAATGTGCTTACGCAATCAGAAAAAACTGTAAACAAAAGAGTGACAAGTGAAATGTGTACGATTCGAGAGAGAGGAAGCAGATCCACAGATTGAATCAGTTCGCTGCCAAAATTAGTTTGTGTGCTCACATCATGTTTATCAGTTAAAACCCACAGGAAGAAATGTGGTTTTACTGGGTACATTTCTTTATCACACTTCCACGTCCAATCACTGTAAAACACAACTTTAACAAATACAATAAAAAAGACATCATAGCCACAATTTTTTTCACATATTGTTTTTTTTAATAAGGCTGTTGTGTGAATGGATGAATGAATGAATTAAAAGTGCTATATATATAATAAACACTGTGAAACCCCTAATATAGAGAGTAAGTTCTTTACATTTCTTTTAATCTTTTTAATACGTGCATAATCGTTTTTCATAGACTACACAAAATGAGGGAAATTAGCGCTTTAAGGGTGATGCATTAAATGTGCGTCACTTGATTTATTTATTTATTTTCTTTGCCACTTGGGGGCAGTAGAGTCGCTGCACAGTCTCTGAATGGTGTGACCCCCGCATCTTTTGTTCACTGTCGTGTAAGCAGCCACGGAACGCATTCTGGGGGCTGGGTGTTGGCTGTTCTTGATTCCTGTAAAGGCCAAGCTATTTTATGTAAATCATCTCCAATGCTGTGTCTGGAAACTCCCCAAATGCTTTTAAACTAATCGTATTTATCTGAATAAAAGTGAATAAAAGACAGATTTTTCTTTTGTCGTCAAACATTCTGAAGAACACATTTGCTGAATGATGTATGTAACGTAAAAGAAAGCACTGATTAGCCCACGAAAAAGTATTATTCCAGTCAGACATAGCTGGGTGTTCTAGGAAAGGAAAAAAAGGAAAGTCATCTTTTGTGATAATGCATAGTGACATGTCCATCAAGTGTCGATCAAGCGAGAAGAGGTGTGTACAAAAACACCCATAAAATTACTGATACAGCTGATGAAATCTCATACGGTGTTGGACAGATAGGATATTATGTACATATGAGAACAAGCTACACACACTAGAGCTAAAATATTTAGTAACAGGTCATAAAACCAAAACTAAAATCTGAAACTAGCTAAAATAAACTTGTTCACAGACTCAGGTTGCACAAATATTTCAGAAATCTGCGAAAAACAATCGCAAAACTTGAAAGTTATTGTGGTACTTATTAGTTATATAACAAATCCGAGCCATGCCGGAAAAGTCAAGCATATAGCTATATGTAGGCGTGTGTGTATGTGTACCATGTATACAGGGTGGGCCATTTATATGGATACACCGTAATAACATGGGAATGGTTGGTGATATTAAAGTCCTGTTTGCGGCATATTAGTATATGTGAGGGGGCAAACTCCTCAAGATGGGTGGTGACCATGGTGGCCATTTAGAAGTCGGCCAGCTTGGATACAACTTTGTTTTTTCAATAAGAAGAGGGCCATGTGACACATCAAACTTATTGGTAATGTCACAAGAAAAACAATGGTGTGCTTGGTTTCAACTTAACTTCATGAGTTATTTATAAAGCCAGCAATAGTAACACGAAATTCACACTTTTATACATCTTGTTTGATTTTCTTGCTTAATATTTGGAAGTCAGTGGCACATCTCTGACTAGGCTCACAGCCCCAGATTCTCATTATTTTTAACCATCTAGTCTTCAGTCAAAACAACGAGTTACTAAATGGTGTGGATTTAAATGACTTCATGCATGCTTCTTCGCTTGCTTTCACTAACTCAGATGGTGTTGCAACTGTAGCAGTTTGTCTTGAAACAGCAACTTTTATATCAAAATTTCATGTTTATTCTCAAAATGATCAATAATATATATATTTTTTTAATGTGGCCCTAATACTCTGTCACACTTTCCTGTCGTGCCACTCAAAAACAAGGCATTACGGGTGATGGTTCATGGGCAGCCAAGCAGTCAAGTGTGATCACATTCCAAGTCTTGTCTATTTTACAGTAAGTCAGAACACAGAAAAGCAACAAAATAAGTAAACGTTGGTTCAGAGTGTACTTGTGTGAATAATTGAGTAGAAAATGTTTTTTTAAGTACTAGTCCATTTTTAAAAAGTCACTTTAACCCTTTAGAGCCGATCGGAGCGGGAACGCTCTGTTATGCGTAACTATTTTTAAATCCCAGTAGCACTGCAACCACGTAAGCTAGCGCAAAATTTTTTTTTGCATATGAAACCCGAGGAGTTGTACTTACATCTGATGCCATCAGCTTGTCCTAGGTCACGGTTTCCTTCCACATAAAGCTTTGCAAAAACTGCATAAAAAGCGCTTGCAGGAACAAAAACATAATATTCCAGAAACACGCTTTACCGATCTGATCAGCTGTTCAAAACACTTCCTACGTTGGAATAGACGTCAGCGCGAACTTTTGCATTTCCGCCATTACCTGCCCGAAACCGGAAGTGACGTCATTTTCGCGGAAATGTAGTCTTTTTTGCGATCAGGGCCTCAGGGCCTATACTGCTCTTTTTAAAAGTTATCTTTGACTTTATGACTTTCTGTGTCGTTTCTGGGATGCTTAGGACTCATATTGCACTGCTGGAAATAGTTTATTTTGATGCACATGCTGCTTTTTTGCAAATTTGCAGTATAATATTTATTTTCGTTTTTCCTGCAGTGTATAAAAATTGGTGTATTTCAAAAATAAAACTATGAAGACACTCAAAATAAATTTCCTGTGGTAGGAAACTATTTTGTGCAACTTTTTTGTATTTACAGTTTTGAGGGATAAGACTCTTAAATTTCTCTAACTACAAATATATGTTAAAAAATCAAAAACGATTTTCAATTTTTTTGTAGTTTATTGCACTTTTATGCAATTTATGTAATTTCTATGCACTTAATGAATACATATTATTAAAATCTGGGCTATAATGGTTGTATTGATGTATAGCAACTTGAAATGCTCCCAAAAATGGCTCCACAGCATGTAAAAATATAATATAAGCTCTGGCGGACTTGGTTCTATGGTAGGTCTTAAAGGGTTAAGATACATTTAGTACAGTTTTAGAGTCTTATTAAATTCATTTCAGTCTCACTTTCACTTAAATACATATCATCACCTTTACATAATCTCCAAGATCCCAACGTGGATAGGTATTTTTAGATCAGTGTGACCAATTACAACATGACAAATGACTGATTATAGTCAGATATGTGTCTAAGGTTTTCTACAGACAATTTTGATGTAAGCAGTAATTGCTACGGTAATGTACAGTAAGTTTTTCCAGTTCAATGAAGCTGACTGACAGTCTGATAAGCACTGTAATGTCCAGAGTCACAGAGTTTAAAAAAATCACTGATGTTTTGTTGTTGTTAGTTAATGGAGTGAACTTTAGTTGGTTTGCAAACTAGATGTGTGTAAATGTTCAGGCACCAAAATACACAAACATCTTGGTAACTCTGTAGCCTCCTGGTGCTTTCAGAGGAGAATCATACTGTTATTATATACCACTGTGAGTCTCTGCATTCTGTCTTTTCTATAGCAACATTACAGATGGGCAGTATGCAGGGAAGTTCAAACGGCTCAGAAGAGAGAGGTCATCACATTCACTACACATACTAAATTAATGAGCCAACTTATTAGCTTAATATAACTTCCAGCTCTGTCTATAAATGCCCCCATTGTCCAATAACTGGTTATGTAATAGCCTAAGTGTTTAATCTAATTGCACGCCTTGAGGTAATTCCAGACAGGAAGAAATCTGAATGTGTCAGTTTTCATAACATTACTCCTACTGATATTATATTTTATGTCGTATCCTTATTATCCATACTAGATCATAAAACAATCACCAGTTACTATTAAAGATCAGCCCTGTTATATGAACCGAATTTTATCAACCCATAAAAATAACCATGAGGTGCGCGTGTAATAAGGGGTGTCTGTTTCTGTACAGATTACTAATACATTTCCATAGCTTACAGGACAGGAACATTGTGTATTTTTTTTAGAAAACTACACAATAAAAATGTATAAAATAATTACTTCATAAGACTATGGTCAAAATAATTATCTGTTACTCACTGTTAAAACTGTTAAAATAAACATACTGGATAAATATGTGCTATTATGTGTAGAAGGTTATTAACACAGTCACAGTCGCCCATGATTAATGCAGCAAAGCAAAAACCAATAGAAACGTTATCGTGGGCATAGACGTGAAGAAACCTCGACACAGCAGACGGCGGTGTTCACCTCTCACGTCCGTTCATCGTTACATTTACAAGAGAAGAAGAAGAAGAGCGTATTCACTTCCGTGTAAAATTTCATGAATGACCACAGCTTCCCCAGTGTAGCTCGCTAACTAGTACCAACTTCGAGTAGTGTCGCTTGTTTGACAGCTGCCGCTACCGCCTGCTTGTTCTAAAATGGATTATACTGCAACTCAAAGTGGGTTCAGACAGCGTAAGTTACGTACGTAATTTTCTCATTAGCTCAGTTCATACGTTTGCCGGGTGCATGCACACATTTGATGCTGGCTACTGTTAGCTCGCTCTTATCAGCCGGTTGAGACTACCTGCTGACGTTAAACAGTTAAACGGTGAATTTAAGCTTAACTTTCAACTTTAATTAAAGAGCTTTAATTATATAATAGGCGCCGACAATATGTGTTGACACTGCTAACTAGCTAATTCGTCTCCCGTTGCACGGGCTGGGCTGGCTAACGGTCCCCTCTGATGACGTTACTTATTCGGAGTCTTTTTTTGCTCCCTCTATGCTGAGCTTTGTTTGTTTAGGAGCCAGAGCTTGCAGTAAACAGTGCTTATTTGAACTCTGATCAGTTTAATGATTAGTAATGAATGTACAGTGTTATTTTTGTGCTTTTAAAAAATGTGTCAAGCCACTGCAGAGGGGGCCCTCTTGAAGAAGCTTGCTTTCTTGCTTAAAGTAGAACAGTTTTGTAATATTTACATATTTATTTCACTTTTTTAGCTTCTTTATTTCATTCTTAACAGTTAAATAATTTTTCTACCACTTAACGAATAGTAAAAGTTAGAAAATCCAGATCTCAAACTGGCTCTGAGAAATTAGTCCATGCATCTGTAACGCTTTATTTACAAGATTATCCAAATCATCAGAAAGACGGATTCATTTTGGCCCAATTACAGCAACCAGTGTCTTTACACTAATATTGAAATTTGAGCATATTACCCCTGCACTGAAGTCACTTCACTGGCCCCAGTTAAATGCAGAATTTTCTTTAAAACCCCTTTTTTAGGGGCTCTCTTATCGATGTCTCTCCACTGCACCTGTATTCACCAAAACAGGTGAAATGGGTTCACAATAGTTCATGTTTTCTAACTGGACAGATTGATTACCCTTAAGGATATCCATCATGAGTGTTTTCTCCTTCTCCAAACTCTGTCTTTTTACACAGAGCCCAGTATGCGTCTAAGGAATAGTCCAGGGGACAGTCCAGATGGCAGTCAGCTGTTTGAGGATACGAGCAGAGCTGGGCCTGGACCACAGGCAGGATACAGGTGGGACTCCTGCCAATGAGGATGAAGCTGTTTTTTCCTTCTCAAGAAGAAGCCTTTGACTGTGTTTTTACAAATACACTCAGTGCCAGAAGGGGGCGACAACATTCCACACCTCATGTTTTACTTGATCGAGCTCATGTCTTTTGTCTTCTGCTTGCATGTGTTGTAAATATTGCTTTTGCTGATTAGATCATCATGTTCACCGAGCTGATCCCCTGTCTTGTGTCACATTGGCAGGAACCAGCAGGCCGGCCCTCAAACTGCAGGATTTCCTGGTCAGACCCTCCTGTCAGAGCCCATGTCCAATCTGGCCATGGCATATGGCAGCTCGCTGGCATCCCAGGGGAGAGAAATGGTTGACAAGAACGTAAGAGCAGCTCACCAATTTTTAACAGGAATGAGTCCAGTAAAATCCTGCTCATGTTTAATCTCATAATAATGGTAGAATAAATGCAGTGATTGCCCTTGTTAGTCAGAGCCTCGTATTCATGTCCGCATGCTTGCTTGTTTCAGCTGGATAGATTCATCCCAATTTCCAAGCTAAAGTACTACTTTGCTGTGGACACAGTGTACGTCGGGAAGAAGCTGGGCCTTCTAGTTTTCCCATATATGCACGAAGTGAGTCTCTTTACACCTGCTAAATGTCAATCATTCTGGTGGATATGTGTAGAGATTGCTTGTGGTTTTCCATAAATATTTAAGATAAAAGAAGAAACCTGCTATCTTCACATAGACCCAAATATTTAAAAACATGTTTATTTTGGGTCTTACATGTTTGAAAGTAAGTGTGTGATCATGTATGTTGCAGAACTGGGAGGTGAGCTACCAGCAGGACACTCCTGTGGCTCCGCGCTTTGATGTGAACGCTCCCGATCTTTATATTCCTACCATGGGCTTCATCACATACATCCTGGTGGCCGGACTGGCCCTCGGCACACAGAGCAGGTACATCTGCATCCATGTTTTTATCAGAGTGATGCACATTTGAGTATGACCCTAAGCTCCGGTTATGACCATCTTAAACACTTTTTGGAGACTTGTAGTTTTATGTGTTTCTGGTTTAAGCCATTTCATTTTCTTAAAGGCTGTCCTTTTCAAACCTTAAAGCCAAAAATGGAGAACATCACCACAGGTTCATAATAAAGGATTTAGAGTATTCTCTGTTATATTTCTATGGACTCTGTTATTTCTATGGACTTCCTCAGGTTTTCACCAGAGCTGCTGGGAGTTCAGGCAAGCTCAGCTTTGGTGTGGTTAATCATGGAAGTCCTGGTGGTCCTCCTGTCACTCTACCTTGTCACTGTAAACACAGACCTCACCACTATAGACCTGCTGGCCTTTGCTGGCTATAAATATGTTGGGTATGTACCAATTGGTGTCATTGTTTGCCTTTTATTACTCTGAATCTGTCAGTGTCATGCCTTAAATGTGTATATCTCTCCTTTTGTTTCTGTAGGATGATTGTAGGCTTAGTGGCGGGCCTTTTGTTTGGGAAGCCGGCATATTATCTGTCTCTGCTGTGGTGCTGTGCTGCCATCTTTGTCTTCATGGTGAGTAAAATTATTTACTTACGTTTAGTAATTTTGTTTTAGTGTACAGATTTTAGGGTGGCACGGTGGTTAGCACTGTTGCTGCACAGCAAGAAGGTCCTGAGTTCAATTCCACCATCAGACCGGGGTCTTTCTGTGTGGAGTTTGTTGGCCCTGCGACAGACTGGCGACCTGTCCAGGGTGTACCCCGCCTCTCGCCCTATGACTGCTGGGATAGGCTCCAGCGCCCCCTGCGACCCTGAAAAGGATAAGCGGATGGATGGATGTACAGATTTTATTTTTGAAAAATTATTGAAGATGGTTATAGGCTTGAACACATGTCAGAAAGCCTTAAAGGTTCATAGATCTCACGTCAAACTGTGCAAATGCATCCTTCTGTATTTTTTAGTACATAATCGCAACAATAATAATAATAATAAATTCCTTGTGATTTTTTTTTTTATCATAACTTCCTGAAACTTGGGGTAGTCATATTTAAAGATAAAAAGTTAGACAGGTCAGGTAATTTGCAGACTTAAGTTTTTTCCACTTGGGGGTGCTGTTGTTAAACGTGGCCGAAGTTTCAGAGACTGCAATAATCCTTTTGAGTCAGACGTTTAGCCTTCAAGTTTTTTTGTATCATTTGTTTTTCCTGTACTCTTGTTCCACCCTGACTTCTGTTTAGCACAATGCGTGCTGTTTGCATTGGTGAGGCAAGGAGCAGCCAGTCAGAAGAAAAAGACAATTTAGGGAGATGAGTGTTAAAGAAAGAGGCGTTGAAAGAGTTTTTGTGTCCGACAGTTGAACTGAGGGGGTTGTATAACCCACCAGTTTAAGACAGTATAAGATAAATTTGTCTTTTTGCAAAGCTACTTTGGTGGATGCTCAGGTTAAAAAATCTAGAGCTGCAAATAAAACGTTTTCAAATATCTTTTGCTTGTCTCTCCTCAGATACGCACTCTGCGTCTGAAGCTGTTGTCAGAAGCAGCAGCAGAAGGGAAGCTAGTGAGAGGAGCCAGAAACCAACTGAGGATGTACCTCACCATGGCTATAGCAGCAGCACAGCCCATTTTCATGTACTGGCTCACTTTCCACCTCGTCAGATAAAAACTCCAGCACTTGCACATAGAACTCGTCATCTCACCTGACTAAAATTTGAAAAAAGAAAATAAACACAACATACATATCAAAGAAGCTGGACTTGGATGAAACACACAGCGACATGAAGCCTCCACGTACGTGTGGAGCTGAACAACACGCTACAAGACGACTTAGAGAAGATGCGAGGCGTTACCGCCGTTTCACAGCACAGCCATTTCATTAGCATTGCCTTTTTTAAGTCTTCGCAATTTTGTAGCAAGAGCAATTGGCTTTAAGTTTCTTTTTTCTACTGTGTAATTACTGCTTAATTATGTTTTTTTGGGGGGGTTTTTTAGGAGTATTTATGTATGTATGTATGTTTGTGTACAGCAAGACTATTATTGCAGATGTTTCATGAGTGATATCTCTGAGCCAAGAAAAAGCGGTAACCTCATACAGACCGTCCACTTAATAAAAAGAACTCAAATCTGGGTTTGAAAATGATCAACTGGCTCTGCTTGAACGTTTGGACGATGAAAGCTTTTCCCCTTCTAATGTTTTTTTTTTTTTAATGGCTGTAATTGTCCAGCAACATGAGTAAAAACATCTATCTGGAAACCAGGGTTACCCAGCTCGTCTAGAAATGTCATATAATGCCTAACCCCCATTGTTCACACACTCTGTATTGATTCTGAAAATATATATATTGTATAATTCACCCTGCTCCCCCCCCCCCAAAAAGACACACTGCTATTGATAGCGGTCGTGAAACTCTTAACGAATGCCTAGTCAGTGACGTCTGCGCTGTTCCCTCCCTCTGCCCCCCTGCAGGACGTCTCTACAGGAGAAGAGTGAAAGATTGAACGTCAGAGGCGACAAATGTGGTTAAGTTTAAAGATTAGGGGTTGTTGTGTAGTGCATTCACCTAAAGTCCTTTTTATTTCAGTGTCTAACTTGACATCTATGCTGTTGCTAGCAGATTTCCATGGTTACCTGTAGTTTGCATGAAAGATGGTGACTTACCTGCGAACACTTGCCACCTACTAGTGGAGAGGCAATAAAACTTGAAAGTGTGCAACACAAACAAGCGGATAATGTTTGCTTTCAAAGTAAACCTAAGAAAGTGTTTCCGGTTTGCTTTCTACTTTTCACATTTTCGCTAATACTCCACAAGTACTTTGTTACTGTTTGCAGCCATTAGGTGTCATACAAACTGTGGGCAACAATGGCAATCTGCTTGGAGTCAAGCACCCAAAGGTTTTCGGTCTTTGCGGTTAATTTCACCTTGAGAGTGCCACTAGCCTCCTGAAACCACTCACCAACCAGTCACTGAATGCACACTTTTCCCTAGCAAAACATGTATTACACTTCAGAATCACATTCAAATGATAGCTGTCTGCATTTTTCAGAAATTAGATGTATTCAGCTTATTGAGAACACCTATGAATGTTAACCAGTTTGATTCTCATAACAAAAATAAATACTCTTCTCCCTAGCAAAAAACAAACAATAACACTGGAAAATATAATAAGTAATTTTATCGTATCAGATGAACTGCAAAAGAAATTTCCCTCGTACGGTCCCGGTACTGGTAATTTTTCTTATACAGAATGAGGCCTTATTTCTGTACCATTATTTAATAATTAAAATGTGATAACTGTTTGTGATAAAATGAAGAGTTGACTGATATATTGCATATTCCTTTATTGGGTGAGAAAGTCATACCTACAGAATAGATATCAGAGCCTTAAACAGGCTGACTTCTGCTAAATGGGTCAAACTGGGCAGAAAGTATCCAAACACATAACATCCTTATAGAATATGATGTAACACTATAGATCAACTTACCTCAAAATATATAAAGCATACAAACAATTACAGCAATATGATGCAACAAACACAGCAGTGCTACTAATCCAAAATACTCCAAGCTTCATATAACTGAAAAAAAAAAACATGGACATTTATTTTTAGCTCCATTCTGCTGCTGATACATACTTTAGGTTTCTGAACATTAAAGTCTGTCTATTCTCTCCATCTGTCAGCTGCTGCTGGCTCTTCCTCCTCCTCACACACTGCTGAGTTTGTCCTGGTGGATCATCAGGGGTGCAAAGCCTCACAGATGATGTGCAGCAGTGGGTCCCTCAGTCTGTCCTCACTCTGGACACTTGCAGTTGACATACATGGAAATCTGATTTGGTACCAAATCAGAGTAATCAAGTAAATCCAAAACTAGTCTAATGTTATTAGAAATATGCTTATTTCTCATAAAGCCTGACTGTGTCTCAAGAACTCTTTAAATTCTGTTAACAAGTACTAAAGCCATATAGTCATTATTGAGCAGACAGATGGGTCTCAATAAAAAGTGAGTCTTTTGGAATAAGTGTTATGAGACCTTGAGTAAGAGTAGGAGGGAGGGTGTTATTCTCTATACTTTCTTTGAAAACCTGTAGTAAGAACGGAGCCAGGAGATTAGAAAATGATTTGTAAAACTCTGCAGTTAAACCCTCTGTGCCGGGAGATTTATTGGCCTTAAGTGCAGAAATGGAATTAGAAACTTCCTCCACCATCAGAGGGCTGTCACAATGACTCCTATCGTCCACATCAATAGTTTTTAGGTTTTTAATATTATTGAGAAATAGTGTTGAAACGTCCTCATTATATTTTGAGTTGTACAGTTTAGCATAGAATTTGGCACAAAAATTTGCCTAGGAGACAATGCCATTAATATTTAGTTGATGAATAGAGTTTGTTTTTGATCTGTATTTTTCAAGCCTGAAAAAGGAAGCAGAATTTTGTTCTCCCTCCTCCAGCCACCTCTTCCTGGATCTTACAAAAGCACCCGCAGCCTTGCGTCGGTATAAACCGTCCAATCTATTTTGAAGGTCTAGTAAAATCTTCCTCCGAGGTTTGCTGATCACTTCTTCCTCAATTTAGTCATTTGACTCCCATATCTTCTCAAGAATCCTTTAGTAAGGAATTATTTAACTTCAAATAGGAGAATTTGTAAGGTATATTATCCAGTGTAAGCATTTGGATGTTAATGTGAATTGCTCCTGCAACAGGATCCTGGATCCTGTTGCGCCAAGTAAAGAGTCTATCATCTGGAAATTTTTCTCTCCAAATATCCACAACATTACATTTTCCCATGAAATTTGTAAAGTTTGTACTGTATGAAGACTGCTGCCCTGGAGGCCATCTATCAACCATATTACCTAAAGCGATGTTAAAGTCTCCACCAATGAAGAGGATTGAGTTTGCGTATTTGGAGAGCCAGAAGATAATTCTTTCTTCTAAGGAGTCAAGTAATTTATCATTTTCAGTTTTATTATTGTAACCATATATATTGACTGTAATGAAGGTACTGTTATTGTGTCTCATTATTGAGCAGAGGTAGTGTCCTGAGTTGTGTCAGAGTGTAACTCATCTCCAGAGAAGTGGTAATAATACAAAAATAATAAAATACTAGGCAGCATAGCAGAGAATTTATTAAGATGATTTACTAGGTACAAATGCAAGAAAAGGTGATTTCCTAATCTAAGTATGTTCTAAGTAGGTATGACATGAAGTGTTTAACAAATTTCTTACACAAATATTATAGAAATCTGTCAAAAACTTGTTTACAACTAAACGTTATACTGTTATTTCTTAGGCAGACAACAAAGTGGGTTCATGTTTTTTACCCACATTTGAGCGGGCACACAGGACTTCTCTGAGGATACAATTCAACCCCTGAAACTAAATAAAATAAATAAAATAACAAATCTGACACGCTTATTTGCAAAACTGAATCTGAAAATTCACAGATAACAATGGTTATTTTGTAGCATTACAAATCAGAATTTTGAGAGCTTGTGCACAGTGGTGGATTAACCACTACAGAACCATTAAAAGGTTATTTTATTAATTACCAATACTGTGGTTTAATCCATAAACTGGGCGGTGTAAGAAATTTGCTAAGCACTGTATTTATTGAAGATTTAAGCTTGTGTTCATTTTAAAAGCACAAAAAAAAAAAAAAAAATTGTAATAACAATAAAAAATATCACTCAAAATTAATAGCACAGATTGTAAAGCAAGAAGAGCCGAAAAATAACCGATGCTAAGATGGGCTCTTTACAACGAAACCCCTGCTGCTTCACTCTGTGGTGCGTTGCTTCTTCCGGAAGCCTCTGTTGTGATTGATAGCCTGGAGAAGCCTTGTGCGCATCGTCCTCTCGACTGGGTATCTCCTGTAGATGGGCAGTAACAACAGGAAATGGCAGGTAAGCGATTCAGGCAAATGGCGTTCAGAAGCATCGGGCAGCACAGCCACTCTCATCTTGATGCTCTCCATTCCCAGGAAGGGTACGCGATCACTGCCTGTGAGAAACACTGAGGATGAAAGAAAATAACAGAGGATAAGTGAAAAATGGAATCTGAAATGTTACACAAATTTTTGGCAGGACATCAAGAAACACATGTCAAGTAAGCTAAAACTGATAGACGTAAATGGAAATGACAGCAAGCCTAATGATGAAATACTTACAAAGGAACTTTTTCTTTTCCTCTGCTGTCAGGCTCTCAAACACCTCCCAGAACACCACTATATTTGGATGCTCATCATGGTATTCGCCTTCATAAAATGTGTTCTGTTTGGGAACATAAAAATAAGGACATATATGAAATATGTGTATCATTTACATTTTTTTAATCCCACTGGCACCAGACTAGGTGTCAGTGGTGTCACTCTGCTAATTTCATAAGCAGAGTGCAAGCTTTAAATTTAATTCCTGATTTATGTTACGTTGCAAGTGTGCACACAGTCAGCTATTCTTTTGTATTCTTTTGGTCAAACTGAACTATGGTGACACATATGGTTCAGGTGTTTTAGGGAATTCATAGCATAGCGTGCTAAACTATCCTGCATTGGCAAGGAAAATTACTCATTCAGAATATGGTGAATTAAAAAAAACAAATCAGATTATGAATAAAAATCTTAGCATCAATATTGGATCTCTTCAAGTTTATATCTCTTTACCTTCTTGAACACCTCCCAGTCGTAGTTTTCTTGGCCCACCATCACTGCTTGCAGCTCCTCTGGCTGGAAGAAGTCCACCACGTCCATGTTGCACACTTTGAAAAACCCTCTCTTGAACTCGTCAAACACTCTCTCCACTGATTTGTTGAAGACGTAGTTCACAAAGGCAGCTACGTATTCTTTCCTATTGATGAAAAAAAACCATTTAAAAGTATACAAGTACTGATTTATAGTGTTGGCAACATCCCAGCCAGTGTAATGGCATGTTGCAACTATAAAGAAGGGAGCACAGCGTGGATGTAGCTGTTAGATGGCAGAGAAGGAGTGCTGTGTAGACTGTTTATACACACCTGTTTGACCCGGTGACAAGTTTTCCTGGTTCATTTGGCTCAAGCTCAACTGTCTCACCAGCCCAGGACACCTACCACAGATAATCACTCTGTCAGGTGAAGAAAGTGTGAAAGAAAAACAGACACGAAACACATGATTTAGTAAACTTACAGTGAAAGTAGTGTCCAGCGTTTGAACAACATCAGGGGTGTAGTCCTCTAAGATGATCCTCCAAGACCTAAAGGCACAAAAGCACTGATGAATGTTTTGATACTGTTGTTAGCACTATTTTCAGTGTATTTGAGGTTAAACGCACGGGAAATATCTATGTATCAATAAACTTCTTTTGTCATGTCATGTGAGAAAGAACGCGTTTCACTTGTGTGTTTTTAAGTCTGTCTTACTCTGCCAGCACAGGGTCAAACTCCTTCATGTCGTCCAGCGTAGGTTTGACCCTGAGCAGCTTCTTGAACAGAGCTTGTGGGAAGCGCAGGTGGATAATGTTGTGGTTGTAGAGAGCCAGGCCACACAGAACGCCAAACAGGAAGTAAGTCTTCTCCTCTACTTTTGGCTGTTTGGTCGGTGAATAAAAAGAAATTGTGATACAGAAAAATCCATTTTAAATCTGAAATTGATCATATATCTATATCTCTCTATATTTATTTTTTTATTTATTTTTTTAATCTGCTGCTTTATTTTTTTAAGCAGCACATAGATTATTAATGTAGGTTTTTTCCATAATTGGTCTTACCTTGGGAGGGAACCAGGCCACAGTCTGGCTCTCATTATATATGAACATTTTAGATTCTGGAGCCATCAGCTCATCAAACACATGCAGGAAAAAGTCCCTTTTGTTGACATTTGTTGTCTTCCTGTCCTCCACAAACAGCACCTAGGACAGAAAAAAAAAAATCATGTTTCTGTTAGTTTCTGCAACTCGTGATTTTATAGAGCAGTTTATTTAATCCCATGTCCATTCTCTTCTGCTTATCGATATCAAATTACTAAAGTAATTTTATGGGCATTCATCTAAACACTTGGGTCCTCTTTTACACTTTAACAAAACACTGCTGGCCAACAGTGCTAACCCTAGCTCTAGCAATCTAGTAAAAGTAAAGTTTCATATTTACTAAAAGCTCCCTTTGGAATGCACAGTGGTCGGCTGCACTGAGCTGTCTGAAGGTGTCCTCGACCAGGTGAGATCGCCTCAGGGTTAGCTGGAAGACTGGGGCAGGTGGAGAGTCTGGGGCATGCGGTTGATGGGGCACCAAAGCTGCTTGATGAGCGAGTTGATGCACATTCTGTAAGTGCAAAAAAACTCCACCAATGAAGAGGATTGAGTTTGTGTATTTGGAGAGCCAGAAGATAATGCTTTCTTCTAAGGAGTCAAGTAATTTATCATTTTCAGTTTTATTATTGTAACCATATATATTGACTGTAATGAAGGTACTGTTATTGTGTCTCATTATTGAGCAGAGGTAGTGTCCTGAGTTGTGTCAGAGTGTAACTCATCTCCAGAGAAGTGGTAATAATACAAAAATAATAAAATACTAGGCAGCATAGCAGAGAATTTATTAAGATGATTTACTAGGTACAAATGCAAGAAAAGGTGATTTCCTAATCTAAGTATGTTCTAAGTAGGTATGACATGAAGTGTTTAACAAATTTCTTACACAAATATTATAGAAATCTGTCAAAAACTTGTTTACAACTAAACGTTATACTGTTATTTCTTAGGCAGACAACAAAGTGGGTTCATGTTTTTTACCCACATTTGAGCGGGCACACAGGACTTCTCTGAGGATACAATTCAACCCCTGAAACTAAATAAAATAAATAAAATAACAAATCTGACACGCTTATTTGCAAAACTGAATCTGAAAATTCACAGATAACAATGGTTATTTTGTAGCATTACAAATCAGAATTTTGAGAGCTTGTGCACAGTGGTGGATTAACCACTACAGAACCATTAAAAGGTTATTTTATTAATTACCAATACTGTGGTTTAATCCATAAACTGGGCGGTGTAAGAAATTTGCTAAGCACTGTATTTATTGAAGATTTAAGCTTGTGTTCATTTTAAAAGCACAAAAAAAAAAAAAAAATTGTAATAACAATAAAAAATATCACTCAAAATTAATAGCACAGATTGTAAAGCAAGAAGAGCCGAAAAATAACCGATGCTAAGATGGGCTCTTTACAACGAAACCCCTGCTGCTTCACTCTGTGGTGCGTTGCTTCTTCCGGAAGCCTCTGTTGTGATTGATAGCCTGGAGAAGCCTTGTGCGCATCGTCCTCTCGACTGGGTATCTCCTGTAGATGGGCAGTAACAACAGGAAATGGCAGGTAAGCGATTCAGGCAAATGGCGTTCAGAAGCATCGGGCAGCACAGCCACTCTCATCTTGATGCTCTCCATTCCCAGGAAGGGTACGCGATCACTGCCTGTGAGAAACACTGAGGATGAAAGAAAATAACAGAGGATAAGTGAAAAATGGAATCTGAAATGTTACACAAATTTTTGGCAGGACATCAAGAAACACATGTCAAGTAAGCTAAAACTGATAGACGTAAATGGAAATGACAGCAAGCCTAATGATGAAATACTTACAAAGGAACTTTTTCTTTTCCTCTGCTGTCAGGCTCTCAAACACCTCCCAGAACACCACTATATTTGGATGCTCATCATGGTATTCGCCTTCATAAAATGTGTTCTGTTTGGGAACATAAAAATAAGGACATATATGAAATATGTGTATCATTTACATTTTTTTAATCCCACTGGCACCAGACTAGGTGTCAGTGGTGTCACTCTGCTAATTTCATAAGCAGAGTGCAAGCTTTAAATTTAATTCCTGATTTATGTTACGTTGCAAGTGTGCACACAGTCAGCTATTCTTTTGTATTCTTTTGGTCAAACTGAACTATGGTGACACATATGGTTCAGGTGTTTTAGGGAATTCATAGCATACCGTGCTAAACTATCCTGCATTGGCAAGGAAAATTACTCATTCAGAATATGGTGAATTAAAAAAAACAAATCAGATTATGAATAAAAATCTTAGCATCAATATTGGATCTCTTCAAGTTTATATCTCTTTACCTTCTTGAACACCTCCCAGTCGTAGTTTTCTTGGCCCACCATCACTGCTTGCAGCTCCTCTGGCTGGAAGAAGTCCACCACGTCCATGTTGCACACTTTGAAAAACCCTCTCTTGAACTCGTCAAACACTCTCTCCACTGATTTGTTGAAGACGTAGTTCACAAAGGCAGCTACGTATTCTTTCCTATTGATGAAAAAAAAAACATTTAAAAGTATACAAGTACTGATTTATAGTGTTGGCAACATCCCAGCCAGTGTAATGGCATGTTGCAACTATAAAGAAGGGAGCACAGCGTGGATGTAGCTGTTAGATGGCAGAGAAGGAGTGCTGTGTAGACTGTTTATACACACCTGTTTGACCCGGTGACAAGTTTTCCTGGTTCATTTGGATCAAGCTCAACTGTCTCACCAGCCCAGGACACCTACCACAGATAATCACTCTGTCAGGTGAAGAAAGTGTGAAAGAAAAACAGACACGAAACACATGATTTAGTAAACTTACAGTGAAAGTAGTGTCCAGCGTTTGAACAACATCAGGGGTGTAGTCCTCTAAGATGATCCTCCAAGACCTAAAGGCACAAAAGCACTGATGAATGTTTTGATACTGTTGTTAGCACTATTTTCAGTGTATTTGAGGTTAAACGCACGGGAAATATCTATGTATCAATAAACTTCTTTTGTCATGTCATGTGAGAAAGAACGCGTTTCACTTGTGTGTTTTTAAGTCTGTCTTACTCTGCCAGCACAGGGTCAAACTCCTTCATGTCGTCCAGCGTAGGTTTGACCCTGAGCAGCTTCTTGAACAGAGCTTGTGGGAAGCGCAGGTGGATAATGTTGTGGTTGTAGAGAGCCAGGCCACACAGAACGCCAAACAGGAAGTAAGTCTTCTCCTCTACTTTTGGCTGTTTGGTCGGTGAATAAAAAGAAATTGTGATACAGAAAAATCAATTTTAAATCTGAAATTGATCATATATCTATATCTCTCTATATTTATTTTTTTATTTATTTTTTTAATCTGCTGCTTTATTTTTTTAAGCAGCACATAGATTATTAATGTAGGTTTTTTCCATAATTGGTCTTACCTTGGGAGGGAACCAGGCCACAGTCTGGCTCTCATTATATATGAACATTTTAGATTCTGGAGCCATCAGCTCATCAAACACATGCAGGAAAAAGTCCCTTTTGTTGACATTTGTTGTCTTCCTGTCCTCCACAAACAGCACCTAGGACAGAAAAAAAAAAATCATGTTTCTGTTAGTTTCTGCAACTCGTGATTTTATAGAGCAGTTTATTTAATCCCATGTCCATTCTCTTCTGCTTATCGATATCAAATTACTAAAGTAATTTTATGGGCATTCATCTAAACACTTGGGTCTTCTTTTACACTTTAACGAAACACTGCTGGCCAACAGTGCTAACCCTAGCTCTAGCAATCTAGTAAAAGTAAAGTTTCATATTTACTAAAAGCTCCCTTTGGAATGCACAGTGGTCGGCTGCACTGAGCTGTCTGAAGGTGTCCTCGACCAGGTGAGATCGCCTCAGGGTTAGCTGGAAGACTGGGGCAGGTGGAGAGTCTGGGGCATGCGGTTGATGGGGCACCAAAGCTGCTTGATGAGCGAGTTGATGCACATTCTGTAAGTGCAAAAAAACCCAATTAGAAGGAAATCTGCTAAAAGATAGAAATCAGTTCCTGTGTAATTGCAGATGGTTAAAAAGGGTGAAATCTGAATCCACGTTCTACCTTCACTGTGGCTGCACAGAAGTTAAATACGGCCACTTTGTGAAGCAGGGTCAAAAGGAATGGGTAGCGACAGAAGATGGCAGGTGTGTTCACGTCATCCTTTAAGACAATCGGTCATTTAATAATGAATATCAGTAAAAAGCAGTCTGACAGAAAGTGAAATCCATACTGGACAAATGGACACATTGTTTATTTGAAGCACTTGAGTTTACTGTACTGTTTGTTTTTACCTCCTCTTTGGAGAATTGCCACCAAAGCATGATGTCAGTGTTAAGCTGCACAGCATTTGTGATTTCTTCTACATAAAAGGTGCTCAGTGGGACTTTGTAGGACTTTCCAGCTTTGTTTGCCTGGAAAAAAATATATTTTTTAATCAAGAAAACAGAAACAATATTGTCATTTGTTAACTTTTTTTTAACAGTTTTTCTATCTCAAGACTTTCAATTATTAGAACTGATCATATTTTACTAACAAGAGATTCCAGTTGATCTGTTAATTGAAACCAATATTTCATACCCAAAATCTAACGGTCATTAAAAAAAAAACAGAAGTAAAGCACACAGCACTGACTTTGTATAGCAGCTTGAGGGCTTCCAGGATAAATTTGACTCCTGGGTTGTGTGTTTGTAAGAGGCCATTCTTTAGCATGAAGGCGAGAGCCTTTTTGAAGACCATGATGTGCTTCATCAGTATCGAGGGGGACAGTGAACTCCACCACTTTTCTGCAGAACACACAAAAAACATACAAAGAAATATTAAGTTTACACTGCATAAATTGGATTTCTAACATCTCCAAAACTATTATTTAGCAATAAAAAATAACTTATTATACAAACTGAAGAGATTTTAAAACAAAACAGTGTCTTACATTGAATAAATACTTTTAAAGTTATCACAGTAAACTCGATCATTATACTGGGCTAAACCAATTTATTAGACCGCCTGTCATATGTTGTTACTTTTTATGCATATAAACCGAATTTAACATTCAACTACTAAAACATTTTTTCTGTCTAGGAATGAAAGTAAATAACTATATTTGGCATCTCATTTAAAAAAAAAAAAAAAAACTACAACTAATGCTGTTTCATTAAATGCTAAATTTGAAAATTCATGGATAACAACAGTACTTACATTTTAACATTAAAAAAATTGTTTTAATTAAAGAGTTTAAAGAGTAAATATCAATAGTGTTAATTAGTGTTAATT
This sequence comes from Diplotaxodon limnothrissa, assembly GCF_057381915.1. Lineage (NCBI taxonomy): Eukaryota > Metazoa > Chordata > Actinopteri > Cichliformes > Cichlidae > Diplotaxodon > Diplotaxodon limnothrissa. Next base: position 20,620,893 of record NC_140609.1, on the reverse strand, counting down.
TAAAGCGGCGGTCCCCAACCCCTGGGCCATGGACCGTTAACAGCCCGTGAGTCGTTTGGTACCCGGCCGCGAGAGTTGAGGCTCGGGTGTGAAATTTATGGTTTTCATCATTAACTGTGTTTCCCTGGGTCTTTTCCCCATGTGTTATGAATAAATTTAATTTTTTGGGGTAGCAGGCCACACAGAAAAAAAATTAATAACTTACATTATTTTAGTTTTTTTCTAATCTGACTGAACAGTGTGAAGCAGGGTTTTCTGCAGTTACAGCTACCAAAACAAAATTGCGGAGCAGACTGAGCATAAGCAACACACTTCGGGTGTCATTACCCCCCATTACTCCCAGGTGGGACCATCTCGTATCAGCCGTATCATTTTATTTTGTATTTATCCGCAACACCTTAAAGGCCAGTCCATGAAAATATTGTCTGACATTAAACTGGTCCGTGGCACAAAAAAGGTTGGGGACCACTGATTTAAAGCATTTACAGCATAAACCTGACAACGAGTGGTTGACTAACAAGCTTGTTCTCCAATCTTGTGACAAAAGTCATTTACTTAATGTTTCCAGAGTCTTGTCCGACATCTCTGCTATAGTGATGGCCACAGATAGAACTGTATTCATGACATTAGAGTCCTCTTGAAGAAGCGGGCAGGTCAGAAGAATCAGGATGATCTCTGGAGATTTTAATGCAGTTCTTGACAGGTAAAGCAAGTCGCACAGAGGGACCAAGTTTACCTGCATGGAAAGGAGACCTACTGTATGAGATCACAAGTTTAAAAAAAAAAGTCGTCATATCTCAAATTGTTTAAAGAATGTTCTTAACTGATTGTTTGATCCACTGTCTTGTGAACAGCTGGTCGAAAGCTCGGCTAGCGGCCTCCAGGTCCACGGTTAAGTCGCCTGCTTCCAGTGGAAACCCACTGATATCAAACAGAGGTGAGCGGCAGCACCAACCAGTCAACCCTTAAATCTTACATTTCTAGATTAACCCCGACCCAGACAAAACCATCAGTGAAGGACTTACTTGGCTTTTGTGAAACTTGCAACAAGACTTGAACTTGTCAGGAACATCGATCCTATTTCTCTGTCGCAAAGAGAAAGAAACATCAGCAGAGACTGAGACAGTGAAGATCTTGAACATATATTTAATATAACTAATATTAAAACTGCAGTCACATAAATCTAAAAATCCCAGAATGATGATGAATTACCTTTTTGCCTCCACATTACTATGCTCCATCATCAGCCATTCTTGGAGTTTTGTCTCATCAAGACGTCCGGTTATCTGTTTGTGAACAGAGTTCTTAAAATAAAAGAGAGAAGAAGTGAGCAGGCAGAGTGACCTGTTTTCTGTGAGCAGTTAAAGCTGTAGGTGTTTGATTACCTCTGCAGGTGAAGAGTAAGCAAAGTTTGTGTTCCACCCAGCAGCTATTTTCAAGTCTGCTTAAACAAAAATCAAACAATTTCATCTAAACATTCAAAATTTATAAAGCACATAAACTTAATTTACATTCGAGATTCTGAACTATTAATCCTACTAGCAACATCTAACACGCATACATACCACTGGGCATGGCTGCTGCATCGTCAGTGGTCCATGGAAACTGAACCAGAGTGGGAGTCAGACTGCCACCATTGTGCCCATTTCCAGTTTGACCTTTAGCTCCACTGCCAAAAGCCCAGAGCTGACCAGAAGAGCCCAAAACCAGAGTGTGATGCCTGGCAGACCAAAAACAGTCCATGGAGTGGGTATTAAATAGCACTCAAACTGCTTCATCAAACACACCTCATCCACCCAGGCACTTTTCTCTATGCTTAAGTGCGTTCTAGCTAACATTGACAATACAACACAACGGGGATCTTTAGCACACAGACTGTGAAACGCTATAAATGATCATGATGGTAGCCATGGTGGTGCTTATATTAAAAACAAAACATCCCGGTTTTTACCTGCCACATGCAATCTGGGAAGCAGGACCATCCACACCTGCAACCAGTTTGGGCTTCACTTCATTAGCAGAGGTGCTGTGACCGAGCTGACCTTGGCTTCCGTCTCCAAAAGTGTAAACTTTACCGTCCTGCAAAGCAAAACAACCGTAGCTTTTACTTTGTTAATCAATGGTTGGAGTCACCTGGATGAACCAGTGAAGTCAAACCTTTGTCAGCACAGCAGAGTGCGACTCTCCACAGCTTATGAAGGAGACACTTAGAGGTCTGAGCGCAGGCACCATACAGATGTTGAACCTGCCTGTTAAAGCAGAAACAGATAAAAAGTAGTGTGTTTTATTTCAAATCATGCCACACACATATACACTAAGTTTATGAGTCACTAACTTGCTCTACCTTTCTCATCCACCCTGTTAACCCCGAGCTGACCACATTTATTGGCCCCACAGCAGTACACCAGGTCTGCGAGGGTAAGGAACAGACTGTGGGTCCCTCCTGCTGCAATCTGGGTTACCGCTACTCCAGCCAAAGCACAAATTATGACGGGTGTATCCTGCACCGGCACCTCCTTCCCCAGGCCCAGCTGACCATGACTGTTTAAACCCCACGAGAAGACATCGCCTCCTGGAGAGAGGTGAAAAGTGTTTTTAAAATGTTCAATTAACAAACAAATCATTAATTTAGTTTATCACATTATTATTCCTCAACCACCACAGAATATTTTACTTAGAAGTAGAATAAATAGGATGCATGGATACGTTATATAAGTGAGAATTATGTAAATCAAATTAGAAATTCAGGCGCAGTTATGGCCTTTTAATTGATATACTGCTGGATAAAGTGCTGGAGTTTAAATGGACTGACTCTCTTTGCCAAATGAGCCTCTGGACAATGAAATATCTTCAAATACTGTCAGCTACGTGAAAGAATATACGTCACACTTTTAGGGCAAGCTGGGTTTACAATACGGATAAAGACACTTTAAAAAAGGAAAAATTCATCATCAGTCATCATGTGTGGGGAAAACTGTTATCGCCCTTGTTCCATATGAACACACAAAGTTGTGTCTTACCTTTAGTCAGGGCCAGGGAATGGGAGTTTCCACAAGCAACTTGAATTATCGGTATGGGCAGTGGGATAGGCACCTTGCTGCATGATGATGGACAACAATTCGTAAAAATGTGGCAAAAAGCTTTGAACAATTGAGTGATAATTGTGCATATTATTCATGTGTCACTGAATGAGTGATTACCTTGGTCTGTGACTGTTGGGAGGTGTTGGTAACCCTAGCTGTCCATCCTCTCCTGCCCCCCAGGAGAAAACGTGTCCAGATGCACTCACAGCCAGAGAGTGGTCCTGACCGCAAGCCATCGCCACCACACGGCCCAGCCCCTCCACTTGAGCTTAGAAAGAACGACAGAAATTGCACACAAACGTGTCAGCTGGATCACATTACATGTCTGACTACAGTAGCCTCAGCCTAATGAGAACTTAATCATAAACAAAGACAAACAGGGAAGTTTGGGACATCCGCTAAAACCTGTGCAAAGCTTCTCATCTATAGTGTTGCAAAGCAGTAAACAGCTTACCTTACTTACCTGCGCTTTCTCTGGGTTAAAGCCAGTTATAGCTTCTAGGTTTCACAGTACATACATACATGCATACAATATGCATGCTAATGTATCAAAAATATATAATAATATGAGACAATAATATAAACCTGTTATTTATTTCTTACATTTTGCACGTGATTTATATGACTGTCCGTGTTCGCGCTTCCGTCATATTTCATATTTCTTGCTACATCTAGCAACTCTGAAGTTTCTTAGGTTTTAACTTTCGTTGTCTGCACCGACAGCACTGAAACGAAACTGAAACTTGACGCATTAAGTTTTATTTACGCAGTAAGTGTTCCGGAGATGATTTATCGCTTCTTAAGGACGCAGTATCTGATTAAAAGCCTGCGCCACACGGTCAAATCACACCTTAAATAAATATGTCCAAATACCCGTGAAAAGAAACTAAGAAAGCAATTAATCAAATAATAAAATTATAATATTTTGTTTTATTATTTTGTTTCCTTTAAATGAAAACAGCTAAACAGCCTACTCACCTATGATCTTTCCATTTTTTTTCTTCTGTCGTCCAAGTTGTCCCTGAGAGTTGTGCCCACATGACAGCATGTCCCCGTCTGCATTAAGAAATAAAGTGTGCCGATCCCCACAGCAGATCTTAGTTACAACCCCGGGGACGGTCCAGGACACGGGGCTGGGGGCCCCCTGTGACCCGAACTGTCCGCTGGAGCTGTCTCCCCAACAGAACAGCTGCATGTCTTCACCTGGACTCAAATGAGGACCTTGAGGGCTCTGTGATGGCAATTTAGCTCAGCTGATGCTGCCTTCGAGGGTTGTCGGAGATATTAGAGTCACCTCGTAAAGAAATCGACCATTCAGTCGCATATTGTATGTTTTTTTTCATAAGGGCTACCGTGTCTAAAACTGTCATTAATGCAATTATTTAATTAATTAACTAATATAATAGAGATTTCTAGGCTACAGGGTGCACAATTTGTTCTTTCCAAAAGCAGCTAATGCAAAACCAAAAAGTGCTCCACTTTACGAGGTTGAACTTGAAGGCATCACGAATAAATAAGATAAGATAAGATAAGATAACCTTTATTAGTCCCACACGTGGGAAATTTGTTTTGTCACAGCAGGAAGTGGACAGTGCAAAAGTTATGAGGCAAAAATTAGAATAAAGAAGAATAAATACAGTACACAACTGTACAGAATAGAATAAAATAAAATACTATATACAGTAGAATAAAATAAAATAAATATACAATAAGATAAAAATAGAATACAAATACAAATACTATATACAACTGAGTAAAAATACAACGATGACAGAAAGGATTATTGCACTTAGTATTATTGCATATGTATGGATGTGTGTGCTTGATCAGTTAAAGTCTTTATTATGGAGTCTGACAGCAGTGGGGAGGAAAGACCTGCGAAATCTCTCCGTCCCACACCGTGGGTGCCGCAGTCTCCCACTGAAGGAGCTGCTCAGTGCTGTCACAGTCTGCTGCATGGGGTGGGAGATGTTGTCCATCAGGGATGACAGCTTAGCCGCCGTTCTCCTGTCACTCACCACCTCCACTGGGTCCAGAGGGCATCCTAGAACAGAGCTGGCCCTTCGGATCACCCTGTTCAGTCTCTTCCTGTCCCCAGCAGAGATGCTGCCGCCCCAGCAGACCACGCCATAAAAGATAGCAGAAGCCACAACAGAGTCATAGAATTTCTTCAGGAGTGGGCCCTCCACTCCAAACGACCTGAGTCTCCGCAGCAGGTACAGCCTGCTCTGCCCTTTCCTGTAGAGGGCGTCTGAGTTATGAGTCCAGTCCAGTCTATTGTTCAGATGAACACCAAGGTACCTGTAGCTGTCCACAGCCTCAATGTCCATACCTTGGATGTTCAGTGGTTGCAGTGGAGAATGCTTGTGCCTGCGGAAGTCTACCACCAGTTCCTTGGTTTTACTGGCGTTGATCTGGAGGTAGTTCAGCTGGCACCAGTCCACAAAGTCTTGGGTCAGACCTCTGTACTCCTTGTCGTCCCCATCAGTGATGAGGCCGACTATTGCAGAGTCATCAGAGAACTTCTGCAGGAAGCACTGGGTGGAATTGTGGGAGAAGTCTGCAGTGTAGATGGTGAAGAGGAACGGAGCCAGAACCGTTCCCTGTGGGGCCCCCGTACTGCAGACGACCCTGTCCGACACACAGCCCTGAGTCCTCACATACTGTGGTCGGTCGGTGAGGTAGTCCAGGATCCAGGTAGTGAGGTGATGGTCCACTCCAGAGTTCACCAGCTTGTCCTTTAGAACCGAGGGAAGAATGGTGTTGAAGGCACTGGAGAAATCAAAGAACATGATTCTCACAGTGCTTCCAGCGGTCTCCAGGTGAGCGAGGGAACGATGTAGGAGGTGAATGACGGCATCATCCGCTCCAATGCCAGGCTGGTAGGCAAACTGAAGTGGGTCCAGTGATGAGCTTATTAGGTGCCGAAGCTGAGCCAGGACCAACCGCTCCAGGGTCTTCATCAGGTGGGATGTCAGAGCCACCGGCCTGTAGCTGTTGAGGTCCTTGGGGTGTGAAGTCTTTGGCACTGGTACAACACAGGAGGTTTTCCAGAGCTGTGGGACTCTTCCCAACCTCAGGCTCAGGTTGAAGAGGTGCTCCATCACCCCACACAGTTGGTCCGCGCAGGACCTGACGACCCTCGAGCTGATGCCATCTGGGCCCGCTGCCTTCTTGCCATTAATCCTCCTCAGTTCCCTCCTAACCTGGGTGGTTGAGAGAGACAGGCTGGAGCCTTGTGTTGAGTGTGTATTGGATGCTGTTGTTGGGGGTGGGGGGGAGTGAGCAGGGTGAATAGAGGAGGTGTGAAGTGTCTGAGGTGGAACAGCAGCAGTGGGGGTGGGTGAGTCTGCAGCCGATGTTGCAGACTGCCTCATGGCTGAGTCAAATCTGTTGAAGAAATGATTCAGTTCATTTGCCCATCTCACATCCCTCCCAGGCAGAGAGTTCTGCTGTTTGTGGCCCGAGATGGTTCTGAGGCCTCTCCAGACTTCACCAACGTTGTTTTGTTGAAGCTGGTTCTCCATCTTCTGCCTGTAGCTCTCCTTCCCATTCCTTATCAGTCCCCTCAGCTCTCTCTGCACCCTTTTCAACTCCTCTTTGTCTCTGGATTTGAAGGCCCTCCTCTTCTGCTTGAGGACGGTTTTAATTTCTGGGGTAATCCAAGGTTTGTTGTTGGAGAAACACCGTACAGTGGAGGAGGATGATACCAAATAAATAAACTACTGTGTATACTTTCAGTAACAATCAGTTCTTTTAACACAGAGCAGCTATTTTTATCTTTTTTAAAATTTTATTTAAGAGAACAGCAGTTATTGGGAATACAAACCATGATGCATTCATGCCAAAGTGGTGTTGTGTTTACAAAATACACACAAAAAGAGATTTATCAGACAGTTTGGTTTTAGATAATTGCAGCAAATCTCCTGCCTGTGCCAGCATACACCAAACATGTTTAATATTTATACATCGATATATACAGTTTACAGTATTATGTACTTACAAGAATTTATAATATGACGCTCTTCATTGTGTGATCTATCTGGCCCTGTGTTAAAAAGTTAACCTATTAACTGCTAACAACAGAATTCATGGTTTCATCAGTTACAGTGACTCGTCCAGATCCTGAAGCAGCAAAGCAGCCCCAGACCATTACACTACCACAAACCACCAGGTTTGACTGTTGGTTCTTTTTTTATGTGTTGTGTTAGTTTTACACCAGATCAAACCTTTTAAAAAGTTCAGCTTTTGTCTCATCAGTCCACAGAACATGCTCCGAAAAGTCTTGGGGATCGTCGAGATGTTCTTTGGTAAATGTGAGACGACCCTTTGTCATAACATCTCATATTTCCACCACAAAGACAGCTTTTTCTGATGTGTGACGAATCCCTCGATGTTCCTGGGCGTTTCGCTCGACTCACATGTGTTTTTAAAAGGCTCTTTGGCCTCATGAAACTTTTCTGAGCCTTTTGCATCCCACACAAAACGTTTGTGAAAGGTGGGATTTGTTTTTTGTGACTTCCTGGATGAGTCATTGGTATGTCGACCACTCCTTCACCGTTTTACAGCTGTGGATGACGTATCTCTGTGTTAGTCCAAATGCCCTTTCTAGACTGATAGATGTCAGTGACTATGTTTTCTGAAGTTTCTTTGCTTTTTAAGATCTTTTAGCCTTCTTCACTTTGTCAGACAGGTTCTGTTTAAGTGATTTCTTAATTCAAAAGGTCTGGTAGTAATCAGGGCTGGTAAATTCATGATTTAACAAGGGGGGTGAAGGAAACGGTTTCCAAGGCCTAATCCGTGGATCGACTTCCTTCGAGGCGTGGACGTCTATCAGCAGAGAATGTACCTTCACCTATCAGCAGAGAATGTCCCTTAGTCTGTAACACAGTCAAATATATTCTCAAGCAATATTCAAGCATGCCATTCAGCGTGTTAGTACGAGCTCGGGAGCAGCTTGGGAGAACAAGAAAACAGAGACTGCTTCAGGTTGTCTTCCCAAATTGACTCAACTTTATTCACAAGTACAACAGTTTATATAGAGGGTAAAATTCATGAGACAGCAGATTTATCAGTTTAAACCAGTACAGACCAAGATAAGGCAGCGTCTTCCTGCCCATGGGTGAAGAAGCATCCTTTGTGTAGTTTATCAGTTCAGCTACAATTGTGATTATCTCAGCGACATATTTTCAAGGCACAAAACAAAGAGTTCTTACATTAGTGAAATCTGAAACAAACCATTTGGCCTCAACAGGCGTCTAAAAGATTAAGAAACTAATGTAGCTGAGGGAGTGATCTCTGTGGTATTTCAACCTTGTACCAGCCTGTGATTCTCACACATCAATTCTTGGGTCAAAGAGAAAAATAACTAAAACAAAGGGGCCTTATTGAATGACAGAGTTTTCCTGCATAATGTCACTATAAAACAATATCCAGTAAATGCTAACCGTAGTGCTAAAATACCTAACAGTTCCACTCTTTTATTATATTTTAAAATAATAACTCAAATAGAAAGGAAAAATCACAAATGTAATAACATAATATAAAAAGCAAATCATAAAATGTAATAGTTCACAACCTAATGTTCAATATACACATCAGGAACATCATTGGTAACATCTGGCACATCCTCAGGATCAATTTGTGCTAATTGCAAATACATTGAAGTAGCTGTACTGGTAGCTATATGGGTTATCATTGAGAATGTGGCTTGCAGAAATGTGAACAGGGTTGCACTTTACAATACGAAATAGTAAATAAAAATCCAAAGGTTAATGCAGTAGATATGATTAATAACCTAAATATATAAAAAAGACAGTTCTTTAGTCGTCTTCTGGCCTGGTCCCAGGTTCGAGAGACCCCGTATAAGCGTCGTGTGATGACAATGGGCATTTCATTTTCTCCATTATCAGGATGAAACGAGTCTATCTTTATCAGGTTAGACATTGTGTGGTACTCTAGGCTTTCTGTTCCTGCTGGATGTTCGAGTACCTTGCTGTGGCTCTTTCAGGCGTTGTGTGTTAATCAGTGATTGTGTGTGTGTAGGTGGATTGGATCCGGGCGTTGGCTCGCCTGAGTCGTCATCTGTAGGTGTATTGAATCCGGGCGCTGGCTCGCCGGAGACGTCATCTACTTGATCCGACGCCTTAGGTGGTTTGGTGGGGCTGGTCTTAACCCTGCTGGCATGAATCCACTGAGGTTGTCCGTCTGTTAGGATGCTGGTTCTCGTCACTGCAAGTACAGTCTGGGGGCTGGAACACGCGGCCTCCCCGAGTTTCCTTGGTTTTAGCGACTTTACCAACACCGCATCTCCTGGTTTCCACGGATGGGTTGGATCTATGGAAGGGAGAGGCTGAGAGAGACAAACTTTCTGATAGTTATTATTCAGTGTTTCTACCAGGTTATGAACATAGTCAGACAATGCAGTGTCTATGTCCCCTTCCAATAGCGGTGCCCCTCTGGAGGCTGACCATGGTGTTGGAAACGGTCTTCCCATGATTATTTCAAATGGAGATAATTTGGTTGCTGCGGATGGAGTCATTCTAATCTCGCAGAGGATTTGAGGAAGTAGTTTGATCCAGGTCATTCCTGTTTCTATCATTGCTTTAGTCAGGCGATTTTTTATGGTCCTATTCATTCTTTCTACAACTCCTGAACTCTGAGGATGGTATGGCACATGATATTTCCAGTCTATTGCTAGAGTTTTAGCACACTTTTGAATTACTTCTGATGTGAATGAAGGTCCTCTATCACTGTTAATTTGGTGAGGTATTCCAAATCTGGGTATTATTTCATTGCACAACTTTTGACAGACTACTTCTGCAGTTTCTTTTGATGTTGGGTAAGCTTCTACCCATTTACTAAATTGGTCCACTATTACCAGTAAGTACTTGATGCTTCCTTGTGCTGGCATGTGTGTAAAATCAATTTGTAATGTATGAAATGGGAAATCTGGTTGTGGTAAATGCTGATGTTTTGCTTTTGAGCTACCTACATTAGTTCGTGCACATGTTAGACAGGTTGCTAATATGCGTTTTACTGCGTGTGATGTTTTCTCGATTACAAATCTTGATTTTATTGCTCCTATTACCCCTCTTTGTCCGACATGACTCACATCGTGAAAATGGCGGACAAGGATTGACAGTAGTGAAGATGGGAGGGCAATCAAACCCTCAAGATTTTTGTATAAGCCGTCTCTGTTATCTAAGGTACAATCATTATTTTCCCAGTAAGTGTAATCTAAGGCAGAGGCTTGCTCTTGTATGAATTTTAGGTCAACATTTGTTTCTAAATAGTCTGGGAGTGTGACAAGTGGCAGCTGTAAAGGCAAAGATAATACTTCCTTTCTGGGTGGTTGCTGTGAGGCAGCAGCTGCTTTCGCGGTTACGTCTGCAAGAGCATTAGAAAACATAGCTGTTATCAGTATCTGCAAACATTTCACCCTTTGTGTTAAATGAAATACACAAGTTCATTTTTGCCATTAAATCTCTGCCTAATAAATTCACAGGCGAGTTTGGAATAATTATGAATGGATGATATGTAATTTCGTCTGGTTTTGGGCCCCAGCGTGTTTTTAGAGAATGAGTTTTGGGGCATTGCACTAGAGTTCCGTTTATTCCCATGGTGTTGATGCACACAGAGGAAACAGGCCCACTATAGAATTTTCCAGACAGTGAACTTTTAGTGGCTCCACTGTCAACTAAAAAAGAATAAGTCTTTTCACCTATCTCTATATCTAACATGGGCAAGCTTTCTGTGTTACGGGACAATTGCAAATGCAGCATCGTGTGTAGTGCTTCACACTGTCCCTCATCTTCACCTGGGCCTCCCTATTGTCGGTCCAGTCTTTCGTTATCATATGGGTGGGGATTAAAATGTGGATTATAAGGTTGCTCCCTAAGTGCAAAGGGGCCATTATTTTGATGTGATTCCTGTCTGCGTTGCCAGTTACCTTGTCTGTAAGAGCTCTGCTGACGCCTAGTGGCAGGAGCTGGTCCTGTGTTTTGTGGTTGAGACCTATGTGCTGCTGATTTGCATTCCCTCCTCCAGTGTCCTATTTTTCCACAGTAAAAACATACGTCTCCACTCCTATCTCTCCTTCTGAAATCTCCCTGCTGCGCTTGTTGAGGGGGCGGGGCCCCTGCATACATCATTTTTTCACTTTCCTCTGAGCCTTCAACATCAAAATTCAACATCATCTTAACACTTTTAGCCTTCGTGCTGTTGGGGAAAAGATCTGCACCAGCTTTTGTTTTGACAAGTGTGATAAAGTTCTTTATTTTCATGTCATAGAGATTATCAGTGGCAGTCAGCTTCAATAGTTGTGAACATTCTGGATGAATATTGTTTAAGAATGTTGTTATGAAAATCTGATCATTTCCTCCTTCAGGCATGCATGCCTCATTAGTCCAGCAGTGCGTGAAACGTTTCATAAAAACTAGAATGGATTCATCTGGCTTTTGCTTACACATGGTTACTGCATTTAAATCAATTTTATCTCTAGACATTGTGAGCAGAAATTTCTTTAGATTTTGAAAAAAGGCTGTGATTTTGTCATCGTTTATCCACAAAAACGAGGTGGTGTTGGCTGCTTGGTCATTTTTAGGGTCTAGTTCCTCTACTTCTTCAATAAGCTGAGATTCAGTCACACCTGGAATTCGTTGACATAATATATATCTATAGTCAGGCCCACCCAAGTGGTGGTATCTGGTACTTCTCTGTAATGCAGAAACAAAGGCTGTAGGATTTTGTAGAGGATCGGGAAGTTCTTTATTAATGGTTGCTGCTAACTCTGAAATTTTAGGGGGTTGAATGCAACACATGTCCCCTATTATCATGAACGGGAGGGAGGTGCTGACGTCATTAAATTGTGATCCCTGCTTTTCTTTATAACGGGTGTTTTTGTGGGGGCCCTCTTGAGTTTTTTCCTCTTTTTTCTGCTTTAAGTAGTTCCTTATTAAATTTCTGGTGTTAGTTATTGCTTTTGGCACAGTCAAACCATTCGCTACTCTAGTGTGGCGCTGAACATGATTATCTATGACGGAAACGGTTTGCTGCAGTTCAGCTTCCGTACGTTCAGTTAAAGGATCTTTCATGATTTCCTCACACTCTGCCATTAACTGTTTTGTTTGCTTTTTATGTTCCTGTAACTCTCTTTCTCGTTCAGTGTATTCTCGTTCCTGTCTTTGATCTAGGTTAAACCAGTCATCTTCTTCTGATTTAGGTGTCATTTCAGTGCCTTCCTCACTCCTTTGGGATTTTGCTGTTATATCAGGATATACGCGCTGGTGACGTGCAGCCGCCGCAGCAGCTATTAATTCTGTCTTTTCATCATAAGGCGGCGGAGCCGTAGGTTGAACGGATGGGCATATAAGGCTAGTTTTTTCTGCAGTGGATTTACTAGAGCCTACACTGGCTTGATTTAAAGCATTTACGTCTGGCTCGGGTCCTTTTTTCCATAGTGGTAGCATGCGATTGGTCACATCACGACATTCTATCATATATTTTTTACAGGACTTTTTAATCAGCCTACTTTCCTTATCACAAATAGTATTTAACATTTCTACTGACCTGTTTTCTGGCGATAATCGTTCGGGATAGGGCTCCGGAAATACATTAGAATGCATTAAAGTTATAGTTCTTAAGTTCGAGACGAAATCAGTCACGTAAGCACTTCCGCATGTTCTGGATACGTAATCATGGAAGTCTTCATTGATTCGCGAGCGTGGGTTAAACGTAACCGGAAGTGGGAGTCGTACTGAGCCGCTATTTTTATATTTTATTTTTTTCGGTTTTACAGTTAATTTTGATTTTTTTATCGGACCCGTCTAAGGTCTTTGAATTATTCTGACCCATGGTCAGTGATTTCCAGAGGGGTTTAGACGCTTGAAGGATTTAAGTTAGTTTTTATTTTTGCTGTGGCACACCTGAGGTTACTTGATTTTTTTGCTAGCAATTTTATCTTTTTAGTGAGCAACTTCTCACTTTTTAACGAGCAACTTCTCGTTTTATGACCCCAGGCAACTTCCTGTGTCCTTTCTGCTGGTGAGCAACTTCTTAGTTTATGACAGCAGGCAACTTCCTGTGTCCTTTCTGCTTTTATTTACAAAACAACAGGCAACTTCCTGTGTTTCTATGTGGGCCACTAACGAAGGCTCCTCAGCGTATCCCACTTGTTACTATGTGGGCCACTGAAGAAGGCCTCGTCAGCGTATCCCGTTTCTATGTGGATCACTGAGAAAGGCATAACACAGTCTTATAAAATAAAAGACGAGTGCCTACCTTCGTCAGGATCCCACTTCTGACACCAAAATTGAAGGAAACGGTTTCCAAGGCCTAATCCGTGGATCGACTTCCTTCGAGGTGTGGACGTCTATCAGCAGAGAATGTACCTTCACCTATCAGCAGAGAATGTCCCTTAGTCTGTAACACAGTCAAATATATTCTCAAGCAATATTCAAGCATGCCATTCAGCGTGTTAGTACGAGCTCGGGAGCAGCTTGGGAGAACAAGAAAACAGAGACTGCTTCAGATTGTCTTCCCAAATTGACTCAACTTTATTCACAAGTACAACAGTTTATATAGAGGGTAAAATTCATGAGACAGCAGATTTATCAGTTTAAACCAGTACAGACCAAGATAAGGCAGCGTCTTCCTGCCCATGGGTGAAGAAGCATCCTTTGTGTAGTTTATCAGTTCAGCTACAATTGTGATTATCTCAGCGACATATTTTCAAGGCACAAAACAAAGAGTTCTTACATTAGTGAAATCTGAAACAAACCATTTGGCCTTCAACAGGCGTCTAAAAGATTAAGAAACTAATGTAGCTGAGGGAGTGATCTCTGTGGTATTTCAACCTTGTACCAGCCTGTGATTCTCACACATCAATTCTTGGGTCAAAGAGAAAAATAACTAAAACAAGGGGGCCTTATTGAATGACAGAGTTTTCCTGCATAATGTCACTATAAAACAATATCCTGTAAATGCTAACCGTAGTGCTAAAATACCTAACAGGGGGAATTACTATTTCTCACAGGGTCATGTATAGTTGGATAGCTGTTTTCCCTCAATCAATGTAATTGGTAAATAAAAGCTGCATTTTCTATTGACTCAGATGATCTTTGTCTAATATTAAAATTTGCACATTCTTTGTTCAGAATCATATAATAATCTTAAGCCCATGTAACATTTGGTGTGTCTTGAGGAAACCAGCTGAATGGCGTCCTGTCAAAGGGACATTGCTTCAGCTGGCCGCTAGGATCTTCCCAGCACCTGATTGGCTCATCCTCATCGACTGTGACATCTGAAATGTAGTACACACCTACAGACCCATCCCCAAAGCCCACAAACACACAGTGCTGCTCACAAATAACCAGAGCTAGTGGATTCTTAGACAGATGCACAGCTCCTAATCTCTCCCCATCTGAAAGTCGCGTGACTCGGAGGATGGGCCTCGCATGCAGGTAGCAGTCACAGCTGTCCTCCAGCCCGGAGGGCGTGGTTATGTAAGCAACATAGTGTCCAGTTTTGTCCAGGCAGGCTTTAATGACAGGACCCTCGACTTTGAATGAGCACAGTGTGACTCGAGACAGATTTAAGAGGTTAATTGCGCCGCTGTCAATGGACAGCAGTGCGTAGCTGCCATTGGAGGACATTTGGAAGTCCTCAGGCTGACAGTGAAACATGTGTGGCAGCTGAAAGTGCCAGCACACAGTCTCCTCTGCCACCTTCCACGTGTACACCGTCCCTGAGGCCGCCATCACAACCACAAATTCTGGGTGCTGTGAAAGAGTTTGGAAAGCGACAACCTCCTCAGAGCTTTCCACACAGGAGAAACGTTTGCTAATCGAGCCCGACCACAGACTGGCAGCCAGCAGGTCTCCATGGCAACAACCGAGCAGGTAGGTGCTCTCAGGTGAAACCTGAGCATCAGATAGGTATGGGTGGATGCTGCACACGATATTTCCTTGCGCAATCTTGAAAACCCGCGAGAGGCCTCGCTCAGAAATGCTCACTCCAAAGTTGTTATTAGGGGTGATCAGGATGTCTCTAGCTCTGCTGCCACCGATGCGGAGGATATTTTCACCTGTTTCCGTCCGCCACACGTAAATATCTCCAGCCGAGAGTGACACCAGGTGGATGCCGTTTGGGGAAAGCTGCAGTTTTTCCACAGGCCCAGTATGCAGGAAGTTAACATGTGGAAGTCCCGTGTCTAGACTCCACTTCCACACCTTCTCCGACCCATCTCTGGTGTAGAACCACACGCCTGTTTGCTCCACCACCACCTCCTTTACTCCACCGCCCATTTTCTGTGCACTTCCTGCAGCATCAATCATCTCGGAGTCCCACACTGTCAGGCAGCCATCGTGACTGACACAAATGACATCTGAGGCCATTTTGAGGAGTGTGTGTGGCTGCTTGTTCGTTTCTAAGGAGAGCACACACTCCCCACTGCTGACCCTCCACACCAAGATAAAGGTGCAAGTGTCTAACAAAGCCAGGAAAAGATGGCCATCCTGGGAGAGCACAGCTTGAGTGAAGGCTCTTCCCTGTGGAGCCAAGAACTGGTCCCACAGCTCCCAGTTACAAGTATCCCACAGTGAAGCCTGGTGGGCTTGACACATCAAAAGAGTATTGATTTCACTGCAATAATCTGTACTGAGTATGTTAGTAGAGTAACCCTGAGTGAAACTTTCTTTCACAAGTCTGGGTGGTTGTGTATTGGCTGCCACGTCCCATAAAGCTACACTTCCAGTCCTATCAACACATGCCATTTCCCTCTTGTCTTCATGGAGGATGATCAGCGTAACAGCGCTGTGGTTTGAGTTTGAGCAGGTGCTAAGCAGACTGCTGGATTTCATGTCAAATACGGACACTGTGCCTTCCTCCTGCCCACAGTACATGAAAAAACCATCAGAGGAGAACACTGAACAGGTCACAGGGCTCTGACACTGGAAATGAGTTAGGGTTTCACTGGAGATGTCAAACACGCTCACAAAACTCTCATCTTTCCACCACACGGACAGCGTTTTCTGATGTGCGACGAATCCCTCGATGTTGCTGGGTGTTTCGCTCGACTCGCACGTGTTTTTAAAAGGGTCTTTGACCTCGAGAAACTTTTCTGGGCCTTCCACATCCCACACGAAAAGCTTGCTGCAGCTTGTGGAAAGCAGGAGGAACGGACCGCTGCTCTTCACGCCTGCAAACTTTAACTCTGTCTGCTCGCATCTGAGTGACAGTTTGGCCACATCATATCCACACCCTTTCCAAATCCAAGCAGAGCCTTCATCTGTGATCTCGGCAACAACCCCACACTTTGTACCGGCGATCTCTCTGACACAAACGCCCTTATTTATGTCATCGTACTTTAAGTACTGAATGTGGGGAACACAGGGAGGACTGGGGCAAAGCACTATTTCTAATCCACTTCCTCTCCCTTCCTTGATTTCCCTGACATAACCCTCAAGAGCAGGAAAGACCTCCAAATAGGGAAGGAGGTTTGTCTCCATCACTGAGGGCAGCTGCAGAGGTGAGCTCTGCAGGAAGCAAGCAGAAGACTTCAATGTGCTTGCTAGTAGCAGTCTTACTCTTACAAACTTAACCTGAGATGACTCCTCTTCAGTCTCCAACATAGCTAGCAGATCTCCAAGAAGACCAGCTCGAACCATAGCCTGGTGAAACCCAAATGACAGCAACAGCACGCACTCAAACTCCTTCCACCTGCCACTCTGCTGCAGGTGATACGGCAGTTCTACGATTTTTCTCACATTCACCCGACCACCACCTTTGATTGAAGTGAATACAAACGGCTGGCTGGGTTGCCGAGTGTCTGTGTGTGTTTTTAAGGCTGCATCCTTGTTTACGCCTGACGTCTGTCCACTAAAATAGTCGGCCATCTCAGAATGAAGCCTTCTTCTTACATCAGGAGCGTCTAAATACCTTTTCGCCACGACCAACTTGAAATGCCTGCTCACCCAGAACAAAACCAGGGAACCTGCAACTTTCCGTTGGATAAGAAAGCTCTTTAAATCCAAAAGAAGTCTCTCCACATCGACTTGTGGGACTGTCATCTTAAATGAAGAGCCTTTGTGTGGCAAATCTTCCTTAATGGACAGCAAATCGGCGAGCTCAGCCTCTGTGAGCCCAGACCTGGAGATGGTGAGGTAAGAGACGGTGCGAGCCACGATGGAAGAGAAATGTTTCTGCTCAAGGTGATCCAGGAGCGCAGAAATAGATGAATGAACGCCATCGGGGAGAGATGACTCAGTCACATCGGAATCTGAAGACAAGGAGAGAAGAGGAGAATTATTTAAAAGGCCAAGTGGTGCTATCCTGATTTTTTGGGGGGGTATTTCAAAAAATGCAACTTGTGAAGACAAAAGTACTCTGATCTAAATAGTTTCATTATTATTCAAAAACAAATCTATGAAAAACACACAGCCATGTGGAAAAGAGCACTTTCATGGGACTCCATGCAGTTTTGTGACAAACTAAGTACACCCCATGATTCAGCAGCTTGAAAAGACACCTTTACAGTTTTTTCTGATTGCTTAAGCACATTTTTTGTAACTATTGGCTAATTTTGCAAAACTCTTCACACAAATAAGAAAACCTGTCACCCAATAATCAAAACATTGTAGTTCTCTTGCAAAAGCAAACACAGCTAGATTAACTCTTCACACCTTCGTAAAAATGGTGTTTCCGTATCAAACAGTACACACAAGCCATCATCTACTAAGCACACAATGCGCCAACTGCACACTGATGGTATGAATACAAAACACATCTGGCTTTTGCTTTCTCTGTGCACAAGGTAGGCTATGTCAGTTTGAGCTCATACTTCTGTCATAGATCCATAAGCATAGAGGGATCCAAACTTCAAGTACTGGTGTTTATTCAAACACATCAAAACAAACACAAGTGTTTATTTCCAAGTATAGGATTATTTGCAATCGCCATAATGACTATATGGGTTACTTGGTCTGCAGTGAACATGCTTCCTCTGCCCCCAGCATCTGGTCATCTAGCAATTCTGTAAAGTAACAATTTCAGTATTTTTACATCAATGGTATTGGTGTGTTTCTCATTGGCATATGGCAGTGCTACAAATCTTTGTGCGAAGTGACTGTACTAACCGATTCTCATTTCAAGATGTCCTTATGATGCCTGCTACAGTGTAGCGGCTCGAGTTAGGCTGGACCCGTTGGCCAGCTACCCTCAGGGTCATTCCACGGTTGATGACATGGTCCACTATTGTAGCTCTGATGTCATCAGCAATTCTATTTCTTACTCTTCCTACCCTTCCTCTCCCCCCTTCTCGTCTTCCTCTTGCTCCTCCTTGTCCTTGTCGTCCTCTTCATCCTACTTCTTCACCTCCACGTCCTCTTCCTCGGCCTCCTCTACTTCTCACTCTTTCTGCTCCCTCCATTGTACTCCGCACACACAGCTTACCTGTATTATAGTGCTTAGGCTGATTGCAAAGTGAACTAATTATCTAAAAAAGTTTTCACATGTGAAAGTGTGCCAGACAGTTGGCAAATTAGTGTTAATGATAGCCATACATGTGTATACTTTTGCTAGGAGTGTGTTGGAAATTTGGTAATTGAGTGTTGTGCAGTGAATTGTGCCTACAGTTTTGCAAAGTGTGTGTTACAAAATTGCAAACTGAGTGCAAAGCAGTTTTTGTGCTTTTAGTTTTGCAAACTCAGTGAGTGGTTTTGCTATAAGTCTGAATAGTTTTAGAGATTGTGCTACAGGAATCACAGTTAGGGTTTAAGCATTCAGAAAAAACTGTAACAGCAACAGCTTGAAGTGTGACTTTATCAGCGTCTCACGTCGCGAGGTGTGCGCATGCAGGAATCAAGCACAGAATGGCAGTGGCAACCTGGTCGACCGCATCCTGTCCGCATATCCTCCGATGCACTGTGAGATACATCATGTAGTTTGATGACTTGCAGGAGTTGTGAATGAATTTCTGCCTGCTTTTTCTTGAGAATGGTGCTTCCGTTCATTGAGGTTTGTGGGCATTCATTTACGCACAGCTCTCTTAAGATCCCGCTACAACATTTCAGTCAGGTTGAGGACGTTGACTGGGCTGTTTGCAAGACCTCTATTCTTTTCTTTTTCAGCCATTCTGTTGTAGATTTGGTGCTACATGATGATTATTGTCCTGCAACATAAGTATTTAATATACAGAGGAATTCATGGTCAAATCAGACAACTGCAACGTGCCCAGATCCTGTTTCTGCTAAACAAGCCCAAATTATTATCACACCTCCACCACTGTGCTTGTTCCAGAAGTCTTGTGGTTTGTTCAGATGTAACTTTGCAAAGCTAAGTCTTGCTGTCTTTGTAGAGAGAACAGGCTTTCTCCTGGTAACCCTTCCAAGCTAACCATTTTTGTTCGGACTGTTTCTAACTTTACTGTACATTTAACATGCTAACTGAGACCCGAGAGTCTGAGATGTATCTCGTGTATCTTGTTTTTTTGGTTTGTTTGTTTTTGCAGTTTCCAGCTTCTGTTGCGATTCTAGTATCGTGTTAAGACTCCAGACCAGCAAACTGCCAAAACTTTTATAGAGGTGTTCACACTTGCTGATGATCACCTTAGCACCTTAGCATGCTTAGCAGCGTCTGGCTATTCCTGTGAAGCAATAAGGGTGTACTTAGTTATAACGCTCTTTTTCACATGACTGTAAGTGACCCACATCACATGTGGGTTTAGTCTTTGTGTGGCATTTGTAGCTCTGAAAACAAGACTTATTCCTTTGAGAAACTGTATTTTTGTTTACTCTATTAGTAATACCAGAGCGCCAGAGCGAGGTGTGTGCATGAAGGAGGCGAGCATAGAGCGGCAGACAACAGCGAGCGAGAGCCTGGTTGACCAGAGCTTGTTGTCCAGACGTCACCCTCCTTCCTGAACCTTTCAGCAGAGATGCCAGCATCTGTACGCTCTGTTTCCTGTCCACCAGTCCCAACTGTATACACAACCTTCCTGTACACATGTCCTCTGATACACTCTGAGATGCATAGTGTAGTTTTATGGCTTGCAGGAAGTTTTCTCGATTGGAGGAAGCTGTGACGATGAGTTTGACAGCGGGAGGAAGGGGCCTGGGAAGGCACTCAATGATTTGAAGACCAGTGTTGTTTTTGAGTTGATCTAATCCATCAAGAATAAGGACAAGAGGCTTTTCAGTTGAAGGCAGGTGGCTGATGAGGGATGAGAGGTGTTCTTTAAGTTCAGACAGACAAGCGTCGGGTTTTATGTTGCCAAAATCCAGCTGTCTTTGATCTGGATGTTGAGCGGTACTCCAGCTTTGCTTGCAGTCAGAAACATGCTCTTTGGTGCCGCCCTCATGTTGGGAATCCAAAACAGATGTTTGGCTACAGCTGGATGTGACCTCTCTGGGGTCGGTGGTACTGCCAGGATCATCCAGGTCACTGCAGTGGCTAGCATCCTGCTTAGACAAGGAGTCAGTGAGATATCTGCAGGATATCTGATAACACAAGCTCGACAGCAGATGCTTTGGTGAAGCATTAATTGATAGGTTGCAGAAAAAACTGATCACCACAGGATCGCTGTCTGCAAGCCAGTGCTTCATCTGTGGAAAGAGAGAGATAGCTTTAAGCGTCAGTGAAACATATGCACACAAAAGGCACAAATTCTTATTACAAATTATATATAAACACTATATGCCTGCTTCAAATTTCCCTTTGGTCCACCTACCTGCTGAGTGCAGTGTGCTAGCAGGACCGTCTTTCCTGTACACGGGCCTCCGGTCACTACCAGAGGGAACTGATGGTACCTCTGCTTCACATAGGCTCTGACCTGCAACCAATAAGAGCAGAGCTATGCTGCAGGTGTATAAATAAGGAAAAATGAATTATACAAACATGTCATGTTTTAATATTTCTAACTGCACACAGAACAAAAGTGCCTGTATTGTCAATGTAAATAGTATATTCTAGTCTGTAAAGGCTAAAACCATCCTGACCTTTTCCTCCTCGGGCTGAATGACGTCATAAAACCGACTGAGGATGTCACACAGCTGCTCCTGTTCGGCCTGCTCTCGGGATAAAACGTCACAGAGGGGAGAAGGTTCTGCGCTTTGAGAAACGTTCAGACCGTCAGTCATCTGCACAAGGTCACAGTACACCTGCTGGCACAGAGAATCAGCATAGCCGCGCCTCCTAGCTGATGTGTAACCATGGCGGCGGTCGCACTCTGTGGTGATGGTGTAGACTAGAAGTTGGCGGGAAGTGACGAGATGAGGGAGGAAGCACTCACACAGCTCTGACAGTAACTTTTCGTTAGTGGGTGATGAACTCAGAGTGGCATCCTGGAAATAAAGAAGAGGGAACTTTTCACAGTGGACTTAAATAAAAAGGGTACAAATTGTGAATTCTACATATCCCTTTAGTAAAATAAAGTTTCAAGAGTGGTCAGAAAGATTAAATTTTATTTTAGTTCATCCTTTTCCTGACGTCTCCCATAATTAAACATGGTGTGGCGGGGCGTGGTCTATCGTTGTGTGCCTCAACTTTACAGGGTCTAAAAGTCTGTGCTGACTGCTATAAGGTTGTTGTTGTTGGAGTGTATATTCGGCTGGCGACTGGAAAGCCGCAGCTGCGTGATTGTGTACAGCAACCGCGTCAATAAAGATGGTGAAAAGCATGGAAACGTGGTCGGGTCTGTTGTGCATCTACTACACATGGCTTTTACCTCCAACTTTGACTGTAGTTGTATTTTCACAGGTCCCTTTTGTCTCTCTGCTTTTGCATTGATGATCTTGTGGACATAGACCAAGCAGCGTCTGCCGATGTCACTCTCAGGACAGCTTTCCAGAGCATAATGCAGATCTGCATCGAGGGCTGGAGACAAGTGGTAAAGCAAATGTTTACTTACACAACAAAAATTCCTTCCAACTACAGAAGATATTCCAAGGCATAGACGCAGGCTGCCCATGACACTAACAACAGTGGATTATGACAAATGACTTGACACACACACACACAGCTATGTGGGGTATTTCACCTGATCTGTAGAAGATTTTGGCCCTCTCTGGGGTCATGCTGCCACTTTGGACACACAGACTCACAGCTGCCTGAAACAGCTTCCTCAGTTCTTCCTCTTTAGTCTTGGTTTTGCTTTCCTCCTTCACCTTATTTCTTTCCTGCTGCGGAGGGAAAATATCCAGTTTATTAAAGCATTATAAATATAAATCATCCTCACATACACTATAAACACAATGTACTTGATTTAAGGACAAAATGTGTGATTCGATGGGATGTTTCTAAAACCTCAATAAGATTTTAAATGATGCATAATACAAGTTGAAATCGCATTACTTTATATTATATAACATTCTAGTTCATAATTAAAAAATAAAGTCATAAAATTATACCATCGACTTTAATTACCAGAGAATAGCTGCGTCTGTGCGGAGCTCTCAGGCAGTAGGTCGTAGGGATGGTGTTCTCGTCCCGCTGATAAACTTTCTCCAGCTCCTGTGTACTGACGCCAGCCTCCTGACACTGCTGCAGCAGCAACTGCAGCTCTGACACCTCCACCTGAGCGGGCACACGGGCTGTGCCATACTGATGTCCTACCAGAGCCTGCAGCACCACCGTGTGGTCACAGGAGGAACAACAGCACGGGGAACTATTGTTTAGTATGGTAAGCTGGTAATTTATTACAGTTTTTTCTGATTGCTTAAGCACATTTTTTGTAACTATTGGCTAATTTTGCAAAACTCTTCACACAAATAAGAAAACCTGTCACCCAATAATCAAAACATTGTAGTTCTCTTGCAAAAGCGAACACAGCTAGATTAACTCTTCACACCTTCGTAAAAATGGTGTTTCCGTATCAAACAGTACACACAAGCCATCATCTACTAAGCACACAATGCACCAACTGCACACTGATGGTATGAATACAAAACACATCTGGCCTTTGCTTTCTCTGTGCACAAGGTAGGCTATGTCAGTTTGAGCTCATACTTCTGTCATAGATCCATAAGCATAGAGGGATCCAAACTTCAAGTACTGGTGTTTATTCAAACACATCAAAAAAACACAAGTGTTCATTTCCAAGTATAGGATTATTTGCAATCGCCATAATGACTATATGGGTTACTTGGTCTGCAGTGAACATGCTTCCTCTGCCCCCAGCATCTGGTCATCTAGCAATTCTGTAAAGTAACAATTTCAGTATTTTTACATCAATGGTATTGGTGTGTTTCTCATTGGCATATGGCAGTGCTACAAATCTTTGTGCGAAGTGACTGTGCTAACCGATTCTCATTTCAAGATGTCCTTATGGTACTTGCTACAGTGTAGCGGCTCGAGTTAGGCTGGACCCGTTGGCCAGCTACCCTCAGGGTCATTCCACGGTTGATTACATGGTCCACTATTGTAGCTCTGATGTCATCAGCAATTCTATTTCTTACTCTTCCTACCCTTCCTCTCCCCCCTCCTCGTCTTCCTCTCCCCCCTTCTCGTCTTCCTCTTGCTCCTCCTTGTCCTTGTCGTCCTCTTCATCCTACTTCTTCACCTCCACGTCCTCTTCCTCGGCCTCCTCTACTTCTCACTCTTTCTGCTCCCTCCATTGTACTCCGCACACACAGCTTACCTGTATTATAGTGCTTAGGCTGATTGCAAAGTGAACTAATTATCTAAAAAAGTTTTCACATGTGAAAGTGTGCCAGACAGTTGGCAAATTAGTGTTAATGATAGCCATACATGTGTATACTTTTGCTAGGAGTGTGTTGGAAATTTGGTAATTGAGTGTTGTGCAGTGAATTGTGCCTACAGTTTTGCAAAGTGTGTGTTACAAAATTGCAAACTGAGTGCAAAGCAGTTTTTGTGCTTTTAGTTTTGCAAACTCAGTGAGTGGTTTTGCTATAAGTCTGAATAGTTTTAGAGATTGTGCTACAGGAATCACAGTTAGGGTTTAAGCAATCAGAAAAAACTGTAAGCTGATTACTATACAGAACATCTGCTTAAGAGACAACTGTGTGATGCTACACGTGTGATTTTGTGTCTTTTACTTATATTGGAAAGTGTTTCTATTATTTTGTCCATTTGTTGACACGGCTCAATGACAGAACTGTTCTGCAGCCGTGATGATAAGTTTAATTTAAAAAGGAGAACAAACATAGCACAGTGTAGATGACTTTGCAAAGTCCAGCATACTCCAGAAAGGGTGAAAAGCTTTTATTTTTAAAGTTCATAATACTAAAAACTGATAAAATTCAACAATAAAACTTTGACTACAACTCATGGCAAGGTGCTGATGTCCTTTAGAGCATGTCATCATTCATTGTACTGAGAAGTAAGGGTCAGTCTGAGATCCTGTTGGTTTACACTTGAGATTCTCCCCAAGGACTTTATTTACCAGTAAAAAAGGTCCAGCTGAGCTTCCTCTGCATTCATGTATCATCTGATGCCTGGTGTCTTCATCTGGCCAGCGACTGGGATCACTGGATTCAAACGGGTCTATCACCTGCCGACATAAACACACTCAAGAGTTAAAAAATGTGGAGTGGAAATAATAAATCAAGAAAGCTGAGCCCAGATCCAGTGAGAGCAAGCGTCTAAGGTGGGGTGAGGCATCACGTTCTTTATTCTGTCTGCTGATTGCACACACCACAATGTGCTGACTGAACTGTCCCAATGTTTATTTAATGCACATGAACGAAAACCAACACAGACAGTCGCCTCACAGCTGCTCATTCTCTTTGTTGTCAGATATAATTAAGGCACGTTATTGACTGCATCAGTGGCCTCAGGGAAAACGGTGGAAGACTAAAAGTACAAATACCTGCAAGCAGCTAAAATGCTACTGCTGTCACCCCCCGTCGCTGGCGACATTACGCATGGGTGTCTTTGTGATGGACCACACGGAATATTAATGAGACTTTACTTTTATAGCTTCAAGATTTTGTGTTTTCTATCTTGTTTCTCTAATAAAGAGATGCACATTTCAAGGATCTTTCTATAAAGAGTAAAAAAAATACCTTTAATTTAATTACAAACAACCTTAAAGCAAAGCAGTTTTACAACGTGTCCTCCAGTGGACCATATCTAGTTCTCTTCCCAGCACTAAAAGTCATTAGTGTGAGCATTTATGCCATTAAAGTAATCTCGTTTTAATGTATAAAGCAACAGTGCCCACATCCTTCCTTAGCCTGTTTATGGCTTTAAAAGAACAGAAAGAATTCCCAAGAAAAACACAACTCACACGCACACTCACATCTACTGACATGTTTTCGATGCAACAGGAAGGTTTTAAAAAAGTAAAGTGTGTGCTCACCCTGACATCCAGTCCCAGCGAGTGTCTGCAGTGCTCTCTGAATCTGGGGAACACACTGTCCCTCAGAGCTCTACGCTCCACCACGCTGTCTGTACACAACACAAACAGGATGCACCTTAACAAGAACTCAAATGACACAAGAAAACATGATACAATCTAACATGCGTATTTTTTAAAAACACACCTAGTTACAGCTGCCTTTCATATTAGGAATCACTGCCTACCTTCTGGGTTGGAGCACAGGTAGATTTTCACACAAGATGTGCTGAAGCCAGAATCCAAAGGGGATTTTCCTCCGGTGTGCATGCCTGATAAACAGCTGCTGTTCAAATAACAAAACACAAGGAGGGAAAACTCCTGGCAGGAACTTATCGCGCGTCCCAAACGGAGAGCAGCTCTGTGTCGTCTCTGCTGCTGTGTCTCATGTTCCTGCAGCTCCGCTCAGGAAGTTTGGCCTCGGGTGCTCTGGAGCGTGTTATCATGATCACACCCACTTTTGGTCAAACATCCACACAAACACGCTCAGTCTGAAAAAATCGATGTGTGCAACTTTTCAACTTTTCCATATTTTTTATTAATTAACATTTGTACACAATAAATACAAACTTTGTTTTTTTGTTGTCGTTTTTTGTACATCCAATAATAATATGCAGAAAGACTTTTGCACCTGTTCTCAATATTGTCACCATGGCAACAGTCTATTAAAGAGAGAGGCCAGTTGTTCCACCACATCGTTAATAATAACGGCAGCTGTGCTACTCTGAATCCACATAAGGAAAAATAAAGTGTCATTTAAAACATAAAAACCATACCAAATAATTAAACACTGTCGCGGACCAAAGAGACTGTTAAAGATGGGAAACGATCCGTCTTCAAAGTGGCAACTGGCAATGAAATGTCAATTTTATATATGACAGACTGACTGAGTAAGTATAACGGGAATGTCTGCGGATGCTGAAAAACCATAAACTTCAAAACAAGTTCGAAAACCAGTAAAAATCAGATCTCAGAGAGATCAAGGACAGGCTGCTGTTCCAAGTCACCTTGACCACACTGTCACAAGTCAATGCTAGTCCGTACAACAGCAGAAGAGCAGAGGGTCATATCTAAAAATGCAACTAATTCCAGCATGCTTAAGTTTGCTAGGATGAATGCTACACAAAATGTTGTGGTTTCACTTCTTACTTCTCCTTTTAGAAATCACCTCCACCGGGGAAAACAATCGATTTGCTTCCAGATTAAGACTTTTCTTACAGGAGACCTGAAGATGTGCTCCAGTGCAACACTACATAGTAATGCTAAGAGTTTTAAATTTAATATTCACAGTTCTTCTTTTGTTTTTGTTTTGCAGTAGGGATGTTATCTGAGACAAAGAAAGAGGATTACTGCCTGAATGTTCAGTTTTATCTCCTGCTGACAATTTGGACAATACTCTACTTTGCAATTTATTCCGTGCAAACGCTCTCCAAACTTGTTCATTTGCAGTGAGGAACTGGGACATATCTTCAGAGTCAAACACAGATTAGATTAAAATTCCTCCTCTCTCTCTTATAAACAATCACACTCATAAACACCCAGGCCTATTTCGAGACCAAAAAAAGAAATGATTCATTCAAACGCATCGCTTTCTGTAATTTTTGTTTGTTTTGTTCTTATAAATAAAGGAGAACAGCGAATTTCACTGTCCACAGTCGTCTCTCCACCTCTTTGGAAGAGCTGGGAGAGTGGAGATCTTTATTTGTGTTTGTTTTGTTTTTTAAGCATCAGTCACACTGAAACAAAAAAAGTCCATAGGATCAGCTTAAAAAGAACAACTCTGAATCATTTTAACAACAAGGATTCATCAGAGTCTTTGCCACCTGTGCCGATGCTATATGAGGGTACTGCTACTTTCCAAGTAAGGTAGAAATTAATAAAAGTGCTACGCTGCCCTTCAGGCAAGGAGTTTCAAAGGCTTTATGGCCATGTAAAGGGAAATGGGGGCATTTATTTACTTTGAGTAAAAAAAAACCACACACAAAAGATTTGTACTTAGCTCCATTTGAATGTCATTTGCTAGTTCTGTCCATTTAGTTCGATTTTTTTTCTTTACACACCTCTTTCTGTTTTCTGTTTCTAGCATTAGGACACAAGATGTGGTGGCTTTGCTTGGCGAGACGAGAGAAAAATTATACCTGCAAATGTAATGAGCGTCAAGTAAACGTGCGTCTTAGTTGAACTGAACAGTGAACAAATCGGCATGAGAGGGATGAAAACTATACAGTTCTGTGCTAATAAGAAGTCCCGGCCACAAATACTTTCCTGTCTACATCATCTGAAATAAAACTTTTCTTTGTTGCCACATAGTGAATACCAACAATTTGAGTGCCTTTAAAAGCACCAGCAGCGCATCTCTGAACCAATCAGTGATACAGACATACGGCGCACAGAATGAGAGAATGTATCTGTCGTATAATGTATCTGCATGTGTGTATGTATGTATATGATAGTCACTGATTCACACTGACTGCCAATGGACAGAATCGTCTTTAGAGGAAAGAGGGAGAGACGTAAAGGAGGGACGGGAAGAGAGGCGATGCTAAGAGCAGAGGGAAGGATCCAGCCTCCTTTATCTCTCGTTTTCTTTCATCCTCTCCCTCCTTTGAGCTCTCCTTCCTGCTGTATTTACAATGCCCTTTCAGTATAAGATGAAGATAAAACTTCCACTACATATCAGACATGGTATTCCATTCAGCTGAGTTAGTCTATATGAAATGCTGAGCATAACATTCCTATGACGACAGTAATGTACTGTACTATTACACATTAAATACGTATGATGATAATGACTATATATGACGAGGGAAGGCCTAAGGAGAGGGACACTGCGTCCACGCACACCGCTCAATTTCTCTGGTCGTTCACTTCGTTCTCCACTGCTCTCCAAAAACGTGACAGACTTGGCATGTTTTTACTTACATTTCAGCCAGCTTTCTTTGGATGGGCCCACAACACTCACAAAAGGTAAGGAAAAGGTATCAGATAAGAATCAGACTTTTTTAAAAACAAAAACAAAAGCAAAACTAATGCCCCCGGGAATACAGTAGCAAAAAGCAGATTGTTTATTTCCATCTGCACTGAATTAGATTGGGCTCTCTTCTTTGGGCCGAAGCAACACCTGTACATGACGCTGCAAGCAACACTGACCATTGATTAAATCACACACACAGCATGAAAAGCATGAGCTGGGTTGCAAAGTGGCTTGCAGATGTGTGATAACTGTAAAGAGGCTAAAGCAACGTAAATATTGCATCCAGTATGATATCTGCCAACAAGATCCATACTAAGTTATCAGCTGTTCATGTGGGCTGCCATTTAAGTCAGCTTCTGCCTTTAGGGGTCACCACAATCAATCATCTGCCTCCATCCCACCCTAATTTTATAGTTATAGTGTATTGAATTATATGTTTGGTTTGTCTGATAACCTTTTACTACATTTTGTCAGTTCTTGGGGCTTCAAAACTTTTCTCGTGCTTCATGATTATTTATTGGGAAGAGAAAAAATCTAAATATTGACTCTGATCTGCTTCTGCAGAAAGATGAATGGTCTTATGGAAAGCTTGACAACAGAAAACTTGCCAAATCCGTCATCTGTCACAAATAGCTTTTTCCCATCCTCCTCCTCTCCTGACATTCTTCCTCTGCTTCACCGTGGTGTGATTTGCTGCCCAATGAGGTGAGGTTTTAAGGCAAGAATGAAAGGACGGGGTAGGGTGAAGGGATCGGGGGTGTGTGGGCTACTGCTGCACTTCATTAGGAAGCTAATACGGAGATTATTACATCGGATAGTCTGCCTTTGTCCCCTCTCTCTGCTCTCCTCCTCCTCAGCTCAAAGGGAGAAGATACGGAGCTGCCAGGAGTTCAGGAGATTGGGGCGGGGGGAGGGGTCAGCGTGGTTCAGTTCAGTTTACTTCACATCACTTTATTTAACTTCACTTCAGTTCCCAAGTCTGTAGGATACATCTGCCTTTCATCTGTTTTCATTTCTGTTTGTGCGCCTATAACCGGCTGTCAGTTTGTTTGTCTGTCACACCAGCGTGATCTCCACCTCCTCCGTCTTGTCGCTCTTCTCCTGCTGTCGGCGGGGGTGCTGCTTGGGTGGAGGAGGAGCGGCTCGCACCTGCAGCGGAGAAAGAAAACACATTAAATACAAGAGTAAGGAAAAGAAAGAAGCCAAAGTGAGAAAAACTGAAGTCAAGGTGATAATAGGGGCGACCTACTTTTCTTAATTTGACAAACAGTTAAATGTTCACTTCCTGCTGCGAGACACAAATGTGTTATCAACGAACAGGAAAAGTAGGGAATTGTCTGCTTTTAGACTCTAACAAAAAAAACTGTGTTTTCAACCTATTGTTGGGATCTGTAGGTCACACAGTTTAACGAACACTTAAGTATCCTTCACATGTCATCAGAGCACAGCGTGCCAAACCATCTTCGAAAAATTGACGGTTACTTATATGTCATACATTCATCTGCTGATTATTTTCTTCATTAGTTTCTTTAAGTCCCTGTGAAATCCTGTGCCGTGACATACACTGTAATCTAACTACATGTCACGCTGATGCGGCCCGCAGTGAACGTTTATTTCTTGCTTCTCTTCTTTTTCTGATGCCTTTTTTTAATCGAGAAGAAGACAATGAATTGAGTTGAAGAGAGAAACCTCACCGCCGACTAGTGTTTCAGTGGCAAAATTACAAAGTAACACAGGCACAACATCACAAGTGTAAATGCTAGCAATGATGTCAGCCACTTGCAAAGGCTAAGCAGCAGGGTGGGGATGTGGGCCGGACCAGTGAAACTCCCGTTTCTACCAGTGTAAAGAAGTTCAACTACACTTTTAATCCAGGAGATGTCTTGAAAGAGATCTTTCAAGACATCTCCTTTCAAGATGTCTGTTGAAAGAAAAGGAAGTGCAGTTTACAGCCGTACATGTCATTTTTTGTCTGTGATAAAGAAATGCTGTGCACCCTACCCTCTGAATGAATGTTTTCATATAGAGTGAAACAGCATGGTCTTTTGTTTATCTATGGCTAAATTACTGTGGCGTAGTATGAATGAGGATGAAGAGGTCTTTGTTGCTGGGAAAAGCCATAAAAAACCCAGAAAGATCTTTGACCACTAAAATCTAATCCATTTGCAAATTTGGATGCATTCCCTCTGTGCTTTCCAGAGATGGGAGGAAATAAAAAGACAGCTCGAACACACAAACACTCACACACACACATTGTGCACAAAAAAACACTTCTTGAGTAACACTGATACTAACAGGTCGTAGTTTGCCCGGGCCTCCTTCAGGAGTGAATCTTGGCGGCTGAGTCTTAGCAAATCCTGGAGATACTGGACTCCTGCCAGAGCTTTGATCTAGAGTGAGCGAGACAAAATTTCAAATTAAAAGCCCCGATTACCTTCCTCAGAAATCTCACTTTTCGTTAAACATGGTTGTTGTTGTATTGGTTGTCTTACTGTGAGCTGACAGCGGTCCTTTGTGTGACGAGGCAGGCAGAGGAAGCTTGTGCTCCCCATTAAGAGCAGCGGAAGGGGAACGTGGCAGAGGAGGTGGGGTGGAAGTCTCGGGGCTGGTGAAGGGGCTGATGGGAGGCTGGTCGTACAGCGGAAGAGGTGGCAGAGAAGATGGCAGTTTCAAAGAAGGAGAGATCTACAGAGAGTGGTGGAAATAAAGAAAAGACAAAGTGGGCTACAACACAAAACTTGACCAGGATACTTTTTTTAACCAACATTCCCTGCATAGCACTTAAAAGATGTTGGGTTGCGTGTTATGTCTACAGGCTTATAGGAAGGGAGAGGCCATATCCTTCCTGCTGCTGAGCCTCTAATAGGGCAGCACTCAGTGGCACAGATAAGACCTCTTTTCTGTGATTGCAGTGCAGGTTTTTTATCAGAATGCTGCACAAACACGGCAGTTCTAATGCACTGTTTTTGAACTCTGACTTGCTGATAGATCAAATGGACAACAAGCAGGAAAGGAGGAAGGGATAGGGGTATAAACTGGCACAGTCGACTACACACAGTCTTTGGTATTTCTCCCCTGAGAAAACACTGATAAGACCAAATGTCTCATTCAGGTCTAGAGTAAGTCCTGTTACCTAAGATGACTTGTATGTTATCTGTGAGATTAATTCATGTGTGTACAGGTGTTACTGTACCTGTGTGTCACCTGCCCCTCCCGCGCTGGTCTCTCCATTCTCTGTAAGATCTTCTACCAACACGGAGGGGAAAACGCCCACCCGCCCGTTCAGCTCCCCCTCCCAGAAGCCGTCATCTGTCTGAGTGTCACGGCTCAACAAGCGGATCACAGCTCCCTCGGAAAAGGAGAGTTCCTCATCCGCCTGACCCTCGTAATCATAAAGTGCACGCACGTACACCACTGCAGAGAGAAAGGACGATAGAGAGAGAGGGAGAAAAAACAATTATAAGTATACCGTCGGAACAATTATTCTCAGGGAAATGCAGTTTCTTGTCTGCAGGGCCCTTACTGTTATTAAGAAAATGGTATACACCGCTGGAGAGCAGAAGATATACAAACAGCAGTGGATTTGCTCATGAGCCTGGTCTAACTATTCAGGCACAGCAGATACAAAGTAATAAAAAGAAAAACGGATGAAGAGTAAGAGCAAGAGCACAGTAGGAGAAGATAAGGTTTTAAATAAGGCAGGTAAAGAAGCATGCAAAGACTAAAAAATAACATAAAATAAAGAGTTTTATATAGCAAAAGTTACAACCACCCAGTTTCCTCTCCTTGTTTTTGTTGTCAGTGAAATGGTGCTTGACCAATAAAGCTCGATTAATGCAGGTTTCTGGCTGTACGAAATAATTAAGTTATGCATCGTTTGCATTGATGACCAGATAGGTACGGCCTGTACAAGTAACTCCAGCTCCTTTTTTAAGGCTGTCTTGAATTTCAGCTCAAACTTTATGTCTACCAGTTTAATTTACTTTTAAATGAACTTGTGAATACAACCCACAGGGCTGCAGAAATAAAACAGCAAAAGTTAACAGTTAACAGTCAGGTTAATGCTCCGCTCTTGTTCTCTTTTTGTTCTCTTTGAATATGAGACAGGATTTTTACAGAAGGCACTGGTTCTAGTTCATTGACATGCAGTACTGTGATTTATTAAAAGTGCAAACATACATGGAAATACAATATTTGGTCTTTGGAAAACCTCTGGAAAGCCTGAATAACTATTGCTCAAGACCACTTTAAAAATGATCTCCTTGGATGCAAAATATAAAGAAATGAAGCATTGCTCAAGACCCTTGTAGAGTATTGTAAATGAACTGAAATGATTAGGGTCAAGGGTGTTTATTTAGAGCATCCCAGCAAGGTTCAGTGGGCAACCCCTACATTTCCCCTTTCCAATAATACCCTGCTTAGTGTACTCAGTGTACTCTACAGAAGCAGTAAAGAGAAAAATGCCTCAGTTAGTGGCCCACAATAACCTCATTATGGGTGAAAACTCATTTACACGGGTACAACTAGAATTAACCTCTTTCCTTTAACTACTGCCATGAAGTTTAATTAATCCTTCACAGCAACTGTGCTTACAGGGTTACTTACTATTTGTGTCTCCGTTTATGCAGCCCGAGTGCAGCTCTGGCTCTGTTGAGTTAGACGAAGTGTGTGACCGAGCATCGAGCGTAGCCAGAGACTGGAGCATGCTCAGCAGACTGTTGGAGGTCGGGAACTGCAGGTATTTCTCTGGGACATAGCCCACCTGACCTGCCTTATTGCGTGCCTGAGAAACAAACAAATAAACAACAACAACAAAAGAAGCCCCAAAAATCATGTCAGTACAGACAGTAGCACAACAACGATCAAATTATTCAACTGGCAAAAAAAATGCGATACACATCTACAGCACTTGACTGCGATCGGGTACCTTAACCCAGTCCTCCATGTCTCCGTCCTCAATGACCTCCAACATCTCCTGTTCATCGATAGTTAACTCATCTGGTTGGGAGGCCTGAGGAAGAGACACAGCGGGAGTTAAAGAAAGAAAAACAGAGAAAGTGGGAAGGAGAGTAGGAGAGTATGAAAGGAGGAAAGGTCAGCAGATGTGAAAGGACAGAAAAAGGGAGTAGCCAGACCTTATAGGCAAGGCAAGGCAAGTTTATTTGTATAGCACAATCCAACAACAAGGTGATTCAAAGTGCTTTACAGAGACATTAGAAACAAAAACAAATAAAAAGTATGATTTAAAATTGATTAAAACAAGCAAACAAACTAACTAACTAATTAACAGACAAACAAACAAAACAGTATATAAAATCAAAACAGATAAAATCAGAAATAGATAAAATCAGTAGTTAAAATGTTAGTTTTGAAATTTAAGCTTAAAAGTGTGGATTTGGTGTTTTATTCAAATGCAGCTGAGAACAGGTGAGTCTTCAACCTGGATTTAAATAAACTGAGTGTTTCAGCTGATCTGAGGCTTTCTGGGAGTTTGTTCCAGATATAAGGAGCATAAAAGCTGAATGCAGCTTCTCCGTGTCTGGTTCTGACTCTGGGAACTGATAAAAGACCGGATCCAGATGACCTGAGGGATCTGGAAGGTTCATACTGGGTCAGGAGGTCACTGATGTATTTTGGTCCTAAACCATTCAGAGCTTTATAAGAGATAAGATAAGATAAGATAGAACTTTATTAATCCCTCGGGTGGGTTCCTCTGGGAAATTCGACTTCCAAAAAAAGCACAGCAACGACCGAAGTTACAGTTACAGAATTGTTATATATATACACACACACACACACACACACACACACACACACACACACACACACACACACATATAAATACAGAGACAAATATAAATAAAATATACAAAGGGGATAAATAGAATAAATAGGAATAAAAAATAAAAATACAAGTGAATTGCACATTTCAAGTATTGAGTCTATTGCACTGTTGACTATTTACAAAAAGTATTGCACAAGGTATTGTACAGTGAGGTGAAGAGGCACTACAGCTTAGTTGTTCCCCCCTCCTTTGTCCTCCTGTTTCCTCTCCCTCTCCCCTCCAGAGAGGAGTTAAACAGTCTGATGGCGTGTGGGACAAAGGAGTTTTTAAGTCTGTTAGTTCTTGTCTTGGGGAGAAGCAACCTGTCACTGAACAGACTCTTCTGATTGTTTATGGCCGTGTGCAGAGGATGCCCAGCATTGTTCATAATGTCCAGCAGTTTCTTTACAGTTTTTTCTGATTGCTTAAGCACATTTTTTGTAACCATTGGCTAATTTTGCAAAACTCTTCACACAAATAAGAAAACCTGTCACCCAATCATCAAAACATTGTAGTTCTCTTGCAAAAGCAAACACAGCTAGATTAACTCTTCACACCTTCGTAAAAATGGTGTTTCCGTATCAAACAGTACACACAGGCCATCATCTACTAAGCACACAATGCGCCAACTGCACACTGATGGTATGAATACAAAACACATCTGGCTTTTGCTTTCTCTGTGCACAAGGTAGGCTATGTCAGTTTGAGCTCATACTTCTGTCATAGATCCATAAGCATAGAGGGATCCAAACTTCAAGTACTGGTGTTTATTCAAACACATCAAAACAAACACAAGTGTTTATTTCCAAGTATAGGATTATTTGCAATCGCCATAATGACTATATGGGTTACTTGGTCTGCAGTGAACATGCTTCCTCTGCCCCCAGCATCTGGTCATCTAGCAATTCTGTAAAGTAACAATTTCAGTATTTTTACATCAATGGTATTGGTGTGTTTCTCATTGGCATATGGCAGTGCTACAAATCTTTGTGCGAAGTGACTGTACTAACCGATTCTCATTTCAAGATGTCCCTATGGTACTTGCTACAGTGTAGCGGCTCGAGTACCTGTATTGTAGTGCTTAGGCTGATTGCAAAGTGAACTAATTATCTAAAAAAGTTTTCACATGTGAAAGTGTGCCAGACAGTTGGCAAGTTAGTGTTAATGATAGCCATACATGTGTATACTTTTGCTAGGAGTGTGTTGGAAATTTGGTAATTGAGTGTTGTGCAGTGAATTGTGCCTACAGTTTTGCAAAGTGTGTGTTACAAAATTGCAAACTGAGTGCAAAGCAGTTTTTGTGCTTTTAGTTTTGCAAACTCAGTGAGTGGTTTTGCTATAAGTCTGAATAGTTTTAGAGATTGTGCTACAGGAATCACAGTTAGGGTTTAAGCATTCAGAAAAAACTGTAATGTCCTTTTCTCTGCCACTGTCACCAGAGTGTCCAGCTTCATGCTGACCACAGAGCTAGCCTTCCTGATCAGTTTCTCCAGCCTGGATGAGTCCCTCTTTGCTGTGCTGCTCCCCCAGCACACCACAGCATAGAAAAGTACTCCAGCAACCACCGACTGGTAAAACATCCTCAGGAGCTTCCTGCAGATGTTAAAAGACCTCAGCCTCCTGAGGAAGTACAGTCGGCTTTGGGCTTTTTTATACAGGTGCTCTGTGTTGCATGACCAGTCCAGTTTATTGTCCACCCACAGCCCGAGGTACTTGTACTTGTTGACCACCTCCACCTTCTCCCCCTCTATCTGAACCGGCAGTGGACCTTCTCTGGACCTCCCAAAGTCCACAACCAGTTCCTTAGTCTTTGAGGTGTTGAGTTGCAGGTGGTTTGTGTGACTCCATGCGACAAAGTTCCTCACCAGACTTCTGTACTCCTCTTCCTGATCATCCCAGACCAGCATCAGCATCAGAACTTTAAAGTCTATCCTCTGACGGACAGGCAGGCAGTGTAAAGACCTCAGAGCTGGACTGATGTGGTCCACTTTTTTGGTCTTAGTGAGGACTCGAGCAGCAGAGTTCTGAATGAGCTGTAGTTGTCTGACTGATTTTTTAGGTAGACCTGTAAAGATGCTGTTACAGTAATCAAGCCTACTAAAGATGAATGCATGGACTAGTTTTTCCAGGTCCTGTTGGGACATCAGATCTTTTATCCTTGATATATTCTTGAGGTGATAGTAAGCTGACTTTGTTATTGTCTTAATGTGTTTTTCTAAGTTTAGGTCTGCATCCATCACTACACCCAAATTTCTCGCCTGGTTTGTGGTTTTTAG
The DNA here is from genome assembly GCF_057381915.1 of Diplotaxodon limnothrissa. Classification (NCBI taxonomy): domain Eukaryota; kingdom Metazoa; phylum Chordata; class Actinopteri; order Cichliformes; family Cichlidae; genus Diplotaxodon; species Diplotaxodon limnothrissa. Next base: position 20,584,385 of record NC_140609.1, on the reverse strand, counting down.
GTGTAGAGATTGAAGTTCTCTGGTGACCTGTAATCGTTTTTCTTTGGCGCCAAAGACTATTACTTCAGTTTTGTTTTTGTTTAGCTGGAGAAAATTGTGGCACAACTAGTCATTAATTTCCTCAATGCATTTACCAAGAGCCTGTACAGGGCCTCAGGCTCCTGGTGACATTGTGATATATATTTGTGTGTCATCTGCATAGCTGTGATAGTTTATTTTGTTGTTCTTTATAATCTGTGCCAGTGGGAGCATGTAAATGTTAAACAGAGGGGGTCCCAAGATGGAACCTTGGGGAACTCCACATGTGATGCTTGTCTGCTCAGATGTGAAGTTACCTATTGATACAAAGTATTTCCTGTTTTCTACGTATGTTTTGAACCAGTTTAGTACAGTTCCTGAAAGACCTGCCCAGTTCTCCAGTCGTTTGAGTAATATGTTGTGGTCAACTGTATCAAATGCTGCACTGAGATCCAGTAAAACTAAGACTGACATTTTTCCACTGTCTGTATTCAGACATATGTCATTAAACACTTTTGTCAGAGCGGTTTCAGTGCTGTGGTTCTGTCTAAAACCTAACTGGAAGGCATCGTAGCAGTTATTCTGTTTTAAGAAGTAATTGAGCTGTTGAGAAACTGCTTTTTCAATGATCTTACTTAAAAATGGGAGATTTGAAATCGGCCTGTAGTTGTTCATTTGTGTCTTGTCAAGATTGTCCTTTTTCAGTATAGGTTTTATTACAGCAGTTTTTAGTGGTTCCGGAAACACACCTGACATTAAGGAAAAGTTGACGATCTGTAACAGGTCTGACTCTAAAGTCTTTGAGACCTTTTTGAAAAAACTTGTTGGCAGGACATCTAAACAGCAAGAGGAGGAGTTCAGCTGACCTAAGATGTCCTCCATATAACCAAACAATTCTCTATTAATGATTAGTTAATGAGGTATTTAAATGGCATACATATGTCAACAATAATACTGTGTGCTGCAGGTGTTTCCTTTCTAGTAGGCAGATATTTGATGCTGTGTGCATGCAGGTGTGTGTCACCCTGTAACTGTGTGCATGCTGCTTCACACCTTGTATGAATACAGGACTTTGCAGGTTAGCGGGTAGTTGCGGAGGGTCCCCGAAGGGCTGGAGCTGCTGTCGTCAAAAACCTCCATATTCTCCTCACACTCTTCACCCTCTTCACGCTCCAGGTCCACTGTGCCCTTTAACACACAAACAGATCCACAATGAAAACCTCTGATAAGTACAAGGACAAACAAGAAAAGCTCCACTCACCTTTAAAGTTAATGATTAAAACACACGCCTATATTCAAGAGCAAAAACACAACAACAGCTGTTTAAATGCAAAACATTTAACATATTTTACATGATACCAGATGGTAAAATGCTCAGTATATTTATATTTTCTTTGATGTTTAGCTAAATTATTAATGTAAACCAGTTAAAAAAAGTCAAAGTGCTCACAACTCCTGCTGTCCAAGTGATGCCTAGTTAGGTATACTGTTATCTGTTTATTTCTACTGCTTCAAACTAACCTTGCAGCTCCCCAGCTGTGTTATGATCCCAGCTTCTCTTCTCACTTTCTACTATGCGTCCGATAACCAGCTGCGAGACTATGTCTTGTCTATTCGCCACCTATAGTATTTTTCCATCTGTACAGATAGTTCCTTACCTTTCTATCGCTCCTTCCTGTCTGAGTTTCTCTATCCTGCTCAGTGTGTGTACTGTAGCTTTTTTGACACAGGTGTACCAGGACTAATGTTTCAAATGAGCCAGCCACTCCCTCGTTTGTTCCATGTGAATTTCACTGGCTTACAGGGAAGTCATGTGATACAGCTGGTAGAAAGATCTATCACAGACAGAAGGCTGACCTGACCAGTAACAATAGATGGGGAGAGAAAATAGCGTGCGTGCGTGCGTGCGTGCGCGTGTGTGTGTGTGTGTGTGTGTGTGTGTTCTCAGTTCATTGTGTTTAGTCATCAGATTTCTGTTGACACAGTAAACTCTATAACGGTGCACAACAAAACATGTATGTCTTTAGTACTTTAGTTAATCTCCAGAGTTTGACATATGATTCTGTAATAAAAAAGACACTGTTATCAAAACTATCTGAAGGAATGGGTAAGAAAATAGGGAATTGCCCATGTTGGCTAGCCTATGTTGAAAAAACACACACTGTGGTATGTTTTTGCACCTTGACATGGGTGTGTCATTAACACTATTTGCTTTAGGAGGAAGGCTTTCTGTTTTTACCCACTTGGTAACACGTTACCAAAGGCTTTTAATATGTTTTATTTTTAACCGCCTAAGACCCGAACTCTTCCACAGCATGCATTTTTAATTTCTTTTTGATATTTGGACTGATTGGGACCCGATGAATGTAAAAACAAAGAATTACCAGATTTTTTTTTACCTGATTTTTGTTTCTAAGAAAAATGAGAGCCACATATGAGGATATTCGTTTAACATTTCAATAGAACAGTAGCAGTATAATGTCCTCGTAAGTGGATATCAGGCCCTTGTAGAGCAAAATTGAGTATTTTGGTCTAAATAACCCAAAATGTGATGTCCACATATGTGGACGCCAAGTCCTAGGAGGTTAAAGCTCTTGTATTGAATTTGTATCAAGTGTAATTTGGTCTTTAAAGTCTTGTATTTTGTATCAAGAGCCTAAACACATTTGTACACACGTCATTTATTTTTGCTGTACAAAGAGACTGGATCTAATGCTCTGATATTTACCTGATATTAATCTGTACTGGAAAATTGTCATCCAATTAATTTCAGGAAATGGCTGCTAAGTATTTTAGATAATGTCACTCCTACATTTTTTTTCCTGGATCTGAGGATGCATGGCTGCTGCAATTTTGAGGTGTTTTTGGTCATTTTTCCTGTTGACCTGCTGACCTGAGCTGACCTCAGGGAGATGATGATGAATCAAAAAATTGCTTGTGTTAAAAAATAATGTATAGACCTCTCTTCCTCCTTTTTTTGTTTTCCTGATTGTGAGCATACTTTTTACCTAGAAGAAATATAAACATGGACTTACGTTTGTGCTTCTTTAAAACTGTTACCTGCATAATAAAAACATTACATTTGCCATGATGCTGTATATTGTTCAGCCATGATTTCTAAAATAAATAGAATAACAGTAGCATTTACCATATGAATAAGTACTGACTATAATTAGCTTGGTAAAAACACAGTAATAGTTAAACTGACAGGACTGGCCTTAATTTTTGTTGTTTTGTCCTGCTAACGCATGAAAAAGTGAGATCTGAGGAACATCAGTTTTGTTAAAATGAATCTTGAGGGGCACATAAATGTGCACACCAACATTCATGGCAATCCATTCAGCAGTTTGGATACAGTTCCCTAAAAACCACGCCATCCTAAGTGATGTGCTGCCGTGAAGATGACTTCGTTTTTAGGAAAACGTGTTACAGGATAAGATAAACTGAGTGTGAGTGTGTTTCACCTAAACATCAGGACACAGTCCTGTGATCCTTTCAATAGTTACTGACATGTCTGAACCACATAAAATAAACACTGCTGCGGTCTGTTAGTAATTGATAAGTGTCCATGTTAAATAATAAACCCCTGATGTAACACATCATTTACCACTACTACCTGGACAAGGGTAATTTCATTGTAAAGAGAAGGTGATTTCAAGCACAGCCATGTAGAACCTACGGCGTGGAGGCTTCAGTCAGGGCCACATTTCTTTAGTGGCTGCTTGTTTGTTGGTTCACATTAAGCTTATCCTCTTTGTTGATTTAAGAATACGCTGCTTAGCCCAGAGACCAGTTCCTTTTAATCCCTGAAGTAAAGGCCAGTATGTATTCCAGTAATAACCCTATAAAGTACCACAAAATATACATCTCAGTATATGTACCAATACAGCGGAGACAGGCCAGTGCAAGATTTTACTGTTCCTGGAGGTAATAACTGCAAAAGTGTTATTGTAATGAAGGCAGTTGCTGTCTGAGAGGCCTGAGGTTTTTAAGGCTTGCAGTATTTCATTCAGATTAATAAACCTGAGTGGGATGAAGAAACGGCCGAGGAGAGAGCCTGCTCCCTACTCTCATTGTGTTTCTGTCACGTCCTGTGCAGATTACTCGCACTACATCAATCCTTTGTTATCGGTCACTTCTGACTTTTCCTTCCCTTCTCATACTGTCTCTTTTTCTTGCACCCTGTTAATAACAATGTCCCAGCTTTCTTTGCTGCTGTCAGTCTCCCCAGGCTCTCCAAATAAAATCTATGTCAGATGAACTGCTGTCATATGCCTGAATACTCAATGTGCCTCCTGGTCTGTTCTTTTAATGACATCTGTCACGGCGAGTGAGGTGAGCCGTGTGGAGGCAATGAAGGAGGATCCAAACGCAGGCAGTCGTGAAGGTGTGAAGGTGGTTTATTGAGCATGAAAGTAAATACAAACGGCAAAGGGAGCTATGACTAACTAGACTGGGAACAAACTAACTACAGAACACGAACCTGAACATGAGCAGAAACACTTAGCGGTTGACAGCAGGGAAACACACAGATGACGCAGGGTGGAATACACAGACGGACCAGCAACTACAATGACGGCAGACATGACTTAAATACACGGAGAATCACAGGGGAATTACACACAGGTGGTGGACACAGCTGGGAATGATCACAAGACGAGACAAAGGTAAAACTGAACACACTCACATGAGACGCAGACCATCACAATAAAACAGGAACAAGAAACCATCACACTAAGACACAAACTCGACAGAGAGACAGACAGAGGCACATGGAGCTAGACAAATACTAAGCAGACACAACCGAAGAACAAATCCTAAACACCACAGAAACATGAAACTCAAATAATAAACATCATCATCATCATCATCAACACTACAAGAGAACAAGAAAACAATCCCTGATGCAAACTAAAACATAATAAAACTCAAACTACTGGGTCCAACGGACCCAGAACCGTGACAGTACCCCCCCCTCAAAGGGCTGGCTCCCGACAGCCCCAAACAAAAAAAGCACAAAGCACCAAGCCAGGGCGGGCAGAGGGGGTCCAGGAAGGAGGGTCTGAAACAAAAACAAGGAGCACAAGAGACCAGAATAAACCAAAAACAGGCCAACACAAAACAAGACCATACACGAGTCCACAGTAAAGTCCGGGGTCCGACAACACAAGAGCCGAAACAGTTCAGGGGGCCGACCCTGCACACAGCAACGGCGGCGACAGGCAAACAGTTCCGGAGGCCGACCACGTGGAAGGCAGTGGCGGCCACCGAGCAGGTCCGGAGGACGGCCGCGATGCCAGCGGCGGCGACGAACACCTTCCGGAGGCCGTCCCCGAAGGCCATGATGCCATCTCAGAGGCCCGGAAAACGGCCGGCAGAGGCGAGGCGGAACGGGTCGAGCTGGCACCGACGGCGGCGTGGCAACCACAGGACCAGACGAGGCGGGACCAGACGAGGCTGGACCAGGCGAAGATGATGAAGACACGGAGGCTGGACCAGGCGAAGATGATGAAGACGGCAGCGGGACGGCTGCGGAACCTGACGGCAGCGGGACGGCTGCGGAACCTGACGGCAGCGGGACGGCTGCGGAACCTGACGGCTGCGGAACCTGACGGCGGTGATGCTGCAGAAGGTGATGTGGAGATGTGCTGGCTGGGTCCTCCAGGACCACCAGCAGATGTGAGGATGTGCTGGGTGGGCTCCACGGGCCCTCCAGCAGACGAGGCTTGAGGCTGGCTGGGTTCTCCTAAACCCCCAGCAGACGACACTTGAGGCTGGCTGGGTTCTCCTAAACCCCCAGCAGACGACACTTGAGGCTGGCTGGGTTCTCCTAAACCCCCAGCAGACAACACTTGAGGCTGGACGGGCTCCTCAGGCCCTCCAGGGAAAGCAGTCTCTGAAGCAGCAGGTACGGAGACCTCTGCCAGTGTGGACACTGGCTGGGACTGAGCAGCACCGTGGCTAGACTCAGGCAGCAACAGTGGGATACAGTCCTCAGAGGGCTGGAAGTGTTCCCCAATACACTCAGCAGAGGACTGAGGCGGACGGGTGAACTCACTTGAGCTCTCAGGGGGTGCTGAGAGCCGAGACTGTTCAGGTGAGTTCTCCGGTGAGGCTGCTGGTGCTGGTGTCTTGACCTCTAGGGGTCCAGAGTTGGCTGGTGACTGACACCCAGCCTCTGGGGAGGCCCTAGAGGGAGCAACTGCCTCTGAGATGGCCAGCTTAAATGAACCAGCAAAAGTTTGTGTGGAGTGTGTTCCCTGCTTGTAATGAGGCTGTGAGGATAAAGGCTGGGTAAATGAGTGGACAGGCTGCTGAACTGGTGGCAACTGAGCTACAGGTAGCAAAGTAGTAACAGGTGGTGGAGTGGCTGGCTGAACTGATAAGGCTGATGACTCTTTTGCCAACTGAGCTATTGACTGGGCTATGGACTGTAACATGGTGTCTACTGGGTCTGACTGTGACTGTGATGGAGGTGATGAGTGAGTGGCTGACTGAGTTAGCGACTGCTGGGAAGCTAACCGAGCTACCGGCTGAGCAGCTGACTCAACGAACACAGCCCCGGTATAAACAGTCATATGAACTGGTGAAACAGACAGAGCGTCTTTTCCACTCACCACAGCCGGCAGTTCTGAAGTCCTATTCTCCAGCTGTGGGGCGACGCGCCGATGGCGCGATCGTCGCTTCCTCCCGGGCAAAACCTCCGGCGGGCCGGGCAAAACCTCCGGCGGGCCGGGCAAAACCTCCGGCGGGCCGGGCAAAACCTCCGGCGGGCCGGGCAAAACCTCCGGCGTCCGGCTGGGTTGGGAAGCGATAGCGGCTGGTGGGTGTAGGTGAAGTTCGTGAAGGATGAAGTCTTGCGCGAGTGGGTGTAGTGAGTCCAATAGCCAGGGATAATCCGTGAGCAGCTGTTGCAGTCTGGCTTCCAGAACGTGGAGGAATGCTTCTCCCTCATGCTCTAGCCACAGGTTGATTATTTGTGAAGCGGAGTTCGTGATGAGGTCCCGAAGCTCCGTGGGTGGGGTGAATGCCGCTGGATCCATATCTGGCTGGTCCGTACTGTCACGGCGAGTGAGGTGAGCCGTGTGGAGGCAATGAAGGAGGATCCAAACGCAGGCAGTCGTGAAGGTGTGAAGGTGGTTTATTGAGCATGAAAGTAAATACAAACGGCAAAGGGAGCTATGACTAACTAGACTGGGAACAAACTAACTACAGAACACGAACCTGAACATGAGCAGAAACACTTAGCGGTTGACAGCAGGGAAACACACAGATGACGCAGGGTGGAATACACAGACGGACCAGCAACTACAATGACGGCAGACATGACTTAAATACACGGAGAATCACAGGGGAATTACACACAGGTGGTGGACACAGCTGGGAATGATCACAAGACGAGACAAAGGTAAAACTGAACACACTCACATGAGACGCAGACCATCACAATAAAACAGGAACAAGAAACCATCACACTAAGACACAAACTCGACAGAGAGACAGACAGACAATGGCACATGGAGCTAGACAAATACTAAGCAGACACAACCGAAGAACAAATCCTAAACACCACAGAAACATGAAACTCAAATAATAAACATCATCATCATCAACACTACAAGAGAACAAGAAAACAATCCCTGATGCAAACTAAAACATAATAAAACTCAAACTACTGGGTCCAACGGACCCAGAACCGTGACAACATCTAAACCACACTGAGTTTTCAGCAAACGCCTACAACAGACAAATCTTGTAAATAGGACAAGAGAAGTTTTAAAATGCCGTCAAAAGAAGATAAATATTGTTCAAAATTTTAACCCTCCTGACTGTTTTTAGTATAAAATATTTTGAGACATACACTCACTGGACACTATTAAGCACATCTTTCTTGTGGCTTTGACCCCTTTTGCCTTTATAACTGCTTTAATTCTTCATTGCATACATTCAACAAGGTGATTCCAGCACCTTGTTGAATTAATCAGAGATTTGGGTCCATATTGACATGATGGCATCACACAGTTGACACAGTTTTGTCCGCCACGGCATATCTGTGGCATTTAAATGATGCTCAGTTGGTACTAAAGGGATCAGGTGACAAGAAAATATCTCCCACACCATCACAAGCAGCCAGCAGGGATTCATGCTTTTATGCTGTGTGCTGTGTGACCAAATACTATCCAAACGCTGCAGCAGAAATGCGGTCTTCTGCTGCTACAGCCAATCTGCTTTAAAGCACGATGTATGTTTAGAGATGCTCTTCTGCATACCTTGACTGTAATGACTGATCATCTGAGTTTGTGTTCATCTTCACCCACAGAACTGACCCCTTCTAGACATTTTCTACTTTTTAGACTCTGTAGATAGAAATGGTTATGTGTCCCAGTAGATCAGCAGCTTCTGAAAAGCTTACACCACATTCACTTAAATCAGCCTCCTTCCTCATTCTGATGCTCAGTTAGTCAGCAGGTCATCTTAACCATATCTACATGCAGAAACTAGTTGATGCCATGTGATTGGCTCATTACAAATTGGATTTGACCTGCAGGTTTGTGCACCGTGATCAAATCTTGAGGAGACTCAAGGTGTGGGGACCATTTTGTCTGAGCAAACATGCCACACCTTATATCTCTTACAGTATAAAATCACATTACAGCAAGTTATTGGCTGTTTTCACCCCCACCTTTCTCACCTCCAATGCCTCTGCTCTGACATGACTTTCTCCTCATCTCTGCTCTTCTCCTTCACCTCATACCCCTCCTCTTCTTCTTCTTTTTCTTTTTTTTTTTTTTTTTACAGCCAATTAACTTTTCTCATTCTTCAGTACTTGTCTCTCTGCTGCTGCTTCTTTCACCCTTTAACTGCACAAATGCCTCTTTCATTCTTTTTCCATTTAGCTCATCTCTCTCTCCATTTTCTCTCTTTCTTAAGTTCAGTGTCTCTCTCTCTCTCTCTCTCTCTCTTTTTCTCTCTAGTGTTAGCTGCAAGCTGCAATATCACATGAGCAGAATGTCAAGTGCTTCCAATAAAGCAGACTGGCTATGTTTAGTCTTGTTGACAGACAGACACACGTCTCCTCACAAAGCCCCATGTGGGATCACTCTACTAGTGATTGGCACACTTGCCTCCCTGTAAAGCTAATGCAGAGAAGACAACTCACATACAAATGCACAAACATAATTACGCAGAAATATCCCTACACAAAAGAACACAGCATGTAAGGCTGAATTACAGCCAGTGTATAGTTTATATATGGCACTTTGATACTTCATAATAAAATACCTCTGTGATAAAAGCTGTATTTCTAAAGTGTCTAATATTTTTAGGGTGGAGTTCTGCACAGAGCATGAAAAACTTGGGACCCATTAGCACATTCATACAGTTTGCGCACACTTTCACAAACATGATGAGATGATACACAAAAGACGTCATATCTGTCTACTTTGTCATTAAAGCTAAGAGCTGTGAAATAAAGTTAAGAGAGAACTACATCAGTATTCCACTGAGGAAGTGGGGCGTTTTAAGAGTCTTTAACTGGTGTGATAGATGATTAGGCAGCAGGGCCAAGGTCAATTATTTATCAATTTACATCTTTCAGAAAGTAATCTGTCAGGAGAGCTACTCTGGTTGGGAGATTTTCACGGATAATGAAACCATAAAGAATGAGCAGCCATGAGCCCGTGTGTTAAAAGTTTAGCATTTCATTTTTGAATGTGCTGAATTGAGTGCCGTGCTTATGTAGTGAATTTGAAGAATTTACTGAGAGACAGTTGGGAAATCAAAAGATCATATACAGCTTACTGATGTGAGGGTGTTCATTTTAGTGGGTACAGCAGGCCAGTGTCAATGCAATAAACACAGTTACAAAAAAGTGTGCAAAAGTCTTGAGCCATTTCTTTATATTTTGCTTACAAGGAGCGAGAAATTCTTGTAACGTTTTAAAGTGCTCTTTAGCTATAGTTCTCCAGGCTTTCAAACACCTTAAAATAGTAATAAGGTGATTCCCAAAGAGCTATTAGCTAAAAGCTTGGCATAACTCAGCATGGCGTGCAGTGTGTCCTTAAAAAAATTGAGCAAACTGGACAGGTAGAAGACAAGAGAACAAGTGGCATGTGTAAGAGAAACCTATCTACAGCAGGTGAACAGCATCTGAAAGTTGTGTCCTTATGAAACAGGAAAGCTCCTTGGACAGCAGGAGCTGAGAGATGCAGCTGACCCTTTAGCTGATCCATTCAGAAATGCTCTCGGTAGAAGGGGTGGATGTCAAGAAGCACTTCTTAATGAAAGGAAACTGGGATAAAAGACTGAGGTACTTCAAATTACACGAGAACTCGACTGAAAATCAGTGGCAACTGGTCTGATGGAGTAATGAATCCAAATTTCAAATTTCAGGTCCAAATTGTTGATGGAGATAAAAAAAAAAAAAGGTTCAACAGTGGGTGTCTACAGCCATCTGTAAAACATGGTGAAGGCTCTGTCATGGTTTGCATTTCAGCAAGTGGTGAACATAGAAAAGACAGATAGTGATCCACCATGTACACCACTTTGAAACTGTCTGATTGTCAGTGGCTTCACACTTCAGCATGATAATGATCTCAAACACACTGCTAATATAGTGAGATACATACATGAAAAGAAAAACACACAATGCAACACATCAGTTGTGGACTGATCTCCCCAGAAACCAGACCTCTAGTTAGCACTAGACTTAATCAGCTCCTACATATGATTACATCCACTTTAAAAAGCCTAAGACTCCAACAGCCAAAGCACTAAACATCCAGTAGGTGGGCACATTCATCTTTGTCATATAGTTTGTTATTTACCCTGTAGGTGTAGGAATTGCATTTTCTAGCCAAGTGAGAACAGATATTGCAGGCTGGTAGTAACATTAGGACCCATGTTTTGTTTAAAACTACTTTTAAATATATACATTTTAAATATTTTGTCCAAATTTTGTCCAGTGGTAGACAAGTTTAATTGTTCTGGCTTGGCAAAAAATAGCTGCAATGCAGATGTAGTGAGGGGCTGTGTCTCACCGACAGTGAGGGGTCGTGGGAAGTGTAGCTGGCCCAACGTTCATTCTCCAGCTCCTCCATCACCTACAGCATGCACGGAGAGAGTCAGGGGTTTATACACATATTGCAAACAGGCAGACACATACACACAAAATATACAAACAACAACAAAAAAAAGTGCTCAAAGATATGACTGCAAACACAACCATACGCATATCAAATAAATCTTCACACAGGTCAGGGACATGCACATGAGCACACAGCATACCTGCATGCTTTCCCAACACTCACTGACAATACACACCTGGTTCATGGCGCTCTTTAGCCAGGTATCCACGGCAACCCCAACTTGGCGTAGAAGGTCCAGCCGAGCTTCAGCTTTCAACTTTATTGTCTTTGGAGAGCAAAGAGGTTAAGATTGTTAAAGAAGCACATGTACCAAGGCTGCAAAGTCCAATATCAATCTTTAAAAGAAAGGATGATATAAAACACTATACAAATGACTGGTTATTAGCAAACATGCTAATAATGCTCCAACTACCTACATAAACGATGGGATTACTAAAATGCAAGGTCCTAAAGAAAAAGATGGAAATTACAATGAAGCTGTATGTTAGAGGAAACATAAGGAGCCATTTCTACTCATGTCACAGCTTTCATTTTGACATCTTGACAGCTGCACGAGTTCTGTTCAATGCAAACTGAATTTTCACCCCAAAATGTTTAAAAACTGGGTCACACAGTCTCCTAAGCAACAAATCATCAAAACTTGCTGCACTCTAATGAGACTAGATGATGATGCTATATCCACCAGTAGAGGAACCCCTGAGATATACATTGAAGCTCTCTCGCATCAGCTCGCTCTTATCTCTAATCCTGTCTCCTTTTTCTTCTGTCTCTCATTGTTTTCATCAATTTCCTCTTTCATTACCTGCTTCTTTCCTTTCTCACCAGTGCTGACAGAGCAGACTGATAGCTGATAGCTCCATCCCACAGAGGCACGGAGTAAGACAGAAAGACACGCCGTCAAGACAGACTCCCACACTTTGATCAATAAAGGCCTGAGCCACTTCATGGGCCTCAGTTTTTCCCTTCCGTTAGCAGCACCTAACAAACACCAGCCTTGGCTGTTGCTACTGAACCATAAACATACCAGACTAAGATGGGGACAAATAATGGCCATTACACTGCTAGCAACTGTTCCTTAAGGAAAGCTGCAGCACTAAATCATTAATGTAAGTCAATATGAAGCACAGCCAATGGTGTGAGTGCAAATCACATGTGGATAGAGTGCACACAGTCAGGCAGACAGAGCATCTATAATCAATACTAGCAAAACTGAAAGAAATAGAAAAATAGATGGAGGATAGATAGATAGAAAACTCGCAGGGAAAACCAGGACATCAGTAGCTTAGCAGATCATCTGGATTACCATCCATCACAATAAAAAGCCCATAAAAGTCCATAAAATGACAAATGTCACCTTGACCTTGAGCACAATTTGGGTGGAGACTCGGCTGATCATTGTGTGCAAGTTGCACTAAAGTCTGATCAATACCTGAGGAGAAGCAGCGATTTTTGTGAATTGTGGATGAACAGACAGACACCTCGCCGTGACATGAGCTCATTAGTACTCTGGCCAGCAGAACTGAACATCAGGAGTCCAGCTGTAAATCAATTATTGATTTATGATTGAATTATTAAGGATTCTGGGTTCACGTCTTGTACAAAGACCTCTACGGAAGTCAAACTGTGTTATACAAAAGGTGCTACAAACAAGCATTTAAACACATAACAGCAGCTATGCTGATAAAAGCAATAATGTGGTATGTGAGCTCCTTGTGATAGACAAACAGCAAAGAAGAGTTATTTAAACTATAAAAGGCACAGGGGGACCACTGCAATCACTCCCTATATGTACTATAAGTTTTCACAGTGCATTCTGTCATCATCTCAGCAAACCAACTGGTCTGGGTTGGTTTGCTGAGACTCATGGCTATGTCTATGCCCTATTTATTCAATTGTGCTCACATGTCAATACACATAGTGTAGAAAAATATGAGCAGATCCACTCAGTCAACTTTCCAACTCTTGTTAGTTTTGCTTGCTTGTAGTGAAATACTTTTGAGAGCACAACCTACTCCCTGCTCTGATGTTGTGAGTCAACAAGGCCAGATTGTCTAGTGGAGGCAGTTTGAGAACAGCCTCCGACAGCTACGTATGGAAACAGCCCCTTGCCTCAGCTGTTCTCACTCCCACCCCCTCTGAGAGCTTCTTATAAATAGGAAAGCAGCAAAAATGCCCATAATCGTTTATTTTAAATAAAGGAATTTTAGATTTTGGTTTAAACTTGTACTTCAAAGCATAAAAGAGCTGGTAGCTTTAAAATTTAGGATTTTCCATTAAGAGAAATTGGAGAAAATCTTAATCTGATTAGCTTCAGTCCGAATGACCTGCACACAGTATGTATCTCCTACAGCATATGCAATACAACTGCCATGTGCCTCTCTCTGACAAATTAATGAGATCAAAAGTGTTCCCTTCATCCCAGTGCTGTGTTTTCTCCTGATATCTGATCTTGGGAACATGTTGTTTTATTAATTAGCTTCAGCAGCGCATTACAGGCTAGCCTGGGGCATACTATATCATTTATAAAAGAATATATAACGCATTTAATTGTATATTTTGACCATCTTCACTTGTCTTTTATCATAGCAAGAATCACTCATATCACTTAGTTATGCTGTTAAGCCTTGTTATGATAATAAGTGTCAAGCAGTTTCAGAGAAAGACACAAACAGGCTCATCTGTAGAGCACAGAATACATAACTCTTCCCTTTCTGTCAGTATTTACTGATTCCACTTTAGAAAAATTGGATATCTGTGGAGACTGAACGGTGCAAACTATAACAAAACACTGAAAAATAAATACAGCACTATAAAAAGTGTGAGGCGTTTCATTTTGTATAGTTTTTTGTGACCATCATAGAAACAAACAAACAAAAAAACTCGGCCTTGCTTTTTCCAATCATGTCCACACAGCTAAAATGCATAATCCTGTCAATATAAACCTCCCAGCCTCCCTTGGCTTTTTAACATATTTAATTAAAGATTTGGCTAAAACCGTGGGCCAACAAATTTACATATATGGTTTTTGCTTCATGTTTGTGATAAAAAAATGCTCATAGAAAACTGTAAAACAACAAAAAAAACAGGAAACTTGCTGACATTTTCAGCCTTTACATTAAAATTAGAAGCAGCTATAATGTTTTATCTCAAATTCACAACTTCTATTTTCGACACAGTTTCACCTGCAGTTTTATATTCAATAAGCATTTCAACAGTTGTTGTTTTAACTGTAAACACTGGCTTTAAACCACAGCTTTAACTACAGTAAATAATAACAGTCTTGATTACTGACTGATTGTAATCGTGCAAGCTTAAGCAGGCATACCAGATAGTCTGCTTGTTATGATATGACGTAGAGACTGCTTAGCCAGAAAAACACAAATTCCTCAGAAATGCAGCACTTAAATATTTAAGGGAACAACTTATCATCACAAAAAAACTTAAGTTACTAAGCTAATGACATTTAGACGTGCAAGACGCTGCCCAGGATGCCCCTGCATAGATTTCACTTAGTGGAACGCCTCATGTGGCCATAACCCTGGTACACTGACAACTAACATCTGAAGGGACAGGTGCACCTGTTACTTCGTACACCCGTTTTACTGTGTCAACAACTCAGTGGGAAAATCCCTGCTTGGACAGAGCTTTTCCCGTGTTCTTCCTATTATAACTAATAAAGAACTGCTCTGAGTGCCTAAAGTTCTGTGTTTCCCTAATCTATAGACACAAAAAATCCACTGCATCCTCCACTCTGATCTAAGGGGGGAGGGTCGCACGCCTGAAGTTCTATGGCTTCATTAGTATGGCTGGATGTCAAGATCTTGGGTAGAACAGCCACATTTGGCCACAGCATTACTTCAGAGCCATCAAGTTTCCAGCATAAAGTACAGGTTTGAAAGAGAGTACATGGAGCTCGCTAACTGTTGCAGCTGCTAAAAGAAAAACACTTTTTAATAACTTCTCCATCATGGATATACCTGCGTAACAGGTGACCTGCCCAGGTCCTGCAAGACCAATGCCAGGTCCCATGCTGCAAGCCATTTCCCTCTAGGGGGCAGCAAACTCTTGGCACCATGCGGAAACTGCATTACCCAAAAATGCGTGCTAAGGGACCAACTCTTGATATGGTCATCATGGTTTACCCATACTGCTACCAGATGAACCCTCAGATGGCCAGGCTTCAAAGGTTGCTGTAAGCATCTCTAGCAGCTTCAGGCATATTTGAACAGCCACTCTTACCCTGAGCTGAAAGGACTCGAGCAGAGCCTGAATTCCAGTCCCTCTCGAGTTGACCGTCCCATCATGGATGCAGAATCTAGAGACAACTTGTTGAAGTTGGTCTGCTGTGTTGGACGTAGGGAGCTTTTGTCCCAAATGACCAACATCCCCCCAAGGCCTCGAGGTGGTAAACTGGATTGTTACCTGTTCACCCTTGTTGCACGATGAGGCACAAATCCAAAGATCAAGGTAAGGTATTATCATTATACCTGACAGACTTAATAATCTCAGGGCTGAACTCATGCGGCTTGTAAGGTGAGGGAGAGGTTTAAGGGGGTAAACTGATACACCAGTCCCCGAAAGACGAAACACAGAAATCACACACAAATGACATCTGTATACCTGGTTGCACTACTGGCTGCTGAAAAGGGTGTGGCCCTGAAGCGAAACAACAGCCTGTAACCCTGAGAAGTTGTTTTCAAAACCCATGTATCCTGTGAATTAACTGCTCAGTAGTCCAGCTGCTGTTGCAAAAGTCTGCCTAGTGTTTGTTGTGTTGGCTGTCGAGGGGGGATAAGGGGTTGTCTTAGTGTTGCCTCTCTAGCACACCTGTTGTCACTCACCTGCACCAGTTTATGCTTCCTATCCTGACACACTGATATGAAGTAGGAAGTCTAACCGACTTCCTGTTATACTGTGATGACCAAGTGTTCCCTTAATATTTTTGGGTAGTGTAACTAATGTATAGGCCTGGCTTGGCTTTGTGATTGATATTGCTACTGGAAAAGGCTTGATGGAAGGAAGATGGAGCTAATTCACAGATAATACAGATAATGCTCCCATCAATAATACAAAAAATACAGCTAATGTTCCCATCAAACCTACATAATGTCTTTTGCCCTGCTTTCACTCCCTTTATAAATCTGTGATAAGAGGTCTGTGATAAAGCCATTAGTATCAAAGAGCTCATAAAATATTCACCATCTTAGTCAAGGTAATGCTGGTCTAAAAGAGAAATTAAAGGGAAGCACGAGAGAAAGACAGAGGATGAAGCACAGAAAAAAAGGTGACGTGGACACATGTTTGCACTTTGCTATGAAAAGATTCTCTAATTATTTTGAGGGAAGTGAGATCACAAGCTACTGATAGCTGCTAAATTATTCGAATGCAAATGTTTCTTAACTTGACAGCAGAGGGTGCCAAATATGCAAAAGCCTGATAACAAAGGTAGTGTGGAGCCAAAGAGGAAGTTAGATAGAGAATGAGCCAAATGCAATGAAGCTGAAAAGCAGAATGAATAGAAATATAGACTTCTGGGAGCGAACAGAGAGGATTAGGCTGAGAAGGATAGCGCACGGTGCAGTGATCTCATTGAGTGTTGACAGGTTCAATCTGTGGGAATCGATGCGCAATCAATAAGTATCTGGCTAGGGTGTGTAGAGGGAAAAGAGTGGGAGGATGGAAACAGAAAGAGGTACATGTGGATTGAAAGCCTGAGGAGAAAGTGGTCAAAGAAACAATAAAAATATGTGATCATCTGACCTTGTATCAACATTTTCATTATAATATAATAAAATAATCTAAAACATTACAGCTGTTTTTAACCTACAATGCGTTATACCTGCATGTAGTAACAGTGGGATATTAAGAGAAATGTAACTGTAAGCTATGACATACATCAAGGATGTAATTAATTAGTTTTTTCAGATTTGTGTAGGTGAATAACATAAATGATCTGTCACATCTTATGTTGGCAAAAGTGTGACGATAACTCGTGGGCCATGCTTGTTAAAATATACCCTGCTACGTCAAAGAGGGTGTGCAGAGTGAGAGCATACGGCCAATTTCACTCTTCATTCAATTCAAAATACATCGGCCCAAAGAGTGGGCAGCACTTCAACTCGTTTACAACGATATGCAACATTAAGTACTTCTATGTAAATGTGTACCACAGATTTCATGGTGTTTCAGAACAACAAACATTAGCCATTCATTAGAGACCTATTAAAACAATGAAAAATAAGCTTCCCGTACACAACAGTAATAACACAGAAAATAACATCTGCTTATTTTTGATATCAATATCGCATCACAGATTTTTTCCTTCTCTTTTTTCTTACTTCTATAAAAATAAATCTCATGTTGCTATCCAAGGCAGACTCTCTTGGAAACGTTTTTTTCCTGTTCGTTCCTTTATGTGTCAGCATTAGTGCACATACTGCAAAACGTTCTGTGACAGGCCGCTCCATAATAAGTACTCAAATAAATTCACGCTGTATTTCCAAAGTTTGTGTTCTGAACATTTGTTGGAAAAGGATCATCTATTCATCTGTTCTCTGTATCCTTGTAGCTCCATGCGGCGCCCAGGTTTTGACAGGATAGAACAACTGACACGCTACATTCACCCACATTTTGGTGTTTTCACTTCACCTGACCTTGCGTGCCTTTAGACTACGAGATGAAAATAAAGCACTGGGAAAGAGAGCTACATGAAGATGGGAACAAAGTGCAAACACCATACGCACAGGGTTATATTTAAACACAGACCCTGAGACAGCAGTAAACGTTGACAATCTGAGTCACACACCTCGGCTTTGCGCATGTTTTCTTTGGTGTCTTCGATCTTCATCTCCAGATCTAATCTTCCCTGCTCTGTGGGAGGCAAGCCGTGGCTCTCACACTCCTCCAGAGACTGACAACAACACACACAAACAGAGAGCGTGATTAGAACAGGAATGTGCGTGCACTTTAAAATTAACCTGATTAAGATTCACATGTTGTCACGGTTCTGGGTCCGTTGGACCCAGTAGTTTGAGTTTTATTATGTTTTAGTTTGCATCAGGGATTGTTTTCTTGTTCTCTTGTAGTGTTGATGATGATGATGATGTTTATTATTTGAGTTTCATGTTTCTGTGGTGTTTAGGATTTGTTCTTCGGTTGTGTCTGCTTAGTATTTGTCTAGCTCCATGTGCCATTGTCTGTCTGTCTGTCTCTCTGTCGAGTTTGTGTCTTAGTGTGATGGTTTCTTGTTCCTGTTTTATTGTGATGGTCTGCGTCTCATGTGAGTGTGTTCAGTTTTACCTTTGTCTCGTCTTGTTGATCATTCCCAGCTGTGTCCGCCACCTGTGTGTAATTCCCCTGTGATTCTCCGTGTATTTAAGTCATGTCTGCCGTCATTGTAGTTGCTGGTCCGTCTGTGTATTCCACCCTGCGTCATCTGTGTGTTTCCCTGCTGTCAACCGCTAAGTGTTTCTGCTCATGTTCAGGTTCGTGTTCTGTAGTTAGTTTGTTCCCAGTCTAGTTAGTCATAGCTCCCTTTGCCGTTTGTATTTACTTTCATGCTCAATAAACCACCTTCACGACTGCCTGCGTTTGGATCCTCCTTCATTGCCTCCACACGGCTCACCTCACTCGCCGTGACAGTACGGACCAGCCAGATATGGATCCAGCGGCATTCACCCCACCCACGGAGCTTCGGGACCTCATCACGAACTCCGCTTCACAAATAATCAACCTGTGGCTAGAGCATGAGGGAGAAGCATTCCTCCACGTTCTGGAAGCCAGACTGCAACAGCTGCTCACGGATTATCCCTGGCTATTGGACTCACTACACCCACTCGCGCAAGACTTCATCCTTCACGAACTTCACCTACACCCACCAGCCGCTATCGCTTCCCAACCCAGCCGGACGCCGGAGGTTTTGCCCGGCCCGCCGGAGGTTTTGCCCGGGAGGAAGCGACGATCGCGCCGTCGGCGCGTCGCCCCACAGCTGGAGAATAGGACTTCAGAACTGCCGGCTGTGGTGAGTGGAAAAGACGCTCTGTCTGTTTCACCAGTTCATATGACTGTTTATACCGGGGCTGTGTTCGTTGAGTCAGCTGCTCAGCCGGTAGCTCGGTTAGCTTCCCAGCAGTCGCTAACTCAGTCAGCCACTCACTCATCACCTCCATCACAGTCACAGTCAGACCCAGTAGACACCATGTTACAGTCCATAGCCCAGTCAATAGCTCAGTTGGCAAAAGAGTCATCAGCCTTATCAGTTCAGCCAGCCACTCCACCACCTGTTACTACTTTGCTACCTGTAGCTCAGTTGCCACCAGTTCAGCAGCCTGTCCACTCATTTACCCAGCCTTTATCCTCACAGCCTCATTACAAGCAGGGAACACACTCCACACAAACTTTTGCTGGTTCATTTAAGCTGGCCATCTCAGAGGCAGTTGCTCCCTCTAGGGCCTCCCCAGAGGCTGGGTGTCAGTCACCAGCCAACTCTGGACCCCTAGAGGTCAAGACACCAGCACCAGCATCCTCACCGGAGAACTCACCTGAACAGTCTCGGCTCTCAGCACCCCCTGAGAGCTCAAGTGAGTTCACCCGTCCGCCTCAGTCCTCTGCTGAGTGTATTGGGGAACACTTCCAGCCCTCTGAGGACTGTATCCCACTGTTGCTGCCTGAGTCTAGCCACGGTGCTGCTCAGTCCCAGCCAGTGTCCACACTGGCAGAGGTCTCCGTACCTGCTGCTTTAGAGACTGCTTTCCCTGGAGGGCCTGAGGAGCCCGTCCAGTCTCAAGTCATGTTAGCTGGGGGTTCAGGTGAACCCAGCCAGCGTCCTGCCTCGTCGGCTGGAGGGCCTGAGGAGCCCGGCCAGCCTCAAGTGTCGTCGGCTGGAGGGCCTGAGGAGCCCGGCCAGCCTCAAGTGTCGTCTGCTGGGGGTTTAGGAGAACCCAGCCAGCCTCAAGTGTCGTCTGCTGGGGGTTTAGGAGAACCCAGCCAGCCTCAAGCCTCGTCTGCTGGAGGGCCCGTGGAGCCCACCCAGCACATCCTCACATCTGCTGGTGGTCCTGGAGGACCCAGCCAGCACATCTCCACATCACCTTCCGCAGCCGTCCCGCTGCCGTCAGGTTCCGCAGCCGTCCCGCTGCCGTCTTCATCATCTTCGCCTGGTCCAGCCTCCGTGTCTTCATCGTCCTCGTCTGGTCCTGCTTCGTCTGGTCCTGCTTCGTCTGGTCCTGCTTCGTCTGGTCCTGCTTCGTCTGGTCCTGCTTCGTCTGGTCCTGCCTCGTCTGGTCCTGTGGTTGCCACGCCGCCGTCGGTGCCAGCTCGACCCGTTCCGCCTCGCCTCTGCCGGCCGTTTTCCGGGCCTCTGAGATGGCATCATGGCCTTCGGGGACGGCCTCCAGAAGGTGTTCGTCGCCGCCGCTGGCATCGCGGCCGTCCTCCGGACCTGCTCGGTGGCCGCCACTGCCTTCCACGTGGTCGGCCTCCAGAACTGCATTCGCGCCGCCGTTGCCGTCCGCACGGTCGGCCCCCGGACCTGCTTCCTCGCCGCCGTTGCTGCACGCACGGTCGGCCTCCAGAACTGTTTGCCTGTCGCCGCCGTTGCTGTGTGCAGGGTCGGCCCCCTGAACTGTTTCGGCTCTTGTGTTGTCGGCCCCGGACTTTACTGTGGACTCGTGAATGGTCTTGTTTTGTGTTGGCCTGTTTTTGGTTTATTCTGGTCTCTTGTGCTCCTTGTTTTTGTTTCGGACCCTCCTTCCTGGACCCCCTCCGCCCGCCCTGGCTTGGTGCTTTGTGCTTTTTTTGTTTGGGGCTGTCGGGAGCCAGCCCTTAGAGGGGGGGTACTGTCACGGTTCTGGGTCCGTTGGACCCAGTAGTTTGAGTTTTATTATGTTTTAGTTTGCATCAGGGATTGTTTTCTTGTTCTCTTGTAGTGTTGATGATGATGATGATGATGATGATGTTTATTATTTGAGTTTCATGTTTCTGTGGTGTTTAGGATTTGTTCTTCGGTTGTGTCTGCTTAGTATTTGTCTAGCTCCATGTGCCTCTGTCTGTCTCTCTGTCGAGTTTGTGTCTTAGTGTGATGGTTTCTTGTTCCTTGTTCCTGTTTTATTGTGATGGTCTGCGTCTCATGTGAGTGTGTTCAGTTTTACCTTTGTCTCGTCTTGTTGATCATTCCCAGCTGTGTCCGCCACCTGTGTGTAATTCCCCTGTGATTCTCCGTGTATTTAAGTCATGTCTGCCGTCATTGTAGTTGCTGGTCCGTCTGTGTATTCCACCCTGCGTCATCTGTGTGTTTCCCTGCTGTCAACCGCTAAGTGTTTCTGCTCATGTTCAGGTTCGTGTTCTGTAGTTAGTTTGTTCCCAGTCTAGTTAGTCATAGCTCCCTTTGCCGTTTGTATTTACTTTCATGCTCAATAAACCACCTTCACACCTTCACGACTGCCTGCGTTTGGATCCTCCTTCATTGCCTCCACAAGGCTCACCTCACTCGCCGTGACACATGTTGCATTTCTAAAACGTGCAACAAATGTTTGTGAGCGTGTGTGTGTGTGTCCCTCTTACTCGCTTGTAGTGAATGATATTCTTGTGCTCTCTGGCCACCCTGGTTGCCCATTTCCTGGCCTCCTTGTTCAGACTGTGCTCCTCTGTCGTCCCCGACTCCGACTCCAGCTGACGACTCTAATATCCCACACACAGCCGCACAGAGACACGCCACAGCAGCAGGCAAACACACAAAAATACAGTGTCAAAAACAACAGCTCAAGGTGTGCAATACGCAGAGGCTGTTAATTAAGCTAAAGAAAGCAACCTTGTTTCCATAGCAAGTAATTAATACAGTGTGTGTTGCGATGCTCTGTTACCTTATGAAACAAAAAGCTGCTATTAAAACCACATGTGAAACACCATGTGTGTGTTTTTTCTGTGTACTACAAATTGAGAGAAGAGGTGCGTGTTGACAGCACTTTTTGCATGTGACTTTATTTTGTTGCTTTTTTAAAAAAATATATACTACAGAAAACACGCAGGGTCAGTCAAGGAATCTGCATGGCCTTCCAATTAAACATATGACATCAATTATAACCATGCAGCCAAAGTGAATCTGGAGCTCATGCGCTTAACAAAGAGCTTTTCTTATTTCACATGAAAGATTTCTATTTTTTTTTTCTCTCTTTCTGTTCTTTGTCACTGCTTTGAAGTGGGCGGGGATTCGCTGGGAAAAGGTCATGTTGCATACTTCTGCCCATCATGCATCATTTAGCAGTATGTGAATGAAAATCTGGTGACAGCTGGGAGGTTCTTTGGCCACTCTATCAAATTCTGATAATAACACACCCACAATATCCAGATTAACTATGTTGGATGAAATATTTCTTAATATTTTAATAAAGAAAACAAAAACATCATTTAATTTGATTCAGTCTTCTCTAAACAATTGATGCTGATTTCATAGAAACATATTTGCATTTTTAAAGCCAGATTTTTCAGTTTAATCATAATTTGCTATTGTGGTCCAAAAAACATGACTCAGTAATCAAATTATACAGCTGTCTGCCATGGTCCAAAGAAACCCTGAAAAAATGTTTTTGGTTACTTGTTTACAAATATGACTCAGATTTGATCTTTTCATTTCTATCTATTATAAATGCATCATAGCAGGGGCTGAAAAACAAAAAGGATACTTTCTAGTAATTTAACAATGACCCACTCCAGCTTCCCTCGTGATAACTCAGATCGAAATCAATGCAAAATATCTTGCAAAGACTTCCATGTATAGACATTCGTCGTCAGTGCTGTGTTTGCACAGACCTGAGAGGTTTGAGTTCCCATAATCTGATAAAAGTCTGTTAGCCTCAGCTAAAGTACACAATATTATAATTATACCTTTTCATGCACATCATCTCTATTAATTATGTGCTGATTCTGTAACAATAGGGCATAAATCTGGCTAAGTATAGGTGTGAAACCAAGTGTATTACATGGGAGATTTACAGCTTAATTACATTCAGGCACAGGAGAATTGCAGCAAGTTAAGGGAGAGGGCAGGAAACTCGATTAGAACAGTGGCTCGAATATGACATGTCACGAACCTGCATCTCAATTTCCTTAAATTTGAATTTCAGATAGTCTGCCAGCATCTACAGTTATGTGGACAGTAAACAAAAAAAAATCTGATCCTTACCAGGTCTTAAATACAAGCTCAGATGAAACACAAAACATCTCGAAAGACAAAGCTAAACCGAAAACGTAGAAATAGTGTGGAAAACCTAAGTACACCCCTACTGCTTCCACAGGAGTTACGAGGTTAAGTAACAGCCAGGAGTTCCTAATTAAATGCAGATTATTATCCGATCATTAGCAAATGTAAGCACATCTATAAGAGCAGAAGTTTTGTCACTCTGTCGGTGTGCGTAACACGATGCCAAGGAGGAAAACATCAGCAATGATCCTCAAGAAGCAATTCTTGCTCCCCATCTCTTTGAGAACATGTATATGGTCACTTTTTAACAATTTCAATTCCATCATTATACAGAGAAAAGGATTATTCACAACTGGAAAAGATTCAAGATAGTTCAATCAGCTAGAATGTCCTAGCAAATTCCCACTGAGGTCGGACCGTGCAATGCTCAAAGTAACTGCAAAAAAACCCTAAGAGCTACATCTCAGATACTACAGGCCTCAGTTAGCATGTTAAATGTTAAAGTTCATGACAGTACAATAATAAAAGTGAACAAATATAACTTTGGAAGGGTTGCCAGGAAAACGTCTCTTCTCTCTAAAAACAACATGTTAGCACAGCTTGGGTTTGTAAAGCTGCATCTGAACAACCCACAAGACTTCTGGGACGAAGACCAAAGTGGTGATGTTTGGCCATAATGCACACCAAGCATGAAACCAAACACAGCATAACAGCACAAACCTCATACCCACTGTCCACCACGGTGGTGAAGGAGTGAAGATTTGGGCTTGTGTTGTAGCCACAGGTCCTGGGCACTTAGTCGATAATGAATTCCTCTGTATACCAAAGTGCTCTAGAGTCAAATCTGAGCCCATCTGTCTAGTAGCTTACTACATTTGGCTGAAATGGGGCCATACAACAGGACAATGATGAAAGAGATATGTGCAAATACCTGCAAAGTTCCTCCACAGTGACAGGAGAGACTGATAAATGGCATGCAGAAAATGACTACTTCAAGTTATTGCTGAAAAAGGTGGATCTACAAGCTGATGAATGAGGGCAAGTACTCATCTGAGGTATTGTATTTAAATAATTTTAGAACCTGGTAAGGATCAGATTATTTATTATGATGTCATAATACATAAAATCTTTGAAATAAAAAAAGATCCACTCCCTTTCACATGACTGTTCATACTGCAAATAAATTCTAGTGCTCATGTGAGTCATGTGACTTTCTGCATCACTTTTGTATCTTCCTGTTGCACACTGATTATCTCGTTACACCCAAACAGATCAATCAACCTGCACTCTAAATGTCTTTATGGACAAAGGTGAAATATTATTTTATTAAATCATTTAATAAATTGGAAAATAACAACATTAGCAATGACTGTAGGTGCCATAATAGGCACAACTATAAACAACTGACCTGACATATAAGGGAAAATGGTGTCATCATCAAAATCTAAACCTTTTTCAGACTTAAAGAGGCAGACACATTTAGATACAGTCTTCTTGCAGGTTATTCACTCATTCTGAACACATTTCTTGTCTTAGACACATATTATTATAAGAAAAAAAATGTCAGAAAGGGTCTAGGACTAATGATTTAATGCATTTGCACAGGTTTTTCTCTGAATAGGGCTCTTGCTCTTGTTCTACAGTTTTTAGAAACATATCGCTGTCTTAACTAATAAAATTCATCATGCTGAACAGCACATGTATCACAAATTAGCCAAGGCAGCAGTATTTCTATGTGAAGTGTTTTAATGGAGTTTTAAAGAACTGGGTGCCTAGGACTCCAGTGTTTCTACACAACTTGCATTAGAGCAGCAGCGGTGCATTCAGACTGCAGCAAATACCTGCCTATGATTATGCTTTTTTATGCGTGTTAAAAGCGAAAGAATGAATTGAGTTCTCCTAAAATAGCACAGAGAAAATGTATGTGTACAACTACAGAGTTGCTTGTAAACCACAATATGATGTCTACATTCACAACATGTAAATTTAATGCAGTGTTAGCTTTAGTATTATTTCATATTTTATGTTTTATGGGCTTATCTTACACATGCAGACACAAAGAATTCAATAATCATCATGTAAGATATACGTAGCATGATTTTGAATGGAAATCAGGACACATTCAATTTCCAGTGATTACATCTTGAACCCATAACAAATTTGTAAAGGAAAATGACACTAAACTATGACACATCAGCTTTCAGGATGTTGATGACAGTATGGTGATATTTTAAAAGATGACATAAGGTTACGGCATCAGATGAGTCATGACAATGGTCATGAGAAGCCAAAGCCACCAAAGGTATTCAGCTATCGAGCAAGTGTGCCTTCATTGCTTGATTATGATGAAGCAACTAGAAAATGCAGGAAACATAAAGAACTTCTTTAAATAGACCTGTAATGGCTGAACCGCCTCAGTGTAGTCAGCTGTCGTTGTGAGGTTTATGTCAGGTGGAATAGTTGTAACAATCAGGTGAACTGTGGCCTTTTTAGATATGAAATAAGAAAATTTCATCAGCTGCTGCTCTATTCTCTGGTTTGATTATTCTATTGGTGCACAAAAGCAAAGTCGCATTGAGCAGATAAAATCTTAACATGTAATTCAGAAACTCCCACATATTTGTCATGTTTATTTTTAGTTCTCACGCCAACTATGTGGATGATGTCATAATCCTATCTGCAGCCACTTGTGTGGTTATCCCAGAGTGTCTCACGGTCTTGTTACGGTGACAGATGGCCATAAAAAGTCAGGCAGTGAAAGTTCTTTAACCTCCGCTGTATTTCAGTAAAAAGAGAAAATCGAACCTAAAAAACAAACAAACCATACGCTATTGTTTTATTGTCTGTGGTTAAAGTGCTGACTGCTGTAGGCCAAAATCAACAACCTCCTCCCTAAGCCACAAAGCTGAGAGCCATATAAAAACAGATCATTTATAAAGCACAATGATGTGTTAATGACTATTAACAAGACATGACTCTTTTCCAGTAATAACAAAAGAGCTCTGGGTTTTATCACTACATAGTGTGCTGTCAGATTTGAGCCCATCCTCAGCTGCTTTTCTCAGTTATTCCCAACACACAATAATACTTTGCTCACCCTCACCGCCATGCTGTATGAAGTCTTGGTGCTCCAACTGGTTAGAGCACAATTTCTGTTTAAAAGAGGGATGGGCCCACACTGCTCTCCAAGATACTTGGAATATAAAGGTTATTCTAGCTGACTAACTGTCTGCCTGTCAATCAGAGTTAGATCACAGAAGAAGTCCCTGCCAAACAGAGCATGTCATACTTGGGCGTCTAGTTCAGCAAAGTTTAATTTAATGTGTGTTAACATTGATTTGTCATGTCACTGAGTCGAAAAAGTGTCAGCTCACTGACACTACAGTTGTTTTTAAAGAAAATTATAATGTAAAGTATCATCAAAAGCATCATAATCACAGGCAAGGAGATCCATAGTGACAACATTCGTAAATAGTCTGCATAACTATGAAAAATCAAGTATTTTTCTGTCTTTTTTTTCTCACTATAACAGGTCATTCCGAGCATGCGCTAGAAATCTAGGGAATATAACTTAAATTGAAAGATTGCTACCAGTGAGGGCAAAGTCTTTTTTGTGGGTTAAAAAGGTTTCTCTGTTGGGTGCCTATGAACACACACTCACCAGCCACTTTATTAGGTACACCTATTTAACTGTTTATTAACAAAAA
Source organism: Diplotaxodon limnothrissa (assembly GCF_057381915.1). Classification (NCBI taxonomy): domain Eukaryota; kingdom Metazoa; phylum Chordata; class Actinopteri; order Cichliformes; family Cichlidae; genus Diplotaxodon; species Diplotaxodon limnothrissa. The sequence continues at coordinate 20,557,317 of NC_140609.1, read as the reverse complement.
TATCTAATTAACCAATCACATGGCAACAGCTAAGTCATGTAGCCATGAAGACATAGTCAAAATGACCGGCTGAAGCTGATTTGAGCATAGCGTGGTTGTTGGTCCCTGACTGGCTCGTCTGAGTGTTTCAGAAACTGCTGATCTGCTGGGATTTTCCCACACCACCATCTCTAAGGTTTACAGAGAATTGTCCAAAAAAGAGAAAATATCCAGTGAGCTGCGGTTCTCTGGGAGAAAATGCCTTTTGATGCCAGAGGTCAGAGGAGAATGGCTAGACTGCTTTAACTCACGTATGAACCTCAAAGCAGATGAGCTGCACCAGCAGAAGGCCATAACAGGTGCCACTCCTGCTCGTTATAAACAGAAAACTGAGGCTCAGACTCACCAAAATTGGACAATAGAAGTCTGGAAAAACTTGGTATGCTCGTGATTTCTGCTGCAACAGTCAGATTGCAGAATTTGGTGTAAACAACATGACAGCATGGATCCATTCTGTCTTATATGAACTGTTAGTGTGGGCAATATTTTCTTGGCACACTCAGTACCAGCTGATCATTGTTTGAATTCCTCAGCCTAACTGTGTATTGTTGCTTCCAGTAGGATAACGCACCATGTCACAAAGCTCAAATAATATCAAACTTGTTTCTTGAACAGAACTGGTGAGTTCTCTGTACTCAAATGGACTCCACAGTCACCAGATTGCAATCCAATAGAGCACTTGATGTGGTGAAACAGGAGATTGATTATCCAGTACTAGCAAGGTATAACTAATAAAGTAGCCTGTGAGTGTATGAGGTTTCAGATTTTTCCAGAGCCATGCTGAAACATCAATCACAGCCTGAGGTGTTAAGTTAAACTGCATTATTACGCTTTGTTTGGCTCATGGCTGACTGAAAGCTTCTTACAGTAAATGATGCAGTCAGTATAAACAGAATGTATGAATGAAGCAGATAAGCCATGGTCTGAGAAATATGATAGGAATGCTGACAACAGTTAAGACTACCTGTGCCAGGGTCATTCTCATGGCACTGACCGGCGACGGTTCAATGTCCACCAACTGCTGCACCGAGCTCAGAGTCTGGCACACACACACACACACACACACACACACAAATAGACATCCAGGCATCCGCAGACCACACACCCAAAGAGCAGCAGTGCAAGCACACAGACAGACAAACACAAGGAGCGATTAGT